>NW_020884872.1:6419499-7019499 GCF_003945725.1 Corapipo altera | reverse complement strand
TCTTGCTTTGCATTCCACTGGATTCCCACCAATGTAAGTCACACTCATGTGTGAGGTCTGGCTGCAGTGCCCTCAGCACTGACCCCTGTGGCACAGCCAGAGCTGCTGCAGATCAGCAGGAGCCCTGGCTTTAGTTGTGCTCAGACGTGAATGAGCTTCAGCTGCTTTGAGATTCCTACTTTTTTTCCCCTCCAAAGGCCAGTTCAGAAAAGCTGTGAATAAAGCCATTTTGCAATAGACCCCATCACTTCTCTCTCACTGCCCTCCAAAAAGCTGATTTTTCACAGGACAGCTTTTTTTATGAGAACACAGCTTCCCAGGGGGACTTCAGTGCTACTGCCCATGTTACTACAGCACCTTGGAATATCCCATCAGGAACAGCTGAACAGCTTGCACATGGGAGAAATTTGAAGCTGTCTGCCCTTTCTAAACACTGATGAGTAAAGGGGCAGGTTGTGTGATACCTTAAACTTCTGAGTTTATGCTCAAAGGGAGCATCTTTGATTTGACTGGAGCCCGCTGATTCCAAAAGGAAGCCCAAACCTTACAGTGACAGTAGCTGAAACACTCCCTCTGTAAGGAGTTCTCCAACTCTCAAGCTTTTCTTCCAAAGAAACAGAGCAGATAAAAATGGAAACTCATTATGTTAAGAGACTATGAACTTGGGGTTTCACCACTTCATCCAAATTCCCAAGTTAAGCCAGGTAACCAAGGGATAACTTGACTGGTCTGTAATGCTTTGTCAGGCCTAAGCAACCCCATAACCAGGGTAGTGTTAGCATCACACCAGGGCACAAGAGCATCCACACCAAGTGTTAGTTACTCCAGCCTGCAGGACCAGCTTACAGACAAACTGCTGGCTGAGAGAATCCCCTTGCTGTTCAAGGCAAGGGGGGAAAAAAAACCCTTTATCTCCACTCACAACTTGTTTATCCTCCCTATTTTAGCCCCACTGCAGCAGCAGACACCATGAACTTCACACAAGCTCTGTTGGGATGAATTTATTGTGTAACCTCCACAGAGGTTGTTTAGTTCTCCTTCTCCTGCACAGTCTTTGTTCCCCTCAGCCTGCCCGTGCGACGGGCAGCGATGAGACCGACCTTGCGCCCGGCGGGAGCGTCTCTCCGGATGGTCGAGGGCTTCCCGATGTGCTGGTGGTTACCCCCTCCGAAGGGATGTTCTACAGGCTGTGGAGAGGGAAGGCAAGCCAGCAATGTAACCACAGAAACAAGTAAAGGATGTCTAACAGCAATAACTCAAGGGGACAGGAAGTTTAGCTGCTTCGCTTTTCACGTGGCGCAGTGATTATCTCGTCCCTGCATCACACAAACCCTTTCCAAAGTGCAAGGAAGGACAGGGACTGCAAACAGACTCACGTTCATGGCCACACCACGGACACGTGGCCAGCAGTTCCTCTTGGCCTTGTACTTGTGGTAGGCCCTGCCAGCCTTCAGGATGGGCTTGTCAATACGGCCTCCGCCGGCAACGATTCCTGGAGGGAACAGCAGGAATGGGAACACGCAAATAGAACACATAAGAGAACAAAATAAAGTGTTTAAGACTAATCCCTAATGACATTCAAGTTCTAAGACTGAGTTTCTGAAGACCAATCTCAAGCCATCCCAGCTGGGTTCAAACCAGTAAGTTCCAGCCATCGCCAGTGAGATCAGGGTCGAGCTACAGCCACACACTGAGGGCTCTGCAAGGGGGCACACTCTTTAGATACTGCTTTTCAACCCCTTCACACAGGTTTAAGAGTTTTTAAAGCACTGCCAGTTTTACTGCTCATATTTCTTGTGCAACAGTAACAATTTTGCAAATAATGCATGAATCGAAAGAGCTCAGGGGACTATGAAGAACTCTGAGTTTTATACCTACTTCATTATTTATTGAGTCAATTTTACCAGAGTAACACACCAGATTCTTCATTTAGGTGTTGTCTACGCAGAAGCAGGCCAGTGACACCAGCAGCCACCTCAGCTGTCAGTCAGGTGTACAACAAACCTGGTAAAGCCTCTGCTTTTTGGAATTTGTCTTGTCACTCCTTGTCAGACCTTCCAGAACACTCCACGCACCTGACACCACCTCCAGCACTGCCCTGCAGGCTTGCTGTGTACCAAAAGCATCAATGCCACTTTCCACAGAAGTCTTTCCCCAGGGACTGGAGATTCTACAGACTGAGCAATTCCACCACAGCCTGAGGACAGTGAGCATCTACTGTTCTGTCCTCTCACTAGGTCAGACCACCTCCGAATTTAGGTCATCACTACCCAAAAGCAGTGCAGGCATAACACACAAACCAAGGCCCTGAGCACAGACCATACTGGTGTGTAACCCCGGGTCCAGCTTGCAAATGACCCTTTTTTTCAAGATGGTTGTTACAAACTGGAACCCAGTTTGAAAGGGTCCTTAGCAGTGACAAGCAGCTCAGTGACCAGACAAGTTCATAGCTTTGTTCCTTACCAACAACAGCTCTGTTTGCAGAAGAAATCACTTTCTTGGAGCCAGAGGGCAGCTTCACTCTGGTTTTCTTCGTTTCAGGGTTGTGAGAGATGACAGTGGCGTAGTTCCCAGAGGCACGTGCCAGCTTCCCACGGTCACCGGGCTTCTCCTCCAGGCAGCACACGATGGTGCCCTCTGGCATGGTGCCCACAGGCAGGACATTACCGATGTTCAGCTGAGCTGCAAAGAGCAACCAGAGCAGCCACAGCTTCATTTGGGTTCTTGGAGTTCCAGTTCTATTTAACACAGGCCTCGTGCACAAGAGGGTGGCACCGCACGGAGCCTCCGGCGGTGGCCAGGGCACATTTTAGGGTTTGACCTGGAACACCTGGTCCATGTCCAGTGTGGAGAAAGGTGTTGGGACACTCAACGTGCTGCCCCTGCCCAGGCAGCCCCCCCAGGACCCACCTTTCTTGCCACAGTACACGAACTGGCCGGTGTGGATGCCCTCAGCGGCGATGAACAGCTCCGTGCGCTTCTTGAACCGGTACGGATCACGGAACGCGATCTTGGCCAGGGGAGCGCCCCGGCCTGGGTCGTGGATGATGTCCTGTGGGAATGCAGAGCTGCCTCAGAGCAGGACACAGCCTTTGCCATGGGTTCTGCACAAATCAAACAACTGGGAAAACTGGAGATGAGTGCTCCAATGTAATTGTCACTTTTCAAGGGGGTCTGGATTCCTCCCGACACAAATGAGCTGAAGATTCACATCTGTAAGGATGCAACCTCCAGTATCTGCATCACATCAACACATCAGGGAAAAATTCCTCACTGTGAAGGGTGGTCCTGCATTGGAATAGGTTGCCCAGAGAGGGTGTGGGTGCCCATCCCTGGAATTGTTCAAGGCCAGGCTGGATGGGGCTCCGAGCACCCTGGGATAGTGGAAGGTGTCCCTGCCCATGGCAGGGGGGTGGAACAAGATGGGCTTTAAGGTCCAGCCCAACCCAAACTGTTGTGTGATCACAAAACAATGACCCTGGTTAAGTGTGCTGCTTGTAACTAATCCTGTCTGAACAGTTCTATTCCTTATTTTCCTACTGAGAAATTCACTTTGCCCAGTCACCTCTGGGCAGAGACAGAGCTGGGCACAGGCAGGGATTTCTCCATGTGTTTTTTTGAAAGTGTTTCTAACCTTTATAATATGAGGTACAACAAAGTTATAGAAGTCCCTAAATCAGGAAGCACAAGGCTTAATGACTTAATGTTTCCTTTACTCTTGGAAAAACCTGTCAATTCTGCTCCCGGAGTACACTGAGATTAGAACACACAGCCATGTATTTACAGACAAGTGACTGTGACACACCTCTTAGATGTGCCTATTTTCCAGGACAGCTCAGATGCTGTTGGTGCCCAGTACTGATGTTTTTTCTGCTTCTTAAGTCAAGCTTCCCTGCCTACCTTTCATCACCAACTTAGTTACAGTGAGTGAATGAAGTTCTCTCTACAGCCTGGAGATGATGGTGCCCTACAAAGCTGAAGGTACCTGTGGCACTGTTTGCAGTCACTGACACCCAAAAAGTACCTGCAGCACACCTGAACCACTGTATCACACCCCAAAGTACTGCCTTGCCCCCACTGCTTGAGACCAAGAGGATGGACACCTCTTAGTGACTTCAAAGACTGGGTTTTTTAATGTGAAATCAACTACACGGACACCTCTCCCCACCTGTCTTTCCCAAGCACAGGGAATTCTGAAGACAACCACAATATTTTTTACAGAAAACCTGATATTCCTACAGAAAATCTGACATTTCTACACTAGCAAAGCTCCAACTAAAAAATCCTACTGCTGGCTACGTGCTGCCACCTTTACCTAGGTGCTCCCATAAATCCCAAGTAGTTTAACTTCCAGAGGATCCTGATTAATTTAACAAAAAGAGAGATGCCTGAATAAGGCACGGCCAGGACAAAGCACGGCCTGAATAAGGTATGGCCAGGACAAGGAACAGCCGCAGGGCACTGGGGAGAGCGGGAAAGGCTTTGGATCCCCCTCGGGAGGAGCGGAGAGAGGGGTTGGGCTGGGATCCCGCACAAGAGGAGCAGAGGGATGGGCATCCCGGAATGGGCACCCCGGGAGCAGGGACACCTCGGCAGCAGGAACACCCCGGGAGCGGGGACACCCCGGGAGCGGGGACACCCCGGGAGCGGGGACACCCCGGGAGCGGGGACACCTCGGCAGCAGGGGCCCGGCGGTACCTTAACGATGCCCTTGATGTATCCGTGCCGCTCGGCGAAGTCCACGGCGCGGAGCTTGGCCGGGCCCTTCCTGTGCTTCACGTGTGCGCGGAACACGGAGCCCGCGCCTTTCCTCTGCCCGCGGATGACGCGTCCCATGGCGCCCTGTCGGAACACACCGGGACAGCCCCGTCAGCGACAGCCGGTCCCTGTTGCCCTCCCCGTGCCCGTGGCGCAGCCCCCGTGCCGGCCGGGCGCGGGGGGCGACCGATGGAAGCGGATCGGGATCGGGATCGCGGCCGGGCCGCTCCTACCTCGGTGCGGCCTCCCCCGGAAAGAAGGAAGCGGTGACGTCACGGCCGCGCGGCGCCGCTTCCGGCGCTGGCGGAGCGCGGGAGCCCCGCCCCGCCCGCGACGTCACGACGCGATGACGTCACGTCGGGGAAGGTGAAGGGACGGAGCCGGGCTGGGGTGAGGGGTATCGGAGTTCCCGGCTCCGCTCCTCCGGGGTTTTCTTCACACAATCGCAGGATTAATTAGGTTGGAAAAGACCTCTGAGAGCGTCGAGTCCAACCTGTGACCCAACACCACCGTGTCGACCAGACTGTGGCACTGAGTGACACGTCCGGTCTTTCCTTGAACACGTCCAGGGACGGTGACTCCACCGCCTCCCTGGGCAGCCCCTTCCAATGTCTAATCACCCTTTATGTGGATTAATTCTGCCTAATGTCCGACCTAAACCTCCCCTGGCACAGCTTTAGGCTGTGTCTTCTCCTCCTGTCACTGGTTGCCTGGGAGCAGAGCCCGACCCCGACCCGGCTACACCCTCCTGACAGGGAGTCGTGCAGAGCAATAAGATCTCCCCCTGAGCCTCCTCCAGGCTGAGTACCCCCAGCTCCCTCAGCTGCTCCTCACAGGGCTTGTGCTCCAGACCCTTCCCGAGCTCCATTGCCCTTCTCTGGACCTGCTCCAGCCCCTCAATGTCCTGAACTGAGGGGCCCAGAACTGGATACAGCACTCGAGGTGTGTCCTCACCAGCGCCAAGGACAGGGGGAGAGGTACTGAGTTTACAAACCCTGGGGGCTGACAGCCTGTTGCCTAGGGATCTTGCATAAACAACCAAAACCTCTTGCCAAAACCTCTCTTAATTAGCTGGACTGAAGATGCTGTTTGCAGGATGAGGCTCCATCAGGTACAGTTGGATCTGTAATAATCAGACTGCATCGTGCAGTTTAAGAGCTGCAAGTTTTGGGCAAGGAAGCGAGTGAAGATAAAAACCATGCAGTTGATTTAAGCTGCCTTTGCCAGATTTTAATCAATATTAATTAGGGCATAACAGAGATACAGCAAAGCAGAGGTAATCGTCTTAGTGTTGCTAATCAACTTGTGCTGTGCCCTGGAAGGAGAAATGAAAAGTGCCTTAACTTCTTTAACAGCCCACTAGGTTTTCTGCATCAGAGGCTGTTCTTCCAGCACAGGTCACTGCTGATGATCCAATTCCCTGGAGACAGACTGTTTTGACTTTAGATTGACTCACTGGAAATTAGAAAAAGCTCATCAGTGTAGGCCCATCTTTGCTCCTTGCCTTCAGCTGAAGAACCTGAGCATCCACCACATCTTGAGAGATAAGCTTTCCCACAACAGTCTTCCCAGGACAAATGGAAGTCACATGCCCCTGAGAGGTAAAAAACCCTGATGCTGAGGGCTCTGAGCCACGATCCCTGTCATATTCAGCCTGCACAGGTAAAGAGATTAGCATGGCCAGATGTCCCCTCTGCCCATCTCCTGGAGGTCACCATCCCTCCTACAAGCAGACGGTGTGACAGCTGCTCAGGCTGAGCCCCACGTGACAGCTCAGTGTAGGATCACAAACTGCCACGTACTTTGGTTTACACTGAGTTTACATTCACACTGAATGTCAATATCTACAGACTTTGATTTATGGTTTCTGTTGGCTTCAGCTGTGGCAGCAGGAGTCTTGTTTGTTTTTGCTGCTAAATCTGACAAGAGTCAGATCTTTGAGGAACTACCTCAATTTCCAAATAATGCCTATATAACCAGCAAATTACAGTGTCACTCCTGTCATTCTTAGTAAGGACTTAGTAATCAATTATATAAGAAGTAGTTGTGTAATGACTTAGTACACTCATTGGTTTTATTATCCTGTATTAACTATCCTTTGCATTCATTTTATTATTATTTAATTCGTGGTGCAGTCTTGCACACTGCTGTCACCACCTGTGAAGCTGCAACCTCTTGGTTCTGTCGTGGGCTTGGCCATCTGCCTCCCTGCTCAGGTACTGCTGCAACATGGAGGGCAAGGATGAAACCAGGATCACCTCTCTCTCCTCCCTGACAGCATTTGGGATGTCCTGAATGTGGTTAGAAATGTCTGTTCCCTAACAGTGTGGAGAGTTCTGAGGTCATCATCACAACAGAGGCTCTTTCAGCCTTTCCTCCCAGTAATGCTGAAAGTTGTTACCTATTTGTATCACCTTAGGCTGTGTTTATGCACATCTCAGGATCAGAGCATGCTGCTGCCCAGGGTTCCAGTGCTGGTATTGTCCAAGCTGATTATTAAGTGTTTTTCCATCGGAGAAAACCAGGAGGAGGCTGGGAATTGTATCCATCTAGGTTTCTGTGTGCTCATGGTTTCTTTAGGATTCATACATGGATGCAAAACCCTGAAAGCCTCCAAGTTTTCTAGCCTTGATGGAGTTTAGGAATCAGAGAAGACATGCAAATAGGTGACAGAAGAACTGCATCAATGATGGTATAATTTTATAATTGATTTCTCCTTATTTAAGAGACATTAGTTAACATGTTCATCATCAAGGAATAACAGCATTGTATTACCTGACCCAGCCAAGCATGGACTGGACTCACAATAAGGTTAATTATTTTCTTTAGCTGTGCCTTCAAAATTTCATGGATCCAAAGAAATGTAAGCAATTAGTTTACACCTGATGGCAACTAAAAAATCCTGTCCAGGGTTTGTCAGAACAGTGTTGCTGTGGGTCATGCCCTTCACATCTTGATGCTGAAGAAATGCAAGTGTTGAGCACTACCAGTGATCACTATTCTATTAGAGTTTTAGGAGTGGAGGTGGTGCTGTGGTTTGAAAAGAGGCTGTTTCCCTCCTCACTAAGCCCCCATCCCCTGGGCCGTTGTCGTCTCCCAGAACCCCCCTGTGGGGTATTTCACTGTGGAAGGAGGAGGTGGCAGTGGCAGAGCTACAGCAGGATAAGCCTGTGCTGGACAGGACAGTGTGAGACACGGGGCTGCCAATGGTAGAACAAAGGCAGCTCCCAGCAATACAGGTACTGCCTGGCACTGCCCACCATCCACACAGCTGTGCAGCAGCTGCTCTCTGGTGCAGCTCTGAGCCCTGAGATTTTGCCTTCAGGACATCGTATCTGGCAACTGCACCTGGGTCCTGGTTTTGCCTGGGATGGAGTTAATTTTCTTCCTAGTAGCTGGTAGAGTGCTGTGTCTTGGATTTGGTATGAGAACAATGTTGATAGCAACAACTAAAACATCAGTGTGTTAAGTAGAGCTTACTCTAAATCCAGGACTTCTCTGCTTCCCATGCTCTGCTAGTGAGAAGGTCCACAAGGAGCTGTGAGGGAACACAGCCAGGACAGCTGATCTGAGCTAGCCAAAGGGATATTCCATACCACAGTGTGTCATATCCAGTATATAAACTGGGGGATGGGGTGGCTGGGAGAGGCTGATTGCTGCTCAGGGACAGCCTGGGCATTGGTCAGTGGGTGGTGAGGAATTATATTGTGCAACACTTGTCTTTCTTGGGTTTTATTCCCCTTTCTCTCACACTCTTTTTTATATTATTTATTATTATTATTATTATTATTATTATTTACTTTATTTCAAATACTAAACTGTTCTTATCTCGACCCATGGGTTTTACCTTTTTTTTCAGTTCTCCTCCTCGTAGCACGGAAGAGCGAGTGAGCTGCCGTGTGGTACTTAGTTGCCAGCTGGAGTTAAACAACAATAAGCTGTTCTGATTTAAGACATTACAGCCTTTACCAGCCATCCTGCCTTTCTGCCAGGAGTTACAGCCACGTGGGAAGAGGAGCAGAGGCAGGGCCAGCATGCTGGATTTCCCTGGCCAAGGCCTGTTATTCCAGCAGTACTCAGGCTGTGCGGGAGCTGGGGGAGCTGGCTCACCTGCTTGAGGGTTCTCCAAGGCCTGGCAGCAAGCACAGGGTTGTCTGGATAACCCAGGCACATCCTGGACATCTGCACAGATCAGCTCTGTTGTGCTGTCCAGGGGTCCAAGGCTCTCAGGAAGCCTTGGCCACAGTGTACATGCATCCTGCCTCCCAGACATGGGAATCCAGATGGAAGTCTGGTGATTTTAGGCAACATAGGGGATGCTTCCAAAGCACAGCTGCAGCACATCACAGCCTGATATTTTGGCAGCAGCTTTATCCTTTGGCTGCTTTAAGTATAACACTGAGCTGAGGTGGCTGAGTCTTGGACCCACATCCTGATACCAGGGCAGTAACAACTCAGCAGCAGGGAAGCACCCACACTGCTGGGCAAGGCCAGACCCTCTATCCCCACAGCTACTTCCACAGGACTGTGTCTGCTGGAGCCCTTCCTCATGCATCCCCCTGGGGCTGCCAAATTTGATGGAATAATACAGAAAGGATAAAAACTGTTCCCCGGATTCTGGAAGGGCTTTGGCAGAGTTGTGGGTGTGCTGCTGCAAATGCACGGTGGGAGCAAGTCAAGGGTGTGTTGCCTTAATTAATCCTCTCATGACAGTCACAAGCTAATTTGTTAAAGGTTAATTGCACTGTAAATAGCAAAAGGGGTGGTGT
Organism: Corapipo altera; assembly: GCF_003945725.1. Taxonomy (NCBI): domain Eukaryota; kingdom Metazoa; phylum Chordata; class Aves; order Passeriformes; family Pipridae; genus Corapipo; species Corapipo altera. Next base: position 7,009,972 of record NW_020884872.1, on the reverse strand, counting down.
TCTGCTTGCAACAGATGGCAGCCACCAAGAAATTTTGATGAGATTGCTGTTTGGAGAGGGGGAAGAAACAGCAAGGTTTCTCTAGGACCCCACCTTGGGAGGAAACTGAGAAGAAGGGAAGCCCTAAACTCTGTGCATCTTTTGAAGGGGAAAGAAATAAAGTATGGCTATAAGATTCATATAATTGTTTTCTCTCTGGGAGTGGTGTGCTACAAGGGAAATAATCCTGACCTCCTTCAGGTGGGCACATACCTCCGTTTATGGTCCTACTGACCTCTCGGGGGCTTTCTGTGGGATTAGGAACTGACATGTGCCCTCCAGCCGGGCTGCAGCATCACAGCTCCAGTCTGCAAAAATAACACACCTGCTAATCCCTGGCAAACACACTCCTGGGTGATCCTATTACTGCAGGCTGCTGCTCCCAGGGCAGGGCACAAGGGGTGTAGGTCACCTGCTGCTACTGAGGCGAAGGAAGGGCCATGGAAAGGAGTTACTGCACAGGCTGCTCAAGGGGAATGTCCTGGGCCTGCAGTATTCTGGCTGTAAAGGCAAAAGAGCCCTTTGTGAGGATCTCCTCCCAGCAGACCCCCCATACCACTCTCAGCATCCTGGCGAGCACAGGCCACTTGAACTCTCCTGGCTTTTGAGAGGAGAGAAAAATCCCTCTGCAGAGACACCATTTCACTGACTGCTCCCAAAATAAATACCTTTGCTCTCTTCAGAGGAACTTCTCCTTCTGAAGGGATCTGCTTGTGTTTGCTGTTTTGAAACAAATACTCTCCCTTGACTCTACCCACATCCCTGCTCCCAAACCTGTCTCATTCCTAAACCCTGGAGAGAGTTCCAGGAAAATTACTTGAGCTTTCCCTTCTGGTCTTGCATGAAGCAGATGAGGTCTCTGACTTCATGACAACCACTTAATCATAATTGGAGCTAAAACCTTCCCTGTGGATATAGCACTGGATAACCTGGAAGGAAACCATACTTGTTTACAGTGTCCTGTGTTTGCAAGTAATAATTTGCAAAGCAAGAATTTACGTAGAAGAATCCTGGCCATTTACCCAACCTGCACATTCAGCCCACGTTCCCTTCTGAGTTACTGCACCAGCACAGGAAAAAGAACTGGCACCTCCCTCCCTCTGGTAATGCCCCTGGCATTCCCTGGGCTTACAGAGGTGTGGCAAAGACATTGCCCTCGGCGCACAAGAGACTCCAGCTGTGCCAGGGCAGGATTTATCACAGAAACAGGTGGGTTAAGACTGGAACAGTATGCAGAAGAAAAAAAGCCGATTAGGTGATTGCCTTCTCACCCCAGAGGGAGCTGACTCCTGCACAGCCAAAGCTCTCCAGCAGGGTATGGGTTTGCAAGCGCTTTCTATTATTCACTGGCTAATGACAGCCAGGATTCCTTGGCAGAGGGAGACCCAGAGCTGCAGAGGTGGAAAATCCCAACCAAAACAAAGCAATTTGCACTTCACAGATGGGTTTAGCAATGTTCATTAATTAGGTTCTGGTGACCTCTAGAGGCCTTGAGCCCAAAGCACCTGATTTTTGAGGATCTTTCCTGGAATAATAAGCACAAAAATTCTGCTTCATTTTAGTTTCAAACCAAGATTAATTTTAGCCTTAACGGGGAAGGTATTGAGGAACAGTAACTGATGGTTATTCTTTTCCTCCCACTAAGGAGGAAAGGCTCCCACATTCCCTGTGTGCAGCAGCCTCAAAGCCTGCACAGTAACTGCTGTAGGTATTCTGGAGATTCACATTTTACAAGACATTTGCTTTGTGTGTTGTCAAGTAAGAGAGGAACTACTTCTCTTCCTTATCTCTTACAATATATTCAATTAATCACTGATCCCGGAAAAGCTGCCCACCTATCTGGTGAGATAATCTGGTTGCTTACATGCATATAAGTTATGTGGGCTTAAGATTCAGGCATTACACGTGAGTTAAAGTGTGTTAGCAGAACACAGCCTTTGTGGACTTGTCCTTGCAAGGCTGAGCTCAAATACTGTGCTAGACCTCTCAGACTGCAGTATGACCATGTTTTCTGAAAAATTATTTTCAGCTGCAAGCAGGGAAAAATTGACAACTCACCAGATTCGGGAGCCAAGCAACAGAAAAGTTACCTGCTGCCTGTGTTGTAAAACAACAATAAAATTTCCTGTGGAGAAGAGTGAGGCAAGAAAATGTGTAAGAAAAAAAAGTGGGTTTTTAGTTAATACATCTGAATCAGCTTTTTTTTTTTTTTTTTCCTTAATGAGATCAGCAGGGATAGCTGATGGAGAAGGGAAGAAATCCACTGAGCTCATTTTCTGTCCTCTTGAGCAGCTGAGATACGAGGTTGAAACCGTACCAAGGAACTAAGAGAACTGGAAGGAGAGATGGAAGAGAAGTGAGGCCCTGGCCAGAGAGACACTGGGGAGTTCACTGAGAAAGGCTTACAGCCACGGAGCAGCTCAGCAAGAAACAGATAGAAAAGCTGGGGGAGGTGAAACATATCTGCAGCAATGCACAGCTCAAAAAACTCTTCAGCAAACTTGCAGGGGTGTGTGGGAGACCTCCCAAAGATTTCTAATTTAAGAGCACCCAGCTGTACTTCCAGATTTAGTTATTAGTTACTTTTCCTACGCAGCTCCCCCCCCCCCCAAAAAAAATTGTTTTTCTCTTTGCATTTCCTAAAGGACCTCCTACCAGCACTTTATTGGCAGCATTTGTTTGGTGACAACATCCCTGGAGGCTACAGCCAGGGTAGTTTGTGCATCCAGCTTAGAAACCAAATACAATAGCACAGGATTCTCTCTTGCTTGATAGATGTGACCCACAAGAGAGGGAAAAAGAGTATGTTTTGGTATTAATTTTTTTGTTTGTTTTCTTATGGCATAATGATGGATGAGCTTGTTGAAAAAAAGAAAATTTAATTATTTTCTTGGGGGTGTTTTTCATATTCTCTTGCTTTGTTCTTCTCTTTTTGCCATGTAGGCAATAGAGCTAAAGGGATTTCATGCCTCAAAACAGAAAGGAATCCTGAGCTACTGAGGGGACTTAAGAATGGAGGCAGGGGGAAAGATTTAAAAAAAGGATTTTAAAAGAATTCTTATTCAGACTGTGCAAAAACTGAGGTTGAATGAATCAAAACTCCTGCAAAACACTTGGGACAAAATCTCAATTTGTTAAAGATCTGCATTCTCCTCTATCTCCTAAGTGCAGACTACAAAACTAATTTGATTTTGTTGGTCCTCTGAGAAGTCCTCTAGCAAAAGAAGGCTGGGGGTGGGGAACCTCTCTGTTTTGATATTTGTGAGAAAAAAGGAACCCCAAGGTCTAAGGCCACTTGCATAAGCTTTGTAAAGCTCTATGAATTAAAAAAAAAAAAGAGAAAGCATTTCTTTTGTAGTTACCAAGAAATGCTGGCTCCATATAGTGCAAAAGCATTTTTAATTTACACAGGTTTGTTGGCTGGATACTTTTGATCAATAGTACAACAGTGCTAATCAGAAAATGACAGGCAGTTTTCATGTGGACTTTTTCTGGGTAAAACCTTTTGAACTTTTCTAATCTCTTAACTGAAAATGAGAACAAAATATTGCTCTTGCCTTTTCTCCAGATACTGTTTTTCCTTCTTTTTTCAGAGATAAGAGAAAGAATAAAAGGAAAGAGGTGAGAAAGGAAACAAACATAAGATGGGAAAATAGAGAAGTAAAACTCCTCCTCCCTCCAAATAACTGTCGGGTTTTTTCCATTAAAGATGTCATTATATTTAAGATTTCCATTTCCAAATGGAAAAAAATGTGACTGGCTCCAAATATAAGAACAATGCTTGAGGGCAGGCCTAAAGTGAGCAATAAGTCAGAGCAGGAAATATTTTGCTTGGGGAACACATCGTGATTAGAACATAAATAATCCTCTTTTCTCCTATATGCAACAGAAACCAAGCACAGCTGTGAGTGCAGGCGTGCACATACCCATGTTTGTGCACACACACAGGACTCGGCCCCGTGTCCCCAGGGCAGTTCTCTGACAGCACGAGAGGTGAAGGGTTATGACAGAGGCGTTGATGACTTGGTGTCAGCTGAAAATCTCATTAAAGCAGAGCAGCAGAGCCAAGCATGCAGGGAGCACCAAGGGATGTCACCAGGAGGAAGCCACCCCTGGCCCAGCAGGAAACCCTGTGTATCAGTGCCTGCAATAAAATTCTATTTTATTTCTTAGTAACCGTGGCAGTCACAAAATATTTGTTTTTCTGTGGCAGAATCACATAGTGGAGGGTGGCCTTAAACTGGGACTGTGCTGAGAGAGAGGCTTGCCAGGGTATGTTTCTGCTCCAAGTTCTACTCCAGAGCTCAGGATCACACACAGGTTGCCTGTGTAGGTTGGATACTCACACAGGGCTGGTGTCATTCACAATGTCTGGGGCTCCAGAGCCTTCCACCTGAGCCTGGCTGTTGTAAGCACACAACAGATCCAGGCTCAGGCTGCTGGATCTTGCCTTTTTGCAGGAGCTGTGCAAAACCCACCTCATGGGCTATGGGAGACAGGCTGCTCCCTGAGCTGGGCAAATCTAAAGCTCCCCTGTGCCTTCCCAGTTCTCAACCCAGTCCAGTCCCAAGTACAAGATTTATTTTCTCTGTTTTGAGCCCTCTTCCTGGCCTGGCAGATTTTGTCCTCCCAACAGGCATGGTGTTATTCTTCCTTGTCCATCTGAACACTTCCTTAGTAATTTTTAGCACCAGAGGTGAAAAGACGTGTTTTTTTTCCTTTCAGTGTCATCAGGGATGCTTCCAAAATTCAGCACAGGTAGACCTGGGGTGAGACACAGAGCTGGGAGTGACACTGGGGCAACTGCTTTCCTTACCAGTCCTGAGGAACCTCCTGGATGAAAACAATTCAATTCAAAGTGAGTCTGAGGCATCCAGAGGGATCCTGGGTGGCCCAAAGCTCTTTTGCAGGAAGAAAAGGAAAGCCATACACCTTCCTGCAGAATTTGCCTCCCTCTGAGATCTTCTAGTGAATTTTTCCATGGCAGGGATAATCCAACATAACCAGTTCCATTTGACCCAGTTTAATCACCACCTTCCTGAAATGGAGTTAATGGGTGCTTAATGTTAACCAGCAGGTGAGGAGGACGGTTCGTAGAAGATCTACAGTTCCTAACAACACTACATTTTTTTTCTTTTAATTCTTTACCCAGAGTTGGTAACTTCTGAGGCCTAAACCACAATACATCTTGAGCTCACTAAGCTAAAAATACTGACTTGCCAATGACAGAATACTAATGAATCCTCCACAGGAAAACTAATCTGTCATTTCCCTTCCCACAGGAACACATACAAGTGGTTAAATATCTAAAGATTTTATACAGCCTCTCTGCCTGTGGCATTGTACTTCGAGATCTTGATTCAGGTACTGTAGGCATATATTTCCTTCATTTCCTAGCATATTATTCCACATCTGTCATCCTGCAACAGCACTAATTTTGATTTTGCTTTGCAAGAATGACAGCAATCATAAATAGAGAGATGGTTTTAGTTTTAGTCTTTCAGATCTATGTCAGGGAGCAGCAGGAGTGAGGTGCTCCCATTGGCACTGTAAGCTGGAAGACCCAGGTAGCCCCAGAACATGCAGTGCCATCACTGCCATGGTGCAGATCCAGGTTTGGTGCTCCCAGGCTGGAGGATGCTGGGATGGGGGTCCCAGACTGAGCTCCTCAGGACCCTGGTGACCCCCCAGCAGGACAGCAGTACTGTCCCAATTAAACCCAAAAACTGCTTTTAGGTGTGGACTATTCTATGTTCTCATCAATTCACTTCTGTTGTGTTGTCTTGAAATATCCTGTAAGGGAATAGAGAGTAACACTGATGGTCTAAATAGCAGGCCATTTGAGCTGGGGTGGTCACAGCCACCTCCCGCTCCTCCTCCCCTGCTCCTTCCTCCAAAAAGGTAATTTTACAGATATTTCCTTGTACTCCTTTGAGTGACAGCGTTTGTAACCATTGCACTGTGGTGACACCTGCATTCAGGTGTGTGAGTTTGGCCAACTGGATGTGTATAGTACCCCACACTTGGTGATTAGAGCATGAGGGAGAATGTGCAGTACTGAGCTCACTGCACTTCACCTGCACTACTTCTTGACTTGAGACAGTTTCTTGCTGCAGCAAAACCACTGATTCTTAGCAACTTATACATTTGTCACCTAACTAGACCAAAAGTTGTTTTGCTCCCTTCCCTCCTACCTGCTGGCACCCCTTTTTTAGCCTGTGGATTTTCTTTTCCCTTTCATTACTGCTTATTTTTCATTTAGTTGTTTGTTTGTCTAGGTTTTAACATGCATCTTTGAAACAGTGTAGACAATGTCTTCACTTCCTGGAAAAATCTCACATCCCATGGTTGGGGCCTAGTGGACTTACACAGCAACCACCTCAATTGACTGTGATCTCATCTCTCACTGATGACACTTTCACCCTCTCTGCCTTCAACACCAAGCTCACCTGCTGTGCTTCCACTGAGAAAAGGACCTTGGGATCACCTGTGGGTAGAGTGCATTTGGTCTGTTCAACCATGTCATCAGTATCAGCAGTGAGTGGGATTCAGTGTTTACACAGATATCCTACCAGGGGCACTTCTCCCATGTCCTATCCAGAGGCAGGAATCACAGAAGAGCTGGCAGTTCTTCCTGCTGAGTGTAATTCCTGGCTTCCTGCTGCTGAAAACTTATCCATTCATGGTGATGTGGTGGTTTAAGGCAGAGGCTCAAATACCAGATGTTTATCTTACCACCCTAAGACCTCTTGTGTAACACTCCTCCTGTCTTCCCCCAAACCAGTGAGACTGAACATCAAGGCTTCAGAGGCAGCTCCAGGACTTGTGCTGGCTGTGCATTCTTGCCAGGGGCCCATTGCCAGGGAATGGGAAACAATGGAGTTGCAGGGCTGGGCTCTGATAGATGTTGATCTGAAAAAAGTCTATTTAATAAACAAATAAACAAGATGTTACATCCCCACAAGCATTGTTAGCGGGGAAGCGGGTTGCTTGGGGAGCCTCAGTGCCATCTAGCATGTGCAGTTGGTCTATATTTAGTCCTTTGAAACTTCCCAGATAAAAGTTCTTTTAACGTGATCAGAAACCTTTGACCACCATAAAATACACAGTGAGGTTACATGTCCCCGCTTCCTCCCTGTTGCCGCAATACAGCCTCTCATACTTTGTGTTTGAATCATCAGGTTCCCAGTGCTAACACCCAGTCTCCAGCAGTGTTACTACACAGTAGGGAGACAGAACACGTGTTGGTTAAAGCCTGACAAAGCAACACTTGGATTTAGGTCAGGCACAGCAAACAGGAGTTACTTGTATGCTGTACCTGGCGCCCATTCAAACACAGAGCCTGATGAATTCACACTAGCCCAGACATGCAAATGGTATCTGCCCTTTCCCTTTCCACAGACATTTCTTCTCAGACAGTACCTTCAGCTCACTGTTTCTGTGCCCCCACAATTCAGGGCTGACATAGGGCATGTTTGCACCATCATTATACACGTGTCCCTCCCTTCTCAGTGCATCCACAGCAATGCTGCCCCTCACCTGCCCATCCACCATCCGACTCTGCTACAGCTGTGGCACAAAGCAGGCAGCTGACAGTGCTCAAACTCCAGCTGCACATCCTACACTGTCCAGATTGTCTAGCTGGGCCTCCTGCAGAACCAGGAAACCATCTGCTGGACCTCACACCTTCTGATGGACTGTCAGGACTCTCAGGGCATTCATCTGATGACGGTGACTTCACCTTTCATCCTCACGGTCTTTCAGACTTTGTCTCTCACCCCGCTGTTCCTTTATCCCTTCCCATTTTCCCCTGGCTGCAGTCGCTTCCTGGTGGTTGAAGCAGACTTTAGTTTCTGTTCCAGAGTTGGCAGAGGCTTTTAACTCTGCATTTAAGTCTGGATTTGCAGAGGTTTCAGTTTGTAATGCCTTAACTCCTTGTTCGCTGATTGTTGGAGTTGAATTTTGTCCTTTCTTGTCTTCTGGCCCAGCTCAAGGCCCCTTAGTGCAGCTGACTCTGCATTAATGAAGTTATGGAGAAACGTTATTAATTTTTTGATTAATGTAAGTATTATTATTTCATAATGAATGCATGATTACTTTACACATTTATAGGGATTATATTTACCTATACTTTATATTCAAAATAGAAAAGTACAAATATCACAAGTAAAATACAGATGAATTTATCCATAAAGTATTTCTCAGCTTTGCCAACTCCTGATGGAAAAGAGATTAAATCAGACTAAGAATGCAGTAATCTCACCTACAAATTTAAGACTGACTTGGTGGTAGATTACATACGCACCAGGGATCACTTGGGATTAGGTAGCATCTTGAGTATATTGTCAGGCTGTACCAGAAACCAATTTAGCACAGCTCTATTTGTTCTTCAGCTTGTACTCAAAGTTTAACTTGTATACGCCTCAGTCTTGAAATTATTTTAAATGCTTCTATTAAAAACATATGCGAGCTGGGCACAGTCAACCACAGAATGACTTCTCTGAGACATGTCCTAAGTGCTGGGATTCCTCAGCAGCTTTCAGGCTGTTCTGGAGGGAAACACACAGCTCCTCTCTACAGCACACGCCCCCCTTGGCTTCTGCACCTGCATGTGGGTCTGGAAGGCCGAGGTCGTAGGATGCAATAACTCTGGTCTTCCCAATTTTCTCTGCTCAGTGCTTTAGAACAGTGAACTAGTGTGGGTTTTCTTCACATCGCTAATTTATGTTGGTTCTCACATGCTTGGGCATCCCCTCAGTAGCAGCCAGAGTAACTTCCCAGCCCTGGTATTTTCAGTGCATGTCTGGAATTTTGGAATGGGGTGGTGAATTTGGACCCTTGTATGCTGCAGTTGTTGATTTGCTTCTTGCCTTTTCTACTTCAGTTGTGTATTTGCATAAAAATTAAGAATCCTGGTGGGTATTTTTAGTGCAGGATCCAGGGCTTTGGGCTTTTTCTTAGGTTTAGATGGGGGACTCTGAGTTCTTTGTTATCCAGAGCATTGTCTGTACAGTTGCCATACATTAAAGGAGCTGGAATAAAATCAGCGCAATATCCAGTTTCACCCAAATGAGGTTGTTGAGCAGGATCCAGAAGATCTGTATCCACAGAAGGCAAACACAGTATTTGAACAGAAACAAAGCCTGCGATTTATTTCATTATTTACCAAGTGCTGCCATGGTGCTCAGTACTATATAAACATTCCCTGCCCCGGGTTATTAATACTACCAGGCACAGGCAGGTTCAAGAATCAAAACACCTTATATTAAATATTCCCAGAACGAAAGCTGTAAGGACAAGTTAAAAGGACAAAGTTCTCCGTAGAGGAATCCTGTTAATGAAGTTTCAGACTTCAAAAATAGCTACGTGTTCCAAAAAGAAGAAGTTCACATTTCAGGACCTAACTCTCCACCCATCCCATACAACAACCCCTCACTGACTATTGCTGTAACACATTTCTGCCCTGTTCAGTGTGTGAGGGATGCCAGCATGGCCTTTTTGTTGTACCATAAGGAACATCCAGCCCCCCTAACAAATATGGAGAACTAGTAGGAGATCAGATTTTGGGGGTTACACTACATAGTGATCCCATATTTAGGGCGAACAAGAAAGTTTTGGTCTTTAGACTGCATAGCTCTGGAAATGCTGGGGAGTCACTGCAGGGTCCCCAGCATATGTTGTCAGTGGGTGAACAGTAAAAGGGAAAATGTTCAGGAAGAATGAAAGGTCACATCTTTACCTCTTACAGAAGGACTAAAAGATGCAAGCTATTTGGAGGCACCTGGCAGAAGAAAAAAAAATGAGTGTTTTACTTAGATATAACTTAAAAACATTATAAATTCTTGAGAAAGGCTGGGAAAATTGTACTTAAACGCATCAGGTTGAAATGACCCCAAAGGTATACAATTGCTTGATGAAAACATCAATCATTTTTAAAAAAATTGTGTATGCATGCTTTAGGTCAGTGAAGATTACATCTTACGTAAGGCCACTCAAAAGACAGAGCTCTCACAAGAATTACAAATTATTCTGGGCCCATGAAAATCATCCTGGTTTTAATTACAATATTAAAGACAAATCCACAAAGTTGTAAGTTCTGCTGGCAAGCAATCATTATAAATCTGGACAAGGGATCACATAGAAATTGTAAATAAGGGCTGTGAGAGATTTCAGTACTAGCTATTTTTGTCTTTAGAAATGTTTTTCATTTCAAAAAGTCATCAGCACTTCTGCTCAGCCAAAACTTGCTCATAAGACTAACCGGGATTTCTGAACATAAACTGCCCTTAAAAGGATACTGTCAACTCCCAACTAGTCAGTTTTGAGAAGAATTTTAAAGATGTTTCAGTACGTGAATCCCTGGGGTGATGCCTGTCCTTTTGTCACAGTACTTCACCTTTTTTCCTCAGTGCTTTATCTTGCCCTTTTGCAGCTTCAAAGGCATCACACAAGCTCAGGGAACCAGAAAATAGGGAGGTGAAACTGAGAGCCTGGAAAGCATTGTCAAATGCTGAAAACAAGCCAGGGGAGCTAAACAAAGAAATGAAAAGGTATCTCTCCTTTTATTAACTTTCAGTTCCAGGAATTGTTTGGAAAAGAGAGAAAAATGTCAGGTAATGATGCTCCTGCAATTTAGAGTTTAATTACAGCCAATACTGCAATAAAGAGAGGGAAGATGGACAAAATGAAAATTCTCTTCTGATATTAAGATGACTTTAAAAAATACTTTTAAAAAGACAAAAATTCAGACAAAGCAAGAGTTCAGCATGTTGTGGAACAGACATACAATATAGTTCCTATATCCTGGCACTTTAAACCAGAAGTTTGTTACAAATATCATGATCCAATGCCATGAGTTGTTGGAGGTGATAGTTACACTGACTTCAGGGGGTACTGAGGGCCAAACTGGGAGAGGAGTCCCTCAGATCATCAGACAAGAGTTGTACAAGTCTGTAACGCATTTTATTATATTACATTTGTGTCAGCAGTCCTATCCTCCCAGTGGGATTTGCGCAGCTGGGTCCTTCATCTCGCAGGGACCCTCAATCATAGCAAAAAATATCTTTCAGTAAAGCTGTCAGGATTCAAACACTGTTGCCCCTCTGAAACGAACCTGAATCCTACTGGGACCTTTGTTTGGCCTTTCCTTACCTTCTGCATTTGCTTGAGAAGAGCTGCAAGGACAGCCCCAAGAAACAGCCCCAGCAAGCCTTGCCCAGTCTGACACCAGCTTTATTCCAGATGAAGAGGTTTGGAGCTGGTGATCCAGATCAGCCAAGCAAGATGAATCCCATGCATAAACAGCAGCTTGCATGTGAGCCTGTCATTACAGGCTCTTCCCATATAACTTCAGCTGTCTAACATGGAATGACGAGTAGGCAAAAGCACCTTTGGAGGTGCCATGTCTCCTGTTGACTCAGCGAGATGACTAAACTCCTCACTGGTGCCTACAGTCAGGCTGGCCATGTTCCCCCTCCCACTGTGCCAATCCCTCCCTAGGCAGTTTTCCACATACAGCAGGCAACTCACATGCTACATATACATCACTGGTGGTGTCTGCTGATATCTCAGAGACAATTATAAAATAGTCACTTGGAAATGGCAGAGTTTCTTAAAGAGGCCGCCAAAGTTAACCCTTCTCCTTTGCTTTCTTCTTTCCATTTGTCTTCTCAGCCGCTCTCATTGTTGTCTAGCATTTGGCACTGCTGTAAAAGTTGTTACGCCACAGTGTTTCAAAAAATAAGATAATCTTCTGCTCTGTTTTATAGTGGGTCCATTCATGAAGACCAGAACTTTCTATCCTGCAATGTCAGAGTTAATATCCCTGAGATATTCTACTATTCCACAGCTGTAAAAAAGAAGCCAAAGCAAACCTAAAAGAATTTAGCATGGAAAACATATTGCAGCTTTAGTGACACACTGGGCTTTTGTTTAGGTTTCTTTATTATGATGAGTCATAGTATGTAAACTTCTCATGCAGTGATTGAAGTCATGTGTCTGCTTTATTTTAGCTTTGGAAACAGCAGCAATGCCTTTGAGAAAGGACCTCAGAAGTCCTGAAAGCCAAGGTACCCTCATAAGCACTGTGCTGCTTTTTCACCCTTTGGCTAGAAAACAGAGGGGTAGATTCTCCAGACCAGCCCTTTCCACATTAGGCCTTCCTTTTAAGACCCTGGCATTTGGAATGCTGTTAGCAAGAAAAGGATGTCTTGTTCTGTGTCCGTCTGCCCTGCCTTGAGCAGAAGTGAGCCATGCACAGGTGAAACCAGCAGAGCTCTGTTAGTGCTGGTACTTCCACTGCTACTTTTATTACTGGAGCTGTTCCAACCCCTTCAGCAGGGTTAGGGTGAATGGAGTTCAAAATCAGCTTCCCACCTCTCTCCTCACCTTTCAGCTGGGTCCTACAGAAGACTTAAACTAAGCAGAGAGATTTCCACTGCTCTCATTCCCCAGGTGAGTGTCCTGCAGTGCAGCTCTGCAGTCCTGCTCATGGAGAGGAGGGGTGGAAACGGAGACGGGAGACTCCCCTGGTTCAGTAAGTGCAATGCCCATCCTTGCAGGTATAAAAGGGCAGCAGTGCAGTCATCTATATAAAGAATGTTCTTCAGAGGGGTCATGTATAAACTGCCTGATGGCAAGGGTATCAAATGAAGGTCGAGCATCAGAGACCTTTAGGCTATTACGAAATATGACTCATGGATTAGTTAACTGCCTGTCAGATTTTCCATTATGAAACTTTAACCACAGCCCATATCTGCACAGCACCAACACCTGTAGAAGTACAAACAAACAAGTGGTTATGTATGCATTTGCACTGAAGTGGGTCAGGAGATGTGCTATGGTATCAAGAGAAGCTTTTTCCTTAGTTACAAACTATTAGCTAAGGAATAAAAATGAGAGGAGGGGACAAGATGCTATGAGAGTAAAAAAAGCTGTTTTGAAGTACTTATTTGCCAAAGATTCTGCAAGATAAATCTTTTCAGTTTAACTATATCAGATAAATCAACCTAAAAGTTCCCCTCTACAAAATACCATTATTTTAGCCATGATGAACATCAGTGCTTCCTAATCCAAGCATTTGCTTTTCCAATTCCCCTGGATGGCATGAGCAGATGTGAAAAAGCAACTATTCCTGCTCTGGAAAATGATTATTTAGACACCAAACTAAGAAAGAAGGATTTAAAAAATTATTTCCGAAAATCAGTAAGATGTAGCCATTTAGTGGAAGACCCTCATATGTCTCTCATCAGCCATGACACCTGGCTGCTTCGAGATGGCTGTAAATTCAAAAAGGCAGAAGATGTGCTCTGAAGGTTTCCCACAGGAAGTGGGGCTTTTGACCTGTGTGTCACCACTTTGATGGACTCCACAGGTGAGATTCAGCTCACCTGTGGAGATTTTAGATGTCTGCAGTGTCTATCTCTACACATCTGAGCCTGTTGCCCCATAGGCAATTTAAAGGTATGTCTTATCTGATCTATTTTAAATACCTACTTTGGGATGAGATGATTCTTGACCTCTGAGTGCCTTTTTCTCTGCTGTAGCTGAAAGAGGGGCCTGAGATGACTTGGCTGGAGATCCTTCCATGTCCATCTACATGATGAACCTGCCTGAATGCTCTGCCCCCACAAGGCTGGTAATTCATGTGAAATGAGCAGGTTAACACTGCTCCTTGCTATTGCAATATTTTGTCCACATCGCAAAAACACCACCACATCTGGCACAAATGAATCCTCAGAGGCTGCCTAGAGGCTACTGATTAAGGAGGAAACCTGAACCACTTAGATATATTTCATCACCACATTGTCTTCTTGCCTCTAGAGATGTTCCAGATCACAATTTAGGTATGGAGTTCTCACTCCTCCTACCACTGTGGTGTCTAATCTGTGAAGATAGAAGTCTCCATTTCCATGCCTTGTCAGTCCAGCTCATTTCAGGAACACTACATTCATTTAAATGTTAAACTGCTGCTCTACAAGAAGTTCAGAAGATATAAACTGTAAGGCAGAATGAAAACAATTCAGTCTCAAGAAGTGAATACTGAGAAGGGGCAGAATAGCAGCACACAAATATATAAAAAGCAGTTGCAAAGAGGAAGGAAATAAACTACTTTTCCTGTTTACTATGAATAGGCTAGAAGTGATGAGTACAGGGAGACTTAAGTTACTTCACAGCGAGGTGACACACAACAAGCCATGCAGCCACTTCTTGGAGCTGAAAACCACCATCTTTTAGACAAGGGGGAAGTCACCAAGAGCTGCTGTCTCAGAGAGAGGCAGCAGCAGCTCCTGCTTCCCTGCAGGCACTGAGCTGCCTGCCTCAGAAAGGGGTGGGAGGGTTTCAGCTCCACTGTGTCCGTGGGTGTCTGAAAGGAGCCAGGAGCCCTTGGCTCACTAAGCAGCTTTTCAGTCCCAGCATGAAGCAGGGGTTCCTGCCTCACAGCTGAGGAGCAGTGGCTGTGCTGACATGACAGCATCCTGGGGCCCTGCCCCTTAGGAGAAGACAACTGCTGCCAGGGTTGGGAGCTCTACCCCAGTTTGGGCATGGAGTTGGTGTTCTGGACATCCAGTTCAATGAGCATCCATCCAGAGTGGATGGATATATTTAGTCTTAAGGCAGTGTGGTGGACTAGATGTCTCAAAACCCCTTTACCTTTAATGATTTAAGTGGAAAGGTTGCAGTGTGTATGCTGAAGCCTGAGCTAAGCCTCTTACAATGGAGAATTGGGTTTGGTTCATGATTTAGGTCTTTTAGTTCCTGGCAGGGCACAGCAAGGATTGCTGGCAGCAAGGGCAGCAGATCCCTTAGGGCTGGGGACTGGGACTGCAGGGGAATTCCCATCAGAGCAGGGTCTGGCAGCCCAGGCCATTCCCATTCCCCATCCAGGTGCAGCTGGGGGCAGCCTCAGGCACTGGGCACCTCCCCAGCTCAGGGACAGCCATGGCTGGGACAGGTCGTGGGCCCATGGCCAGGCAGGGCAGGGCTGTGGGGAGCTGGAGACCAGCACTGCTGTGGAGCTGGGGGTATCCTCGGGACTCTGACAGTCCCACAGGCCTTTCTGAGCTGCCATCACACTCTCTGGTCAGTGACTCTAGAGGATTTTCAAAGAAGACTCTAATGCTACATTTATGTTACATAACATAAAAGTTACATTTGGTATTTGGAAATAGTAATTAGAAAAGGTTTACAGAAACCAAAATGAGAAACATTAGTGCCTTCTTCAAAGTATAATACTAATACTGATTAATATAGGAGCCATCTTGACTAGGTGCCTGTTTTGATTTAGGCAATTATTAGCTTACCAGTTCAAACCAGTTCACAATGAGAATTCACAGAATCCAAGATTTACTGATGTGCCTCCTCCCTTTCTTCTTGCTGCTATAAGTCTTTCTTCTTTTGTCTTCACCTTCTGTTCCTTTGAGCTTGCCTACAAGAGAAAGGCACACTCATAAAATTACAATCTGCTTGTAAACCAATAGTTAACTCCAGGCATTCATTCAAAGAGGGGCAGTAGGTGGATACTCATGACTTTTTCCTACAGAACATCGTCATACTACAATTTTCTTGGCAAAGGACTCAATTTTTAATACCTGTAGGAACAGAGTGGGAGCCAGGATCCTCTCCTGCCCTGTGAGTGCTGTGGACTGGGATGCCCTGGCAGGAAAAAGGCTGCAGTGGGCATCATCCGCTTCACAGCCCGTCTCAGAACACAGCGACAGCTGTGGCTGCTGCTTTGGTGGGACCAGCTACCTCTGCCCAGTAGACTGAGGCTCTTGCTGAGGTCAAGACTATGCCCCCAGCTTTTCACTCCCATTTGGAGGACACAATGGGCAGAAGAAGCTGCTGGACTCTCTTCATTCTGGTGTAGGGAAATTTATTGCTTTGCAAGTTCTTCCTGTTCCTAATTGACCTGATCTAAACTGAAATAAGCCATTTGTATTCCTGCAAAGGAATACCAGGGAGTCCACATGGCCTTTTGCCCAGGTTTAACATAATTTCTTTAAAGCAAACTGCAAATTAATAGTAGTGCAACTTTCCTGTGCAGGCAAGCCCTCAATCTAATTGTAACATGGAAAACAGCATTTGTGAAGACAAAGCAGTGCATAAACTTGGGGAGTGAGAAAGGGAGGCAAGGTAATTTGGAGTCTAGTGGGGACAATGGAGAGATCTGAATGTAGAGAGATAAAAGTGATTAAGGTTTTTAAAATCAAAGCTAGCAAGGAATCTAGGGATATGAAAAATAGAGCCCAACTCAGAAATTTTCAATGTTCATAGAACTGCCATATTCTTTCCATTCATTCTTCCAGTCAGGACAACCACCCTTGTCATTTTAGTCAAAAAATACCCTCCCTTCCACCCTCTACAACCCTCTACAACTCTGAGCCACAGAAAAAGTCCAGCATGGTTCTGACAGTGCACAAGATGGAGCATTCAGTTAGTGCTGCCTCTCAGTAACAATATTAATACTTGAAAATCTATCTCACTTAATAAGGAGAAACGCTGGGCATTCCCCAGATAGCTGAGGCCATCCACCCAACGTGAGCACTCCTGGCAGCTGCACCATGTTGCACAACCACCATCTGCAAAGGTCAAAGCTTGCCAGGTGCTCACACCTGGCAGCAGAAGTCAAACCCCTGCACACAGGAGGGGAGAGAGCTAGTAAGGCCCTTCCTCGAAAACCCGGGATGTATCTACTCCATCTCTCACATGTAGCCAGGGAAAATCCTCCACAGCCAAGAGAGGTGTACAGCAGACAGAGGGACTTGTTGGCAAAGCAGGGATATTTAGCTGGGACATGGGGTGGAGGCTGGGAGTGAGGGTCTGGATATCCCATCAGGCTCTGGAGGAGTGTCTTCTTGGGGGCTCAGGGAGGAGGGAGGGGGAGGAAGCCTCTCCTGCTGCAGTTCTACACTCCTCTGGACCCAGGCAAGCAAGGCAGCCCCAGCAGGCAGGCAGGCCAGTCCTTTTTTTGGGCTAAGCATGTAACACAGCAGGCTCACAGCAAGCAGCATGGATGTATCTTTGCTGTTCTGCTCACTCTTGCCTCAAAAGGGGACCATCTTTGTCTTGTCTCCCATTCCTTTGCCTCTATTCTGCTGCCATTTCAGTGATAGCCTTGGGTGGCAGTCCTGTGCCCTGACTCCAGCTCAAGAAGTATCTCCTGTGTGAAAGTCATGGACTCATTCTTCCTCTGTCATGTAACAAGAAGAAATAAGGACAAGACTATGCTTGTGCTTCCTCAGTTCCCACAGAAACCTGTGACTTCTTGTTCTTGTCACTAAACCATTACAGAAAATAAAAATAGGACTTCATTTAAAAAAAAAGAGAGAAAGAGAAGCTGCTTCAGATAAGGACTATTATATGTTTGAAATGGCCAAATTCTCTCTGTGTATCCCTGTTCTAGAGTCATAGCTTATAAAACTTTCTGTCTCCTTTCTCACAGCCTCTGCTGTCTGTAAACAGTCTTTAGTGGTTTTTCAGGACAAGATGTGAATGTCTTTGAAGCTTTAGAACACGCTCCAGGCATCTTTTCAGAGATTCATCGCGAATCTGCTCTTCATCAAGCCCTCTCCAATCAATTGTGTACATTCTATCTACCAGTCTGTGAGTGTAAAGAGAAAAGGGAAGGAGAGCCAGCAATGCTTGGGTGGCAATACACTAGCCAAAGAACAGAGTAGTTCTTAATCAGATTGCCTTTTAATTCTTCAGGTGAGTTTAAGGCATTATGTCCTCTCTGAGACTTAGGATAGATGTACACTCAGCAAAGGCAATGACAGAAAAAAATGTTGCAGCATAGTGGAAAATTTTGTAAATATTCTATCAATGCTGTCCAGGCACAGTTTAATAATAATGTTTTTATTAGTAGTAACTTCCTTTATTACTTAGATTTTATATCAAAACAGAGTCAGAAGGACAAAAACAAATAAAAAAACCCTGTGCACATTTTGGCTAAAATACCTGATGTAATTCTACAGGCAACATAAAATTCTGCCCAGATTTTCCTGAGATTCCCCCCTGAGTTCCATGGCTTGTGTAACGGGCACCCAGTGCACTCCTTTCCCAAGAAAGTGTGGGTGCACATCCTGTGCTCTCATCCTGTTCTGCCCCTGCCTACCCAGAGAAGGAGGCTGTGGCTCCACAGAGGCTCCTTCAGCAGCAGCTCCAGGCTCCTGTTGTCCGTGCCTGGGGCTGGTTACCCCTCTCATGTTGGACTGGTAGAGGCACTTGTGATGCCTCCCTGCCAGACTGATCCAGTTGAAAAATAGCACCCTCTCCACACCAGTTTATTTGAGTCTGAAATGAGCTGGGCATGCAGAGTGAGATGGGGACTACATCAGCTGGCAATGCCAGTGTGAGAAATCCTTGGCTAACACTGAGTTAGGGCACATGTATGGTAGGAAATATTCACTAAACTGACAAAACTGATCGACCACAACCCAATATCCCACACACATTTACCAGGGCAGAGAGTTGATGTAGGCAGGGTTTTTTTTTCTACGCCTACAAACAGAGTTATTTTAAATTCAGATCAGTTCCTTCATTGACTGCACAGACTGGCATCACTAACAGCTGTACTGGGACAAAAGAGGGGACACCTGGGGGACAGGAACAAATGGCAGGTGCTGGGAACTGCCTACACCAGTCCTGCTGCCAACAGAAATGTCTGAACAGAGACAGCTTTTCAAATGAGAGGAACCTGGTAAAGCTGTCCAATGCAACAAACCTAGTTTTGTTTTGAAGTTAGAGGAAAGGTGCCAGCTTTAACAATGCTTTTCCATTTTATTCTGCTGCATAATTTTTTACGTAGATTATTTTAAAACTTACCCAAAGAGTCCAAAGAGTTTTGTAGCCACTGCTGTAGGGAAATGCAGACTTTTTAGTGAAGGCTTCACCAGCAGTACCATCAATGGTTGCATGTGCTTCTTTTTTTCATGTTATTCCTCCAAATCAGTAAAATTGTGCCTTTTGACTCCTAAAACCATCCACAGAACTTTGGGAACTGATCAGATGGAGCATGTAAAAATTATGCTGTTAAAGACAGATTTCTGATGTTACTGAGAGATATATGCTGTTGACCAAAGACTCTTTCCAAGTCCCTCTGCTAACCTGTGGCTGGACAACATTGAAGTTATATTTTTATTGCCCTGCTTACAATATGAAAGACTCACACAAATATTGTATCATACTCATAAGCAGCTCTGTAGAGCAAGAAACAAGTTTTCAGTACTGCAACCTGAGAATTACATCCATGGTAGGATTTATTTTGTATCACACTCTGGATTTCAGGGCCTGAGTTGCTTTATGATTAGTAAAATATCTCCTTTCCTTAGAAGTGAGGCCATAGTTCTGTAAGATGAGAAATCTGCTTGCTAAGATGGTTAGTATCGTATGACCTGTTGATAGTTTCAAAACAGATAAGGAAGCTCATGTACACAAGGTCAGTATCTATCAGTGTTGGATATAAATATTCTAAAAGGCAGATACAACTTCATAAACAATGTTGACTTCACAGCCCACAAGTGTTTGGTGGTAGCTGGTGACACTGTTTTCCTAATGCAACCTCCTCTACACCCAGAAAGCTGTATTTCTGGCTATTTGGGGGTTAACAGTGTAGCCTTTCAGTAGGACTACCAGAGGAGGCTCTGCAGGTGAAGGAACAGCAAATTTGGGAATCCTGCTAGGATTTGAGTGTCCAAACACCTGGCAGTGTCAGGTTTTAAGCAGTTTTGGTTGAGCCCATCAATAAAAACTTGCTGAGTTTAACAGTAAGCAGGGTTTGTGAGGACTCCAGTGTTGGTTTAGTGCTTGACTCAGGTACTCAGGAGCTGCTCAGCTTCCTCCAGGGAATTGTGTCTGACTCAGCTGTGGAAGAATAAAAGTGAAACCAAGAATACATGGTCCTGCCTAGTGCAGATGGCAACTTAATAACAGAGGGGAAAATTGATTTCCCCAAGAACTGACTTTCCTGACTGCAGGATCAGGGTTTAAATTGCTATGATACTTCTAAAACTTGCACAGCAAAGAATTAATTAATGTTATTTTCTAGTGCATATGAATTATCTCAAACAATGCCCTTGTTTATAAAAGCACTGAAGACACTGCAGGGATGTAAACCTTGCAGAATTGTTCAGAAATTAGAATTGTCTCCAAAGCAGTAAGAAGAAAAGGAATTAAAAGATTTATTTGAAACTTGCTTTCAGAAAAACCCCACAAAATTTGGGCCTCCATCCAGTAATAGTTTTTTAAAAGAATACAGAAACTTTTTCTTTTTTCCTTTTAACTGTCAGGCAGCCTCAGTGAAGACACCTGCAAGGTTTTAAATTATATAAATAGGTGCACATGGGGAAGAAATACAAATATAAATCTTTAACTCTGGAGTTGTAGATGGATGAAGGAGCATTGTGGAAGAGTGAAGGAGAGAACTGGGAAATGTTTTGTTTAAGGCCAGACCCTGTCCTGTACAGAACTGACAGGTTTGTCTGTGAGAAGATGTTTTGCTCATGTAAGGATTTGTTTGTGGATGTTTAAACCTTGCAGGGCTTAATTTCTGGAATGGGAGGACTTTGGTTCTAGCACTCCAACTTTAAGGGCAGGAAAACCTAAGCAGAGATTAGCTTTATGTGTGAGTACTGTGGAAAAGTTTTGTCTTTCTTTTGAATCCCACGGTGAATCCAGCCATCCTTCTGGAGTTTAAATCTTCCCTATGCTCTCTTGTTGGAGGAGGGAAATGGAGGAATAATTGCTATGTGTGGATCAAGGACAACCAAACTCATGTCCTTTTCCTTGGATACGTCAGTATGTCCTGACCCCCAGAGCATGTTTGTCAGGACTTTTACTGACCCAAATTCCAGGAAGTGGCTTCAGTGTTTTCTGTGTCAGCAGGCTGTGATGGAAGGGAAGGCGGTTATTTATATACTTTTCTTTTTAAAGACAGGCATTTAAATGCTTATTATTTGACTGATGTTTACAGGCTAAGAGTCTGAATGAGTCCAAGGTGGGGCATTTTGGAGATGTAAGGGGAGGGTGAAACTGTCACCACAGGGAAAATGGGACTGCGGGGGGGAACCTTTGGCATCTCCTTTGATTTGACAACTAAAGGTGTTAGGGGGGAAAAAGATGCCGGATGTGTGCAATAACTCGTGTCGACCACCACCAGCAGCGTGTCGAGGTGAGCGGCTTGCAAGGATGTGCCCCGGGGCTCCGGGCAAAGGGAACTGTTTGAGCTGTGCAGACGCACAGGTTATGGTGTCCGCACCCGCGCTGAGGGCAGGTGGCGGAGCCCAGTGTGTTTCGGGGGGCAGCGACCCCTCCTCCCCTCACCCCCTCCCCCCCCCCAGCACCGCCATTACGCGCTGCGCCACTGCCCGGGGGAGGGGAGCGACAAGATGGTGGCGGCGCCTACCCACGTGACCCGGGCCCCGCTTCCTTTCAGAGTCGTCCGAGCCCCGCGCGCGCGGGCTCTCGCGAGAGCATCGAACAAAAGGACAGCGCGGCGGAGCGAAAGTGGGGCGGGGGGGGGTTCGTGATCTCGCGAGAACTCGCGGCCGCTCTCTCCACCACCCTGGAGGGAGCCGAGTGAGGAGGAAACCTCGCGGTATCTCCGGGAGGGGCCGCGCGGGCCCTGGCGCCCCGAAGTCTCGCGACAGCTCCGGGAACACCCCCTTCACTGTGCGCTGGGCTGCGCTGAGATCTCGCGAGAGCGCCGAGCCGGCGGGCGGAGTGAGGGGGGGCCGCCTGGGGGCGGTCGCGTGCGCTCTGAGGTCAGCGCGCGCGCAGCGCGGCGCGCGGGGGGCGGGGCCTATATAAAGGGCGGGCCGGCGGTGGGGGGGGCTCAGTCAGGGCAGCGATTCGTGGCGGAACCAGCGATATCGGCGGCAGCGACATCCCGGCCCGGCGCATCCCAATTCTCGAGGCGGAGCGGGACGAGCCCGAGACCGATCTCTCGTTATGAGTCATGTGGCTGTGGAAAATGCCCTCAGTCTAGACCAGCAGGTGAGCAGGGAACCAGAGAGCGGAAAGGCCGCTCCGTTACCCGGAGAGTGCGCGTGGCGGAAGCTCCGCGGGCGGCGGTGGCGGGAGGAGGCGGTCGGGATCCCTCGCGCGGGGGCTCCGCTCCTCGGTCCCCGGCGGGCGCGTCGCGAGTCCCCCCCGGTAATCCCACCTCGCCCCCCCCCCATCGCGGCCTGTTGTGGCGCACTCGGTCGTTGCGCAGTTCCCGCCGTGCCGAGGCCCCGCGCCGGGCCGGGCTCCCCCCGCGGCAGTGCGTTGTCCCCGCGGCCCGGGAGGCGTTGCGGGGCGTGCGGGGCCGGTCGGTGCCGCCTGGCCTGGCCCCGGCTCCGCTCGGGCCCCGCGGCCCCCGCGCCGCGCTCGGACCCGCTTTGTGTGGGAGCGCCGGGAGCAGCAGCGGCCCCTGGAGGCCGCGCCGGGAACTGCAGCGGGGGGGAGGAGGAGGAGGAGGAAGGGGCGGTCAATGGCCGCCATTGTGCGGGGCGGAGGAAGGGGGCACACACACACCCCCACCCCACACACACGGCGCTTTGTGTGACGCCCCTTCCCCGGGTTGGGGGGGCGGCGCTGGCAGCCTCCTTTGTTCGCGCTCCGGTGCCGTCGGGCCGCGGTGACGCATTTGGGCCTGGAGTCGTGTTTTTCCGCACCCTCCTTTTTTTTTTTTTTTTTTTTTTTTTTAATTTATATTTTTCTCCCTTCTCATTCCTACGCTCCCCCTCCCCCGCGCTGGGCGGGACCGATGGTTATCTAACCCCGCGGGGGCAGGAAGAGCCCCATCTGCCGCGGCCGGGCAGCCCTCGCCCTGCTCCGCTCCGGCGAAGTAGGTCACGGAGACGGTCCTTCCCTCCCTCTCTCCCGGCTCCCCCCCCGCTTCCCCCCTCCCGCCTCACACGTGACGGGCGCCGGCAGCAGGATTAGCTGCTCCCGCTGCGCCGGGAATCCAGCCCGCAGTGCCGCACTGAGATGGCGCCGGGGCTGCGCCAGCGCCGCCGGGACGGTGTTACCCCACACGCCGGGAATCCAGCGCCGGGAGATTCGCCCATCGCCTCTCGTGACGCTTTTACCTTCTGAAGAGCCTTTGTTTTTGTTTGCTTTTAGAATAAGAATCATCCTTGACCCCCGCGTTGATGCTTCTATCAGCTGAAGTGATATTTTTTTTTAAGCGTTGGGTTTAAAGAGGGTGTTAAGAGGCCACCCGTGCGAGAATTTTTAACGGTCTGTCTCTAATAGCAGCACCCGCAGCTTTTGATTCATTCGTGTTGGAAGATGCTTCTGTGCAGTTGGTCTTAAGTAAAATCCAATTGTATATAAACACGCCTTATTTTTCCCCGGATAAGTATATAAGCTGTAATAAGCTGGTTCTTCAGCTTTACCAGTTCACTGCTTTCTAAAATGAGTCCATACTGCACTGGACTTAAAACCTCTGACACACCGGCACTCAACACCTTTTGGAAGACTTTACTGTGAGGCTGAAGGGCTTTTTTAAAAAAAACAAACAAACAAACAAAAACACAAAAAAACCCCAAACAAAGCAAAAGTATTTTCTGAAGTAATTCTAGGAAGACATCACCTCATGTTTTGTGAGCAATAGCTGCCTCGAACACGGAGACTACAATCTCTTTGTAGTGTTATTGCACGTAAAAGAATATAAGTCTCTGCAAGTACAATGCCTGACTGAATTGGTATTATTTGGGCTGGAGTCCCTATAGAAAAAATAGCCATTGATCTTAATCAGAGTATGTTTGAGTGACCTGAAAGACTATTTAAAATGCCTGTTTAGCTGCATGGAGTGTGAAGCAGAAGTCTGTGGTAGTGATTTGGTGGGTGTGAGAACTCTTTTGGCCTTGTTGCCCTTTGGTGTGTGTTCCTTGGTGGATATGAAGACCTTTAAAGACGATACAACCCGAGTACTGACTGTCAGGAGATGTAACTGGCACTGTGTAAACAAATTTCTTTGCAGCCACAGTTTGTGGGAACACTGATTGGTTTTGGTAAGCAAAAGGGGTTTTTTTTGTATCTTAGGTTTGTCATATAACGTCTTGATATTTGTTTTATTTCTTATAGTTTTCTGGTCTAGACTTGAATTCCTCAGACTCTCAGAGTGAAGGAAGCTCTACAAGCAGTAAGTACATGCAAATTCTCAAGCTTACAAACACAGTTTTAGAAATAAGGGGTTTGTAGCTGTGAAAAACAAATTTTAAAGCAAAATTTACAGAGGCCGATGGGGGAAATTAAAAAGATTGCCAGTTAAGTGTACATTGGAAACACTGTGTGTTTCAGATAGGACCACTTCATTTAGCATGATACAGCATGTGTACATTTCTGAAATACTTAAAAGAACTTAGTGTTCCAGTTTAATCTCAGATTTTCAGTTGCCTCTAAACTGGGACTGCAAGTTGTAGTAGTAATGTGGTGATCTGTCTACTCAAAACATCCAGGGGGAGTAGGAATAACTCCACCGATCTTGATTCATTAAGTAGAAACTGATGTTAAAGGCTTAAGTGCTTAAAGAAGAGGGAGGGAGTCTTCCAGGAATTCACATTCAGCTTGTGCCTGGTACATTCTGATTCACTTTACTTAGCAGACAGATGCTTCTGGATTTAAATGAGGAATGCTATTCAGAGGCAATTAGGTGTGGCTTCTGGTTTGATCTGAGCTGAACTGATGGGGATGGTGGAATTTAAGGGCAGGGACTGCGAGTGCCAGTACTTAAATGTCACAGTGAAAATCTTCAGCTGTTCAAGTATCTGGAACCAGATTAAGCCTTAATGAGTTCTGGGAAGTTGGGCTTTGTAGATGCTAACACCCATAAATGTGTGTGACTTGGTCAGAGAAATAGCAAGACATCTGTGCCTTAAAAGCAGCTGCTTAAATGAATGTGCAGTAACTTAATCTTCAGCTCTGAGAGAATGATACCAAAGTGCTGTGTTGAAGGACTCCTATTCAGAGATGCTGCAAGAGGTCTCAAGGCAGATATTTTTACTAAGCAAAAACTGTTGTTGACTAGCATTTCAAAATGTGCTAACACCACAGTCCTGTAACACTGCCTTTCTTTTGTCCTTTAGAAGGCCGATACATTCCTCCTCACTTGCGGAACAGGGAAGCTTCAAAACAGGGTATGTATCAGAAACACAGTGGCAACACTTTTAACTGGTTCTTGGCCTTCTGAATCTGTAGGAGCAGCCTGCACAGGCTCAGACAGTGCTGCTGAAGGTGATTATACAGACTGCTTGACTGTCCTGTGCAGAACATGGCAACTTGATCTTCTGCTTTCAGTGTGCTGTTCTTGGTCCCTTCGCCAGGTTATGTTCTAAGCTCATGATAACTGACAAAATGCTATTTATATCTCTTTAACAGTTAACCGTGGCTGAACTAAGATGGAGTGTCCCATCTTAACTTGATGAGCCATTTAATCTTGAGTGTCAGTCTGAATAGATTTTGTGAGTGCCAATTCTTCTGCAAGTGACCGTGACTTGGAACTTGTAATCAGTTGTTTAATATGAACAAACAGCACAGTTTCACTTGGTAAATGGATCTTTTACACAAAGACATGTTGTCCTTGTTTAGCTTCCTGCAGTTTTTATGGAAGCCCCCAGGAGTACTTGCAGAAGGAAATGCAGGATGTTGGTGAAAGCAACGCCAAGTACGGGACCTATTTTGGTCACGTGTTTACAAAGGGGTTTATACTGAGGAGCAGCCTTTTTATCTTCCACTTGAATCTTTAAACAGAGCATGATACAGAAGAAAAATTTAATGGAAGGCTTCAGGGAAGTAAATCCTGACCTCTCTGTGTAAGATACCAAGAGGGCAGGTGTTGAGGGCAGGTGTTGCATGCAGCACGTGTTGTCATCGTGTCTGGTGACTTGTGTGGATGTGAGAGAAACATTTAACACGTAATCACATACTGGGATGCAGCAGCTAAAACACTTTCTGCAGTCCTACAACCTAAAGGGTTGCTGTTGATTGCTGTTTCATAGCATGGGAGGACTTGGAGCTGACCTATTTCTAAAGCAATGAACTTTCACAGATTCTTTTCAATACTGCAAGAGGACAACTTCCCTTAGGAGTGGGTGGGAGGGTAATACTGAAAAAACTGCTGATAAATCCCACAGTGCTTCTGAAGCTATGTTCCTTTAAATCAGAGTAGTTGAAAAATGCTCCATTCTAGTCTTACACCATTTGAAGAAACAGATCAGTCTGTTTTTGTCTTTTGTATGTGCCCGAGCTAGTGGGTTTTTTTTATTACGTATAAGAAGCATGACCTGAAGCATCATATGATGGTACAGCCTTTTGTGAGAGCTGAATGTTTTGGGAAAAGTAAAGAGAATGGTGGGCAACAAATTCAGTACTCTTGAAGTTCCCAATCACATTGACCTCAAATCCAACCAGTCTTTGAAGAAACTGCCTGATAAAGCCCAGAGGAATGTGCAGTTTCTCAAAAGGAGGAAACAGCTTTAAGTTGGTTTGTGAATATTTGCTGTCATATAGATTTCTTTATGTGGTGATTTGTACCAGACTCCAGTTTGTTTTGTGGGTATTAGTTAATCCTGAGTTCCTGTCATGACCTGTTCTGTATAGGTCTGTCAGTGTCTCTTTTGTGCAAGACCAGAGTTCAGACACTGAATTGTATTGTGTGGTCATGGGGACCACATGAAGTCCCACTCTGGGGACTTCAGACTTCACCCTTGCAAAAATGTAAACAAGTCATGAGACTTAAATTTGACATGTGTCTTGTTCAGTTAATAAAACTTTGGCTGCCAACTTTCCTTGGTAAACGATGAAAAATTGCCTTTAAACCTGGCTGAGCGTTGTATCGCTGATCTCATGACAAGGTTCATGATTGCTGAATGGAAAAGCTGCAGTTCCAGTTCAGGAAGCTAAGAGAGCATATAAGTTGGGAGTTGTAAAGCTGAGCTATTTTGTAGAGTGGGTTGAAGTCTGTTACACAGTTGTACTTTGATAAAAGTAATGTTTGCTTCTGTTATTTACACTAAATCAAGGACAGTTTTCTTAGGCTGCATCAAAGCTGTTCTGTATTTTGGCTGCTCCTTGGAATTTTTAACAGCAGATTTTTCAGAATGTAGACATTACAAGCCAGAGGCAAAAAACCACTTGTGTGATAGTGTTTGATTGTTCAACAAACTCTTGATGCAGCCTTACAAGGGTAGTAACCTGATAAAATTTTTATTGATACAAAAGTTAAAGTACTTTAATATTAGTGCTTATATACTGCTACTACAGCAGAACTGTATTTCAGTAATCCAGTACAGTTGTCTTGCTCACATACCACAACTGTACATACTTCTGTGAAAGTGTCAAATAACTACTACTGCGTTCAAAACTTTAAAAAAAAGTTTCTTTCCTGTGTGGTGGTGTTTACACATGCTCTGGAAACAAAGAGTGTGTGCACTCTGTAGCTGATGATGGGATAGTAATTCACAGGCACAATTGAAGTTGCACAATGGCCTTACTCACATTTAAATAGGAAGTTGCTTAAGGCAGTGGACTTAAAAAAAATAGCTGTAGTTTGTGTTCACAAAGGGCAGAACATCTTCGGGATTCCAGTATTGACAAGAAGTGCTTTCTTCAGCTGACTCCTTCCATTCACCTGCAGATCTGACCTGTTCTAATACTAATCTGTTGGCTTTGTAAATGGGGAACAAGGCAATACAGAACTGCAGGAAATAACAATCTGCATAAAAATAATGTCCTTAGGTTATGTAATGGCGTTTTTCAGCTGTTGAAACTCAATATGCAGGGCTGCCTGGTCTACAGTGTCTTGCTTCCATGAGCTCAACTTGATACTAGTAAAGCTTGTTGTCGTGTTATTCTTCTGTTAAACTTCCTGGAAGCTGCTCTTGGATATTTAAAGTCTAATCTGATCTATAGCAGATCAAAGAGTAGATGTTGGAACTCGTCTTAAAGGTCTCATGCAACGTGAAGTATTCTATGACTCTGTTTCTCCCAGTTTCAAAAAACTGAGGATTGGCTGCTGCACATGGAAGCTTTTCAAGTCAGCTGGCAGTAACTTGTGTGAGAGTGTTAGGAAATAAGAATTAAAATGCTGGTTGAGGGAGAAGCATTGACAACTGTAACATTGTTCATAGGCGTAAGAACTACAAAATTGCTCTGGAAGTTGATGAACTTAGTGAATTCCAAACTTAACCCTTTTGGTGAGAACTATGTACTAGATGGAATTAGATGGATTTTTACTTACAAAACAAAAAAGCCTTGACATTTTAAGGAATTTTCTGATGATTCTTGCATGGTCTTGTAATCATTCTCTTCGCTTTACAACGATGTCTGTTACAGGCATTTATGTCTGATTTTTACATCTTAGGCCATTTATGTCTGATTTTAGTTTGCCATGTGGTGTTCTAAATCCTGACTGTGTTCTGCCAGCCAGTTACTTAGAATTGACTTGTATGGCCTGGACCTCTTCTATGCTGATGGGAATGCCAATCTAAAAGGTGAACTGGTAAAGCAGGGAATATATATTTATTTGGTCTAAAAATTGCTGCACTGCCTTAAAGAAAACTATGACAAGTTAACAGCTTCAGAAATGGGTGCAGTAACAAGCTGGGTGAGTAAGCTTACTTTAAAGGCTCTTTGGAGTATAAAATTTTCACTCCTTTTTGGAACTTTTCAGGCTTGGTAGATGATCTTTAGTACAGGGTCAGCCCAGCTTTTTCACTTTTGAGAAATTAGATATGTATATTCCTGAAGATGGCTCTGTCAGTTCCACTGCTGCTGGATCTCTTGGCAGGATGACATACCCTCACATACCCCAACATTTGTAGTGTGGTTTGAAAGTTACTACTAATAAAAGGATTCAGATGCCTTCTAAACTAAAATAACTTTCTTGAGTGTTTAAGAAGTGATTATGGTATTCCTGATGTTCTGTCAGTAGTCTCTCTGTGTGAAGTTAATAATAATAATAATAATGGATTATTTTTGCTGTCCGTTTTAGTTATCCAGACAAATTAATTACAGTTATCACACTTGTTTTTAAAAGTTCCGTTGTGACCAGTGCATTTCTGGATTCTGGAGAGTAGAACTTCTTGTTTTTAAAAAAAGTGGGGGGAAGAGAAATAAAACTCTAAATTTTCGAGAACATCTGAAAAAGTAGGGTAATTGTGGTAGCAGAGCTTTTTTCCAAGAGACTGGGGCCTAGAACAGCCCCTTTCTTTGGAATAATTTTGTTCTGTGGTTGCTTTTATTGTCTGATGAATAGGTCTTGCCTGGTTTTGTGTTGTGGAGCTGGCAAAGCATGTGCACTTACAGGGGTGACATTATTTGTTTATCTGTTCCATTATTTCACTTGCTCTCTGGTGGAATCCTGTAGCTGAGACTGGTTGGGTCATGTTTTCAAACTTGGGAAGGTTGGACCTCTGAAACAGAATTTGTAGTTTTTTAGTTCAGTATCAGAGTGGTGTTTAATGATTCCTGTTTCTGCTGCCTCACAGCCCCCGGTAGCTGAATAAAGGCTTTTTACTTAATGGTGTTGGCAAACAGAAGTACTTTGTATTCTTTCTTTCTGTGAGTTAAGGTGACTAAGTAGGTGCCTTCTGTGGGCAGGCGGAAAAACGTGGTGGAAAGGTCCAGTGTGGTTAATTTGTTGTGAAGAGCTCCATATACCTTATTTACACATGCTGCTGTTACTTTGTTTTACTCTGTGTAGATCATATTGCTTTGTGTACTTACAGTGGGATAAAACATTGTAACTTCTGATGTATTTCTAATGCAAGGGTCATACCATTTGTTGATCTCCACTGGAGGCCTTGTTAACCTCCAAAAATTAGAGACATAGTCAAGAATTTCTGTCGGCTAGAGAATGTAGATGAGGCTTGGCAAGACTTAGTGCCTTAATTTTTCTTCTGATACCCATCTTGCCAGAGTAGGCAAATTAATTACTAGTACTAAGGCATGTGCAAATTTTAAAAAAAAAAACAAACATACTTGTCCATGAGTGAAGGACTTTCAGCAAGTTCTAATGGGTGATGAGAAACGCTTAGAGTCCCTTGTTGAGCAAGCCTTAACATCCATACCCCATAACTTCCCTTCTTGAGGGACTTCAGTCCTGTAGAGCTTCCACTGAAGATGTCCTGGACAGAACTTGTATTTTCTCATAAAAACCTGGTCTGTGTAATGTGTGGCTAAAATAGTCTTTCCCCTGTAGGGTTTGACAGTGGTGGCTGGAGTTCCCGACGGGACAAGGATGCGTACAGCAGCTTCGGAGCACGGTCCGACCGCGACGCAAAGTCAAGCTTCTTTGACCGTGGAACTGGGTCAAGAGGAGGAAGGCAAGTACTTCTGCGTCTGGGTGGTGCATAGGAAGTCTGTCTCAGTTCTAGTGCTGCACATGTAATCTTGGTGTCAAAATTAGAGTCTAGGTGTGAATAACACGATAAGGTAGGAGGAGCCTGGGAGGGGAGGTGAGAGGGAGAGAACCTTGCCTTTAAAGCTACATGATTTCAAGGATGGGCAACTTGCATGTGTTGAAAAATGTGCCCTGTAGTCTGCCACCAGCCACTCAGTGCAGCTGTAGAAGCCAACTGACTTCAGCATTTCACCAGAAAAGTTCCAGGTGGGTGGCTACTTCCAAAAGAAGAGCTGTTGGGAGCACCACAAGACAACATCAAAATGGATTTTAATTTTTTTAATTTTAATTTCAGTATTTTTTTTCTTGTTTAAAAAGTGTAGTTAATAAAACTGGGTGAGACTCTTGCAGGTTCTCTGCCTTACTTGATCAGTCTTACACACATCATGCGTTGTATGCACAAGTGTGGTGAGAGTGACCTTTATCGACTAGTAAAGCTGACGTTAGTCCTGTATCCAGACTTTTCTCAAACATGGTTTACCAGGCCTAAAACTAAACAGTTGAGGTAAGGACTTCTTCCACCTTCTTTCCGAGTCAGTAATCCAGGTGAGCTCCCTCTTTATGAAATAATTATGTGACATGTAATTGAGGTATTTAGTCACATGTGTGGTGGGGGAATAAAGGAACAAATTGCAGCACTTCAAAGTTTTGTCTGGACATGGGAAACCTGTGTAAAATGAGGCAGAGGAAGGGGTGGGGGGAGTTTGAAATAATGCTTCTCAGGAGGTTTAAGCAGAGCTCCCTGAAAAAGAAAATGTCAAGGACTGAGCAACTTGGCATTGCAGCTCTACTGGCAGATGACTGATTGTTTGCATTTGTTACGCTTAACCAAATAAAACTGGTGATAACAAGGTTCACTGTGTTAAGCCAAACTGAACCCTGAAGTCACAACAAACTCTCCTGTCTGGTGCAGAATAACATGACCTAGTCTGATGGCTGGGACTAATTTCTGTTCTTAGGTCAAGAAGCAAGCACAGATAGTGTGATGGCTGAGTTCTTCCCCGATGGTGTGTGTAATACACAGAGCATACACTGCTGCGTTGTTACAGCTTTGATTTTTGCATGTTGAAAAACCCCTGTGCCTGGGAATGGTGGCCTGATACTGTTGCTG
This sequence comes from Corapipo altera, assembly GCF_003945725.1. Lineage (NCBI taxonomy): Eukaryota > Metazoa > Chordata > Aves > Passeriformes > Pipridae > Corapipo > Corapipo altera. The sequence continues at coordinate 6,978,434 of NW_020884872.1, read as the reverse complement.
TGTTTAGATATGAAGAGCGAGGCAGAGGGGGTGACTATGATCGGAGCGGCTTTGGAAGATTTGACCGCGGTGGGAACAGCCGCTGGTGTGACAAATCAGATGAAGATGACTGGTCAAAGCCTCTGCCCCCGAGTGAACGCCTGGAGCAGTAAGTAATGGAATAGCAGAAATTCATGTGGCAGGGGCATTGCATAATTATAGCAAGTAAAATGCTGTCTCCTCTGTTTTTAGGGAGCTCTTTTCAGGAAGCAATACTGGCATTAACTTTGAGAAATATGATGATATTCCTGTTGAAGCAACAGGCAGCAACTGTCCTCCACATATTGAGAGCGTAAGTTTTCTTAAAATCTCTTTTGTTACTGTATAATAGTGACTGTTTTGCACGTGCAACTTGATGTCTTGCTGTCCAGAGTTTATGGAGGAAAGGAAACACTGTCCTGCCTTCCTGCAGCTAAGCTGTTTTGCAGAGGAGGGTTGTATATGATGAACTAAGTCGTGGGAGAAGCTGTGGAAGCCTTTTCAGTAACACTTGCAGCTTACTTTGTGACTTGTCCTTAAACAGGGAACCTGTGAAGAAGTAGAAGTGCTTGGAGGTGCTGTTTTGGGAGCAACTGCTAAAGCATAGGCACTGTTTTGGGCTAAGCATAGTGTGCTAGTGTAGTCTGCCTTTCAAGCTTGGCTGGCTTTTTAAGAATTGCTTAGAAGGCTGGACTAAGTATCTATGTAACTCTCAGTAACCAGCTTTTGAGTATCTGTGAACTTCATAGGCAAGTTCTATAGGAAGAGCTGAAACAAAGGCTACCTTATAAATGATTTCTTAAATTGAATAATATGTTACATGGTGACTGCAGGGAAGGATCCTGATCTTACTCATTTTAAATCTTACAGTTCAGTGATGTTGACATGGGAGAAATTATAATGGGAAACATTGAGCTCACACGCTACACCCGTCCTACCCCAGTCCAGAAACATGCAATACCTATTATTAAAGAGAAGAGAGACTTAATGGCCTGTGCTCAGACAGGTAAGTTGGTAGCTCCTTGCTGCTTAGTCTCAGTAGGAGTGGGGTCTTGTATTGCTGCAGGTAAGAGGTCTATACAGTAGTGTAGCCTCCTGTTCAGTGTACAGTGAAATACCTGCAGTATTGGAAGCTTTAGTCTTGCATCTGCTTTAGATGTGACTTGACTGGGTTTACTGTGTTTGTCCTGAGAGAAATGTTCATGTCTTGAACCACATTCCCTTCAGGGTTTTTGCTGAGTGATAAGTCTTTTGTAGTTAACCTCTGCTGGCTAAGGAGTGCACTCTGGTGGTGTAGGTAGTATCCATATACTAGTGCAGATATTACTGGGAATATGCTACTGGTACAGGATTTGTGCTATATTTGACAGTAACTCCTAATAATACTGGTTTGTATTCTCTTAGGGTCTGGGAAAACAGCTGCATTTCTTCTACCAATACTGAGCCAGATATATGCAGATGGTCCAGGTGATGCCTTGAGAGCGATGAAGGCAAGTATTCAAAATACCCAGTCCTGGAAAAGCTGTGACCAGTGTGTGTTTTTGTTCTGTGTGCTGATGTTTGCTACCGAACACAAAAGGTGGTCTTAAATGTCATAATCACTGGGGATGATAGGCAAGCTTCTCAGCTTCTAGAAGAGTTTAGGTGTTTCCCTTAAAAAGTACAGGCTGTGGATTGCTTTTTTTCCTACCTAAAGAGCTGATCTGCACAACTCTCAAGAAAATTTTTTTGTCTTTGTTGTTGCATAAGCTTAAAAGACACTTCCTTTGCTTCAGGGTAGGAAGTAACAGGTTTTATGGTTATTACTTCTCTGCTGCTCAAGTTTGGGATTGCAGTGCAGGTTGTGGATAGCAGGATTGTGCAGCTGTTGTTGTACTGACCCACAGCTGTACCTTGGCTACTGTAGTAGGGCCATCTTCAGATGCAGTGCTTAAGTTGGCTCTCCACCATGCCTTTTCTTTCTTGTTAAGGCAGACTTGGTGACCTGTCTTTAATATTGCCTGTAGCAGCTGTTTGCTTTCCCCCTGTGTTTGGGGTACTCATTCCAAGTATTTTTTTCCTTCAGGAGAACGGAAGGTATGGCCGCCGTAAGCAATATCCAATCTCACTGGTCTTGGCTCCCACTAGAGAACTGGCTGTGCAGATCTATGAGGAAGCCAGAAAGGTATATGTTGGAGCTCATCATTAGAACATAGCTTAAGTAGAGTTTTCCTTGGAGCTAATTTACTTTGTTTTGTAGTTCGCATACCGCTCCAGAGTTCGCCCCTGTGTTGTGTACGGTGGTGCAGACATTGGTCAGCAGATCCGTGACTTGGAACGTGGCTGTCACTTGCTTGTAGCAACTCCAGGACGACTGGTTGATATGATGGAGAGGGGAAAGATTGGGCTGGATTTCTGCAAGTAAGTGTTGCTTGTCTGTAATATGAATGACTTCAAGAAAGGTCTAGTTAAGGACCTTAAGTTGTAGCTTTTGGATTGTCTAGTTGAGGACTGGTAACCAGTACAGACACTAGTCCACAGCTTGCAGAAAAAAGTTCTGAAGAAGCTTTTTTTATTGCTCTGTAGGTACCTAGTGCTTGATGAAGCTGACAGAATGCTTGACATGGGGTTTGAACCTCAAATTCGTCGAATTGTTGAACAAGACACTATGCCACCAAAGGGGGTTCGCCATACCATGATGTTCAGTGCTACTTTCCCCAAGGAAATCCAGGTACTGTACATATGAGTTTACATACTTCAAAAGCTCATAAGGCCAAACCCATTTTGACTCTGGAAGGGAGGCAATGTACTGATTTGATTTTTGTTTCCTTCCCTTTTTTAGATGCTTGCTCGTGACTTCCTTGATGAATACATCTTCCTGGCTGTTGGCAGAGTAGGTTCTACATCTGAGAACATCACACAGAAAGTAGTGTGGGTGGAAGAGTCAGACAAACGATCATTTCTGCTTGACCTGCTAAATGCCACAGGTAAAGGCCAACTTCAGAAAAGCCAATAAGGCAAAATTCAGATGAGGCAAATCTAATCACTCAAGTAATAACTTCTATTGATTAGGTGAATGAAAGGATATTTCCTTAACAGGCAGTGAATGTATTACACTGGCTAAATGCCAGCATTGAGTTGATGTAAGCATGTCTTAGTAAAAAATGAAGAGGGACATCCTCAGTGACTTCACCTCAAAATAAGTGAGCAGAGAATTGAAACTGCCTGTTACCAGTTGGTGGAGCCAAGTATTTGTGCCCATTTTCTTCTGCTAACCTGTGCTTTAATTGTTGTTAGGCAAAGATTCCTTGACTCTGGTGTTCGTGGAAACTAAAAAGGGGGCAGATGCTCTTGAGGACTTCCTGTACCATGAAGGATATGCCTGTACAAGTATTCACGGAGACCGTTCCCAGAGAGACAGAGAGGAAGCACTGCACCAGTTCCGCTCCGGCAAGAGCCCCATTCTTGTTGCCACAGCAGTAAGTGAAATGTACAAAACCCTGAGCATGGAAGCCTATTAACTTGGCCTGTGGAATTTTACTAAGACTTTATTTTAATCCTTTAACCACTAGGTAGCAGCAAGAGGACTGGATATCTCAAATGTAAAGCATGTCATAAACTTTGACTTGCCAAGCGACATTGAGGAGTACGTACATCGTATTGGTCGTACAGGCCGTGTAGGAAACCTTGGTAAGTATGACCTAGAATTTCTGTAGCAGAGTTGACAGGTGTAATAACATTGGCTAAGTAGCAAATTTCAACTAACTTCATGAGAGAAGCCCATGTGCTGCTTCCTGTGAGCAAAAGCTGGTTACTGCTGTCTAGCCAGTGTGGGAAGTAACCAATACCTGTGGTGGTGTTCTTATTGTCATTAAAAGGCTCTCATGCCATGTGTAAGACTGGTGTGTTCTGTGTCTGTCAGTAAGCAGTCAGGGGTTTGTGAATAGCTGTGGTGTTCTCAGACTTGGCTGTAAGGAAGTGGAGTGTGGAATGGGTTTAAGTGCTTCTGTGTAGCTAAAACTGAATGTTCACTTCAGGTCTTGCCACCTCATTCTTCAATGAGAGGAACATAAACATTACAAAGGACTTGCTTGATCTTCTTGTGGAGGCTAAGCAAGAAGTGCCATCTTGGCTGGAGAACATGGCTTATGAACAGCATCACAAAGGAGGAGGCAGCCGTGGGCGATCTAAGAGGTAACGGGCACAACGCTGGCTAAAGGTGTCTACTTGATGTATTGTGAAAGACAGCTCTGTGACTTGTTTTCAGTCTAAAAATATAGCTAGAGGAAGACAAACTAGTGCAGTATAAACTGAGTTAAGTGCCTGCGAAGGTGACAGCTCCATGTCTGTCTGGTTTTGTTCTATCAGAAGTTAACCCATAAGACTTCTCTCTTAAGCAGGCAACCAGGTACAGCTGAGGCAGAATGACATTAGCAAAAATTCCTTTAGAACTTTGTGAAAGCACTTAAAAAACACATGCAGAGATGTACCTTAAGCTGCTGTTTTCATGTTTAGGAGAAGGCGAAACAAAACAGGAAAGTCATGCTTTTCTACCCTATGAGAGATGGTCATAAATGCATCACATAAACACTAAGATAGGGTTGGACATTCTGTGGCTCAGAGATTGCATTGAATGAAACATTACCAGAACCCCATGAATTAATTCTTAGTGTAACATGCAAAGTTCAACATGATCCTGCTTGAACAGTAAATTTTCGTTTGCTGTCCTGAGTGCCCTTTCCAGGTTAGCACTGGGATGTGTATAAAGTGTGCTGAGCTCAACATTGGTACTGGCTGTTGGTAACCAGAGTGAAGAAACTGAGTACATGAATCTCAGTGTGTGCAGTGCTTAAAATGCCACTTGTTTCACTCAAGTGTTTGTGTGTTTGTGTTCCCCTCTGCAGCAGCCGATTCAGCGGAGGGTTTGGTGCCAGGGACTACCGGACGAGCAGCGGTTTTGGCAGCAGCAGCTCCAGCAGCAGCCGATCGACCAGCAGCCGCAGCGGGGGAAGTGGCAGCAGAGGGTTTGGAGGTAAGAGAAACTAGGCATGCAACGTGGAGATCTAAAATGCTTGCTGTGGAGTAAAGCTGCTGGAAGTAATGTTTAAGTACAAGGTCATCTGGTGACTGTTACGCAAAGTCTCAGCATCATCCTTAGGTCTAGGGCAGTGTAAGTTACCTGACTGATCAGTTTGGTGCTACCTACTTTACCAGCATTTTAGTTTAATGTGCATTTGACAGTACTTCTGGGTGGGTTTCTTGGATAGACAGTAGATATCTGGGCTGTTTTCTTGTGAAGGTACAAGTCTTCAGCAAGTTAATTAAGCATCACTTTCTCTTGCCTTTCATAGGTGGTGGTTATGGAGGCTTCTACAACAGTGATGGATATGGAGGAAACTATAACTCCCAGGGGGTGGACTGGTGGGGCAACTGATCTGCTTGCAGCAGATACTCCACCAAACAAGCTAATATGGAAACCACATGTAACTTAGCCAGACTATACCTTGTGTAGCTTCAAGAACTCGCAGTACATTACCAGCTGTGATTCTCCACTGAAATTTTTTTTAAGGGAGCTCAAGGTCACAAGATGGAAATAAAGGAACAAGTAGCCCTATCTTGAAGGTGGTTTTGAAGACTCTTATTGCTGTAGTCAGGATTAACTCCCCTCCCACCCATCCCCACCCAGAAACTGCATTTATGATTTTGTGACTGAGGATCATTTGTTTGTTAATGTACTGTGCCTTTAACTTTAGACAACTTTTATTTTGATGTCCTGTTGGCTCAGTAATGCTCAAGATATCAATTGTTTTGACAAAATAATAAAAATTACTGAACTTGGGCTAAAATCAAACCTTGGCACACAGGTGTGATACAACTTAAACAGGAATCACTGATTCATCCATAATATTACAAAGAAAAACTTATGCGGTAGCCTGCATTAGGGCTTTTGGTATCTGCAGATTTGAAAAATAAAACATCTTGAAGCATATCAATGCAATTAGTTTCTAATGTGGCAAAACTGTACTAAGTTAAAGTTCTGATTTGCTCACTCTATCCTGGATAGGTACTTAGAACCTGATAGCCTTTAATAAGCCATTCCAGTCATGATGAGATGATGTATGGATACATGCATACATTAAAAGCACTGTTTTTGAAGTTAATGCAAGTAAATACAGCAATTCCTTTTTCAATATTTAGGCAGATCATTAATGTGAGCTAGCCAAATGTGGGCAGAACATTACAGGGAACGTTTAAAGGTCTGATAACTTGAAATAGTTTTTAGGAGAATTCATCTATTTAGACTTTTTAAAAATGCCTGCCATAGGAAATTGAAATGGTAGAATGGCTGACCATGGCAGTGATTGGTCCTCCTTAAGGGCCTGACTGAATTTTTGGTCTAATAACGCATGCTAGTGTTGATGTTTTTTGGTCAAGAGGGTATGAACAGGAAGAATTATGCAGCAGGCTTTATTTTAATGCAGATTCACATTACTCTGTTCAAGCTGCGTGGAGATGTTAAACTGGCTTACTGTAGACTTTGTAAAATGGCTCCAGAAGAGTAACAAACAAACCTGAGATCACAGAGGTTGGAAATGTACATAAACTGCACAAGGTTTCAATTCTGCTATTAAAGTGCAGTTTTAGTCAGTTTTAGTTGCATAGGTTTCCATTGTATTTATAGTCTGTTTATGCTAAATCTGGCCAAAGATAAGTATTGTCCACCAGAAAAATGCCTCTGCCACTTGGAATTTCTGTGCTAACTTTGCGGCCAGAGCATTTAACAACTAATCTACAGTGGCATAGGAAAATGGCAAAAATCTCCTAAAGTGCAATAGATTTTTTCAAGTGTATTGTGCCTTGTTCTAAAACTTTTATTAAGTAGGTGCACTTGACAGTATTGAGGTCATTTGTTATGGTGCTATTTCAAGTCTAGGTTTAGGCCCTTGTACATTTTGCCCATAACTTTTTACAAAATACTTCTTTTATTGCACATTCAGAGAATTTTATATATGTCTTGTGTGCGTGTCCTTAACTTCCAATCTTATTTTGTCTCTTGGAGATTGAACGCAGCTTGTTTAAGGAGAAGGAAATAGATTCTAAAACTTATTTGGGACCATGGGAATGATAGCTGGGAAGAAAACTATTTGCACACGACAGATTTCTAGATACTTTTTGCTGCTAGTTTTGTGTAATATTTATTGAACATTTTTGACAAATATTTATTTTTGTAAGCCTAAAAGTGATTCTTTGAAAGTTTAAAGAAACTTGACCAAAAGACAGTACAAAAACACTGGCACTTGAATGTTGAATGTCACCGTATGCGTGAAATTATATATTTCGGGGTAGTGTGAGCTTTTAATGTTTAAGTCATATTAAACTCTTAAGTCAAATTAAGCAGACCCGGCATTGGCAGTATAGCCATAACTTTCTGATAGTAAAACAAAAATTGGCAACTTAAAATTAAACATGCCAAGGTTTTGATACACTTGTCTTAAGATATTTATGAAACACTTCTAAACACTGATGTGAAGTGTCCAGATTCTCAGATGTTTGTTGCGTGAGTTTTGTTTAGTTGTGTGGTTTTTTTTTTTCAGTGAATGTCTGGCACATTGCAATCCTCAAACATGTGGTTATCTTTGTTGTATTGGCATAATCAGTGACTTGTGCATTTTAGCAAGTTTTCTCAGCCAGCAATATTTTCAGTTCAGATACAAGGATTCAAAACAATATGCAAGAATGGATTTAAACTTGCTGAATGTGAAAATTGAACTTCAAGTCACTGTAGGTTTAGAATTGCTTATTGTATTAGTTTAGATGCTAGCACTGCATGTGCTGTGCATATTCTTGATTTTATTAAAATAAAAAAGTTGAACTGCACAGTCTACTCATTTGTGAAGCGTCACTCCTGGTTTATGAGATCTGTAGCCCCAGCAGTCCCACTCCCGTGCAGCTCTGGAAGCAGGTGACTCTAGTGTGGTGCACGTCAGCGTGGTGGCAGATGCCAGCTCAGGGTTGGAGCTGAAATACCAGCCCAAAATAACCTGGGTCCCGCAGTGCTGGGTGGTTGTGTGAGTTGAGGTGCCAGCGGAGCAGAGGTGGGACAGACAAGGAGACAACCTCCCGTCTTTTCCTACCGAGTTCGGCTGTAACAAAATCTCTGTGACCTCACACTCAGGCTTGATCCCTCAGCTGTTCAAGGTTAAGGACTTCATCTCACAGTTGTTCCTCTTGAATTGCACACAGGTGCCCTGTGGTAGTAGTAGGGAGCTGTAATTTTTGATGTCATTCCTGTTCATTGTTGCTAGGTGTTGAAAAGCTGGAATGAGGTTAAGTATTGGAATATCCAAGGGAATACAGTGGAAGGAGTAAACTCAGATGTTTCCAGTAGCTTTGAAGTGAGACGAATCTTCATTTGGGCAAAAGTGATTTAGAAAGAACACGGGTTTCAAGTTAGGTGCTGAAATGGCTGTAGAAACTGGTGATTTCCTGGTAAGTAAGGGAGAGGTGGTGGAAAAAGTGATGCCTGGGAACTCTGATCCACAAAAGTGTGATACAGATGCGTGGTATGGGCTGAGGACTGATAAAGGTGCAATCCTCCATCTGTATAGTGCACATCTCCCTCTTTGGCTCACCACCAACCAGTACTGTGTAGGGACTTTGAAGAGCAGTGGGGAGGACCATTATTCCCAGGAACAGCTGGGATGCTGGAGCATCTGCTTTGAGCACACTGACTGTGGACCACACTAAATTTACCTGCTTTAGACTTGCATTAATTATCAACCTCATCATGCAGGGCTTTGTATCATCATGCTCTGTCCCTGGATGTGTGACATGCACTTAAGTTTTCCCTCCCCCATATATGACCTTTAAATTGGCAGAAATGCTTGAACCACAGTTAGGAGGTACACTGAGGGAAGTGTTGAACACTCTGGCCCAGGGCATCTGGAACTCCATGAGTGGAAAGCTTTGCATGTGGTGCTTTAGCTTGAGGTTTGTTCCTGGCAAAGTGCAAGTGTGGCAGGGGAGTCATGAGCAGCCAAAATCCACTGGAGCACAGAGCTGGGATTGTAAAGGTAGAGGAGTGGTAAATGTAAAGCAGTGCTGGGTGCAAAGTGAGTGAAAACCAAAGGAGGAAGTCTGGTCCTCATGTGTGGCAGAAATGCTCAGGAAGGTTATCCTTCATGGAGACTGGAGGAAACAATTTACCTCTGGAGGTATGAGATGGAAGCTGCTGGTGGAAAGGGCAGGGATGAGGAGCCTTAGGACACCAAAGGTGCTGGGATAAGAGAAGCCAGAGTGTGTTCCCACAGAGGTGGGAGTTTGTATGTCAGTAGTTCTTGGCATACTGGGCAACGGTATTTTCCCCACAGTAAATGAGAAAAGATTTGGGAAAGGGTGGAGAAAACATGCTAAACTGTAAAATAAAGAAAAGGGCTGTGAGGTTAAATGATGAAAATTATTAATGATTAATGATTTGTCTTTGACTGAAGCTGCATTGTATGAGGCCTTCAAAATGTGCTTAGTCAGTCCTTAGGCAGTAGATGTTTGCATATGCCAACAGTGGCAGAGGTTGTGGTAAAAGGGCTGTAGTAAAATCCACTCCTGGTTCTGCCAGTGAGGTGACTGTGACCTGCACAGATAAGCAGTAGTCTTGAAACAGCATCTGTTTGATTGTGGTGAGGGGGTGGGAGGGACTTGGATTAATGTCCTGGTGTGGATTTCAAAGCAGTTCAGAGAGCAGTGGGGTTACCAGGGAAGTTGGGTTACTGCTCTGTTGGGTGCAAACATGAAATCTGGGCAAGGATTGAGTACAGGAAAGGCGAGTTGCACAATCAGGATGCTCCTGAGGCTGTGGCAGTCAAAAGTTGCACTGTAAACCTCATTAAAGCTGTGTGTCTGTAGCCTTCTGAGTTTGTGAATCCTCATCAACAGTGTTTGCTGTTGCTCATATTGATCAATGTGTTCATGAAAACAGCCTGCAGTTAGTTATTACAATCTGCATTGATTACAAATCCTGTTAGCTGCCAGTCCTAGCTGGAGGGGAACAAGGAGTCTGTAGTTTCACTCCTGCTGTGTTGATAGCTCTTCCCCTTCAGTGAACCTGGCTGGGGCCATTGGAGCAGCACACAAGCCAGCCTCCCAGTTCATGAGTGGATCATTTTTGACGGGAAGAAGATTGCCAAGGCTGTCGAGGTGACACGAAGTGCAGCATCAAAACTATTTCACTGCTACTTTGTCAGAAAACAGCACTACAGATTCTGTCTGTGTTTCTGCCAGCCTCCCAGTTGGTTGGTTCATTAAATCATTGGATTGTGCATAGCACTGCTCATATGTAGCACTCCTATAAGTTAAGTAGTCTGTGATTATCCCTTGTTCACAGAAAGATGACTCTTACCAAGCTGAAGTAACCTGCTTGTGGCTAATGAGGCAGGGCTGGATCAGAGCCAAGACTAGGGAAAAGCTTAAGTTGTGGGAGGGCCTTTGTTCACTTGTTGATCTACCATGATGTGGTTCTCTACTGCTGCCCTTAGTTCTTTCTTGGTGTTACTTAGGGAAGGCGTGGAAAGGCTGTTGGTGCTATGGTTCTCTCAAGTGTGCCTGTCCATTTAGGGTAAGGGTGGAAGGAAATTCTGGTGTATGTTCAGTTATTAGGGGCATTGCATCTCTGCAGAGTTTTTGGAAGCAATTGAAATTCCACTCTAGATTTTGCATCTTACCCAGGGTAGGTTTGTTCTTTGTCCTGACACTTCAGGGGAAATTCACCACGCACATCTGATTTTTTTAACAAAAAAAATATTGCTGCTAAAGGAATTGCATTGTTCAAATAGATGTTCAATATGTTCACAGCAGAGATTACAGAGTGCTGAATCTGATTAATGATCTGTACAGGTTTCAGTACAGCGACAGCATCAAATTACGTATTTGGTGTGATGAAAGCTTTATTCCCTCTGGTGTTTTATGCAAAGCAGATTTCTCAGATGAAGTGTTCGTCATCAAGGGTCATACTCTGATAGGCCAGGACTACAGGCTTTGCAGGGAAGGCTGGAGTACAGTCTGGAGCAAAAGGATAGAAATCTGTTGTCATTATGTACTTAGACATTCAGTGCAGAAAATGAAACTATTGCTTCAAGGAGGGACCTGATTACCAGAGTCTTTTGGGTAGCTAAAGAGTTTATCTAATCTCCTTCAGTTGATGACTCATTGGAAAAGAAGCACTAGTGATAAATTTGAAAAGGAAACAGAATAAAAGGTTAGGCAAAGAGACAAGACGTGTTCCCAGCAGTGCTGCTGATCTGGGTGAGCTGGGGTCAGTCACATTGTCATGCTGCAACTGTTCTCTTTGTCTCTTGTTCATCCTGTCAGTTTAAAGACATCAGCTTTTTCAGTCAGTGATTGCAGCACCACATCCAGTCTTATCTGTCATCTCACTTGGGATTTCTGGGTTCTACTTGAAACTGTAATTTGCAGGTAGATTCATCTTAAAAAAATCACATCCCAATAAGAGCATGGGACACTTCAGCATATTCCTTGATCATTCTACTATAACAAGAGAGATAAATGAGATTTCTGATAGCATTTTTCAAATATTTACCCTTGTTCTTTCTAACCCAACTTCCATTGTTTACTTTTCTATATTTTTGATAAACATTCGTTTCTTCTTGTAGTCAAAACAAACATTGCTTCTGATGGTACTGGAGATCTCAGAGGCTGTGTGATTGAAAATGTTTCTGGTGAAGCAAGGGAAACAAACACTTTGGGCTATTTACAAAGAAGGAACAGCCAGAAATTGAGTGGACCAGGAATCTTAATTGAAGCTGTTTGTTAAATACCACTTATGTGCTGAGCTGAGTCAGAGATTAGATTCAGGTTAAGGGAAGTGTTCTCTGAAGAAATGTTAAACCACCTGAGAGCTGAGAACTGGCTTATGGATACAAGAGTACCACATTGTTGATCTTTTCTAGCTCTCTCCATCTATGTATGAAGTAGGTGTGCTCGGGACTCTCTGGGTGAAAAGACTGTGTCCTGAATTATGTTATTTAAGTTTTGTGGGTCTACCAATATTGTGGTATCATGTACTTGAAAGCTTGCCTGATTTTTTTAACTATATCAGTGGGTTCAAAAAAGGATACATCCTCTCACTGCTCCTTAAAAGCCTGAAGAATCTGATAATTAGACCACTGTTGAATCACAATGGGCTTTATGACAAAAAAACAACTCCCACAGGGACTCAAGTACTTGGCTGTTTTATGTGGATAAATTAAAATTATGGGCTCGTTGCAGCCACTAGTGCTTCTGCAGGACTTCTCATGAGCAAGTCTCAGCGTATTTTAGGAGTCAGCCTTGCCAGGAAATGGAGACACAGCAGTCAAGCAAGAGGCCAGTGGCCGAGTTAGAACTGAAGCCCAGCTCTCCTCTGGGTGAGTGACCCCATGTTGCTCTTGCAGTGCAAATATCAGCTGCTTTCTCCCACGATAACTGGGGAGCTGGGAGTGGTGTGAGGGGCTCCAGCTTAGCATGGGAACCAACACTCAGACTGCAGCCACTGCACTTGCCCTGGAACTCTGTACTCTTCAGTAGTAACTCCCTGGGAATCAGAGTTCCCTGTGCAAGATGTGTCTTGTGGTGGTCAACAGGATTTTGGGAGGTTTTCTGCTACTGCTGGTTGGTCTTCAGTTTAGCATCAGAGTGATGCACCCTTGCTTGCCTTGCAGGAAAACTCTGAGGTGTTCTTGAAGGAGTTAATCATGACTTTGAAATACACTCAACAAGAACCACTCATGGACTGGGGGTAGGTTTCAGTGGTGTGGGACACAACAGCATTCCCAAAAGTAATAGCAAGTAGAGCTGAACCCTGCTGAATTTTCTGGCATGGCATTATGAATGTCTTAACAAGATGGGAGCATCAGGACATCTCTGGGTCCCTGTTGATGTCTGCTTGAGCAAGTGTGCTCAAAGAGTAACACACCACCAGTCACTTTTCTAGGGCTTTTATTAACTCAGTGGAGAGTCACTCTAGGATGCACCAGAGGTCAAATCATGCTTTTTAGTTTGGATACTGGAATCTCGCTCCCATGTAAGGAAAGGATCATACGCCTTTGGCCAATGCTTTTAATACTTTGGGTACAGCTTTTGATTTAGAAGTCTGATCTTTCTTAATTCAAGCCCACATGAACAGGCTGTAGACACCACATACAGGTTCACCCCTATCTCAGTTTCACTTCAGCTGAGGGCATTGGATTGGAGGTAGAAGTTGCAGCAACGGAAACCTTTCAGAGCAGGTTAGGTTAAGACTTATCAAGAATTACGTGAATTAATTATAGATTAAGCTTAGGGACAAGGAATGTGTTTCCACATGGATGGTTCAATTGGAACACGGATTTTTTTTGTGCTGCGGTTTCCTAGTTACTGTGGCTGTTGAGTAGTTTTCCTTTTGTAGTCACCAGGTGGTCTGTGATTAGAGATTAATTCTGTGCTAGGTTTTATGTCTGTCAGTGTGTAGGCAGGGTGCTAAATTGCCAGCCATGGAGCTGGGGACTGCCAGCCATTTATTGCCACGTGTTTGTGCTGTTTTGTCCCATTGGCTTAAAACCACTTTGTACTCCTTCTGTCTTCCCTGACTCTACTAAGCCCAGGAACCCTATACCTTCCTCTGAGTCTCAAAGATCTGCCCTCATCCTTCTGAAACAGACAACCCTTCCTTTTTTCCCCAAACTTTTTGGCCACCATCTGCTACCTTGACTTGGTTTGGGTAATTTCAGAGATCCCCTGCATTCTCAAAAGTCAGAAGCTTCCTACTGTTGTTTCCCTTGTTGTTCCTGCTCCTGGAGGCCTATTTCTACTGTACAATATTTTGCCTTGAGTGTGAAGGTCTCCTTTTAGGGGCAGATGTGATTACAGCTGCAGTGCCCTTCAGGATGGGAAATCCATGCCTCCAGAGGAAGAGTTTGCAAGGCTACTCAAGCAGGACCTCATAAGTAATAGGTCCTGTCTGAGCTGCAGGAAGATGGCTGTGCAAGGCTTTTCTCAGCAGAATTATTACTGTAGGTTATTTAAACATAGCCCTCCTGGGTCATTGTATTCTGTCAACCCAGAGCAGTAGCTGGCAGAACTGGTAAATGGTTATGGCTGTCAAATTTACATGTAGTCCTCAAAAAATGCTTTATAAAATGCTCGGTATCTGAATTCTCATCAGTTCAGGACAAGATACAGCTTTATTTTGAGAATATATTATTTTGTCAATAGCATAAAAATAACCAGAATGATTGATAAAGCACCAAAATGAGGAAGAAGCTAATATATATTTACATACGAGAGCATGTTGTATTATTAAAATTAGACCTGGATGAGATGTTTTTCCTTTTCCCTGGAATCTTTCAACTTTAAAATTAAAATCTTTCCTCCCTACTGATACAGATCAAAATAGCAGTGTCTTTGATGTAACATAAAGTCCTGGTTGTTTGATATTTCAGGCTATTTGTTATATTGCTTCCTTTATTAAAAATTGCAGTAAAGTGGGTTTAGTTTCTAAATCCAATTCTCAAAATACACTTTTTTAAAGAATTGACGTTTTGATGATTCTGAACCACTTTTCACAATGGCCCTACTTTACAATTTTTTTTTAAGTATCAGCCTTTTTTAAAACAGCCCCAGAACAATTTTGTTGAAGAGGTCCTGTCTGACTCTGTAGTCATTTCTTCTCAATTGTGGCACTATTTTCTTTGTCACAGTGAAACTCAACATCTGTTCTGCCTGTCACCAGTTCAGCCTTGGGTGCTGTAGGTTCAGGGCTCATGTGTGGGTGCACCCTGACAATAAAAAACCTTGGGGTGAGCTGCTTCCCTCCAGTGAGCAGCAGGGGCGGCTGTTGTGCCTTGTTATTCACTGTATTATTTTGTATGTTCATTTTACAAAGTTACCAACAATTTACAGAAGTACAGCCTCGGCAGCCTGTGTGTTCAGTGTGTGGATTGTAGAATACATCTGATTTACAGCCCCATCCTGCTCTCAGAAATGTTGTAGAGAAAATGTCTATTGGATTTTCGAGAGCGAAAGTGGACCTTTCAAGCACCTGGTTAATTTGTCTCCTTTTGTGCACTGTGCAGGGCTGGTTTTGCTGAGGCCAACACTTGTGGTGCATTGTTTTGCTTAATGCTCTTGTAAAGCACTTTTCCAAGCTTAGAAGAGACAGCTGAGGCAGTAGTTCCAAAGCATCCTGACTCTTGGCTTACCTTCACTGCTGTTTTCTTGAAAGGAAAGTTTCCTGCTAACTGGGAAGAAGGTGAGGCACTGGCACAGGTTGCCCAGGGAAGCTGTGGATGACCCATCCCTTCAAGTGTCAAGACCACGTTGGATGGGGCTCTGAGCAACCTGGTCTAGTGGAAAGTGCCCCTGCCTGTGGCAGGGGGGTGGAACTGGATGATTTTTAAGACCCATTCCAACCCAAACCATTCTGTGATTCTTTGACGTTCAGCAGCTCTCACCACTTCTGGTTTGGTGTTCCTGGTGGGCAGATGGGGATGGTCCTTTCCTTGCTGCTTCATGAGGCTTAGTTGAAGGTCTTTCTCGAGCCTTGGAGGCAGCAGGTTGTCACAGTGGTACTGTTGGTTCTTGCTGCTGTAAATGAGGCTTGTAGAGAGTCCCCCTCCAGCTGGGGGAAAGGCAGCTCAGCCTTGCTGCAGTAAATCTCTGGCACAGGCTTTGCCCTTCAAAGTCAAAATCAAAGTGGGAATGAGATCAAAGCTTAGGATCTTCCTGCTTTAAAGTCACGGGACAGATCACAGTCTGTGTCCCAATCCATGTGCTGAGGGGCTGGCTGGGAACGGCAGAGACACTGGATGTGGGGGAGGAAGGAGGGATGGCAGCTGTGTGTGTTGGTGCTGGTGCAAGCTGGCTGCTGACGCTTGCAGGCTGGCAGGAGGATGTGCCTGATCAGCTCTGTGGGTAGAGAAAATGTCCTGGATCAGTTCGTGCTGGCAAGAGCCAAAGTGAGAAAAATACTGAGACTGAAGTGGATGAGAGTCTTTCCCAGGCTTTCCATACAGAGCTTCCCAGAGTCCCTTCCCTGCTCACAAGGTACATACCACGTTTTCCTTTTGAACATATCACTGAATTGACCCTCTCTTGCTACAGAAATGTCTCAGTTTCCTTCTCAATATGGGGGGTAGGGTTTAGCCATTTAACTTGTGGGTGGCTGGTGTTACCCTTCATTCCTGTTGTCCCTCCTGAATATCAAATTTTTGTTCCCTTGCATCAGGAGGCAAGGGAAGGCTTGTGGCTCTGGGGTGACACCCCCCACCCAGCTTAATTTAACCTGTGGTACTGCCCTCAGAAATAGGTCTGGAGCAGGTTATTCTTGCTTTTCTCCCGGCAGAGAGTTCCCATTATGATTCCACTGGTATCACTTAGAGGTCCTTGGAGTGCTGGCCTGGAATAGTGCTGGGCACAGGAGAGCAAGCAAAGCAGCAGCTAAAATGAAGGTGGTAGATGGGTTTGATTTCTGTGGTTCTTGTGTGTTGTGTCACCAGTGACTTTCAGAGCACATTTTGAAGTACTCTGGGAACCTTATCTGTAGGATAATATTACAGTGTTAATAAAGGAACAGGCAGGAAAGAAACATGTCCATTTTTTTCCAGATCAAACGGGAAAAGAAGCAGCTCGGGAGTAAGGAAGTAGTGATTTCAGTGCAGTAGAGAAGGCTGTCAGGCTTTTAGCAGGGTGATTGTTGATAGGCAAGAATAGAGTGCATTACTGTCAGAACAATTCCATCCCACGTTGCTTTAAGTCTCCTCAGCCCAACTGGCACAGGATGCATGTTTGCATGGTGAAGTGCCAGTAAACCAGGCTAGGGAGGAGCCAGGCTTCTCCTATCTGATTTAAATAATGTAAAACAACTGTCCTTTAGTGGGAAATGCTAAAAATCCCAGACAGTGCTGAAGCCCCTTTCATGTGATGAGAAATTAATTCAATTCCTGGTATAGCCAATGGTGAGATTGATTTATGCCTCAAGTTCTAACATTAATCTTTAATTTATCCTAATGCCTCTTCATCTAGCTGAGAGCTCAGTATCTCCTGACTCTGCTGTTGATCAATTTTCTCCTATCTTTTTCATTGTCTCTCCCCTTGTCTAAACTCCTGACCATCTTTTTATACTTCATCCCACCTTATCAGTCATGGGATATGTCTCCTTTCCATTATTTACTTCCTTTTCCCAAGTGGGACCATAGAATGGTTAGTGTTGGAAGGGACCTTAAGGATTATCTAGCTCCAAACCCCCTGCCATGTGCAAGGACACCTTCCACTAGACCAGGTTTCTCAGAGCCCCATCCAGGCTGGTCTTGAACACCTCCAGGGATGGGAAGTCCACAACCTCTCTGGGATTGTCCCTCTGGAGGGTGTCACAGTGTGGCTGTGTACATGCCAGCCACCTCTCACAGTGGACTCACGGGATAACAAACCTGTGCAGGAGCACAGATCCCATCTATATGTTCTGCAGCTTTTGCTCCATATGTATGGAGCAAATAGAAGAGTAGCATCTTATCTGAATGGCCATGCAAATCCATGGGATTACTCATGGGAGCAGGGAGCTTTAACTCTGTGATTCATACAGAGTGATGCTAATGCGATCTTCTTAGGGAGGGGCTTCATGGTAGTCTCTTAGGTCTGTTTTATTTCTGCTCTCCCCAAAGTATCACCTGTGAGCTGGGAGAGTGTGGTTGGCAAACTGTAGTCGGATGTTACAGACTTTATCTGATGAAATGACTGTCTGGGGGAATAAACAAACAGTGTTTTATGTTTGGCTTTAGGAAATTCAGAGATTAGTTAAGGCTGTGTTTTAAACCTCTTCCATAAACAGACTCCAGCTGTGGCAGCCCCTTGCTCCAAGCTGCAGTGCCAAAATACAGGCTTTTTCCTGGACAGGCTTTGTCCTGAGATGATCTCTCAGTTTGTGAATGTGTTCTGACTTGGCAAAACTCAGTTGTTTAAAATATTCAGCATGACAGCTGTGAAACTCTACAGACCATGGTCCAGTGACTGACTGGGGGAGTCACCAGTGCCCTCTGCAGAATGACAATCAGCACTGGTGTGACACCAGTGGTGCTGACAGCTCCAGCCTGGGTGGTTTGTGGGCACATCACCCCTTGTCTGTCGTACATGAGACATGGAGGTGCAGCTTTTTCCAGGAGATGAAAGACAAAAAGCAAAGGATGTGAAATCCATCGGCAGCCTGGAAATGTATTGGTGTTTACACTGCACTTTTCTGTGTGCAAGGCTAAAATAGGACACATCTATGTCTAACTTTAAAGGAGCAGAATGCTCCAGTAACCTGCCTGGGCTGTAAACCTCACATTTGATCATGATGTCTATTCGCAGGTAAAGAATCAAATATTTGGGCTGAAAGGCTTGTTGCCAATTTGCTGTGCAGCTTGTTTGATTAAATTTCAATATATGAAATTCCCTTTGATGGAAAAGAAAGGCCAGCACTTACAACAAACCCCATGGTAGTGTATTTATGACAGTACAAGTTAGGCAGATGAATAACAGTATTTTGAGGAATTTCTGTGAGCTGCCTGGTGGCTACAATAGGCAGCACTGCACCGCCAATTACATGTATCATTTGTCCAAGTGGAGTCACTGCTGTGACTCCCCTTAAGCTCATGCACAGCACTACAGATGCTGTGCCAGGATGGCTGGGTAATAATGATACCCCTTCTCTTCTTAAGAGATGCTTATCTGCAACTTTCACTCGTCCTTTCATGTGAGTCTCAGGTGAAAGCACTGAGTTTTCCAGGCTTATCAATGGATTAAAGCTGGCAAGGAAGTTAAAAACCTCAATCATTTCTTTTTAGCAGGCTTATGACAGATAAAGGAACTCTGAAGTATTTCTATTCCTCCCCAAACGGGGAATGTCAGATAGACTGTTTCCTGCTTTCCTTCTTAAGAATATGGCGTGGGAGGTCTCAGAAGTATTGAATTGCTTTTCCTTAATCAAAAAGACAAGAGTCTTGGAGCTTTAATAGAGACATATTTTCTTCTCAAGAGTTCTCAAACATTTGAGCTACACCGGATTTAATGATACAGGAGTTTTAAAGGGGCTGAGTAAATCACCACTTTTGCTTTTCCTCGAGTGACGTGCTGATGATAAAGCTTCTGTTAGAGATCTGCTTTCGGGAAAATACCAGCATTAAAACCAGATTGAATTTACTGTGTCTGAAAAAAACGGCAGTGGAAAAAAACATGCCTCAAATACATAAATGTTACTGTTCAACACAAAAATGTCAAATGTGCATGAGATCTCTTCTGTTCTTGGAGACCTCGGTTCTATTCAGTAAATATATTCAGTTACTAGTGGTAACTTGGAAGACTTAAGAGCAGGGAGGAGAAGGAGGGATAACCAAACAGAAAGCTGACAAGGGCTGCAGCTGTGCAAGCATGGCTTGTCTGGCTGGAGCTGTGGCGCCGCGGCCGAGGGATGAGTGAAAGCCCTGGTAGGTCACAGCACAGTTTGTCCTTTCTGATTTACGAGTCCCACACTTTGAGTATGTCTTGGCTTTGCTGTGTTAATGGCTTCAAGTGCCCAGGAGTGTGTGTGTATCTTAGGCAGGCACCGGTTGTGTCGGGTCTGTCAATCATCAGGCAGCAGCGCTGTGCAAACACACTGCTGCATTCTCACACTCTTGAGAAGACTTATGCTTTCCAAAATGTAAAGCCAGGGGTATGTCACTGTGCTTTCCAAACTGGACCCTAAAGAGGGATTAAAAGCAGACAAAAGGGTCTCACTTGCTGATCAAGGTTATGGTGCATTGCCATGTGAACACTGCAACCAGTATTTCCAGCACAGTCACTCAGATCATGCGGGTGCTGTCAAGCCAAGGGGAAGGAAAATAAATAAAGCAATATGTTTGCAGGTACTGCAAATACATCACATCCTGTTTATTACATAGAACTCCTCCCACCCTATTAATAAAACGTCCTTAAGGTTTCAAAGTGGAAAGCTCAGCAGCTGCTGATGCAATATGACAACAGCAGAGTGATGATGTTTTATACCACCCACAGATCAAGTCTGAAAGCTTTACTTACATACTGCAAGGCTATTTGCATAAGGCCTTGCCTGCTTTGGTGCACAGGAAATCTGGTGGTGAAACAATTCAGTTGTGTTACAAAATTAAAAAGCATTCTAAAGACTTAAGACATTAAGTGCTCTTTGTGTGCTGCTGTATTACATTCATAAAACACCCAAGCCTGGCTCTAATGGGCTGTAAATGAACTCTTGGTGAAAAATTTATCAAAATAAAACTACAGACAGCCTGGGAGAGTGCCTTCCAGGTTCCTCATAAAGACTTCATATCAATTAGCAAAGCTAGTCCCAGAGAGCACATAACAGGCTTTACACTAGGCCTTGCAGATGCTGGGAGGTGACTTTATTTTTTACAATACCAGTATTTACACCAACTGTGGGCTTGGGGGGATTTTCAGTGAGAGCAAGGAAATGGTATCGTTTAGAAGGGAAGATAAACAAAATTGTAACTACCAGGAAAATGGGAAGTCAGAGCTGTGTGGGCTGAGTTTTGTCCTTATTTGGCTTTGGGGAATTATGTGATTTTATTCTATGACTCAGAGTTGTTTTTACAGCATTTGCGTCACCCAGAAAAGTTGAATCTGCATAAGACCCAGCATGTTCCAGGAGAGAATATTTTGTTCTGTAATGTGAACTTGCTAACAGACACTGACAGCTTTCATGTTTTGCTTCATTATTAGTATTATTGTCATTCAGGCATAAACTTCAAGATGTCTCAGAGCTATCAGTTTGTGTTACTGCAGCAAGTATATGCAGTATCAGGGAAAATCAAAGCACTTGGAGAATCATTTTACAGATCAGCAATAGTGAATTCCATTTCTGGAGAGGGCCCTAAGCTTTCAGTTTCCCTCCTTTGACCCCTGTTCACATGTGGAAAAACACAGCCTGTGTATGATGTGGATAATGTAACTGCCCCCCTCAGTTCCACCCGGATCTGACCATATTATTTTGCTTGCAGAGCCTAACCCATTATAGGTGCCACAAATTAGTCCCTGCCCTGCAGTGTAAATACTTGTGTTTTTCCATCCAGGAGGGTGGTTAGAGAATTTGGCACATAATGCCCTAAGGAGTTGGCAGAACTGAAAGTAGGTGAGCTCAGGCATTGGTCTGAAGATGCAGCAAATACAAGCAAATCCAAATTTAGGGCTTTGGAGGCTGGATCACAAGCGCTGCAGCCTTGTGATGCAAAGTGCTGATCCAGTATTGGCTCGTTCTGCTTGTTCAGATGTGTTCGAGTGTTTCTGAGAAGTTATTTTCGTGCTGGCAGGCTTTGTGAGAGATCAGGTGGTGTCTGCCCATGTGGCTCTGCACTTCTGCAAGGCTGGAGATCATTTCTCTTCCTGCAGCTGGCACAGAGCTGTCACAGAAGTATGATGCTGACATAAGCACTGCTCTGGCTAATTGGACAGAAATGAGGTTGTGTGCCCTCACCCAGCCCAGCGCATGTCAGTGGTACCGTGTGGGTTGGCTTCTATTGACGGCCATGGAGGAGGCTCAACCTCCCACCCATTGCTTGGGACCGAGTGACAGCTTGGACATAGTTGAAATCCAAAGCAAAATGAGGGTTTTTTTGTTCCTGAAAGAGGGGCAATCACCTTTTACCCCCCTCTTTCCTGCACATCGCAGGCACTGGACTTTGCCTCTAGTTCACTGTGTCACCTGTTTGGCACCAAGCTCAAGCACCAGGGTGTGCCATGACCCTGTGAGCCATTTCTGTAAAGCAAACTTCCTTCCCTCTCACCTACTAATTTTTCTTTCTAACTTTTTTTTTTTAACAGCTGCGTTTTACCAGTGGTCTACTTTCTGCTTTTGCTTTTCATCGCCCAGGTTTTGGCAAGGCAGAAGGCTGAGGCTCAGTAAGGTGCTGCAGCCTGGAGGGGAGCAATGCAGTAATCTGCTCTCTGTCTCTCCTCTGGTGTCCAGAGGAGAAGAAAATGAAGCCGACATGATTATCAGATAGCTCATTAACTGAATCCCATCAGAAATGGTCACTCTGCAAATTCTTGGTGATTTAATTCCCCCATTTAATTATTTCCTCCCCTAGAAATGATTACCTCACATTAGAGACAAATTACCTGTTAATTTTCCATTTGATAATTAGTGCTTTTCTAGGCCCTAGTTAAGCTTTCTTGCCTTATGTCAGATTTGATGGAAAGCAGGCACCCAAGTCTTTTAATTTGAGTTTCTATTAATGTTTCCATTTCCCCTTTCAAGTATGAAAAGACAGGCAGGGGTCTGACAATGCCCATAGGACCTCCTGAAGAGATGGTTCCTTCCCCACTTCTGCTGTGGACTTTGCATGAAAGACAAAAAAAACCACTCCAAAATTAATTACAGTGCCAAACTGTGACCTTTGCAGCTTCTGCTGCGCTGGTGCCCAAAGTCTCTAAGCCTTGATTTTTTTATCTGCCTGAGTGTTTGTTGGGCACGGGGCCAGGGTCAGTGGCCTGGAGAGGGGCTGTGGTGGCGAGAGATGCGTGTGAGGGCTTTCACAGTGGATGAGGGAATTATCTTGGGGTCTGGTCTCTGCTCTTGAGGCTGCTGCTGTATTTTATCTACAGATTTGCTCAATGCAAAATGCAGAAGCTGTCCAGGAAACAGAAGGCGATGCTTCAACTCGCCCGCCCCCCCTCCCGGAAATGTTTGCAAATCCCATCTCCTCTTTCACTCCGCGTTCCTGCCAGACAGAAGCCGCTGGCATTATGTATTCATTTCACTGCACAGTGTCATGGTTTCAACAGGAGGGGGGGATAGTCCCCTTTTGATCCGTGCCGGCCCGTTGCTTCTGTTGGTGGGGCACTTTAGGGAGAGGATGATGTGGGTTTGGCTCTCTCCGTGCAGTGGAAACCAGGGAGCTCAGGGCTGCTGTTTGTCAGGGGAGCACTGAAAAACCTGCTGGTGTATGAACCGTGGGTGACGTTGCTCAGTAGCACAGTTTGTCCCTGCACACTCCCAGGGGAGTGGTGGCAAATGCTCAGTTCAGGCTGGCGTGGGATGGAGCTCGGGGAGCGCTTTGGGGCTGGGCTTCCCGCACGGAATAAGGTGTGTGAGCAGTGCCCCAGCGACACCTGACGGAGCGTGTTTGGACTGGGCTGGTAGGTCCTGCACAGGCACGATGGAGGAAAGGCAAACAGATTTCTGTATGGAAAGGAAGGCACGTTCCATGCTTGAATAAATATAATGTTCCGATCTCCCTCAGCTACTGCCTAAAGCCCCACGTCTCCCAAACCGCTTCTGGCTTTGGTGGATCAAACATTCAGGCCCAGAGCCTTGAGGGTGTTTAAGCTGCTGACAACCCCTGGCGAACACCTAATCCTGTTTAGGTCACTCAAGTGTGAACGGAGCCATCTAAACACAGGTGCTCCTGCCCGGCACAGCCCTAGAGCTGCAGGGGTGGGGCTCAGACAAGGTGTATCCAGATCTGGGCTTTACTGGCATAAGCCAACCTCACTGTATTGTGTTACTGCCCTGGCTGCTCAACCCATTCCCCTGCAGATGCAACTACCTGTCCAGTTGTGAGGGACCTGTGTGTTCTCCTCTTTTCTGCATCCTGAGATGAGGCTGTAGCCTTTCAGCCCTCAAGCAACATGCAGCCAACTTCCAGCACTGGAAGGGTCCCTGGGACCTGATAGGATGTTCTGTCAAGGTACCCACTTAGCATCTACCCCAAATAATAATCTGAGTGTGTCCCATCTTGGTGCTTTTATTCGTTGCTTCCATAGTCTGCTCTTTCTTTGCAGATTTTCAATGGTACCACTTGCAGCCTCAAGGAGGGAGGTTTCCCCATCTAAGATTAGCATTTCTGTTACAGTGGTGAGCCCATTGCTCTGATAGGAAAGAGAGAGACTGTGGATGGGCTGTCACCAAGTGCACCTGAGTGGCTGCTGTGAAAGAGAGTGCCAAGGAGGGAGAGGATATGTTTTGGATGCCCCGAGACTGCTGCCCTGCACGACCTGTCATGCTGCTCTTTCCACCTCCCACACCCTCATGTACCAAAACGTGTCTCCCTTGCACAACATGGTAAGTCTCAGAGAAGTGAGACAGCTGCTGAAATCAAAGGGAAATAATAATCATAGTGAGAAATTCTGGGTAGAAGGCAGGTTTTTTTGAGGGCTGTGGTATCTTGCAGAGCCCTGGTGTGATTTTTTTAATGCTGAACATCTAGCCCTCCATCTCATTTCCCACAGCTCGGCTTCATCAGTGTGCTTCTGCAGCATCTCCCTGCCCCTGCCTCATACACATTGTTTACCTCCTCGTTTATTTTCTGTTTCCCACCATACAAGGAGGGCAGATACTCTCTTCTCTCTATTATAACTCAAATCAGGCACAATACCTCCAGCAGCGTGTTGCAACACACTTGTTGCTAAAGCCCAGCTGTTGTGGCACAGCTTTTCTGACAAGAGCAAAGAGGGTTTTCCCCACCTGTCTGCGGGCTCCTGTGAATCTGACTCAACCTGCACAGCATCCCTGGATGCAACCTAGAAACGGTTAAGGGATGAGCAGGCTGCAGTGCTGCTGCTGTCAAGCTGGCAGGAGTGGAGCTTTCTCTTCCCATTGCCAGGTACTAGACTTAGGACTCAGTGCCAATCCTATCCAAGAGCTGCCTCCTCTGCCACTGTCAATTCAATGTCTCGGAAAAAGTTGTTGAATCCCTTCTCCCCCAGGTATCGAGGTCTTCTGCAGCTGGCAGGAAACAAAGCCTTTTGGATGAGCAGAAGTGCTGTACTTCTGTGATCCATAAATATCCCCAGTGTGGGGGATTTGCTGTCTTTGCCATGTCATGCCACAGGGACTTTTTTTGGTGACGCCCAGGGCTGACACGGAGGAGGAGGTAGCAGCAGCCCATAAGATCACAGGAAGGGAATGAGTAGGAAGCAGAATATGTGGATGTAAATCTGAGCTTAACTCCTGCAGTGGCTGCTCCCCTCCCACCCCCAGGCTCTGCTAGCTTTAATCATCTTAGACCCGTGTAAAAACTCTGCATATGTCAGGTGGGGGATGTGTGAGTAGCTGCATTACTGGAGCTGGAGAACCTAAACCCCTTGCAGATGGGCTTGGTGGAAGCCTGGGGAGAGGAGCATGACAGATGTCTGCTGATGGCTGCACTTGTTGCTCCCAGGGCAGCTCCTGATCCCAGCGACTGCTCCATCTCCCCTCTGGGGTGCTCTGGAGCAATACTGTGTTTTCTTACCAGAGTTACAAGTGCACCATGTTTGGACTCCCTGAGTTTCTTTGTCTTCTGTCTGAGACATCCTTTCTTAGTGGCCCAACACATTCCCCCACCCTGTGGGGAGCTTTTCCTCATGCAACTGTGGGGAGGAGCCCTGGAAGTTTTCTTATGCCCCTTCCCTTTGCTAGGAGGGGGCATGGCTGAAAGGTGTGTGTGTGTGGCTCTTTGTATTGCAGTACACAGAGAACTCAACCACAATGAGCAGTTTTTCATGAATTCTCTTGCTATATTTTCATTCCAGTTCTTTACCTGATCTGAGCTTGATTACTAACGGAATGCATGGCCATTGCATACTCAGTAAAGCATGATAAGTTCATTTAAGAAATCTTCCAGATCGTCTGTAATTGTATGTTGATCTAACCTCTGGTATAATGTACTTGTTATTATGGTACTGAAGTTTATTCCTGATTTGATGCTTTACTCCTTTCCTTCCTGCCAGCAACTTCTACAGACAATAGATTCTATTTTAGGTCTATTACCAGGTGATTATGGCTGGTTGGCATGTTGGAGTTCTCCTTGTTACTTGGCATTCAGAAATGTTAGTCAGGCAGGGGAAAGTACCACGACAGGTGGAGTGAAAATCACATCGCAGCGCAGCTGTAGCCCCCCAGATCCCTTCATCCAAGAGTTCCTGGGCTTCTGGTTCATTCTCCCTGAGTATCTGACCTGGCTACAGAGCAGGCTCCTGATAGAAATGTCTGAGCTAAGCAGAGACAGGTAAGTGATGAACCTGCCCCAAATGTTGACACTATATAGGAGAGAGAAGGTGGCACTGCTCCTGTCATGGAGGTGGGAGAGATGAATCACTAGGAGGTGAATAAACTGTCTCATGAGCCATGGGAGGGCTGTTGGCCTGGACAATGTATGGCCTGTTGTGTGTTTAGTGCAGATGGGCTGTTTCAAGAGGTGTTTGCAGTGCTGTATGTAAGTTCACTGGGCATTGCTCAGATGTGGCTGTGGAGGCAGATTTATTAGGATGAATGGACTCACCAGCCACCAAGGGGAAATTAAGAGGAGCTCACTGCCATGTGTCCTTGCCTTCCTGGGTGTACTGTGCAGCATTCCCATTAGATAACAAGGAACTGCAGGAAGCCACTGCCTTGTGGAAAGCATGGCATGAGGACTTCAGCAGGAGACAAGCAGCTCTGTATTACATAGGATAGAAATGACCTCACAGATGCTGAAAGGCTGTGGCAGAGCAGCTCCCCAGCTGCTGGTGAAAGTGTCATGAGCCCAAACCCTCCCAGGGCTGCCTGGCTGTGCATGCCCACACCACTGGCATCCTTGGCTTCAGCAGGGAGGGCAGGCTGACTGGTACAGGTGCTGCCAGCCTTTACTTTCCCTGTCTGCTGGTGTGACGTGAGCAGCAGCCGCCCGCTGGGACACACGCTGGGCACGAGGTGATGCTGTGCAGCTCACTGAGCTGAGGGCTGCTCAGGGGCTGGAGTGAGGGCAGGGCTTCCCCCACCCTGCACAGAAACACAGATGCTGTACCCCCTGCTCAGGCTTCACCAGCAGTGGTTTTTCCCTGAACAGAGAAGCTTGAGCGTGGCTGGCCAGTTTTAGTCAAAGCCAAGAATCACAGAGTGGATGTGTGAGATGTAGATTCAAGTTCTTCTTCAGCTTTAGTTAATCAGATCTGAGCCCAGCTTCCATCTCCTTCCCCAGGGCTGCTCTGGGTATTGTGGGGAGTTACCTGGTAATCCAAATGGTGTTGTTTTTCAGCACTGCATCCACACACATGTACTGCAGTGGGAAGCAGGAACTTTCTTCCATGGCAAATGCTCAGCCCCTCACTGCAGAGCAGCCCACACTGCTCCTTTCTTGCTGGAAATGTTACTGTTTGATTGGCATGAGGGAGACATGAAACCACATCCACAGGATGGGCTGGGAGAGACCTGGTGAGCTGATGTAAAAGCCAGTGGCCTGGGCAGTCTTGGAGAGGGTCTGTGTCCCACTCCAACTGCCAGGCAGCTGGAGGATTTGTTCTTGATGGAGCTCCATTCCATCCCCCTGGCTCCCTGCTGCCTGTGCGTGGGGTCTGCATGGGGTTGGTCTAACTGAGCTATTGGCAGAGGTCTGGGCTGACAGATGAACACATTAGCCCGAGGTTTGCTGTGCATTGCATCTGCTTCAGGCTGCCTACCCTAGAGTGTGCTGTTCCCTTGCAGAAGATGCTCGTGCTGCAGCTGCAGGCTCCTGGGCCCCAGCTCCTGCCGCGGGGCTTGGCCACTGGGCAGCAGCTGGGCTGGACCTTAAGATTTGGTGCCCAGCTTGACTCTTTCTGCTGTTTTTTTGGCTTCACTTCCTTACCCTCCACGTGGGTAAGCAGCTTTTTGGCAGCTGTTTCTTGCCAAGTGCTGCTACTGGCTGACTTGTCTCATCCCTGCTTCCTCCTTCCACGGACCAGGTGGTGAAGAGTCCTCCAGGGTTACTTCTGTGGGCAGCCTGCAACCAGCTGAGCGCCATGAGGCACTGCCAGGCTGCTGTGCCCCTGGGCTGGGTTTGGACATCCTGATGTACCCAGCACTGCCCATGCTCTCAGTCCATGGGCAGGAAACTGTTCCCACTCAGACCAGCTCTGTGATGGCAGCCCATGAGTGTGTGTGTGCCTGCAGCGCTGGGGGACACAACTCGGGTGGGAGGGAAAGCGGGGCAGCTGCTGCTGTGAAATGGAGGCCCTCCTTGCTGAGGATATGGGGGAGGACATTGTGGGGGGCACGACACCCTTCTGTCCAAGGGGTGTCTTGAGGTGGAGTGGATCTTCTACAGCTGGCATGGGACTGGCAGAAGGCAGCCCTACGAGGACACAGCCTGAGGGGGCTGGGCAGGCTATGAGGGGACTGTGACACAGGGAGAGGGCCAGCAACATCCTGTGACCTGCAGCACCCATACTGGGCAAGGACCGATGGTCCTGGGATGAAATGGGACCCCCTTTGGGAGGGATGGGTGAAGGCCTTGCAGGAGAGCCCCTATATGACACCTACAGGTGCTCTCAGGGCTCTGGACCTTTGTGCCTGAGCCAAGTTTGGTGGCCTCAGTCTGAACAAAAATGAAACCCCTGCCTGCAGAAGAGAAGCTGTCCTCTCTTCCGAGCAAGGGAAAGGCTCTTTAATCTTTGCTCCTGAAGTCCTGGTTGGCTCCTCAGCTTCTGCATCTCCTGTAATCTTCAACATCGCGCGTGTACCAAGCACTATTTCTGGTGGCGGCGCAGTCTGTGCTGCAGCTCCAAACCCCAGCACGGCCACACTGGTCTGCTCAGAGCACAGTAATCCCACCACAGAGGCTACCTTCTGGCCCCAAACCTACACCATCCAGAGCTGTGAGCGCAGCAGTTGTGTGACCAGCCTGAGTGCAGTCTGGTCCCACGGGGCAGAGCCGACAACAGGAGGCCCGTCGAGAAACGCTGAGGCAGCTTCTTCAAAGGTCACCCCAGTGATTACGTGCACAAGAAAGGCTCAGCTGTGCAGCACAGCCGTGGCTGTGAGAAGAGGGGAAGTGTGCACCGAGCTGCGAGTGCTGTTACAGAAGCTCAGGAAACCAAAGCCTGGGGCAGGCGGAGGGGCTCGGGCGCTCTGTGGCGCAGGGACCTCAACCCCCAGCACTAGTCCCACACATGCAAGCAGCTATCAGAGATTAAAAACAGGGGACTGAAGATGTTCAGCCACTGGAGTTAGGCAAGCAACTCTGCCTCTTCACTGCTGTGAAGAGGGCAGTGCTTGGCTGGAAGGGTCTGGACATGCAATGCCTGGGTTCTATCTAACCCAGCACTGGTGTGTAATGGTGTGGAGGTGTCCCCAAAGCTGCACACCATCAGCTGTTTTGTCATCCTGTCAGTGAAAATGGGCCCTGCTGAGGGCCATGATGGTGCCCACAGGTGGGCTAAAGTAGGCAAGATGAGACCTCTCACCTTCAGTTAGGGGAGATGAGTCCCATCAGCTGTTCTTAGCCAGCCTTTGAAAATGAAGCAAATGTTTTAATCTGAAGTGGAACCGCTACAAGAAACAGCCCCCAGTGATCATTTTAAATCATATCAATGTGTATCAGAGATACGAGCTACATACACATCCTTAAGTCACCGTTGCATGGAATGCCCCTGGCCATGAAGAAATGGGTTGTTAGAAGCAATTTCGAGTCAAGACTGCACAGGCTTGTCCTGCAAGACAGGCTTTTCTTCACTGCCAGCTGGTGAAGCTGTGCCAAGGTTTATGTCCCCACAGCACACACTACTGGAGCAGAGCAGGCTCCTCCAATCAGGACTGAATTCTTCAAGTTTTTTTGGTGGAAGATCAGATATAAATGTGTTTTTTTTAGTGGCAGCAGAGCTCTGCTGCTTTCTGGTCTCAGATGCACTGCTCTGTTGACCTCTGGCATCTCCGAGTTCCTAGAGATTAAAAAGGGCAGACCATGAGGAAGAGCCCTTAGTGGCAAAAAAAATTAACAGCACAGAGCTGCAGTAGCAAGGGCTGCAGCTTCTGAGTCTGCTTCCAGCCTGGCAGCCACAGCAGCTTCCCAGCACTGAGCATCTCTAGTGTGCTCAACCCTCAGCATTAACCAGCCATGAGTCATGCTCTGAAAAATGCTGAGGTGTGGTTTAAAGCCCAAGTTTGGTTCTTTTAAGGATAAATGCTGGTCTCCTTTATGTACCCTCTGGTGTTTAAGGTTTTCTACCTAAGACAACATGAAACTTCTCCTTTTCTGGCCTCTTTCTTGCATTGTCATGCCCTTTCAGGACCAAAGGTTATGAGGAAATGAATCAGAAGTTGCCAGAAGTTCATGGGAGCCACTGGGTGTCTGGCTTGGTGCACCTGCAGTGCACCTGCTGAAGCTGCTCTCAGGGTGATGCTCCCTGACTGTGGGAGACTTTCCTAGAAACTGTGGCCTCAGTGTGCCTCCCATTCCCAGCTCCCCAGCCTCCCCCCAGGGCATGTGCTGAGATGTTCATACCATCTCTGTGCTGAGGTCTGGAGCTGAGTGAGGCTCCTGCCCATGGATGACACACAGAAATACACTGCTGTGAGCCTTGGGGCTGCTGCTGCTGGTCAGGCAGGAGTTCCAGGTGTGCAACACAGTTTTGCTGGTGAGGCTGTGGGTGGGTGGGGCTCACGATGGGGCAGGACACGGGCTGTTTCTGCTGTTTTACCTCCAGCCACAGTAGAAAAGTCTGGAGTGGGACTGGGCTGGATCGCCAGGCCAGCTGCAGTCACTGAGCTGTGTATGTGGGATGGATGCTGATGGCAGAGCTGCTGTCAGAAGCTCCTGCAGGAGTTAACAAATGTGCTGGTCTATGGTGAGGCTGCTGCTGCGGGATGTTCCCTGCCAGCCTTCCTGCAGCAGCTGGTTTCAGCAGCACTGCTAACAGCACCAGAGCTGCTGATTCTACAGTGGGCACCTACTGTACACTAGGCACCCACGACCCCAGAAGCGACTGCTGAGGTGCTCAGCACAGGGGAGCCCCAAAATCTCAGCAGAAATGTGGTGCCTTGGTGCAGATCAGCCCCTCCTGGTTTCTGATTTACTGTTGCCGTGCAAACCAAGCTGCAGGTCTAACCCCTGGGGAGCTGCCAACTGATCACACAACAAATTGTGCCCAAGTCCCACATACCTTCCCTGCACACTGCCTCCCACCTTGCAGACAGCATGTGTGCACCTGGGAGGAGACACGATTTCCGGTACCACAGTTAGGGCTCTCGTAATTGCTGGGGAAGGAAAAGCAGAGAACAGCACTTTGTCCTCCTCCCCCCTTGTTTTTTCCATGGCTGAAAGGCCAGTGATCTGTTTTCTGTGATCAGGTGGGTTGAGGCTTCCTGGTATTCCTGTGGGAATCGGGACTTTCAGGGGAACCATCAGCTGCCCTGTCAGTAGTGAGCACCCAGACAATGCCACTTCTGTCCCCACAAAGTCTCCAGCAGCTTCAGCTCCGTGGCAGAGGCTGCAACGTGCCTGTCTGTGGCTTTTGCAAATCTCTTTCCTCCTCTGCGAAACAGCAGAGTGCAAAGCACTGAGGTGCAAAGCTGTGGGGGTTGTTACAGCAGGGTGGTGGGAAAAGGTATCCTTCAGCTAAGAGCAGTGCTATTTGGGTCATCCCCTCCCCTCCAGGCTGCCCCCACAGCCAGCCTGCTCATGCTGTTGAGACAGACACAAATTTCCGGAGGTGCCAGCCAGATTCCTTGAGACTAAGGGAAAGCCAAACCAAAATAAACCTGGTGTATCTGGGTGCTTTAATTTGCAGGAAGAGCTGAGCAGCAGCAGGCTGGTTCCCAGCTGAATCTTTCCTGTTGTATCAAGCATAAATTCATCAGGTATTCCATTTCCTGGGGAAAAAAAAAAGCAGAATAATTCACTTAGAAATAAAGAGTAGAGCTATTTTTCCCTCTGACATGGTGAATGCAATTACCTAAGGCATGGGAGGCTGAGATAACTCACTTATTCAGCCCCCACTCTCCAAAGAAACCATCATCATTCTGTCAGAAAAGGCTTTATAAACCAATTCACATCCTGAATGCTAAAACATCACCACGTACAGAAGCTGTCCTTATGATTTCCACGCACCAGCTGCAGCATCACAAGCAAAACACACTCATAGACAGGGCAGAGTTTGTTATTATAAGGGCTATATACACCATGCAAGCTCCAGCAAGGGTTTGCTGACCCTTCTCCCAGTGTGGTTGTCCTTGTCCTTCAGGAGCAATTCCCAGCACAGCAAAGCACACTGGCATCCTTTTAGCAGTGTGGGAGCCATACTGGGGCTGGGAAAATGTGCATGGGGAGAGTCCCAAGCTCCGTCTGCTTGGAGAGCTCAACGAAGGGAAGCCATAAGCCTGTGCTTGCCCCCAAATTTAATTCCATTTAGGCTGCACCCTCCCACCTCTTCTACCCTTACATAATGGAGAGTGGAGTAATGACTTTCAGCAATGCTGTCTGAGTGGCAGCAGTCCAATTCTGGACTGTATTTTTTTTTTTTTTATGGTGGGGGGAGAGTAGGTTGGCAAAGGGGAGAAAGCATCAGTTTGGTTTGTGTGCAATCCCTGTTTTGCTCTGGGAGCTTTAGAGGACAGACACATTCTTCCATCTCTGCTAATCCTCCTCTGATACAGAGGATTTTCCTGCCATTAAATGATAGCTTGTGAGAAAAAAATGCCAACTTTTCAGGGGCTGACTCGCGTGGCTAATGGCAGCCTCATGAGCAGGAGGGAGGACACAGACACTGCCTGGCCAGGTAAGCAACACATCTGGATGATTTCTGTCGGGAATTTTAGTTTCAACTATTTGATCCTAAGCTGGTTACGCTCCTCTGTACCACCACCTATTTCCTGGGGAGGCAGCCAGCCTGTTACTGTTGGTGACCTTTCCCCACAGCAGATAATAGGAACCTGACCTTGGCACACCTGGTGGGAAGGATGCGGATGAGCTCCTGAAAAGCAGTGGCAGAAAGCTGCAGGATTCCCTGAGAAGGTCAGTGGTGGAAGAAAGATACTCACCAGGAAGGTGCTGGGGACTTCTTCATTTTGGAAGTGTATGAGAGAAGAGTTTTTTTCTTCATCTTCCTTTCTAAACATAGATCATTTTGTGGACAAATGATACAAGGAAATGACAGAGGATGAAACCTGTCTCTGTTCTTCCCATGTGCTTTTAGATCCCTCAAGTTTGCTTGCAAGACCTGAAATGCCACTAGGGAATAATCAAGGTAATGTTTGCCATCGTTTTAAATGGTGAGTATACACTTATTCTGCTTTACCCAGTAGTGGATTAGATAGATCATTTGGAAAGGTGGTGATTAAATACTCAATCATTGCAATCATTGTCTCTTTACCTTTCTTAAAACTCTGCAACATTTTTTTAATTTTTTTTTTTAGTCTCTCACTGTTTCTTCCGAATACTGACTTACTGTAGTATTTAAAAAAGCAAAAGAGATCATCCCTGAGGAATTTTGTTTTTTCCTTAATGTCGCAAATATTTTTGACCTTACTGCTATATTTCACTGTTTTTCGAAAACACGCATTTCATTTGAGCACCCTTTGTGTCAATGAGTTGGAGGCATCTTCTAGCCACTGCCCTGTCTGTGAACATTAAAAGAAAAGAACATCCTTTTTGGGGAAGGAGTAAGGTGGGAAAGGTGGGAAAGGTGGGAATGTTTAAGGCTATGTTGGTCAGAAATCAGGGGAGAGCTAATTTCCTGTGCTCTGAGCAACAGCTCTCCTGAGGGTTTAGTGGGGTTCAGGTGGAGAGTGTTTTCCAGCTTCCTTTGCAAGAGAAAGAGGGAGAAATTGCCACAAAGACTGAGGTGCTGAGGGACATCTCTGAGCTCCTATTGGTGGGGGGATATTTTCTCATGGGATGGTCCTCAAGTGCTTGTTTTCATGTCCTGCACAATGCAAAGAGTTACACTTATAAACAGGGATCTTGGAAGTCTGCTGTGAAATGCCACTTGCGGAAGACCCAGATTTGGCACTTGTGTGTAAGGAAAACAGGCTGGATATGGCTTGGGTACAAATATTTCCTTAACTGAGTGATTAGAGAAGAAGCAGGGAGGGGAAGGAGGGGATTTGGTTATCAGCAGACTTGTTCCTACCCTACACACAGTGCACAAACCAGTGGGTACAGGTCTGCTCTGAAGGCCAGAGATGTGACTGAGCTTGGGGCAGGTGGTTTTAAGCATTGAACTTGCTCAGGACAGTCTCACCTATAGGACAGCCTATGCACATATGCCCCTCTGGATGTCACCCTGAGCCCATACAAGGCTCTCAGAACAGCAGCAATACTTACATCCATCGTTTTCCAGACAGCCACCTGCAGTCAGGCATTTGGGAACAGGCAAATCCTTAATCTGTCTGGCCCTCAGTTTATGTAACTGCCTGACAAAAACAACATATGCCCCTGTTGGCAGGCACTGGGGTGGGCTGGTGCAAAGGGTAGGGAGCGAGGCAGCCCCTGGGCAGGCTGAACAAAGAAAGAGCAATCTGAGCCCAGTGTGTTCTCCCCCCTCTTGTCCTTGGGCTCCTCAGCTGCTATCCTCCCAGGGCCCTGTCTGAAGGAGACTTTCCTTTAGCTGTGGCTGTTAGATAAGGGCTGGGGAAAAAGGAGGAGAGCAGACAAACAAACAAAATGACAACCTGTCTGAAATCCTTTCCACCTCTCAGAGTCCTTCACTATCATTTATCCTTGAAGTGATGCTGTTTTGCTAATTCTCCAGTCACGATAGCATAGCCAGGCATGATGGGACCCGAATTTTGATGAAGAGGCCACAGCTAAAGTCCTCCGTGTATCTAAATCCCTCTTCCACATGCAGTGACCAGGATGGTTTGAACAGAACCGTCTGGGCAGTTCCTGGATTGATGCCCTTCAGTGGAGACCTGCCCAGCAAATGTTTTTGCAAGTCTCCTGCTTGCAGAAGCCACAGGCAGTGTAACTCCTAAACACAGTCCCATGCATGTTGCCTTCGAAAAGAGTGGAGGAAAGGCAGAGAAATTGCAGCTTGAATTGTCATTTGTTCTGTACATTAAAGCCTCAGGGACTGCGAAAATAAAAGCTTGATGCTTGCTGAAGCTGATGCTTCCTGGCATATCACCTCACAAGTCTGTCTTAATAAAAATGCCCATTGGGAATACAACTGCAGTGGGCAATCGCTGTGCTGCAAACTGCTGGGAGCTTCCCTGTCCAGACACTCAACAGGAGTGGGGGGGAAAGCCTGTCCCTTGGCCCTGGGGGACAGACATGACCACAACAGCAGCAGCACCATAATCCCAGCAGGGCTGTAATAACGGTGGCTGTTGGTATCTTATGGGTTTTTTTTAGAAAAAAAAAAAGAAAAAAAGAATTATGCTTATGTGGGAACCAATAAACTGAAGCAGAAAAACCAGTCAGGAGCAATAGCACCATTTCCTGCTAGGGACTACATGGAGTTCTCTGGTGTGGCTGCTCATTTTGTTGAGTAGCAGGTAGGATATGCCTGGGAGAGCAATTACAAAATGGGCTCTGCCTTCAGTTCTTCTTCTCTAATGAGTTTATTTTCATAGAATCAGAGAACGGCTTGTATTGGAAGGGACCTTAAAAATCATCCAGTTCCAACCCCTCTGCCATGGGCAGAGACACCTTCCACTAGACCAGGTTGCTCAATGCCTCATCCAACCTGACCTTGAACATTTTTAGGGATGGGGCATCCACAACTTCTCTGGGCACCCTGTGCCAGTGCCTCACCATCCTGAGTAAAGAATTTCTTCCATATATCTAACCTGAATTTCCCCTCTTTCGAAGGTAAAAAACATTTTGCATAAAAAAAAATAATTAATTTTGCAGATGTTTTGTTGACTGGATGTTTTTTCCCCACAAAAAGTGCCCGTTTATGGAGGTTCATGTCTCCCATTCCTTTTGTTCTTCTCTGATTTCTCCCCAAGAGCTTTCTTCTCTTCCTTGTTGTACACCCACCTGCATGGGACTAACCTGAAAAGAAACAACAGCCACACACCTCTCATGTCAGGCTTATAAAGGACAAAGTGGCTGCTTCCATCAAACATAAGGCACTATGATGACTCTCTTGAGAATTGGCAAAACAGTAAAAACTGTGCTGGAGGTGCAGAGTATCTCATCTATGATGAGATCACGAAGCAAGCGGTTGAACAATATCTCTTAATTTGTTTTTAGTCATGCTGTTCTACCAGTACACACTGGGAATGTGTTTTTAAACACTGTACTACATCCTTCAGAGCTGATAGTTCCCCTTCCAGTGCTGCACTGGCTCTGGTGGAGAAATGTTACATTGAATGAACAAAGGAAAGCAGCAAAAATCATGAATTTTACATATCCCAGGAAATCAGCTGATCTCTCCTGCTCACTGCCTGACTCAGCATACACTACCCTCCCCTCTTCCCCACACAGAAATACTGCTATAATCCATAGATGCTGACCTTCAAAACATCTCTGCTTGCTCCCTGGCCAAAAAATCTCTACCTTCTGCCTGGCCAAACCATGTCCCCACCAGCCTGCAGAGATACCAGTCACGGAGACACTAAGAAATACTAAAGTCTAGGTGGGCCCTCCCTTGGGGAGAGAGCAGTTACTCAGAGATGATGTTCTAGATGACATATATTCTCAGTGGGTTTAAAAACCCCCACAGAAGACTGTTAGGAATCCTTCACAAGAGCTTGTTGCTCAGCACTGGAGTACAGGTGGCAATTAGCCTGGCTAGAAAGGAGGCAACGACAGCAAAATTTGTTTTTCTTGTGGTGACTAATACATTTGCTAATAGTGCATCCCTACTCTCTCCTGCCACGCCTCCGTGGGCAATGGTGCGTTCCTGCCCGGCAGTGATCCTTTGGATCCCTCATGTCCATGGGGTTTGGGCTTGTGTCCGGTCCTGCCCTCCCAACTGTGTGTGCACCCAGGAGCGGAGCTGCTCTGTCCTCTGCGACCGTGCCGGCCTGGGGCAGATCCCCAGCGAGTTCCCTTGTGAAGCCTCTTCTATCAACCTGGACAAAAACAGCATCAAGTTCCTCTCTGAGAGGGCCTTCGGGACCTTGCCTTCCCTCAAATCCCTGTCGCTCAACCACAACAACATCTCCTTCATCACCCCGGGGGCTTTCAAGGGGCTGCCCAGCCTGACCGAGCTGAAGATGGCCCACAACGAGTACATCCGCTATCTCCACACGAGGACTTTCACCGCCCTCAGACGGCTGGTGAGGCTGGACCTGGCGGACTGCAACCTTTTCAACATCCCAGACAGGATCTTCATTGAGCTGCCTGCTCTGCAGGAGCTCTTCTGCTTCCAGAACAACTTCCGAAGGATCCCAGGTGCCATCAGGGGCATGGAAAACCTGACCCACGTTTACCTGGAGAGAAACAGGATTGAAGCGGTGGCCTACAACTCCCTGCAGGGCCTGAGCAAGCTGAAGTACCTGAATCTGCAGGACAACAAGATAAATGTCATTCACGAGCGAGCCTTTCAGGCCTGTCAGAAGATGGAGTACCTGTACCTGAATGACAATTTGATCAGTGAGCTTCCAGAAAACTCCTTTGATGGCCTGAGGCGCCTGAAGATGCTCAACCTGGGGGGGAATTTTCTCAGGAACATTTCCAACACCTGGTTCAGGGACCTGGGGGAGCTGGAGATCCTCTACCTGGACCGCAACAGGATCAGCTACATCGAGGAAGGGGCTTTTGAGAACCTCACCAGCCTGGTCTCATTGCACTTGAACAGCAACAACCTGACGACCCTGCCCTTCTCTGTCTTCGAACCGGTGTATTTCCTCGGGCGGCTGTACCTGTTTCGCAACCCCTGGGAGTGCGACTGCCGCATCGAGTGGCTCAAGGAGTGGATGGAGAATTACAGGCTTGTCAGGGATATTCCTTGTGCCTCCCCCTCCTCAGTAGCTGGGATTGACCTGACGGACGTGCTCTACGAGAGGTCTCCAGAAGGTTACTGTCTCGACCCAGTGGAGCTAAACATCACGTCTGAGAGTCCGACCCCAAGTGAAGAGCCTTGGTCTACCACAGAGAGCAAGTTCAACAGCCTTATCTCCAAACTCTTGCTCCAGATGGGCCTTCCTGAAGAGGTGTCAAACGCCACCGAAGTCTACAGTAACACCACGCAAATGGATGGACAGACTGAAGGGGTTTCTTCTGGCGTGGGGGAAAAGAATATTGAGGCCGACTCCTCTTCTTTTTGCCTCCCAGCACTTTTTACAGTGATTGTGTTGCAGTGCAAATAGTCCAAGGGCTGTGTGGACCAACCATGGGTCCTGCTTAAGCGTTTAGTCCTTACACCTACTTAGTCATTAGGGAGAAGTTTGTACTGTGGGCCTATGATACATAACTGGCTCCAAACTCTTCCAGGCTGGGTTGGTTGGATCTGGCTCCAGATTCCCCCAGGAGCTGATGGGATCTGGTTCAAGGCTGGGTCCCACTCTGGGTAAGAGACCTGCCCTTTGGGTGTCTCAGAGCCTCCTGGATACTCACAGAGCTCTGTGGAAGATGAGTAGCAGCAAGGTTGAGTTTTGCCTTGAGAGACTTGTGATGTTCCCTGTACCTCGACAGGATTTTGATCCATTCTCCTGCTATCCTGGCACAGATGCAGGAGAACCAGATGGACCCATGTTTGTCAAAATATTCTTCTCTGAGGCAAAGCTACTTAACAACATACTTATTAGTGTCATTTCAATGTATTTAATTTTATTCAATTAATATATGGTTACAAGGAATACACTGTTTTTATTTGTAGATTATTTCATGGCATGGCAGCAGGGGCAAAGCATGGTGATGACAAATGCAACCAGGCTCTACTAAATATTTTGTATGTCCACCACTAATGTGTACCACATACTGTATCATATTACGCCATATTAACCAACCATGCTGTCATTTTCTTTTATATGGCATCTTACATGTTTTATCTTTGAAATCTTCAATGAAAGCTGCTAATATGACCAGAAAGAATTATAATGTTTTATGTATCAAAGCACATTAATAAAATAATTTGATATTTTGCTCACAAAAATAAATTAACTGCTTGACCCCCCCTTTTTTTTTTTTTTGAGATCCTTGAATAACTCTGGTGGGTTTTTTTGTAGGCTACTCAAATGGGTGCATATGATTGTCCTTTCATGGTCTAGAGGAAATGGCAAGCTGTTTATTGCAGCATAAATACTTTCACTTAGAGCCTGACCACACTTGCATTTGTGTTAAGCAGAAACACTTTGAAATATGTGACTATATAGAAATACGTCTTTGATTTTTAATGATATTAAATCATTATACATGGCTTATCATACTATGATGTACATGTTCATATGATATGATGCAATACATACAACCCTTTATTAGTGCTAAAATGTCATGAAGGAGGAATAAAAATGGGAATTAATTTTAAGAAACTATCAAAATATTTTCCATAGCCCCATTTCCCCTACACCTTCCCTTTCCCAACAAATTGAACATGAATGTGGCTTCCTCTCCTGCCTGCCCTGAGGGTGCTGGAGTGGCAGCAGCGGAGTGGGAGCTGCCCTGGCTCATGCTTTGCTGAGGTGGTGATTCAGTATGGACACCATGGTGGCTAAACCTGAGATGAGCTGCCCTTGCCTCTGCCCCTTCCCCCAGGTACACACGGGATGGACTTTGGGCATAGAACAGCTGAAAATTGGTGGGTAATCTACAAATTCATGCATGAAGACCTTTTGCTAGTTGCTCCTGTGCCCTCTTACATCTGTGATTGCCTGGGATAACTGGGGAAATAAATGAACTTTTTCAAAGAAGGCTCAACCCTTCAGCAAAGGTGCCTTGGGTCAGGTCTGTCCATGCTGGCCAGGCCAGGCCAGCTGTGAGGGAGAGTTAACGCCCTCAGGATCAAGCATCACTGGCACCCAGCAACCCCACAGAAGGTCCCACAGTCCACAGGGAAAACAGCTCTGGGGAAAGCCAACATCAGCTCCTGTGCAAAATGGTCGTGACCTCCTCAGTCTCTGGAGCAGCTGCTGCATGAACTAGGGAAGCTGCCTTTTTGCCTGCACATTTTTCCAACAAAAAGATGGCATCTCCAGCAGCTTCAAGACATGTGCCTTGAGGTATCCTTGTTTGATCTGCAGTGCTCTGTCCAGAAAGAGCTACTTCTTTCTAACTAGCACTGGAGATTTCCAGAGGAAACCTGAGTACAGGGAAAACCAAACCTTCCCTGTTGCAGTGGCTCCTTCTGTAGCTCAACTACAGTTTCCCAAGGGGAAAAAAAAAAAGCCAGATGGTTTGATAAATGCCTATTTGACCTGTTCCATGAACTAAATTCAATGAGTTTGGATTTCCAGGCTATTTATGAATCCATTAATCTTCTTAAGTGCTAAATTCATCTGTGTATTATAAGAGGCTGTTTTTCAAACCCAGTCCATCCCAATGCTGTAGAGGCATATTAGGTTAAGGATGCCTTTGCAGGAGTGGTATTTCATCCTGTCAGGGGAGGTTTATCAATAGGCTTGGCACAGATGGTAGGACACAAATGGTTGTATTTCACTTCCTATAAGTACGGATGCCTCATGATTGAATTGTTTTCATAACCCACATTTTTATTTTCTGTGCTGAAGTACATTAAAGCTGAAGATCGCCTTACTGTGCAATTGTTGAGTGGTTTTCAAGTCAATTACTGCTTCAAAGATGCTTCTGCTTTATCTGCACAATGCACATCTGAATGAGAATCACAGAATCAATCAGGTTGGAAAAGACCTCTGAGATCGTTGAGTCCAACCTTTGACCAAACACCACTGTGTCAACCAGACCATGGCACTGAGTGACATGTCCAGTTTTTCCTTAGACACCTCCAGGGATAATGACTCCACCACTTCCCTGGGAAGCCCATTCCAATGCCCAATCACTCCTTCTGTGAAGAAATTCTTCCTAATGTCAATCTTAAACTTCCCCTGGCATGGTTTAAGACTGTGTCATCCTCTTGTCCTGTCGCTGGTTGCCTGTGAGAAGAGCCCAACCCCCACCTGGCTACAACCTCCTTTCAGGTAGTTGTAGAGAGCCATAAAGTCTCCCCTGAGCCTCCTCTTCTCCAGGCTAAACATCCCCAGCTCCCTCAGTTGCTCCTCACAGGACTTGTGCTCCAGACCCTTCCCCAGCCTCATTGCCCTTCTTTGGACACTGTCCAGCACCTTAATATCCCTCCTAAACTGAGTGGCCCAGAACTGAACAAAACTCACAATTGCATTTTTTTTTCTTTGTTTTGAATCTTGTGATTAGAAAACAAGTTAAATTAGGGATCTGCCTTTTTCATGAACAGTGTGGTGTTTTTCTATTTTCTTAGACTAGACTCTTGCTGCAAAATTGTGTTTCAGCTGGTTAACCTGAACCAGCTGTTGGTTACAAATTCATGGCTGAGAGTCTCTTCACAAATCAGTGCTGTTTTCAAAATCTACCTCTGGACTGAGATACCTGAAAAAACGCCACAGAACTGCAGGGCACACCCAGCTGAGATGCCAGTCTCAGTTTACACTGGCTCTTGGGACACTGATGTCACTGTGCCGTGGGCTGAGGTGCTCATAAAGCAGGTTCTGACCTAGGAGGGGGCAGTGCTGAATTTAAAAGCACCACAATGTGGTTGCACTCACATCCCTCTGTGCCTTGCTCTCCATGCACTGCAGAGGGCAAATCTCTAATGACCTGACGGTGACAGGGTGAGCATTTCATGGGTGTTCACACTGATGTCTATCAGTTGCAGCAACTGATTCCTGTGCGGGGAATGGTGTTGTTCTAGCTCTCAGCCATCATATCCCTTCAGCAGGGCTCCAGATTTCAAAACCATCACCCTGCACAGACATCCCTGTCCCAGGTCAGGCAGACACTGGGGTTGGAAAGCTTACAAGAATTTTTTGTTTGATGACTGATGGATTGGTTTTGGTTGCAGTGACTGCCTGTAAACTGAAAGGCAGAGAAAATGGCTGAAAACTTCTACCAAACCAGTGTCTGCTTGGACTAACTGCAAATGTTTTCAAGTGATTCTCCCAGTCTTGCCCTCAGTGTCAGATGCTGGGAATTTACTTGAAGCAGTGGGGAGGGATGGTCATGAGTTGCCCAGTGTCTGGGCAAACCTCTGACTGAAGTTTATTCAGAAAGTTGGTGCTCCCAGAGTGAAGCACCTGGGAGAAAGCAATTTGTTTTGATGTGTGGTACCTGGCAACACAGTGCTCTTCACTGGTGCAACTGCTTTTTATGCTTTATGATGATTACTGTTAAATTAGAAGGGAGAAATTGTCAATATAAATTTAAAAAAACCCAAATCAAACAAAAAACCCCCAATCTGGTTTTGGATATCATCTCTTGGTTTCAGAATTCTGTCCCTGCATTGCATTCCTAGAGGTCATAGTTGGTGTTTAACATGAATACTGTTATGCCCCTTTTTTCCTTGAAATTTAAAGCTGCTGCCAGTAACCTCCTGTGAAATGAAGCTATTGGATGTTTTGCTTATATTGTGGATTTTCATATTTTTTTGTTATGAAGTCCAGGACAAGAGGAATAACTGACTTTTGCTAAAAAGACAGCAGCTGCTGGCCAGTTGAGACTCGGGAACTTCATGGCCAATTTTCAAGAGCATTGTTAAGTATTTTAGCTAATTCTTGTCTTCACAACATCAGGCTGACGGCTCTTAAAAAAATCAAATTTTAATTTGTTGGGTTTTCTTCTGATAACTTTTGCGGTCACAAATTCAAGAGGAACCAAATCAACTGAGTTAAGTTTCTTACCCCAGAAAACTCCTCTGAAGTATATGAAACCTTACAAGAAAATAGCCTGTCATGGTCACTCTTGCCCCAGTATGAGCTTCGGAAGACAGGGCTAGTTTGGTTAAGAAAAACAGTACTTTCTAGGTATATGACACATACATTTGTAAATGCTTGGTTTTGTAGAGTCAAGGTATGGGCTTGTTGCACAAACACTAATAATACTGGTCTTTCCTTTTCCCCCACCCAAATCTGGTAAGAGATCAATGGAGTTTGAAGAATCTTCTGCAGTGACCTCCAAAGCAATTTTAAAAGGGTTTTATGGAAAATGCTAACCATGGAATAAAGGCCACAAGCTATAATTAAAAGAAAAAAAAAAGGCACCACAAGTATTACTTTAAAGAAAACCAGCTAATTTTTAAGTCATAACTAAATAATCTTAGTACTGAAAATGTGTAAGGTCTAAGAAGCACCTGTGTCAAAGGACAGTCCCCACTGCCCAGTCGCTGGATAAGCTTTAGATTTTACATGAGGGAGAAGCACC
Source organism: Corapipo altera (assembly GCF_003945725.1). Lineage (NCBI taxonomy): Eukaryota > Metazoa > Chordata > Aves > Passeriformes > Pipridae > Corapipo > Corapipo altera. Next base: position 6,935,394 of record NW_020884872.1, on the reverse strand, counting down.
TATAGAACAAAACCTAAACATGGGCAAGATCAGCTCCAAAGTTCTATTTGTCATGGGACAAGGCTGGTATTTTAAACTCTAATATAACGATGAACACAGAAAATAGATGTATCTGGACAGAGAAATATCTGTGTACCCAAAGCCTGATTTTGTTGATGCTGTGTTTAGTTGAACCAGTCTGATCTTGTACTCTGTGGTTAGCCTTGCATGCAAGAAGTTCATTACTTCTGCAGTTTTTCTCACCTTTGACCTTCACCACGTCCTTTGATTTTTATTGTACTTCCTTCTTCATCTCTCTGTCTTTTAAAGGACTGATTCAGAATTAATTCTTAACTTGCACAGCATAAAGCTTACATTCTCTAAAAAAAATTTCAATTTTAAAAAGACCTAAAACTTCCATTAGTTTTTCTATACACACCTGGTGGTTTACTTTTCATGCACATTCTACGTATTTGCTTTTTTGATTAACAGCTAATTTCACTTCGGGCTTGTTCAGCACCTAAAACGGGGTTTTTGACCTGTGACAGGAGCTTCTTGATGTGTCTGTAGATTTGCTATGGGACAAGCTTAAGGAGCCCTTTTTCTACCTCCCTGTTTTCCACACCCTCCTTTCCTTGGTTGCATCTGCTTGTTTCTGCTCCAAGCCAAAACTTGCCTGTGCCCCAATGGTGCTGCTGCTGGGATTGAACTGGATCACTGCAGTGGCCCAATTAAAACCAACACTCACCCTTCCTCTCTTTTTTTGATCTTGTCAAAATTTTTGATGATGTCCCTATCATTTCCTCTAAACTTTTCTTTAGGGGTTGGGCCATAAGTGGGTTAAACTGGGGATAGGAAGAATAAAATGTAATTGCTTTATCTGAAAGGGGGACAAGCTAAATGGGAACGATGATGCTCATTTGCTGCTTTGCACCGTGTGATTTACTGGTGCCAGCAAGGATCTGGTCCAAGGGTCAGGTGTTCTCTTTATTCAGGACCCAAATAAATAAACAATTGAATTTAGGAAACACTTAATCAAAACAGGCCCTGCACTATATTTAAGACACACTGTAAAAATGTTGCTTCAGTTGTGGATGGGTGAGATGGGATTATGCTGGGAATTGCTGGGAACTCTGCAGGGCATGACTGTACATGAGCAACATGGACTCTAGGCGTTAATTTTTGAATAATATGTTTAGTTTTTACTTCTGTTTTGCTTAGGCTGAGGGCAGACTCACAGGCACAGGGATATTGGGAAGAGGTCTAGGGAGAAAAGGGGACAAGCAGGGTTTCCTTGCTGCAAGCAAGGAGACACCGAGTCCCTGGTGGGGTGACGATTTGCTGGACTCACAGTAGACTGCATCACACAGGAAGGTGTAAAAATACATGTGGCTCAATGGGGTTTTACTGCTGGGCTTTTGATGATGAGAACAAAGCTGTGAGTGCACAGTGCCAGGGGTAGACACATGGGCAAATGCAATAAATCAGTAACAAAAGGACAACTCGCTGTATGCACGTAAATTGGGATGGGATTGGCAGTAGCAATTCCTCATTGTGCTGAATGATCCTGTCTCAATGTGCTGTGACAATAAGAAATACATCAGACACTAAGTAGACAGGCAACTTCTTGTTGTATGAGACTGGCAAAGAGCCAGAAGACAAAGTATAAAAAATAAATGGTAAACCTGCAATCAGACAAAGCTGGTTGTAAACATCTGTGCTAAAACAAGTGATCGATTATTTTAATAGGCAAAAAAGTAGCAGTGAATTTGCAGATGCAGAATTTTTGTAGGCCAGTAAAGCTTAAAGGAGGTGTTGAGGAATTCCAAATTACTTGAAAGCCAGTAAAGTAGTCTGTAGCAATATGATAGATAACATAGATGTTGGCATGTGTAAGGTAATACATATTGAACAACACAACCTCAACTGTTCACGTACATGGCTGGGTCTTAGGGAGAGGAAGACCTGAGAATTGCTGTGAAGAGCTGGTAGATCAACTGACATCATAAACCAAACAAAATACTGTAAGTAGCAGAGGTTGGGATAGGAAAACCACCAAATAATGCAATAGGATATTAAGCCTTTTACTAGTACATCCTCATCTGGAATATGCCCAGTTTAGGTCTTGCACATCAGAAAACACATAGCAGCAATAAAGTTTGGTGACAGAAGTAAATGAGATGAGTCATGGAACTAAGATTTCTCATTATCCAGGAGTGAAAAGACTGGCTTTGTTTAGGAGAGACCTAGACAATGGTAAGTCCTGTGGGAGCTACAGATCCTTTTGTCTCCTTTGAAAGTTATCCAGTGCTGCACAGACTATGGGCAGTGTGGGACACAAATGACCACAAATTATACAAATGAGTGACACAGGGCACAATGACCTGCACTATGAGATCCCCTGGGGATGGGGAGGTTGACTTTGATTCTTGGAGCTTTTCTACTTTCCTCCTGGCTGTCACTTTTAAGAGTAGAGCTGGGTTTCTGTGTTCTTGGCTCAGACCTTGTCTATGATAAGTCTGCCAGTGGCTGCTGACAACCATTAAAACCTGACTGTGGATGCTGTGACACCTGAGGTCCAGCTCAGGACACATCTGGCCCAAGGTTAACAGAGCACAGAAGGCATTTATGCCAACACCAACCAATAAAAATCACCATGTAGCCTTCAAGTATATTACATATGGAACCAACCTTTAAAGGGAATTTTTTTCCTTAAATTGCTAAAATGGGACAAATCACAGAAGCATAGAATGGTTTGGCTTGGAAAGGACTTCAGAGATCATCTAGTCCCTGCCATGGGAAGGGGCACCTTCCACTAGGACAGCTTGCTCATCCAGCCTGGCCTTGAACACTTCTAGGGATGGGGCATCCACAGCTTCTCTGGGCAGCCTGTTCCAGTGCCTCACCACACTCATAGTGAAAAAACTTCTTCCTTGTATTTAATCTAAACCTTTTTCAGGTTGAAGCCATTCCCCCCTTGTTCTGTCACTACATGACCTTGTAAAAAGTCCCTCTTCCAGCTTTCTTGTAGGTCCCCTTCAGGTACTGGAAGGCTGCTAGGAGGTCTCCCTTAAAAAAAAAAAGTGTTTGTCAGGAGCAGTTTGGGAAACAGTGACAAACCAGCCAGAAGGCAGATGTAGAGACTGCAGGAGAGGGAGAGATGCAACACAGTTTAAAAAACAATGCCCCAAACCTGCTAACTGGAAATAATTGGTACAAGAAACAATTATAAAGCCCACAGACTGCAAGGTTCCAGAATTTAAGCTCTGTGAGCAACTTCCTTGGCACAGTGAAGACTTCCTGGTGAGCGTCTACCCTTAGCCAAGAAAAGCCTCCTTCCTTCTTCCAGCCCTGGGAATTTCTTATTTCTCAGTCTTTGGTCAATGGAAAACCTTACACAGGATGCTGCCTGTTCAGCTTAGTAATACAAGTGCTAGTTAGCTTTTCATAATGCTGATTTAAGTAAACCTGCCTGTCTTTTGGGCAGCGAATGCCATGCCTGCATCTACAACACCCGCTGAAATCCAGATTTGAGGACCAAAGTTACTGTGACAGTGTAAAACCTCTGATGTAACCCCAAGTTACCTCATATGGATTGTGCCTGCAAATGCTGGTCAGGGGCTGGGACTGTTCAGCCTCAGTCAGCTTTAAGCATCAGAGGAATTGTTAATACCTGTGTATTGTATCACTTTGCAGTCTTGGATTCTAAAAGATGTATTGCCAGGTCCTTCCCCACATGACCCACGGCCTGAACAGACCACAAGTGATGATGCAGGAGGGGATGTGCAGGAGGTGTGAAGTGACTTACCTGGTCTTGCACAGCAGCTGATTCCTGGAGCCAAGCACAGCTCTCAGGTTCCCAAATCTGCTGCTCTGTTTCTGAGCCTTTGTCTATTTATTTCCTCTGTAGGCAAATCACAACTGTTCATTCAATCCTGCTGTTTAATTTCTATTGAAAGGTCCCTTATAAATCCAAACTGGGTTGGGTAGGAACTCCTGAACAGAGCATGTGAAATTTCAGCGATTTTCAAGTGACAAGATGAAAAAAACCCTTGTAATTAAAGCATCAGTTTAGAGTGAGCAGCAATGTTACCTCATTACTGCACACAACCCAGGAGTTTGTGAGGCTCAGGCAGAGAGGATTTTCTCATTGTGTAGCTCCTGAAAGGTCCTTTCCAGTGAGAGACTCAGAATGTGAACACCAGACACCACCAGAGCCTATGAAACAACCCAGTTGCAGCACAGCTGGGACAACAGGCAGGAATGGGGAAGTAGATGGTGACACCCCCAGCGATCTCTCACTTGTATTAATTGTTTTAATGATTAAAACAGAGAAATATGTAAAAAACATATTAATGAAAATACACAGCTAGACCAAAAGCCAAAGTTTCGTGAATTATTTGGAGTCTTTCCATTGCCTTCAAGGGATTAATATCACACTGAAGGAGTATTCCAAATTACAGCCAGAGGGAAAACATTGAGCTCAGCAACACATACACACAAGAAAGTTCAGTTTAAGCTTTTTATTTTCTAACTGAAGTACTGCTAAATTAAAATCACAAATTGTAATAAGACAATGTTGGCAGAATGGAACCCTCAAACTGCCAGCACTGAATCCCCTTGGAGGATGACCTGTGTAGGGGCAGCTGCTCAAGCTGCTAAAATCAACAAGGTGTTTTCCTGGAAGCAGGATCTCTCTCCTCTTCCTTCCCTAACACTTGGGAAATACTGCAAAGGCTTTACCAAAATCCTTATTCCCATGAGTGGAAATCCAGAATATTTAACTTTAGGAGAGTCATCACAATTAGCCAACTTGTGAATTTTGGAGACAAATCTGTTTTTTATTCACTACAGAGTTTATCTGTATGCATTTTTTTTCTAAAAATAAATGAAAAAAAAAGTTTTAAGTTTTCATAATTAATTCCACAAGGTTGTTTTCTATTTATCTTCTTTCACCTACCGGGTAACTTCATAAATCTTTACTGATTTATTAGCCAATAATCTTTACTGGCTTATGGTTTTGACACAGAGCTGTTGCTTTTGTTATATCCATCCAACAAAAATGGCTGTAAGGCAGAGTAAGGAGATGCCCAGACATTGAAATAGTTGAATTTAATGAAAAATGACTGAGATTTAAAAACTTAATTCCAATGTAAGCCTGGGGTGGATTCTTCAGCATTCAGTACTATGTGCTGTAGCATCATCGTAACCTGCAATGTTTACTGCTCATTAAGATAAAATATTCTATAAAATAATTCATTGATCTCTCACTCCACCTCTCCCTTTGGCTACAATGGATATGAATCTTCAAAGACCTTTTGTAAGAAGGATGCTAAGTAATATAGACATTTAAAGCACGTTTTCTGACTGGTAGGAAAACACACCTCAAAATCAAGTTTCTGGGTGTGATGTCACCTGCTCTCCCCCTCAGTTAAACAAAGATGTACCCAAGTACAAGCCAATTCTGCTACTTTGCTCTACTTAAATTTCCTGTGTTCAGTGAATCAGTCCCAAAGCAGGTCTGGGCATGGGTTGACACCATGGAGTTCTTCCCACTCTGCTGTGTCTCTCTGTTAAAACCCTGGTCGTGGTTTTGATAAAATCCACTTTTTATAAATTCCACTCAGTTAAGTGTGACAGTCAGCACAATCACGTTATCCCTGATATTTCACCCTGACAATCCTGTGAAAAATGGTGAAGGCTCCATCTGTATGGCTGGCAGTGGAGGAACACAGACCCATGTTGTGGCTTCGAGACGAGTTACACTAAAAACAAACAAATTCCTCCTTTCCTCATGGCTATTTTCTTTATGCAGACAGTAAAAACAGCTATGGCTACTGAGGGGAAAATCTGCGAGTATTGCTGTGCATTACCCAACATGAACTCTTTCAAAGATACAGCAGGGAATGTGCTACTAGTTCAGTCATCTTCCACAACACAAACCCAGGCTCAAGTTACACAGTAATCATAAGAATATATGGTAGAGATGTGGCCAGATTTAATGTTCTTGTTCCTGATCATCCCATGGCAGTTACTAAGGAGAGATATAGCAGGATACATGGACATTTGTATATTCCCCCCACCCCTGCCCCTTATTTTTGCTTAGAAAGGTTAAGATGACATGAAAAATAATCAGCTTTCTGTCCAAAATCTTAACTGAGAAACATATCCCTGAAGTAAAAAATGAATTATTTATGTACAGGTCTGGAAAAGAGGCTTTTAAAAGCCTCTAACTCTGAGGTTCAATTATAAGAAGAAGCTCCTGTACTTGCTTCAGTCCAGCTTTCACAGAACTGGAGCAGGAGACAGCTAAAAATCACTTAAAGAGAAGAAAGTAAAAATTACTATAGGTGCACTTACTATGTGTATCAGCAAGTGAAAAAAAGACCCCAAACATTGTAAACGTTTAAATGTTTGAAGTGGCTTTGCATTTTTTGTGTAGCATTAGCAAAAATACACTCTCCTCTAACTTAATGTTTGTGCACTACTCCTCACAGTACAGACACAAGGTACAGTCATTCAGGAGAAGTTACTTTTGAATACTTTGATGATGTCTTTTCTGTTGTGCAGATATTTTAATTTATATGTGACTATTTGAAATAAGGTACAGCAGTTTCCTTGCTAAGAGTTATGAATATCTCTTAGCTCAACAAAAGTAGTGAAGAAACTAGTCTGAGAGACAGGTTTATTAAGGAAATAAATATGTTTTAGATAAAGAAAGCAGACTTTTTATGACACCTGATTCAGCTCATCCTCTGTCAATTTAGCTTATAAAAACAGATGACTCTTATTCAAGTCAGTAGAGATATGTCTTTTTCTGTACTTTTCACAAATCCTCTTCTTCCAAGTACTTTAAAGCCCAAAATTGAGTTCTAACTACCTTCATTTAAGATGTTGAGTACCACAGATTTGCAAAACAACCCCTTGAGCTCTGGCAGCATTTCCAAGTAATTCTTTAAACAATAGCACTCTGAAATAATTTCCTTGTAGAAAAGAACAAAAATGGAACAAATACTGGTTAGTCTGTATTTTAACTTTCCCTAATGGCTCTAGTATCCAGTTCTTGGAGTACACACACCAGCTCAATGCTGCTCAGGTTGCAACAATCTCATCTTCTATGTTGTCCTTTTAAAATCAACTGAGTAACTTTGTTAATGAACTTTCTGAGGTAGGTAGTGATACTTTAAGTGGCACAGCATTTTTCCTGACCCAGACCATATGAGAAGAAAACAAATGCAAAGACATATGGAAGAATTCACATCTGGTGGTGAGATCAAAAATGTCCCTCTGATTTTATGTCCCACAGTTGCATGCTGTGGGTTGCATGGCCAGGATTGTCTAAACTAGGTTGCCATTTCCATGCAATAATCTTACCACTCCGAGACATTGAATAACCTAGTGTACTTTTATTAAGTAAATGGAAGCAGAGGTTAATGAACATTTATTGGACCAACTTAACACCTTGAAATCACAGGCATCAGTCAGACTGAGAGGCAGCATACTGATAAGATCAAGTTTTCTTTACAAATCTACGAGCCCCTGTACAAAAATAAAGTATAAAAGGGGCAAACAGAAACATTAGTTTCTTCCCAATCCCAGGGCTGCTTCTGAGGTCACATTCGGCATAAATTTAGAGAAGTCCGAGAGGCGCTCTAAATTATGCAGTGATATTTACAGTACTAGGAGGACCCTTCTCCAGTTGGAGATTGAAAAAAAAAACAAAACTGTAACATTAGCTCTGCACCTGCATGTGTCTTCCCTATGCAAGTGAGGCTTCCAGCTGAATTTATGCCCTCTATGTACCACACAAACAACAGAGATGCTTCAGAAGGGTTTGGGCAGGGCAGGAAGATCGGGCAGAACGAGGAGTCCTGGGCTTGCTCTGTGCTGAAACCTGCTCATGGAGCTCACTGGGTTGTGTGGATTAGCTGAATTTAAAGCCTAGGGGGGGTTAATCCATGTTAATCTTTTGCTACTGAAGGTTCCTAAAAGGAAAACAGTCTGTGGTAAAGAGGAGGCAGGACACGACGCTAACTGATGTGCTTTACAGTTTTTGTCTCCTGATAAAAGGTTATACAGTGAGAAAAAAGAAACAAAGCTCTCCAAGTCAGTCTTTCTACTGTGTAATATGAACTGAATGGTAGCTCCACTTAAGAGAAGAAAAGTGTATTAGTTACATTAAATCACTACTTATTGTCATCTACATAAGGCAGAAGCACCCTCATGGGCCTTATGAGTTTTCTTTCCTTACAAGTTGGATACACAGAAACTCCAAGAAATTCACATTAACAGAGTCAAAAGTGTGTAGTTAAAACATTTATGATGGACTGTACTCGAATTATCAAAATTACTTTACCTGTTTAATGTCATAAACATTTTGAGATGAAAAACGTGTCACTGAAGTCAGATACCAATGCTCACCAGAGAAGTTTGTATTTCTAACATCAGAAACACTCCACTGCTTGATTTTAAGTAGGTCTTCCCATCTTTGTGCTTTACTGGGAAAAGAGGTAGTTCTGAGAGTGAATGAACCTTCGATGAGCTCAGCTACTGTGTAATATTAACATTGCAACAGCTGATCCTACAGGAACACTGGCTAAGGTTCATCCAGAACTAAAACAACATAGCACAACTACTTGGAAAATTACCTCTTACTCACTAAACAGTTCACAGTTTGCACTATCCCCTTTTTCAGGGGCTAAATTCAGAACAGATGAGCACCTACTATTACTCTGATAGGTTCCCTCTTGCTTATCGAGGCCCACGCCGATAGTTTCTCATGGGTTAGTTACCACAAAACTACAAACTCAAGGGATTCGGTTACAGTTCTGGTTTTGGGACACAGCCCCAGCCCTGTGATTCCAGCTGGGGCAAAATGATGGATCAAGCTCCCTTCTGCACCGTGGGCTGCAAGTCGGGCTGTGAATGCAGCTCAAAATAGAAACCTGCCTGCCCTGGCTGGATGGGAGGATGCCTGGCCAGATCTAGATTCTACCTATGGATTTCACAAGAATAGGGATTTGACCACTTGACCTACAGAAGGAGTAGGCAGGAAAAAATTAGCAAGAATTACCCCTATTATAAATGTTCAACTATGAGAACCTGTTCTGATTACAACCCAGACAGCTGGAACAGCCCACGGATCCACTACAGCTGATAGTTCCACTCTGAGTATAAATCCCTTTAGAACACTGTATCATTTTAAAATAAACACTAAACTTCATACTATACAACAGCACAGCCAACCAAGCTCTGACGAGAAGTCATTTTAAGGAACACCATATTCTGACACCTAAAAAGAGGTGGCAATGTTTGCTTCCCTTAACCATTTTCACTAAAAATGCAAACCACCTGGGCCAGTGAGAGCACGAAGAAGGGAAATAAAGTGCCAGGTCAATGCATGGTTATATTTTCTTACTTGGGTCTGCTCTAATTCTAACTTTGTTGAACCTGTGCTGGTCCAGGCAGAGCAGAGCTCCCGGACAGACTTGCAGTCTGTGCCCTACAAGGGCTTCCCTTACAGACTTAAAGACAATTTTTCTCACTGCACAAGTCACTGGTTTGTTCTTCAAACTCCCTGTGATGAAATGAAGGACCCAAAAGCATTTAATTGTTGAACACATAAAAGGAAGTATATTTAAAATAAAAAAAATTGGTCAGACTGTAGAGTCAATTACCATTTTTAAAGGAATTTACAGGGCTGTTGTAGATGAGTCTTTTGGAATAGTCAGTTTATCGCAATGCCTAAACTGGTTTCTTCATTGCACAGTATTTTCTTTTAAAATGTGTGCATCTTTAAACAATTACATACATATTAAAAATCAGCATTTCTTTGCTTAAACTGAATTAAAACGTTAATACTCTCAGACAACACAGATCTGAAATGGTGAAACCAGTAATTGCCCCCTCCCACCTTACAACAAATTAAATTGAGACAAAATTACAAACACATTTCACTACATGATTATTATTAATAAAAATCAGTTTTTCTTTTTTTTTTTTTTTTTTTTTTATAAAGTTGCCCAAAATGCAAGGGATGTGCATAGGTTTACAACTTAAGTCAGAATAATATTTTACTTTATTCCCTTGGGTACGTGTTCCCATGAACGGAATGTACTTTGCTGTAGATTACAGGTTTTATCAACACAGATACACCAACGGCATGAACGCTTGCGACTGTCCACATGCATTAAGAGTCAAGACCCAATTTCAAATTTCTAAAAGTTTTACAGAGTTCTTCAAAGAGACAGTATCACATTATCTGGATGTTACACAAAAGTACTTAAAAATACTATCCTAGGAGAAAAAAAAAAAAAAAAAAAGGCGAAAAAAGGCCTTTAAAATTTATGAATTTGTTTCGTAACCACTAGACTAATTACTTCAAATAAATAAAGGAAAGCAAAGTATTCCAATCCATAAAATCAGACTCTAAAAAGAATGTAGTGTTCCACCCCCAAGGTAAGGTAACAGAATCATATTATTATTACTATTAAAATAGATTATAGAAAGCAGCATCTATTTTGTGCAGTTTTTAGGGGCCCTTGAAATAAAAAGCTATGATTTCCAAAAATATAACATTCCAAAGGACTGAATAATACATATATTTAAAGATACATTTTATTAAAGTTTAGGAGAAATGATTAAAAAAAAGATACTGTCTCTTTAAATTAGTGTTTCATCTTTTTTTTTTTTCCCCCTCCTCCTATCTATTCAGACATGACAATAATTATATTTTAGGTCACACTACATCTAGGTAGTCTCTAGGGGCCAAGACCTGTTGACACAAGGTCAGTAACGAAGAGGTTTTCCATGTATGAGGTGGTTCCCAGTAATGACAGGTTGGTTTTTTGTTTCCTCAATCCTCTCATGCCCGGCTCTAGTAGACCCAGGAGACCGGGACCCACTGTGAGGCTGTACACACAAGCTCGATGGCTTCCTCCAGGTGCCTGATAGTCTCATCGATTTCATTGTTGATAATTGTTAGGTCAAAGTAGTGTGCATATGTTCTCTGTAAGATTTCAGACTCCTTCTGCAGGCGCTGAAGAGACTCGTCCTGTTCGCAGGGCAGGAAACAAAAGGGGAGAGAGAGAAGTTGGATCGTTTCGTGCTCTTCTACAACAGCTCCTCAACTGCTGCTCACGGAGAAGGAAATGGTCAAAAAAGCCCCAGGGAGGTCTAAGTGCTTTAGCTCCCCCTCCTACATCTATGGGAGTCACACGGGAGAAACTGCACAACTTCCCTCTGGACGCTGACACTCAAACAGCACTTGGTCATTGTTGTTACTTGAGACAAAACACAGCTCTAGTGTTAAAAAAGCGAGGTAGAGGATGGAAGCTTGGAAAAGCAGCACGGACATGAGCAACGGACACCATATATGAAAAAATTGGACAAAGTGCACAAATACGAGCTATTGGGCCTATGTCCCAGTGAGAACACCAGCAATAGGAGAGGGTATATTGTCAGGTATCAGCTGTTCCCAGTTTTGGTAATGTTTGCTGTTCCACACCAATCTTCTGGGTCTACTTGCTTTAATAATCATTTACTGATAAGGAAGTTCTCCTCTGTGGTTCCTATCTTGGAGTGTGGTGTTTCCAGCACCTCTTAGTGTGAGGTCCTGGAGATGAACCTGGCAGAGAGCAACATCAGGCTGCTGCTCGCCCTGGCTCTGTGTCAGTGCCTGCACAGAAGCACCTGCATCCTACTTTGTGGGTGTCCTACAGGGCTCTGTGTAGCCCAGAATGCTGCAGCCACTGGCTCTGCTAGTGAGGTCTGTCTGCCTGAGGGAGTTGGATGCAAAAGGCTTCTTCCTAGGGCTCTGCAGCACTTCTAAATTTGAATTCTCTTACTGCAAATTCCCTGAAATTTTCCTGAAAAAAACCCAAACCAAAATATTTGCTGTTTTCAGGAACCTTGAAATAGCCATAGGAAAGTGATCAAGTTCTTCCTGGCCCCACAGGTTTGGGATGGATATGGTGCAAAATGACTCCTGCTGCCCTGTAGTATCTATAGGCTCACTCTACTTGATCAATTAACTGGGACACACTTCACTAAGCAGAGTTTTAGGCTGCAGGAGATACAGACACAGTGCCCATAGCTTTTTCACCAGAAATGGGAATAGAATTTTATCCAGCTAAGAGACACGCCCTCCACCTTCTTTGTTCCTGTTTAAACTCCTCAAGTATTTCTAATTACCGTGACACGTAGCTGTGGAAAAACAGCTTTCAGGTCCTTTGAAGGGAACAACCTGCACTGAGACAGTTCTCTTTTCCTGTAGCAATGAAACCAGCACTTCTGGAGGAGAAGTTCTGTACCAAAGTTACAGTTTTGCTTCTCTCCTGAGGCAAATTTCATTCCAAGTCAGACAAATACTCCTCACGCACACTTTTGTACAAGGAATGTTCCTTGTATGGACCATTCTGCGTCTCCAGCAATGCCTGAAACTTCTGTAGAAAATACCAGTGTGTGCAAATTTAAATTATGGTATTAGCAGACGGAACAATATGGATCAATACCAATATTAAATATTCTTGTGGAACGTTTCATATGGCCCAGTGTCTTCAAGCCAGAAACCTAGCTAGGTGAACTTCCAGCTTCTCATAGATTCCAAAAAAGACATCAATTTATATCAGCTGAGCATCTGACCTTGTCTGCTTAAATTAACCTACAAAGGTAGGTTAATAATCTGTGCTTTAAACATATCCAGTTGAGATTAATTTTATATTTAAAGCCTGTCTTGTCAAAATCATATTACACTTTGAAAAGTGTTAATCTCATGGTACAAGGGTACAAGTACCTGAAAAGCCCCTTGAAGCCTTAGAACTCCTAAGTCCATATGTGGGTTTTTAATTGCTATTCAGATTTCCCATCAATGTTACTTTTACTTACAGGTATGAGAATGAACTTTTCTCACTGGAGCACCTATCTTGCTGTGACTGACAGTAAAATCTGAAAAACTTACAGCTATCTTATCTTAAAAAAACATTAAAAAATGTTTCAAAAACTCAGTAAATTTTAGTATTTTTCTGACTTAGCTTCTCCTAGATCCAAGTTTACTGGGATCAAAGTGTGCTGCACTTTGGAATATCTAAATTTCCTGGCCTGTTGGAAATGTAAAACATTACTTCTTTCATACACTCTTAGGGGCACTAATAAGTTAGGCCATTACAGAATTTTCAAACAGCTTCAAACTTTTACAAGTTTTGCAAAAATAGAAGGTATTACAGTTCTTGATTATTGTTTTATTGAGGGACCAAGTGTCACCTGTGACTGTGATGGAGTATCTATTTGAACACGTCAGAGTTCTCTCTTTTTTAATCTGAATCTGTAAAACTTAAATGCCAAGATTATTTTTCAAAGCTAACACTTAAAATATTTGCTGTACTAAGCTCCTCTTAACTTCTCTAAAATTTCTTAATTAAATTTTGAATAGTGAATATCCCAAATTATTTTCCAAGAAGCATATTCTTCAGCAGTTGTGCTCTCAATAGCTTCAAGAAAGAAGATATTTATCAAAATGTTTGGCTTTCTGCAGACAGACACATGAACGGCCACAACTTCAGTAATTTAACATTTGTGAACACAACATCTGCCTTTTCTTCTTCCCCCAGCTCTCATGCAATGGGCATTTTATGTGGGTCTGGTTGCAGTGTGTGCCTTATTGGAGCAGACTTTGCTTTCCTAAGTCAGTTCACTCTCCTCATCATCTCTCCTTCTGCACCACAGTTGAAAGGAGTGAAACACGGCTTTATGTCTCCCACGCACATAAAGGCCACCAGTGGTATCTTCAGTCTCTGAGGACTGGGTTTTTTTGGCCTGAAAGTAAACAGGACAATAGCTGCTGCTTGTGACAGTCAAAGCACAGCCTAACAAATTTCTAATATTCCTTTCTAAGGCTGTGGACAATGTATAAACACACCATCAGGGCTTTGCCAATTTTGCCTCAATAGAAAGAAATTAATTTAGTCAGTTTAAACAGCTGGTGGACTGCAAACGTCCTAAGAAAAATTCCTTCTACTCTTTAGCTGTAGGAAGGTAGCGCAGCTAAAAGTCAGAAGAATTTGGCTCAATAAAGATTTAAATCAAATAAGTGGAGCCTGTCAACTCCTCTTTGCTGCTCTCTGGGCAATGGGAGGCAGGAAACAGCCAGAGGAGAGAGGAACTACCCTGAGGTTTTCTGATATGCTCCCTCCTCTCTCTGTTTTAGCACAACAATCATCTGATTTAAGTTTCCTTTGTCGAAAAGGACAGGTGGGTGCACTCTGGGAGATCTCCTATAGGATTTAAATTGGTCTTGTGCTTTGCAGCATTGCTCACAGTGCATTGCTATATTAATTTGAAAGCATAATATTTTGTCTCCTAACTCTTGCTGGGTGGGCCTTGATTATAGAGACATTTTGTGTGGTCTGTGATAGGCTAAAGTGTCTCAAGAGAGATACATCCAAGATCAGGCCTCTGCGCTGACTTCACCACAAAGTTCAGATATTCAGCTGTAAGAGTAGAAATTTTACTCTCCAGTCTCTTTTTTTTTTTTTTTTTACTAGCAGACAATCTTAGTGCAGATATCAAAAGTCATTTTTATATTAAATTTTTATTCCATTGGCAAAAGTAATGTTGAATGGGAACAGCAAATCTACATTCTAACACTACTGCAATAATCAGAACTACCTTGTCAGCCCCTAGCTGGTACTTACAGGCAGTTTTCTGCACCATTTTGGCAGCTATGTACAATTAGTACGAATGCAGGAAAATGAAAAGAAAAGCAAAGATGAAATTTAAGAAAACATAAAGGGGAGGGGTGAAAAAGGACAGCCATTTACAGAAGTGCTCTCAAAAAGCTTAAGCAAAATAAACAAGGTAGGGCAGGAGGATAAATGGAAAGGGACACTCATTGTGCAAATGAACCTTTCAAAAAGGAAGCATGAACGGGAAATAGGAAACACACACTCCTCACCCTTGTTTGCTGCCTTGCAGGCTGCAAACACACAGACACGGTTTGCAAATCTCCTTTCATGCAGCCCAGTAAACATTGGAAAGTAGGATCCTGTAGTTGGGTAAGGTCTGCTGCTATTACCATTGCCTACTCCTCCCATTCCTTAAGTTTAATTGATTCATAAATCAGCATGTTTTGTAAGTGTACCCTTACAATTATAAGTTTTATAAGTTCAGCAATTCATGTGCCTGGGTGAAAGAAACCCTGCATACACAGAGACTTTTGTCACAAGAGCTTAAAACAAAGACAGAGTCTTGCAGCAGGAATGAAAATATTTATAACATAATACTTCTGGCTAATATTTCTTTGGCCTGAAAATGTATTTCCCCACCACTACTATTGCAGGTACATTTCTGTCATCAGTGCATCACAGAAAACATTTTCTCCCTCATATGAACTGTCCCCAATATCTCAGTATTATATCCTACAGAAGGAAGATTAAAAGTTAAGTACCACTGGCAGATGAGTGAGGCCAAGGAGGACTATTTGGGAGCTCAGACACAGCTATGGAGGCAACAAACCCAGGCAATTACATAATTTCACAGGGTACCTGGTTGCCTGAGTGCTGCTGTAAACACAATGTTCACTTGACAGAGCCTAAGAATGATCTTATTTTTTTAATTGATGCAATGTTATTTGATGACACAAAGGCAAAGGTAGCGTAGATTACGAAATTTTAGTATTTTACCAAGACTGTACTGATGTACATCATATGGCAACACCAGCAGTTAGATAAACTGTCACTTCACTAACGTGGCAAATTGTGATGTTCTGAGAGATCTTTGTCTTTACACTCTTGAAATGTTCCCATTAGGCTATGGGTTCTTAAGACACTGTGAAAATGACAGAACTTAATGCTGCGAAAGTGAAAAGATGCTTGTTCCCCTTCCCACTTTTCTTCTGGCTATAAACTTTCACTGCTTTTCTGGATTTGTGCTTGTCAGAGTCTTTGTGAGCTGCTTAAAAACTGACAAAAATCCAATTTACAGCTAAAGTAGCCCACTAAAGGGTCATAGTGAACTAGCAGAATGCCTCAGCTGCCAGTAAAATTGCAGCTTGAGGCCAAAATTTTTCACTCTCCACATTCTACTTTAATATAATCATTCAGGGGATTTGCATTTAAATATGTTTGTCTTGTTCCTTATTTTCCTCCAAGCCTCTGCAGTGATGTCATAATTTCATGCTTATGATACTGTAATTACATTTCAACAGAAACAGGCTGTAGTGACAGGGCTTCTGACTTTATGTTTGGATGATCAAGGAAATATCTAGGAGACTTGGAATAGGTTCATGATCAAATCTAATTGATTAAATACTTTAATATCATGCTTTTAAAAAGGCTAAGCAAATAAAGTGTTCGCAAAAATACTGTTTTTCCTGTTGTGAACTAAATCCAGAATTGCTTGGTATCATCTTTGAAATCAGTAGCAATCTGCTGAGTGGGCACTCCATAAAAACTAAGTAGGAAATGTAGGTTATGGACCTCCATGAATATTTAGCATTATTTCACAAGTAATTGCCCCTCTGGTCAAAGCATCCAATTCTCAGAGAACAGTCACCAAAATTAATAAGCCTATTTGTGACATGCATTTGCTGTGCAGGAAAAATTCTAAAGCTAAAGGTGGGATGACAGCAGAGTCCTGAACACCCATTTCTTCAGCTCAGACCAGCAGTAATCCAGTGCTGAGCACTTGGAATTGGGTAATTTGTGCCAATTATTTGTCAAGGATTTGGAAATGGATCTTTGAGGTATGGCAAGGAATGAAATAAAAGAATGTGTACTTTAAAATATACCACATGGATCCTTCGACTTGAAGTTCACATTTTGAATTGGTTAATGAATAAGAAATGTATCTCAATCCACTTAATAATGCTGTCATTCAACTGTCTTTCTGCCTCTCCATTTACAGACAAGGAAACAACCAAAGAGCCTGATCTGCATATTTGAATCTCATCCTTAATTCTGGCTCTAATAAGACATCAGACTGCAACATGCCATACCTCATTAATGCCTGGGGTAATCGTAGGTGCAGCAATAAAAACAACAAAAGGAGCAAACTCTGCAGTTCTCAGGACCTTCAATGCCTAGGTGAAAAAAAATCAGATAAATCAGAGGAAACCCCCAACAATCAATGTGAAGTAAGTTTAGTCACACAAGCAAAATATACAAATCCATGACTTACCAATGCTGGGTTTGTTTTGAACTGAACTGGAGTCAAAACCTTAGTAGTACAGACACTTAACTTTTTGTATTATATTGCATTTTTGGTGGTCAAAATGTATATTTATCCTTAATTAAAGTGAATTTATGAGACAGTAAAGGCTTTAGCATTTTCAGAGAGGTTCTTGCCATACAGTCTCAAAGACTGTGGAATTCTGTTTGCATTTAAACTTACTGATTAAACACCACGTAAAAAATATTCAGTCATGCCATAACTAGGGAATATTGATTAGAATATAATTTTTTGTCTGACTTCTTCTAGCAACTAACACTTGTTAATTATTATTTTCTTAAACAAATGAAAATGTGATGTGAGTAGTTCGAAGTTTTTAAAGACTGAGCATAGCACTAAATGCAGTAAATATAGCATCAATCCCCTGAACCAAATAATTCAAGAAAAAATTCAGGAAAACTCATGTAACTAAGAGCACCCAAGGGAAAACCAGCAAGATAACCAGGAATAAGTCCACAAACAGGTTGCCCTTAATGAGCTGAGATGGATGAATGAGGAGGCTGGTTAGGAAAGAGGCTTGCTAGACATGTGCTGGAGGAAAAGCAGCTGTTACCAAATGTAAATACATCCTAACTAAGATTAAAATGGCTTCTGAGAATTGCACTGCTTTTGAATAATGCACGTTGAAAAGGTTTATCAAGAGAGTTTGCTGTTAACAGCCGTTCCATTTGAACTAACTACAGATGCTGCTTTCCCTGAACACTGTTAAATGTGGGATTTTATTTTTCAGAACAGCACCACACCAGTGTACTGTGAACTGTCCTAAATAACTTAGCCAGGTATCTTATTTCTGTTATGAAAATCTTAAAAGAATTTGAACTTATTGAATCCGTTCACAATGAAGAAAGAAGTTAGCAAATTTAAATAGATCACACGGGTCACAGTTTTATCTTTCCTCCCATTTCCTTCCACCTGCTAGAATTTAAACATCACATTTGTCCATATTCATGATGTTTCATTTAACAAAATATACAGATTCCTGTGAATTGGAAGTAATGACTACATGGATGTTTCAAAGGAAACGTATCAGAATTTTCCACAGAAGATTTTATACAATGAATAAACAAACTATTAGTGTTCCTCGAGAGCCTGATTTTTATTCCTGCCCTCTTTTGAAAAGGAAAATGCCACAATGCAGAAATGACTTCATAAAGTAACAACACTGATCTGGTCATTGTCCAAACAGGATAAATATCAGTGATTAACCACAAATGTTTCTGACTGTGCTCAATAGTGATATGCAGTCAAGATTCAGTCAGGAGCAAGATTACCTTTTCATAAAGCATCAGAGAGAAATTTTTGAAAACATTACTCCTGCCAGGCAATGACAATGACTTGTTTCGATATGTTTTACTGGACATGAGGGCAATATAGTAAAAAGTCACATGGTAAGTAAATTTTCAAGCTATAGTGATTGCTAAACTATGAATTTGTTTCTGCTGTATGTTCTTCCAACCAGGTGATTACCAGAATTCCACTTCCCAGATCGATACCTTGGTGGTTCAAGGGCTTCTGTTCCACACTACTTATCTACTGTGCAATCAATAAAAATAAATATATCTCAATACGATTAGGTTGAAGGATTTGTGATGAGTCCCATTTTCACACATTTTCTAATTAGTTACCTGAGGTTCTACATCAAGTATTGCAATTAGTCCCTGCTCATGGATCTTTCGTATTGTTTCCAGTTTTGTCCCGTACATTGCATCCTCGTGGCTGCCATATTCCAAATACTCATTGTTTGATATATCCTGCATCATTTGGTCATGTGATACGAAGTAGTAATTTTTGCCATTTTCTTCATCTTTCTTTGGAGGTCGGGTTGTATCTGAAAACACAAAATATTTTAGTACACAAGCAATATTAGGTTTTTATATGGTTTTCTTTTTTTTGGTTTATCAATACTTATTCACTGAATGATGACCTGTCAAATCACATATGAAGCGTGAGCTTGAGGTAGCCAGAATGACAGGCACCAGGAATAGCAGGAGTCTGAGGGATATGTATTGGTCATAAAAAACCCTTCCCTGGTCAAGACTGTAAGACTCTGTAAAACACCACATCTCTTCACAATCTACTGCCTTTTCTTCCAACAACCCTACCATAATTTCAAACAAGGTATCCAAAAACTGAACTTATCTTCTACTTTTAGTTATACCTATTACTGTTCTGAGGATTAATTAGCAATGTTCTGAAGATTAATTAGGATATTTCAAAGATGAAAAGTTCTATAGAAATTATTATAGATCATAGTTATTTTAAGAAATTAATGAACAATGGATTATATAAACCATATAATATCACTATACTACTCACTGATGTCCTAGGTCTACTAAACTTCAGATCCTCATAATTCTCTCAAATCCTCTTCTTTTCTAAAAACATTTCTGTACTTTCCTTTTTTTTTTTTAACTTGAGTTCTTATGAGGTTTTCTTCTTATGAGTGTGAAAGCATAAGACTGAAAAGTAGGCAAGGACCTGACTACTTATGGGGCAAGAGAGATGAAAGCTACTTACCAATATCATACTTTTTGAATGTATGACTTCTACTGACCTATGTGCTAAGAGAACTATGGCCTACTAATCTTTTTAATTAACTGCCATTGTCTGTGACATGACCTTTTTGATCAGGTTTTCACTTTGTAGATAATTTCTCCATAAAGCATTCCCCAAAACTCTGCACCCAACTTAAGGTCCATCTCAAAAACTACCTAATCTACCATGGTTTTGTAAAAGAATGTAGAAAATGCATATTTTTAGTCTTCTTATGTAGCCACTGAAACAATTTCAGTGTTTCCACAGAGAAAGAACCTAATGCAGGCAACCTAAAGCATGATCACCACGGTACAGATGAGTCCATTTTCACAGTATCTGAAGATAAAATAACTAGTTCAGCTTCTCCCTCTCCACGCCAGTACAGTTAGTACCTGAGAGAAACTGGGTGAAAAGCATACTGTAAACATTTATTAGGCTCTGATTTAGTTCTTTGCAATGGAGATCATATTTGCTGGGTTACTTACTACCTTCCCCCCATATAATCTTGTCTGTACTGAATAAGATAAGTACAATGCACATCACATACTCCTGGTACCACACATCTAATTGAGGATTTTAGTGTCTAGATATAAACAGTAGTGTGACAAACAGTTCAGTGTCACATTGCTGCTGGGGTGATCTAACAGCTCATGCTTTCTGTTCTCCTTCTGATAGATCTGGTCTTTATCTGACTCAGGGGAACTTAGATCAGCACCCAACTAACCCTTTCCCCATTCCAAATAGGTTTACAGATAAGGTCTTAAAAGAATACTTTTAGCAACAACAAAGTCCTTATATGTGGAAAACCACCACTTTTGAGCCATGAATGGTGTTTCTGAAGTCAGTCTAAAATAGAGTGGACAGTCAGGGACTGGATACTCTTGTTTCAGTATCCTTAGCTTGAGGAAAAAGGGTGCATCTCCAAGAGACCATGTAATAGGATATGCAATTCCTGCCATGGTATTGATAGAGACTGTCATGAAGGGAAAAACACCTCTGTGCTCTTTGTAACAACCCACTTGTAAGCAGTGAAGTTAATTGTGTTTTCTTTTTCTTATTGTCATCTCTGGAAACTTGAGGTTATTTTAGTAGTACCAGCCCCCAAGACTAAGCTGTGAGAAGTAATTAAAACATTCAGATAAGGTACACATTAAAGGTTTCCTCTAAATCCAGTTTATATGTCTTCTCATGGGAACCATACACAGCTAGAAATGAGAAATGTTTTATCCTTCATTCTGAATTAAGGAACATTTGGGTAGAGAGAAGCAAGAAGTTTTGTGAATAACAAGAAACACTCGATGTAAAATTGGTGCTACTTTCCACCCCTCCCTTTGGTAAATCAAAAGAAATACACCCAGTCCTAGCACAGTTCCCACCTTCAAGACTCATCTCAGCAGAACTGAACACATGTAGTAGAACAACAGGGGTGTTGTCAAGGATGACAACAAACAATTTTGCAGTACACTGAACATTGCTACTCACGAGGAATGGGGTAAGCAAATCTGTCCGGATGTTTTGTGATGAGTGTGTTTTTTATGTGTCTTCTTCCGACACCGTGTGCACCTGAAGCACAACACAAACACAATTTAGAAATTTTCCACCAGAAGGACTTCAGAACTATGTTGTTATGTTCGGAAAAATAACCAAAAATTACCTAGTAAGACTAGTGTTTTCCTTTTGAATGCTGGCAGCTTTACTACTTCTTCATATGTGACGAGATCTAATTGATCAAACACTAAAACATAAAAGAAAGTCCCCCAAGGGATAAGAAAAAAGGCATATCAAGGGTGACAATTAATTCTGCTACAAATTACAATTTTAGCAAGTTTTAGATTCATAATACAAAGTAATATAGAAAATAAAACCATTCATTATGCATTTTAACAAGAGTGTTCTTTTAAAGAACTGTTAAGAGCAGTAACAAAGCTACTGAAATGCTCAAAGTTTGCATGTCCTTTCATGCAGTATTCAGCAGACCACAAAAATTAGCTCAAACAGCATGCCATTCACCTTTGCATTCCTAAGAAATGGCAATACTAAAGAAAAATCTGTAGACAGTGACCAACATGAATACAGTATGAGAACATCTATTTACACTGAAGATAGGGATACTTTCATTATAATGTTTTAACAAGATCTATGAGAAATGCATAGAGAAGACTGTTAGTACTTTGTGGTATTTATTCTTTCAAACCACCACCCTTTAATTGTAATTAGAGTTCTCTTTAAACACATGTGCTAGTTAAGTTGACATGCTTTTAAAACTCGTGACAGAATGAAGAATTCTAATGGAAAGTGATGGCATTACATAAAAGAACCTCCACCATATTTAGGGAAAAATTGTAAAAGTATTATTTCAGATATAATTTCAACTGCAGTTGAAATTGGATGAATTCCATCATGCCTATCAATCTGTTGTCAATTGCCAAGGAATATAATGATTGACAAATCAAGTTTTGTTCATTAAAACCAACTTATTCCTCCTGTGCCCAATAACACATCATCTCTGGTAACTCTTGCAGAATTCTAATGAAAAAAGAAGCCAGGAGGCAGTTAATTATATTTGTAAAGATTACAGCAATCAGCAATTGTGAGCAGAATAATGAACAAGAGTTTTCAGTTCTGTATTTTTGTGTGCTATGAAAAGAAGGGAGGAGAGACTGCACCTTAACTATGGGACCTTTGAGTGTTTCCAAATCTTAAGTGGTGTATTCACCCCAACTATATCCCACCCATCTTTTAGGATGAATCTGGATATATCCCTCTCCCCCATCCAAAACCCCTTAGGGAAGTAGGTAGTGGCAGGAGCTTTAGTCTGTTCCAGAAGTCCCCAGCCACCAAGATCAGCATGAAGAGCATGGGGCCCACCAGAGAGCACAAGCTCGTTGTACTAAAGTCCCAATTAAAGCAGGAAAGGATTTAACTTAATGTATTTCTTTTTTACAGGTCACATTTTTCAATTCGAGAGGAAAAGTACAACTACTTCAATTTGGTCAAACAACAAATTAATCAATTGACACACTCAACTGTTTAAGACCTTGAAAAGATACAGATATGAAAACTTCCCAGTCCATTTGAAGCATTTTGAATTTCATCCTAGAGAACAATCTCTTTCAACCTTTCCCCAAATCCTACAAACAAGAATTTAGTCATATTTTTCTTCCATTCCACAAACATGGAATTCTACTATCCTTTTTGCAATTTTACAGTATTTAAACTACTTAACAATAATTTCATACTAGAAAAAGCCAAAGATCTGCAACATGCTAAACAGTTTTACCATTCTAACCATCTAGGCCTGAGAGTATCATTTTCCATCAAAAAATAACAGTAATAAAAAAATCCACCCTTTATTTTCTTCTTGAACAAAACCATGTTATGTTAGATACAAACAACAGGTACAAACAACAGAAATGACACATATTAATGCCTTTATCACAAACTAGCAGCATGGAGAAGATGTGTCTCAGTCTACGTGGACTTAACTAATGATTGTAGGGTTTTCAAATGCAAAAGAAAAATGATAATTTTTTAAAAAATACACAAGATATGAGGAATACAGGGCACATTTAAAGACTGAACTTCAATGCTTCAGTGTTACTAGCTAATAAAGAAAAGGAGTTCTTGAAAGGAAACAGTAAGAAGCAAATAAAGAGGCATTGTCACTTGACAGGTTACTTACATGCACAGAGGCCATTGGGAGTAAGACAGCATGAAAAATGTACAGGGGTCATTGAGATATGGCTTGTAATATATTAGTAAAATAAAAAGTATATGCACAAAATAAACTTTACCATGCAATAGTCTAAACACAAGGCAAATAAATCACATTAAGAAATGATAAACATATTTTATAAAAGCTTGGCAATTTTCTAGATTATGCATAATAGGAAGCATAGCTCTAGTATGTTCTAAAGACCATTCTTTTCTGAAGTCCTGCAATAACATTTCAGTAAAATAAATTAAAAATATATCTAGATACACTGCAGTGTATCTCTAGAGCATTTATAAAAATATCAGCAAATCTAATACTGAAAAAATACTTCATTTTTTCCTGTGGGCTTTTGTTCAAAATTGTCTTTACAGTGATAAAACATATGATCATGAAATTGCCTAACACTCTAAAACGAAGCATGGAGGAAAGAAAAACAAGATTACATTTTTCTTGTAAAGAAGAATGCATTTGCTTCTAATTCTAAAAAGTAACGGAAATTGTCTCCTCTTTATTTCATAAACTATGATTTGCAGAACAATCTCATGTCTAGTTCCAGTAATATCCCAATATCCCACACAAGCTCTCAAATCATTAGCTGGCCACACAAATCTTAGTTGACTATGAAGTATTTTACTAAGTCATTTCTCAGCATCCCAGTTCAGTTTGAACCCCTAAGACAAAAATAACACAGAAATACAAAGAGATTACAGACTGCTGATCAATTTATTGAATTTTATACTAAGATACAAGAGAAGTAAATTCCACTTTCTTGTAAGAGCAATATTTTGACATTGATTATACTTATTTTGGATCCAACAGAGGAAAAGATTTGTTATTTTTTTCTGAGACAAATGCACTGAAAGCTTGCAAAGGTCGGTGCTGATTTATTTCTGACTAACAATACCAGCCATGATAGAGTAACTCAGAAAAGGTAAATTCAGTACCAACTTAGTTAAACTTAAAACTCATGTGAGCATTTCAGTGAACCTCTTTATATCCTACATTTGGTGTCATTCCCTGGAATATGACTGGCATCACCTCAAGGTCACTAAGATCAATAAATGTTTCAAAGAGAAATCTTGACTCTAATCTGTGCTTTCATTACCTTTGTGACTTCTTAGGGGGAAGGGGAAGTGCTATTCTGAAAAGAACAGGTTCTTTACGGTCATTATGATAATTTTTAATGTTCATGCTTCTAATTTTTGGCAAAGACTCTGCTCTGATGTAAGGTGACTAACAGCACTGCTGGTGTCAAGGGCTAAGGCAGGCAAACTGTGTGACTCAGTGCTGTCAACCTTCTCCAAAATGTCCCCCTACATCAAGACAGGAAAGTCTAGACTACCTTGCTTTCAGGAATTTATTTGATGCAAAGTCTTTGAGCTAGTTTTGATCTTAAAGCATTGCCTGTTCCTTCTCCTTTCCTGGCCATCCTCTTCCTTTTGCTTATTCCTTTGCAGCAGGCTGTGCTTACTCACAGTGACATCATTAATATGTATTTGCACTGAGAACTGCATTAAGAAATGCACCTGCCCTAAAGAAATAAAATCCATGTGTTTTGTTGGGCTGTTCTTCAGTTAATCCAGTTTACAGCATGGCCTGCACAGTTATATTGCCATAACTGAAGGGAGGAGCAAGGCTCAGGGAATGTATGTGGGAGCAATTGATAATACTTTGAAACCAGTATTAGGTTTATTTAGGCCATAAACCCCAGTTTATTCCCAACAGTTTTTGTTAAGATCATAATTAGTAAATAATACATAATACATAATTATGTAAACTAATAATCAGTAAACTAATCACTGCAATGAAGTGGAAACATTACAACAACCAGAATGTTAAAGCAGCAAAAAGAAGGAAACGAGTTTAAACTTTCAATCTCTCCTTGCTTTCAGGCTTTCAGGGTAATGAGTAATTTTATATTAACTGTGAACATCTTAAATACAGTGGTGAATTAAGGAGTATAAATGACAATTACTGTTATTTGACTTTTTTAGAATTCATTTTCAAATGACTTTTAAGGAACTATAAATTTTGTAGTAGTGATACCTAATGAGCTCTGATACTGCATGTAAACTGTGCAAGTAAAGAGAAATGTGGAAATATGGATTTATATTGTTTAACTGGTGTCCTCAAGAATGCAACTGAAAAAAAAATCCCAGAAATTAATGCAATATATATAAAATACTTCCATTACACTGCTTGGACAGGTATATATTTTGATTCCAATAAAAAACTCTGCATGTCTCCCAAGAGACCACAACGACAAAAATATCTCAAAATGTGATAGCAATGCAAAAGCAATAGAAAATAGTTGAAAAGCAGTTGCAGCACACTGAGTATTTTACACTAAAAGAAGAAAACTAAATTCTGCTCATGAATGAAGGAGTCTCCCTTCTTTACTACTAAAACTAAAGAATTTTGCTTGACAAGGGTCTCATACTCCATGCTTTACTTTCAAAATTTTCTAAAGCAATTAATTATTTTTTTCAGCAGTCTGAACAGAAAACCAAAAGTCAGTATATTCAGGCAGAAATCACTGCAAGGAGGATAAACTCCAACAGCTTGTTCTATTTGGTAACTGTAAATAACACACTGACTATGCAAAGGCTCTTATTGCACTTTTAGCTGTAATGCTTCAAGAAAAATACCCTTTAGTGATGTTTTCATGTATATAATCTGTAACTATAAATGCACATTAACAAGGATGCTACTGAGAAGTCTTCTGTAGAGTATAGTACATTATATAGATTACAAAAATCATATCCTGTTGGCTTCTAGCTCCTTTAAACATAACCCCCCAAACAATGTAAGCCTATATTAGGATATATTAGGATGCATTGATTTTGTGGCAGCTTGCCTCTCACTGATTAAGCTCTATTAAGCAAAGAGCAAGCAGAGTAATGTTGGCCTAATTAGAATTTTACTTATATTTTCCTAAGTTAGGTTTATATTAATGTCAAGGTTTAAACTGAAAAACATGTAATCCGTTAAAGCTACCTGCATTTTTTTTTCATACCTGCATTGTGCTTTGCCAAATATTTGTCTTTGTACTGCTTTTTTTTCTTTCCAAACCAAGTACAGCTGGCCTGTTGCTCCTGTTTGGTCTTCTCCATGGCAATACAAGCAACTCGCCTGGCACACGGAGGAGAAAAAAAGGTTTGTTGTAACCAAGGATTTTTAAAAAGCTGCACAGAATGAGTTAGAAAATTAAGACTTTTTTTATGCAACAAGAGCACAGTAAAACTTTCAAAATCATTTTTCATGATGACTCAAAAGAACATATTGGAATGGGCTATCCAGAGAGGTGGTGGAGTCACTGTCCCTGGAGGTATTTGAGAAGAGACTGGATGTGGCACTTAGTGCTATGGTCTAGTTGACAAGGTGGTGTTAGATCAAAGGTTGGGCTTCATCTCAGAGGTCTTTTCCAACCTAGTTGGTTCTGAGATTCTGTCATATACAGCTTTGCTAGTCCAGGTGGCACAGGTGCTGTTAACCCTTCACAGCACCCCAATTCTTTTATGTAGAAAATTCTGTATGAAATACTTCAGGCTAGATTATTCATATTGATAAACTTTATTGAGTTATGGCCACAACTTTGATGGCCCAGGACTTGCTTGCCAGAATTTGTGCTGATGCTTTTAACAGTTTTATTAAACAGCTTCTCCAAGAGGTTGTTTAAAGGCTCTGCACTGTTTTTGTGGCACTCAGTGCCACTGCTGTTCACTGAATATGTCATTCAGGGATCTTTGCACTGTGATTTCGTTCTGATTTTTGACTTTCACGTCAAAAATGAAGAGGAAAGAAAATCCCCAACTCCCTCAATGAGCTTTCTGCTTGTCATCCTGCTAAAACCTTATTCCTGCAGCATTTGCATATAAGCAGTACTAATGAAAACACTGTTTAGAAGCTGAAAGAGAAGTTCATTTGACCCCTTTATGTAAACAACGTTCTATAGTATACCAGAAAGCACAATGTTTATTAACACAGGTGTTTATTTTTCTAATGCAACCACATCTATGATATTACATGTAACTCTACTGCTATGCATACACAAAAAAAATCAATACCACACAAACTGAGACAACAGACTTTTTTTTTAAAAAAAGAAGAAAATAATTCAAAAACTAGTTACACAAAAATGAAAAGCATGAAAGACAGAAATAAAATCAAAGCTAAATTCATTTTTTTAATAGAAAATTTAAGTCATACCATTCTTGAAGTTCAGGAGAAGGAATAAGACCTGCAGTACCATTTTTGGAGTTCTCAAGTTTACCCTGCCACCAGTTATGATCGTCTTTGCTAATGATTTGGATAATATCACCAACTCGGAATCTGATGCCAGCTTCTTTGCAAGGAATGAGGTCATCCTTTGCTGGATCATATTCAAATTGTGCTCTTACATATATCTATGAAAAAAAGAGTTTATAAAAGACACTGCAATATTATTACTGGCACGGTATTAAGAGTAACAGGTGATAATCTGATCAGTGAATGCAGCTACACATACTGGTTGCAACAAGCAAAGGAAGAAACAGAATGGCAAAAGCATAAGTGGTAGTTTGGAAATGAAACAGAACAGGCCCCCCCAGCAAACCATGGAGACACCTGATGTTATTTTGAAAGCTCATGGCCTCTACGTACTGTAAAATCTGAACAGCAAAAAGGTAATGAAGTGATAGAGTCCCTCAAATCAATATCAACTATCACAAAGCAGTACAGACTATAAACCAGCAGATTACAACTTGTACATCTGTACTTTCCAACCGAAGTCCCATTGTATGATTTAAAAATTTGTATGACAGGACATTTTATTGGACAGTATAAAGGACCTAGGCCACGTTAGTGATCTTTAGTATTTAGGCTAAAAATTTTTAAGACTTAAGACATAAAGAAATATATTTTAAAAATATTAAATAGGAATTTAATATTGCACTTATAGTTATTTGGGAGGAACCTGAGAATTCTCTGCATGGGTTTTTCAGTAGAAGTCTACTCCTTTATAAATGAACTCGATGATTTGAGCAAGTTATTCTCTAAGGAACATTAACAGAAAGAATTCAGATTCTGACTTCATAATTTAAAATAATATACCAATCCTTTCTTTGTGTGTTAGTGAGGTCTCAACCCTAGAAAATAAAAATGAAAGTGATCTCCAGTTTTGGTTGCTAATTACAGCCTCCATGCAGCCAAAGTATCTAAAAATTGAAATTAAATGTCATGCCCTAAGCGGGTAATTTCCACAGTATATGAACTTCAAACATCACCCTACGGAATTTCAGGCAGCTTTGTATACACATACTGCTGATTTTCTTACTAAAAACTGACTAGAGTTAAAAACCTCCAACAATTACAATGTTGCAAAGTAATACTCTTCGTATAAACTGTAACAATTACTTTTCAACTTTGCTCAAATTTAGCTCCGAAAATAGCTGCTCCAAATGCAGCTTTAGAACTATTCATGGCACTTAAAGAAGTCCTATAGTAATACAATCTGCAACCCAGCATATGAATAAATTAACTTAAAATGGTTAATCACGTCTATCTTGTATCTGATGTATTTTTATTGGTTTACAGTGAGAGCATCAGATGATAATACCAATAAAGAACTCGACTTTTAATATCCTAAATCTGACCCTTGTTCTGCTGTGCATTGACTGTGTGAGTTTAGACAAATGACCCAATTTCTTTTAATTACCTGAAAAACATGATATTTTGAAACCAATCACGTCTATTTAGCAATCTGTTTTCCATGAAGCAATCAATATTGAACCAATCCTTTATTTTGCCTCAGCCTTATCTAATACAGGGTCTAGAATTATCAGCAGTACTTTTATCATCTTGAAGCTTCCTTGCTTTTCAGTCCCTGCTCCAGTTTGAGTCCTTATCCACCATACAGTGGCAGTTCATGGAACATTACAGACTTCCTTGCAGATAAAAATCAATCTGCTATCCAAGCCCTTGGTGTCCTCAAGGACAACAAACTGCCAGAAAAATATGCTGGTTCCATGGGAGAAGACTCTTAAAAGAATCAGGTAACTATAAATGGTGTGAGTATTGCTTTGATATTGCCTTGAACAAAGTCTCTTCTCCTGGGAAAAATACCCTACGAGAAGCAAACGAAAACCTAACCCTAACTCCATGTGTTTCATGGAGCCCTTCCAGGTTTACATTCAGACAGCTGGAAATTTCAGAAGACAACAGAAAGTTGAAAGAATCACATAGCTGTAAACTCTAAAAATGGGAAATGAAGTGAGAGCAATTGATTCTTGTAACAGATATTCCAGCCATCTCAGCCAGAGAGCAGCATAAAAAGATTTTCAAAGACAAGAGATAATGTCATTAATTGACTTTTTGAATGGAATT
The DNA here is from genome assembly GCF_003945725.1 of Corapipo altera. Classification (NCBI taxonomy): domain Eukaryota; kingdom Metazoa; phylum Chordata; class Aves; order Passeriformes; family Pipridae; genus Corapipo; species Corapipo altera. Next base: position 6,905,579 of record NW_020884872.1, on the reverse strand, counting down.
GCAAGAACTATTATTATGAAAATTCTTGGTAGAGAAAGAGGCTGAGTACACAGAGATTCAGAGGTAGATTCTGGAAAGATTAACTGGAGCAGTTACTGAAGATGAATCACAAATCACTTGACAGTATGTGTTCATTTGCAGGCTGCAGCAAGAAAAAAAAATCTTAAAATTGTGAAGACAATGATAGGGAATCCTCTGCAGAGCCCCTAAGGGCTTTCTTGGAATTCTCTGGAGAGGGAAGATCTTTGGTCTGTGATGCACCAACATCAGGTCAAGGTAGCAAAGTTAAGGGAGGTTATTGAATCTGGGTCTTAGGACTAAAAATTTAAGAAGCTATTCTTCAGACCTATCAGACCTTAACAGAAACTGTCCTTAATGTTTTTCTTTGAAGAGCTTGGATAATATTAATAATTATAGACCAACTCAAGCTTTAGAATCTTTGTCAGTACAATGTTTCAGAGTATTAGACACTAGTCCTACTAGTCCCCATTTCAGTTAAAGTACAAATTTGAGCTTTCCTCCAAGATAAAAACCTGCACAGGTCACTGCACAACAGTAAGTCTATTAATGCACTCTGAACTAAAACAACATCCCCAGTTAAATTTACAATGAATTTGTAACTCTCACACACAAGGACACATGAAAAAAAAATGCTATTTTGAATTAGCCATGAACAAATGAGTTAAAAAGAAAAATGAAAAAAATGGAACAAATTTTCTAAGCTTAAATGTTTTAGTTCAGCACATACAGAATATGAGTGGGGAAATGATAAGCAGGGATGTTTACTAGCAACTAAGTTTACAAAAATTCCTATGGAGGATTATCTATTCACCTGTCGTCCTTTTGGTTGTGTTGTCGATGGCAAGTCCTGCAGAATAAAGTCAACCCAGGAGAAGAAATTTTCATTTTACTTTTTAAGGGTACACAACACCATTTGTTAGTGATTTATACTACATAACAGTAAAATGGTAAGTTAGACAAAAGTATAAAGCATCGCCCCATGTTTAGGAATATTTTTTTTCTTTAAGAAATCAAACCCAGGCTGTTTAGCAGCAAGCTGAAGAAAGCAGGTAAAAAGTTTAAGCAGATAAAGAATGTGCTTTTTAATAAATAATTCAGCATCTTCAACACAAAAGCACCACCAAGTGAAAGAGGCTCTTTATGTGATTGCCTTTTCCACTTAATACTTATTAAGTTTTCCTTTTAAAAGAGAAAGAGGCCATTATAAATATTAAAAACCTTATTATTAAAAATGTATAACGTGATTAATTGTGCTGAGAATTAAGATTATAACTACTAATCATTTTAAAATTCAATTTAATTCACAAAAATTTCTTAAATTTTTCATCCACACAATTATTTTTCATTCTACTAATTAACAAGCACTTTACCTTGTGGCAAATAATTTCTAAGCTGTAGGGGTTTTTTTAGTAGTTAAAGGAGTGGTTACTTCGTTTTGGGTTTTTTTGGTTTGTTTGTTTTTAGCTAATCCTGTGAACTCATGATACTGACAGCACTCACTGAAGGAACTTGTGTGTAGTTACTACATTGGTCCAAACAATGACAAATGATAAACGACACGAATTTTAACATTGATGTACTTTAGAAAAAAAACCCAGGGGGTCGACAGCACCTTTCTACCTGAATACGAACAAAACAGAAGTACTTTGTGTTAAAGATGTGATGGTAATAGCTTGGTTTGTAGTGCAGTTTAAAGCCACTTCCTTTTGCTTTCCATATCCAGGCAAGGCTCATGTTTCACACAGTATGTGCACGTACCACGACAGCAGAGAGCACACCAATTCCTTAACTCAGATAGCGGAAACCAGTACACGTTCCAGAGGGCTCTCAAAACACAAAACTTAAAAAAAAAAAAAAAGGAATCTAAAGTGTCTCGGGATACCAACTGCACAGTTATGTTTTCTTCAAACACTGCTTCCCAAGATCAGGGTGGAAATAAAACTTCCACTTTAAACCTCTGCTTAGTTTTGAGGAAGCTGCTGACAATGATTTAAGGATGACCGAAGTGTCACAGTACAGTTATTGACATTTAATTCACTGTATGGTTTTTAATGAGAAGAATATGTTGGAAAAAACCCTTGGGAAAAAAAAAAAAAAGAAAACGGGGAGTTACATATGTAATAACCTCAGTTCTACCATCAGGACAAAATTTTCCACTGACCACACAATAAGTATAACAGTAATGGCAGATGAGCACCAACAAAACTTTCACAGTTTCTCTGTGTGGAACTGGAAATCTTACCGAAACAGAATTGTTAGTGCTGCTATGACCATTAGCTGGGGACTGTCTGGATGTAGAGGGGGAATCTCTCTGAAATAAGACACAAGGTTCATTAACAACACAACACTATCACAGGAACACAGAAATATTTCAAAGAACAGTTATATCCACAGCCTTATAACCATTTTCTTAGCTGCTTCATCTGTGAAAGTTTCCACCCTACAAACTCTGTAAATCTGAAAAGACTTTCCATAGTTTAAAGATTCAGGTTTGACATTTTGATGTATCTGAGGTAATAACTATTTTCATGTTGCCTTAGCAATCAAACAGCTTTTTAATTAGTGACATCTGGGACTTTTGAGATCTCACATGGCTGACAGTGTTCCCGGCCCTTAGTCATACAACAGTCTTTGTTAAAAGTTAAGTACCTAAAAGTTATATGCTGAATAATACTTGGAACAGAATGAGGTACATATTCCACTTTAAAGATGTTTCTAACTATTTTTTCATCTGTGAGGTGGTTGTCAGTGTTGATCAGTCTCTGCTAAGCAAAACACATCTCTCTGCAGTGCCCCAAAGACACTAAAACAACACTTGGGAAGGAAGCTGGATCCTCTCTTTTCCCTTTTCATCCACTTAACATCACACTGATGGTTTTTCCTCCAACATTCTTATGGGCTTAAAAGTATTAAACTTTGCCAAAATACAACACTTTAAAAAGCCACTTGTCTTGACCCAGACTACCAGTGTGTTCCTACACTTCAGTGAGGAGACTGCAGACACAGGGTGCATACTGGGAAATTCTACAGGAAGGATAACAGGAATTTTTGACTGTGTTTTTCAAAGGAAAGGAAACTTGTAGAGCAATTTTTTTCACATGCCACTTTGATTGTATAGTACTTAATCCCACAAGGTCAGATAAACTGAGCCATCTCTTCCAGAAATAAAATAATTCACACAAAAATCCATTTTACTCTCAGAGGAATTTTAGAATATAGTATTTTATGTCAAAGGTTGGTTTAGGAATGTCTGGTCATTCTGCATAACTTCAGGGATAGCAGACAAAAAGGGCTAAAACAGTTTTCAAAGCACACAAAGTTAGCCCTGGCACATTTTCTCAATAAAAGTGCCCTTGGTGAACAAATTAAAAAACAGACCTGGAGCTTAACTGTTCATGCAACATTAATCAGGGAAAGTTCCTCTACTAATACTCTCAAACTTATACTAATTATGTGATAACACTCATAGCTATTTTAAAGCATCAAGGAAAGTTAAAATGACAGGCAATACTTTATCCCTCTTGCTGCCTGTACATGTGATGTGCAACAAACTCATGCAGAACTCGTGCACCTTTTTGTGGACTCCTTAGAAAGTCCCATATATATCTGTGTAGATCCCTGCTTTGATTTGAACACATTTGAGGACAGACCTGGCAATTACATGGCTGTAAAATCATTGTGGTTCAAAGTATGTGGGTCTGTACACTTCTGCTACAGGCACAAGAACAAAATTTGCCTCCCATAACTATTTGCAACTGGGGGAAATCGGCCCTCATTCTAATAAAAATATCACTCCAGTATGACAAGTTTAAAATATTCAAAAGAGAGTAAACAAGCTATTCATTACTGAAAAAAAATACATAAAAAAGGAAAAGTCTAAAGGAATCATTATTCCCTTTTTTGAGTGTATGGGATTATCAGCATCACCTTTATAACAGAGTAGCTAGGAGACACTTTTTTCCAAAAAAGCAGTGACTTCCTTGCTTTATAAAGAGATTTTCTGCTTACTCTGCAATTCAGTTTCTTCTATTTTCTCACTTTAAAAAAGAGGTGAAAAATTAATTTAAGCTTTTTTTTTTTAAAATATGGTTTGTTATGATTTGCTGTCAGTGGTGGTTTAGCAAGGAAGCAAGGGAAAGCTTTGGAAAGTTATGCAAACACCCAAGCCATTTAAGGAAAAACAAATTTAGAGAATGCCACTATTTCTGGACTGTCTTGAAGGTTTCTCCCTTTGAAGGAAATTTTCTTGGTCTGAGAATGTTTTGATTTGTATTCCTTCAACCAATCTCAACAGAAGACAGCATATTATTCAAAGCAAATGTTCATCATAACATACTGAGAAAAATACACATTTTCAGTGCTACTGACTTCAGTACTCTCAGAAATTAATCTATCCAGCTAGTCAAGAAACATACACAGAGTTTTTACATAATTAGGCTGTTCTGCCACAATTCAAAGGCATTTAGATTCTTAATCTCCTAGGGATCAGGAAATTAAGATTTTCTTTCAAAGACTATCAGACTCAAAGGTAAGGAGAAAAACTGCATTATGCGCAGTCTAAGGAGACAAATCAGTGAGTAGAGAGATCCTTGTAGAATGCTTCAAACTGGCCTGGAAAACTTCAGCTTTGGTTGTGAAGTTGTTTCTCCACTAAATCAGTAGAAGCCCTCGTTTTCCTGGGGATAGGAGCAGGAAAACACTGGGAGGATCCAGTGATTCTGAGTAGTGTGGAAAGGTTATCATCATGTTTCAGTAAACTTGACTATCTAGACTTGTACTTGTCTGGCCCCAAGCCAAGGAACAGACAGAAGTCTTTGGGATCCTCACTATTCATTGAAGCACCACAGCTGGAGCCTTAGAGGAAGAAACCACAACTATTTCCAAATGATGGCAAAACCAGTTTCCTGTTGATTCCTTGTTCTTGGGTGTTGATTATGAATGATAAATCAATGCATTTGAGATGCAAACCTATAGCAAAAGTCAATTATGTCTACTAGATATGGCCTGATCAAATTAGATGCTGACAGGAACAGCTGGATCAATGACATTGTTGTCAGATCTACAAAAAAACCCCCCCAAAATAAAAAACACACAAAAAACAGAGAGACTTTCCAAAAAATCTGAAAACACTTTTACATTTCAGTTTTGCTCAAGTAATGTTTCTGGTAGTATCGTTAATAAAAATATAAAAAAAGGTTTAAGACTATAAAAATTTGAGTACTAAGGGAAACCATGTAAGACTAAAAAAAAAAAATACATGGTGACTACCACCAGACTTTTAAAATCTCATATACGTAAAAGCTTTTCTTCTTAATGAAACAACTTAAGTGTTTCACAGAAACAAGCTGAAACATAAAGGATGTTTATAAGGAAATTTTTTTTGGGGAAAAAAAAAAAGTACTTCCCTTACCATTCTCACAGATCTAACACTATAAAAAGTTTCTTGGGGTATCTTGTCAGTAGAAAGTAAGAGTGCAAGTGTAGCTAGAGCAAAATGCTTACTCAGTGGGATAAAACTGAAACATATAAACAGCTAGGCAGCCATCAGCCATAGGAAGAATGTTGCAATAGTTACTTAAGTTTACGTTTATGTAAGCCTGCAACTTTCTGGGTATCTGATGAAGAAAAGCCAACATCCTGACTCCATCTTATATAGGTATCTGTGTTAACTCAGGTCATGTGCCACACCAAAAACTAAATAGGTCATCTCACACTAGATCAGCTGATCAAATTTTTACACAATGGAATACAAAAGTATTATGTTTCCAAGCAAAGTCTACTCCATGAAATAGAAGGCCTGGTAACTGGATGGAAGGCATGGGAGGAAAAGCCAAAAATGCCTAAGAAACTTGAAATTATTCAGTTGAGATTTTGAAAACTGCCTAGTGACTCTGAAGTACCATTACAGAGCACAGAGAAAAGACTTCCCTAAATATGCAGAACTGTCTTAATGTTTAGAAAATATCTCTACGAATACTTATTTAAATTTTAAATGACCACAAAAGAAGAAAAATATTGCAAGTGAAATTCAAATCTCATTCAAAAAAATAACATCTCAATCTCCCCACCTTTGTATGTAAGGGCCTAAGACAGATTCTAAATAAAGGGCATATCACCCCTGATTCTACTAATATTTAGTTTTTCCTTATTCTAGATTACCAAAAATGTTTTGCCACCCAATGACACGATCATGGTAGGGGTCTCACCTAGTTTCCATTCTGTTTTATATTCCTCTGCTGACAAAACTATACTACGTGAGCATCAGTCCATGACTGAGGGGAGAGGGGAACTAAACATTAATACATACGGAAATGCTGCCAAAAAAAAACCTTAACTAGTAAGATTACACTTGTGAACACCAAATATCTGTCAATTTTTCCTGCTAGAGGGCACAATAAGCAAGCTTGCTGTGTCTTAGTAATGTTGTTCAACATCGATTATTACCCTCTATTGATGGTTAAGAATCTGATTTGTCATCTGAATCACAATCCTGATAAATTCTGTGAAAAAAATACCAAAGGCCTAGTGGTTCTTTAGCAGGATGATTTAAAAATTGTGGCTTTTTGTGTACACTTCTAGCAGTTGAAAATCTAGCCAAAGTCACAGTGTGGCCAAGCAGAGGGAACAGAGTCAGCCTCCTCTGATTAAATGAATGCTAAATGCCACAAAGTCTCATAATTAGAAATGCCTTTTTTCTTTTTTTTCCCTGTCTTTGATCACACTCTTCTAGTTTAGCTAGGTTTTTTTCACTTCTAGTTTTTTTCAAAGAAAGGTAAGAGCCTATTTTCCACTCTTCTGTGAAACAGTCACGAAGAACCTAAGGACACAAAGCTAAAGAAAAGAGATTATCTGCTATTACTAAAATGACACCTAATGGTATTAATTTAAAGCTGTATGCTGAGTTTTTCCAAATAATCATCTTCCCAGCAGGTCTACAGTTTCACTACTTTCTCTGTTCCAATGTTGGGAAGTGAGATATCTTCTATTATTACTTCTATTTACAGCGCAGAAGTCACTACAGAAATTTGTAACACACTGTAGAATTTCTATTTAATTTCTTTTAAAGACTTTGCATTTCAGGGAAAACTTTTGCTTTCATACTTATACCTTTTAAGAAAATTGGCCTCACATGAGAAAATCTGTCAAACCTTCTACCTCTAAAACCTTTTAGTTTTTGTTGAATTCTATTAGAAGTACAGATTAGAAGTACAGAAGGCAACCAAAAAGCAGTAATTTTTTTTCTTGCAAACAGACTGTTCTGACAACCACAGTAGCAGTTTCTGTGTATTCTAGCATCTGCTGAGACACAAAAACAATTCAGGTGAAATCACAGCTCTAATTAAGATAAGGTGCTTGACTTCAACAGGGGTTGTGATTTCACTCTCGGAATTCTAATTTGGGAACTGTTTGTACAGTTAAACATGTGGCACAGAGAGACTGGCATCATCTACACAGTGCAGATGCCATCTGTATGCTTAAACTGTAACAGTGGCTCTCAAGTAGCCATCTTCTACATTTTAATTCCCTTCAGTTGCAATCTGGACCATAACTTCGTGAGCAGAAGGGAATTAAACACTGCTGTGCAAAAACAACAACACCAACTTTCCAGTTCAACAAGAACTAACTCCAAATCTGTTTTCCTTCTGTAATGACATATACCATCTTTTCATGGAAACATAATATTAAGCCACATGTAACTGATACACACAACCACCACAAATTTACCTCAAGGGGGTTATACAGAAACGGGTTCTTCAATTAACCCTTAACAGCCCAAAGCAGCAATATAATATTTGAAGCCTAAAAACCAGGAGGAGTGTTCCTCAGCTTAGGAACTTTAAGAGACTTCCTGAAGAACAAGTTTAAATGGTCATTTTTTTTAAAGGGGCTTCCTAAGTGCACGAGTTGAGGACCCCCTTTCCTATTTTTTCTTTTTAAATAGGCTGTAAAGAGTTAGTTAAGGTGCTGATGAGATGAATATGAAGGCGGGGCTGAGTAGGTAGGTGGGACCTACTCGTGTTCCGTTATCTTCGTTGTAAAATTGGTGTGCGTGATCTAACAGGACAGGCAGAAACAATTTCCCAGAAAGCAGTAACATTCAGCCATCAGCAGGCAGTTAGTTACAGGACTGAGGGAGAAACAGGATGGCTCATTAAATTCATTACCTCACAGGACGAAGATTGCGTGCGATAACTTGGCACAATCTTAAAGGTAATACTTCCACGCATTTCCCTCTGCAAAGAGAGAAGCACTTGTGAGACACCGACGAGAAAATCTCCAAATCACTACTGCTGGAAAGGAAAACATCACTGTTCGAGAACAACAGCGTGTTTTCCTAAAGCAAATATTCAGAAAAGCTAAAATGCTATGGTTGTCACTTCACCTGTAAACAAACATTTAAATAATCTCTCATTAATCTAAAGGATAAACATACATTATCAGTTTGTTGCCTGACCAGGTTTTCAATGCCTAGAACCACGAGAACAATAGTTATAAACTGAAAGAAGGGGGGGTTCCAGCTACATGTAAAGAACACATTTTTCCCTATGATAATTAAGCAGTGCAACAGGTTACCCAAAGAAGCACCTGTCCTGTCAAATGTCTGTCCTTGGATATTTCCAGGCTTAACCAGGCAAAGCCTCTGAGAAACCTGGGCTGTATTTAATGTTGACCCTGCTTTGTGCAGGAGCCTGGACTGGAGACCTCCTGAGGGTACTTCCAATATTAATGATTCTGTGATTTATTGCTTCGGTATCTGTGTAGCAACGATACCAACAGTCAAGAAAAGCTTCTTTCCTCTCATAGTCTACTCAGTGACTACACCTGGTGTAGACTCAACAATTAAAATAAGGGCATGACTGAGAAACCTGATCTAGCTGAAGATGTCCCTGCTCATTGCAGGGAGGTTGGGTTACATGACATTTAAAGGTCCCTTCCAACCCAAATTATTCTGTGAGTCTATGATCTTTATAGACTAACTTGGGATGAGTAATAGGAGGAAAGCAGTAGTTTTGCTGTTATGATTACAAGAGACAAGAGAAGAAACTCCTGCATTTCAATGAACAAAACTCAGACATTAGGGAAAAACTTTGTAAAATGTATAACAGTTACACATGAAAGTCAATTGCCTGGAGAGTTTGGGCAACTTCCACTGGTCAAGTTTTTTTAAGAGCTGGTTAGACATACATCTGTCAGGAATGGCTGGTTGTCAATGATCTTTTCTCTGGGACTAAATGGAATAAATAAAATTACACCTGAACCAGCCCAGGGTAAAAACTTCAAAAAAGCCAGTATTGAAAATAGGAGAGAGCCTGTAGAAGGCTTTAAGAGCTGAACACGTGAACTCTTTCGTTGCATGCCTATGTAGTCTATCAAGAACAGAGGAAAAAGGGGAAATCAGAACACAATTACATAAAAATTTTGTCTAAATAAGACAGGCACTTCTATAAAGAACATGAGAAATATTTCAGGCACTTACAAGCATTTTTTGTAGTTGTTCTACAGTTTGATTTGCCACACTGATTCCGTTTATTTCTCTGATTTCATCCCCTACATGTAGCGTACCTGCAGAGTTAACAAAACACACAAATCACCTCAAACATGCTTTTACAATTTGAGATAACTGTAAGACAGTTCTAATATTTACACAAAGGTATAAATACAAAACAACATCAGAATAATTTTTTGGTTAGATTCAGAAAAGGACTTTGTATTAGCTGCCAAAGATTACAAATCTGTCTTTCAGAGTGCAGTGAATACACTCACAAGAGATGTGCGGGTACTCTATAAAGTCCATGGGTAAAACATCAGAGCCTTACAAGGACACTGCAAAAACCCACACATCGAAAAGAAGGTCACCAGCAACTTGTCAGTTGGAAATGTTCAACAGAGATATTCAAACAATATTTATCAGATGACTACTTAATGCATTAAGTTTGGCTTCTGCACATAGTCTTGATTTCATCTGTCAGACCTCTGTATTTTTTTATTTCTCTGATTTTGATTTGCCATAGTTACAGCATGCATTTTCTGTATGGACACTTGACTTAAGCCTGAATGCAAATGATCGGTGTCAGATGATGAAATAAACACCTGCTTGGCTTAGGTAAGTCATAAACTGACCTGCTGATGCTGGAATGGGAATGGGATGCTACTATATGGCTCTAAGGCACAACAAAAGCTCAACAGGGAGAAGCAGCAAATGAATTATCTTCAGGATTAGAAGCAACCTAGGAGGCTTTTTGAATGATAATTTCTGACTTAAGTAGCTCAAACCCACCTAATTCTCTAGCAGTTCTCACAAAAACCCTTCCATGGTTTATTATTAGTCAGAAGAGGTTTTCCATACATAATGAAATATGACAAGACCATTTACTTCACATGTTTTCCTTTCTGCTGTATGATTTAAAGAATTTGTGCAACTATACTCTTCTAAATACTGTACTTCATACAATTACTGTACCTATCATAAAAAATCTTACTCTGAAAACAAGGAACGGGCAAACATTTCCTAAACTGAAACACAGCTATAGAAAATTACCTGAAAAAAAGGCCAATCAACTACAATCCTGAAAAACCCTTAGAATTCTTTTTCTGAACCAAAATTATTTTTCTGAAGAATACCATGGAAGCAAAACTTTCAGCTGGTACAAACATAAGAAAATCAAACTGTGTGCCTGCTAAACACAGGCACAGCCTGAACCAAGGAGAAGAATCCTGAAAAGCTCTGTTGCTCTGATTCCCACTGGTCTCTCTTCTGTGAAACAGCAGCTCTCTTGGCAGTGCTACAGGAGAGAGCCCAGAGTTCACAAAAACTTTCAGTACTCTAAAGAGTAACTTGTTCAGCCAAATTAAATACTCTGAACAATTCAACAGGGGCTGATCTGCTGATAGTGAAATTATAAAAGAGGTCTAATCACAATTTTTGTCCCAATTTTCTCTTCAGTGGAAAAATTATCAAAGTTAATAGTTCACTGAATGGGAATCCAACAGTCCTGCATCCGAATTTCAAATTAATCTAGTTCACATCTAGAATATTAATGATCAAATCTCTAGTGAAAGTTCCGTTTTGTCAGACTTTCTGAGGAAAGCATTCAATACTTGATTCTTTAAAAATTATTCTAAAAAAAAAGGGGGGCTCTGTGTTGACTCCATCATGCCAAAATTTAACTGTGTTTGAAATAAGTGTAATTGTTCTTAAACAATAATACTGAATCAGAAAGACCATACTGCCTGGAATAGTATAAAGATTCTTTGACATTATTCAAAACATAAATCTGATAGAATTAAATATTAGAATGAGAATCAGATTCAGTAATATCCCTGTATCAAATCATTGCAATAGTTCATGCAAACAAAATTCCCTCTTCTGGAGCATTCCCCATTTCTGCTACTCTGACAGAAGTTGATATTGTCCTGTTCATGACTGTAAAGGAACAGCATACATAAAAGTTGGGAACAAAGCATGGACATTAGCAGCAGATGGTCATTCTCTTTTGTGGGGGTGGATGTACTGATAAATCACAGAAAGATATTTTCAGTCTGAGGGGAGAGAGGTTTACCATTTGCTGAAACATTTTACTCTTTAAAACTATTGTTGTTGGAAAAGTGTTCTTGACATCATTGAATAACAAGCCTTCTCTAACATTTGTAACTCCCATGATACCTTTGCTTAACCAGATTTTGTCTGGTTTTGGTTCCTTTTCTATTGGCAATGCAGCGTTTATTTACAATTTAAGCTATTCAGACTTAGTGGTATATAATACATCTGTAATAGCAAAGAATAGATGTATCTCTGAAAGTAAATGATTTCCTCCTTTGTCTTTGCAAGAGAGAGTGAGGACAGTTTGAGGAAGTGCGTGCTCTTGCTCTGCACAGAAGTATGAGAAATCCCACCCTTTTAGGAAGAAGACAGAACAAAATCTTGGATTCCCTATTCAGTAACATATTTAGTAGCCATAGGAAAATTCTGCAGCTTGGAAAATGAAGGGCTGTGAACATATAATCATATTTTCACATAGATTTTGTTAGAATTGAATAAACCTTATCAAGGGTAACTGTATTTTAAAAACCAGTGTCAATTTGACATTAAATCACTTTAAGAATGTAGCACAGACAATGCACAGCTGCTGTTTTTCTGTTGAGGTTAAACGGGCAGCCAGTGGTCCTCTCTCTTCTTTGGAAATCTTTTTAAATGCCATATTGGGACCTCTTCTTAAGTGCATCTTAAGAATTCACTTTTAAGCCATAAGCTCCAAAATCAGTCAGCGGCAAAGAACACAGAGGTTAAGGTACTGAAACCTGCTGAGAGATCTGGCTCTATACAGATCACCTGAAAATAATATTTATGGTATGAGCAGTCTAAACAAAATCCACAGGTAGAAAGTAAATGGACACCTCAGCAAAGTTAAGGCACAGACTCAAAGGTGAAAGTTAAGCCTGAGATCTATGATACAATTAATTTACTTGTCCTAAAAAAGAAGACAAGTCAATAAAAAGACAATTTTTAATGACTGAAACTGGTGTTTCATTTTCATTGAGCTAAATCCTCTGGAAGGTGCAAGTAGATAGAATCTTTAAAAGCCTCTCTTCCCACTTTAACTCCCTCACCTTTTGAATAAGAACAATTATAATCAGCAGGATTAGATACAGCTGCCACAGAGATAGGAGGCTACTTCACAGCAGCTATTTTGTGATTGAGAATTGTGGCATTTGTACTTAATATTGCTGAAATTACACAGTTCCTGTAACCCTCCCAGTAGATTTATTATCCACTCATTGCTGTTATTGTCTGGCAGTTTTCTATACAGCAGACAGAAGAAAAAATTACATAACACCCCTTGAAAATCAATATGAGCCACAGACCTTATCAACAGTATTCAAAGATGGTGCTTGAGATCACTGTCAAATTACATTTGCGTTGTTCTATGCAATAAAAATATCCTAAATAAAGGTATGTTGAATGAAGAAATGAAGCCAAGAGGCATCTAGAGCACTAACAAAATTGGAAGCATTAAAAAATAATGAGTGACAATACTGAAGTATATTTTAATTTCAGACTAGACCTATGGACAGAAGGGCTACATTAGTGAGATGAAGCACATAGAGAATAGGTTGTATTTCCAAAATCTTTAGAAATAAAAGACACTGCATAATGAAAAAGAACAGAGTTTTAATGGGCACAGTTGGATTTTTTGCTCAGTTTTAACAGGTTTTAAAAGTTTCATTAGCCTCATTATGGAACAGTCATGTGAAACAATACTCTGCAGAGCATCACCACTACCTAAGCAGAGCTGAAAGAAAACCTTTCTCCTGGGAATCTTAAAGCAATCTCCTTTTAAAACTCACTTTTAGATGCCAAATAAATTTTGATTTAAAAGGTCCTCTAAAAAATATAGCTCTATCTGAATTGCATCTTCAGTTGTATGAAATCTTTTCTCTTTCCTGCTTCTTGACAGTTTTTACCAACATTAATGAGCTGAAGTGAATGTTTTCTCTTCCTAATTGCCTGCTCCTAGGTTCCTCTGGAATAGAGCAGTAGGCTAAAGGGAACTTTGGGCTGAAAAATGATGAAAAATTTTGTGTTCATCAAAAGAAAAAGATGGCAGTCCAAAAAAGTTAAAGTAACCCTTTTAAGGGTGCAATCCAAACTTGCAGCTAGCAACACAGCAGGAAAGTTCATCTGTTTAAAGTAGGAGAAAACCCTGTTATGTTTGACATGTGATCTGGAAACACAAAATAGAGTACAGGAGAAAACTGGAGATGAGACAAAAATGCATGTTTGCACAGTTTGTTATAGCAGTGAAAACTGAAAAGAGTCAAGTTCTAGGCACAAGTAATATTTTTATTTCAAAAAACATTTTTGTAAGCCTCAACTTAAAAAATACAAAGATTTTTAAGAATTGTATTGGACAAAGCTCTTTCATTTTTGCAAGGAAAAGTATTGTTACTTGTCTAGGGATTTTTTTAAAAAAGAAGATTAAATAAGCACAGCTCCATCCAGAAATTATTGGCATTTCATTGTCTTGCTGAGCTATAATCAGTAATAGTATAGTAATTATCCTAATTAAGACCTAAATGAAACACAGTGGGCCCTGACCTCAAAATGCTGGCAGACATCTGGAAGGTAACTAAAGCAGTTAGCAGAGTCCATACAGATACAGAGGTGCACTGCTATGGAATAGCAGCCATCAAAATGAGGAGTATGTACCATTACACAGCTTGTACAAAATTACTGTGTTTGAAGACAAAACTCTTCATGAGACTTGATTACCTTGCCGGTGAATCATTCCTCCGTGCATAATTCTTGCCACGATGCAATGGTTCAGCTCATTCATTTTTAAAGTGATTCCCTAGAAAAAAAAGAAATGTTTATACTTTTAAAAATAAACCACTAAGCACTGTGATTCTTGAGTGGTTAAGAACAGTCACTTCTCCTAAAAGCTTGAAGGCAGGGTATAGATTTTGAGGTTAAAACAAAATCTTTGTCATTCAAATATGGGCAGTGAAAACAGATACTATTTATAAGTGAAGATGTACCACTTTAACTTAAAAGCATATAAAATTCTGGTTTGTTAAAGACGTCAGTTTGCATTGAAGTGTGAAGAGTCCAGTTTGGTCTAAAGCATAATTTGCTATAATTACTATGAGGTTGATTTAAACAAAACCAGCTCTAGTGGTACTGTGTGAATGCATACACAGCATTTCAAATTAAGAACACAGACAGGAGGACAATTATCTACAATGGCTGTTGAACTATTCCGGTCTATTGGCAACCCTACTTCAAAGTGCAGAAATGGTCGTCAAAATCATTATAATACCGGTCCTTCACCAGCACAGAGTCAAGAAAAACACTGAGGTTCCATCCATTACCATTGGTTCATCCGTGTTCTTCTGGAACTGCACCAGCCGAACCCGCGTTACGTTCTCCATATCCATGTCGCCGTTGGCGCTCTCTGGAGAATCCCCGTTTAAGTATGGAGAGGTGGGAGGAGGGGTGACCCTCAGCGCTTCGTCACTGTAAACTTCATGTGCCACTACATCATGAGTTTGAAGTAAGGCCTAGAGGAGATTACAGCAACAAAACATCAGACTTGCATCACCTCCGATGTCCCCCGCTCATTGCCTCTAAGTATTTTTGAAGCTTTTCAGAAGTTAAAGGAAATCCCAAGATATTTGTGCCTCGCTTTCTATATAGGAACTTTTTGCCTTGAAGGAGTCTAAGATAAACTTCATCAGACTGTAAATGCAGGCAGACACACCTAGCATTTAAAATCAGCATGAGGTAACATTCTTTTTTACTGGAGACACATTAATGAGAATGATGCTGCCTCCCTCTCCCTCACCTTCTCAACAGCTGCAAAGTGCCAGAATGAAGCCATCTTTATATGGACAAACACAGAACTGCGAATTTACCTTTCTGAGCAAACTATTCTATAACAATTATTCTATTAAAATGGAAAGGTATTCAGATCCCATGGCATTTCATTCTAATAAAGGCAGAGTGTGGATCAGAACTGACTGAAAGAATGAAATACTGGTCTTTTTGTTTACTAGCAAAATTGCTTCCATGCTCTCCCCTACCCCTAGAGCAGGGACACAGCACCACTACACTGCATTCAAAATGCTTGACAAAAACTGCATTGTAAACCAACAAACTGCTCAAATACTACTTCATTAGCTTTGTTGTTTCTTGATGCAAAGAATGATACAACACATAATTGATCAAATGTATTGAAATATCTTTGATAAGCAAAACAACCAACTGTGTAAGAACTCCAAGCTGGGGCAAAGACATGAAGCTTGTATAGCTGTAAAAAGTGTAATAGGTAATATGAGATAAAAGTTGGACAAAGCATAAACATTAACAAACCAGTATTCAACAGGATCAGGCTTTTTTTAATGGAAAATTCCACTGTTCTCCAGGATATCTTCAAGAGCCACACATCTCATCCATTTCACATTTGCATTCAACTCTTAATAATGACTATATTATAGACAACTTGCTTCTGTCCAAAAACTAAATCCAATTCATATGTGAACATACTGGCTCTACTCCTACACTAATCAAGGTTAGGAACAGAGCTGTTTTTAAACCCAAAGGGATGGGTTTCCCAGATGAGAATTGATAAATCCAGTCTTGTTCCTACAATATCTCTATAAAAGCAGAGGTATGAGCCACCACTGCTGTTAGGTCAATCTATATTATAGGTAACATCATTTTAATTTTCATTTAAATGCTCACAGCTCTTAGCCTGCAAAACTCATCAGTCTTGCAAGGCCTGAGATTGACCATCCAGAATTTGTTCTGGCAGAGAACTCTTGACTCTGCAACATCTTAGTCTCAGTTAAAGTGTTTATGCAAAACTTGCACTGCAAAAAGTACAGAAAAATCCCTAGAAGATGTAGAAGTGGAACCCAAGGCAGAAATGGGGTTTTCATGGCCTCTACAAAATCCTAAATTTGTTCCCAAGGTAGCACTTCTGAAGTGTACCATGTTATAAAAGATAATTTCACTAGAGTTGGGAATTCAGCATTGTAACGATGGAATGGAATTCCCTAAACTAACAATGCTCTGCCTGCATTCCCTCCTGTTCTCTAGTCTTTCAAGCTCACCTACACAGCTATTATTTTTAGTTAAATACTAACCTGTAGCTGCACTTTCTATTTTTCATCTTATTTTGACAACCACTAAGCTAAAACTTGCAACAATTCCTCTGCACTGGTCTGCAATACTGAAGCAACATTTTATATTAGAGATCTGGGCCACATACATAAGTTAAACCACTTTAGCAAGGTTTACTTAAATTTTGATTTATTTAATTGGGTGTCAATTTATGTGAATTATGAATACTCCCATGAAGGTTTAGGAATTTAGCTTAATTCTCATTCCAGTATCTGAAAACTGTTTGCAGTTGTCCCAAACAGGACGAGAGCTGATGTTACAAAAAGCATCCATTGTAGGAGTGAGTGTGGTCTTGGCTCTGTAACAGGGTAGGATGATCTCCTGTGATTCCTTCAGCTCAACCTACTCAAAGCTACTTACTCAACTTCACCATCCCCAGAGGTGTTTAAAAGTCATGTAGATGTGGAGCTGAGGGACATGGTTTAGTGGTGGACTTGGCAGTTCAGACTCGATGATCTTGGAGGTCTGTTCCAACCTAAACAATTCCGTGATTCTCTGCCCCCTGTAAATGTTACACTCTCCATGCTTTAGAATTACATTTCTTCTGTAATTCAGGGCCTTACATTTGTTTCACATCAAGCATTTGCTTTGCTTGCTATTGTTTTTAGCAATAATATGCACCTTGTAGGAGGTTAAAATAGGGCACTTTGAACATTATTAAAGGTTGATTTTACTAGATGACTTCTGAATGTGTTAACAAAAATTAACACAAATTCAGAAACACCAGACATTAAAGTACAGCAAGCTCAATTTAAATATAGGAAACATTTAATCAAAAGATTGCTATTGACTTTACTTAAAGATACTTGTTTTCTCTTAATTTTGATAATTTAGATTTTATTTCCTGTCTCTTTTTCTTTTGCAGTACATGATAATCTTGCTAAAATAAGTTTAATGAGAACAAGTGCTTTCTACCATATTGCAGGATCACTGTCTGCAGAGAGGAGTGTAGGAAGGCACATGATGATGGATAAAACTTCAATATGTAATTAAGTAAAAGTCTCCTAGAACAGCGAATGCTTAAATTGCTGCAACATACCAAACATATGTAATAGAATCTTTTAGAGATGAAACTGGTATGTTTGAAAAGCTACTGAAAGTTGTGTAATGGAATAAAAGCTCCTTGAAATGTGTACGTAACAATTGAGGTACTTGATAGTATTTTAAGGAATTCTTAAATTAATTAGCTGCTGAAAGACCTTTATACAAAATTTACATACACTTCTTTAAATTGTTAAATATACATATTAAATTAATAGTTTATTCCTGTACTCATAAGACACATGAGGGTAAAAGAGAACCAAAAAACCAACAAAACCCCTTGAACTCAAAGATCTCAGTTAAAACACATACTTTATTGCCTATGGTTCTGTAAAGGCCTGTACAGTCTAACCCACTAACACTGTGGCTAAGTAAACAAGACAGACTACACTCTTTTGTCTTCTTAGGGATACACATTAGACAATAACATAAATAACAGTAAAATAGTCTGTTATCATACAGGTGTTAATGCACATGATCCTACTTATTACACCTTATTGCTTCAGTGTCTGTGCATTAATAATGAGAGTATTGCCCTGTGCAATTGCTCTGTGCCTGGCAAACACATGGAGTGTAGGCTGACAATATTGTTTTGTACAATCATTCCCTTTCCTCACAGTCTCTATTTTAAAGGCTTTGGCTCTGAAGGGAAGTTTGGCAGAATACAACAAACACAAGCATAACTTTGTTGAGGTCTGCAACCCCCACAAAGGTGCATCTGGAAGCTGGAGTGGGAATGATGGGAGAGGATGGAGTTGCCTCTTTGACATCTGGAGGTTCTGTGGTAAATGTACTCTATAAGTGTGGATCCACACCAACTTTTGCTGGTTTAACTGCTACTTTACACTCCTCCCTAACCCAAACTGTTTCTGTCCCTACGCCCGTTCTGGCTTTGGCAGTATTCCTGTTATCCTAAATTCTTTTTGCTAAATGGACTGGGGTTTTTTTGAGCAATTTTCTACTAGTTTAGCACAGTGCCATGCTGAAGTGCAATTTCAGGTGAATGCCAGAACAACTGCAAGGGAGAGGATGAAACATGGGAAGAAGGGATGATGTGATTTCAAAAAACTAGCAATTTAGCTTGGGATGCCATAGATTAATTTGCTGAAATTACTGCTCATCAAAAATAGTTGTTATGGAATTGCAGCTTATTCCTTATAAAAGCCCACTTTTTATACAATTGCAGCAAAAGAATTCTGACAGATGGTTTTAAATTTATGATACCAGGAAACAGAGATAGCTATAAAAGAGGATTTTCAACTCATTTTCCTGTCACTTGATTTGATACATGAAATTTCAATATAACACAATCATTTTTACTGATGCCTGCTCAAAAATAATTTATACTTAAGAAAATGCTCCTTCTCCACAATACCTAATGGTTTTGCAACAGTGTGGTAATTACACAAAAAAAAGGTAAATCAAACAAACCCGTCAGATTCCAGATAAAGAAGTTGAGTACCAGTGAGGGTTTTTTTTAATCTTTCTTACAATACAGCTGAGTACCATTCCATCTTGTTTTATGTTCTATTTCAAGCAAGTATTCCTGTTAAATGTTGAACCAGAGCTGTTACAAACTTCGGGATAGATACCATCTCCAGGGAATAACATCAGTGTTGCTGAGTACACACAGAAAAGCCAATGTCTGCATTAGCAATTAGTGCAATGAAATAGGAGTGAATCCAAAAGTAAAACAACTGGATTAGTGAGGACCTGATGTACTGAACACATTGTAGGGGTTTTTACTTCTTCCATCTTGCCCTGTGGACTGAATGTCCATCAGGGGCTGGGTTACACTGGCTCCAGGCACACATCTTTGTGTGTAATTTTGTCTGAAAAGAGTCAGTTTGCATGCTCTGAGACCCTTATGTGACACAAGCCAAAGCACTGTATGGGCATTCAGGAGATTCACTTCAAAAACACACTCCTGATCCAATTTAAAGTACTAAAATAAATGCACCCAAAGCTACAGTGGCCATCAAAAGAACACAATGGGCCATGCAGCTTTCATCTGATACCTGAGTAGGAGGTTGGTTTCAGCTCACTCTTTCCTGGAAATTAGGTTTATCCTTCAGACTTACAGACTTCCACAAAGCCCCCTGCATATAATCCTTGTGTTAGGGAAAGTCAAGTTCATGATTTAAACTGACAAGAGTGTATAGCAGATTTAAGCAACTACATTTATTTCTGAACTTATGAACTTGATCTACAGCACAAACAAAAGAAATCCCTCAAGTATTTTCACCAGACTGGACTTCAGTAACTTGAACCAAGTTATTAAGCAGCCACATCCCTGAACCTAGGACAATTACTGCTCACAAATCAGATTTGGGAAACGGACACAGTAGAAGCTGATAAGTAACACAAACTCATCAGACTGTAGTACAAGCTATTAATTTATTATAAAACAATATTAAAAACCCACTTATTTTGCAATGAATTCACACATCTTTATTCTAAAAATGCCTTGGGAAAAAGTAAAAGGAGGATCCCAGCTCTACCTATGGATATCCAAAAGGATTCATTCTTCTTTCTATGTGCAACACAGCTCCCCCAAAAGACAGTGAAACTGCTCCATAATGAGATTACTTCAAACTACTGACAGTTTTGAGCACAGTAATGAGGACTAACAGTAGCAGCAATAGTAATTCTTTTGCCAGATCAGCAGATTAGAAACACTTATTAACAGGTATATTGTAAGCAGTTTCATCACTCAGAGATTTTAAGGAGAATGTACTGAATTTAGGTTTTTTAACATAAAGAATATAAAAAACCAAACCAAAAAAAAAAAAAAAAAAACAAACCCAAAACCAAACCCACTCAACAAACCAACAAGAGTAGAATTTGCTTACCATGAAATGAGGTTGTGTTAAAATACGCTTTAGCTCCTTTGCATCATTGTTCTCTGGGTAACATGAAATTTCTTCCAATACCTGCAAGATTAGCAGGAGAAATGCCCCTAGTAACTTTCTTTTAAATAAAGTTATCAAATAGATGAAAGCCCTCACTGCTCAGTCAAAGTATCTCCAAAATGATTACACAAAACAACATTTTTTTGACAGGAAAGGGCTTAGGAGAATGTGCCCCCGCCCCGCCACAATAAAATACCTCATTCCAATTTTCTCTCTGAAACAGATTAAAGCAGAAATTTGAAGGAAATATTTGCTCTTTTTTTTTTTTTTTCAATTGACAGTATTCCTCTAACAGCTAAATATATGCAGACAGAAATGAAGTCCTAATAGGTGACACACATGACCACCACCAGGTGTTACTTTCGCACATGGTCTCAATTTATTAAAACAATTGGTTTAAAAGTAGAATTAAAAACACTCATAAAACTAATTGTTAAAAGGCACCAAGTGTAGGTGGGCCATCTGCTACCCCATCTCCAAGCTTCAGATTTTATAAAAGCTGAGCCATACATCATCTTATCATTGGAGAAGGAGTAGGGAGTAAATGAGCTTTAACTCCTTTGCCTGTAACCAGATTCTTACACCTTTATTTTTACATGCTTGGACAATAAAAGCATGTGAAAAGACTATTTTGCTTCTGGAAGCACATCCCAGGATTAAGTGCCAGAAAGTTTTGCAGAACAGGACTTCAGGATATCTATCAGTGTGAATTCAGTTATTACATAGAGTTATAAAGTCTTCCTGTTCATTCTATTTTGACACCACTTATAAACAGTGTTTTCCTATGACATTGCCCCCGATGACCATACTAATTTTTACTGGTAACAAATAATACAACTTTTTTTTTAATACTTGCAATAATGAACAAATAAAATACTATTTGCCAGGTATAAAAAATTAGGAACATCTGTGCCTATATATCTTTGGTTTTAGTGGGCCACTCTCACTGCACTTCCAGGTCTCCTCTTCTTAGACCTGTCTAAGATAAAGTTGTTCTTTCAATTTACAAAGCTGATACTTTTTTTTTTGTGACTAAGCCATATAAACATTAAACTTCTGCTGCAGATGAATAAACTGAACATTAAACATGCTGCAATTACCCAACAGAAGGGTTTCTTTTAACACTGCTATTGTTGTAACAAAGGTTAAATGATTAAGCCGAGTAATATTCATAATCCTTACAGACATAATGGAATTCTGCAAGTTTCTACAACTTGTTACTTCACTTTAGTAAGCAATGGTAGCATTCTAGAAAAAAATACAGATAATGAACCAAAATGCAGATCTTAATGAAGTAAAATAAATTCCACTTTAAATACAATCAAACTTCCAAAGTAAAAACAATATATTTTAAAGCCATTACCTCTTTGGCTCTCTGTACAGCATCACTTGGAGGATTCCTGATTTGTGGTGAAGATTTTGTGTTTATTTTGTCATAAAGCTGAAATAACAAGAAAACAAACTACTGAAATCATATGCTACTTTAAAATAAATTGGTGAGTGCTTACAATAGCCTGGCTATGTTACCAGGATTAGGATGATTATTAAACTGCAAAACCCACAGATGTTTTGTATACAAAATCTAGCAGCTTAGGGTTTTGGCTTTTCATTTTTAAACATTTCCTGATTCAAACAGTGCCATAGATTCAGAGTTCATAGGATGACATGGGAAAGTTCAAGAGGTTAAGGGATTCTGCAAACCTCCCATGCCTTTTCCACAGATTTACAGAAACTATATTCTTCTACTAGAAGTATTCCTATGAATCTTGAATAAATGTTGTAAATCATACATTACGCTGTAAAAACAAATTAATCTGCATATCCCACTTGTCTCAATAAATCAAACCACTGAACATTTTGAACAGTAATTTAAATAAACCTCAGGATATGGGAAAATGCTCTTAAAGATAGAACCCTACAAAAGCCAAAGACTTGGGAGAAGAAAAAAACAAGCCTTCCAAGAAGGGGTGCTCACCAAAAAGAGCACCCTTATTTTATTTCTATCTTCCACTGGACAGATGAATGCCAATGTATTAAAAAAGGCCATTGTAAACCTTCCAGGTTCATTATTTTTTAAAAAAAACTTCTAAAACCCATACAACTACGTAAAACACAATAGGAAAAAGAACTTCAGTTTCAAACTAGAGATAGATATTACAGGTTCTTTTTCATACAAATCTTACAGATTTTGCAAGTTTTAAAGGAATAAAAGCATACTTAAGAATAAGCAGGCACTGTAATAGGCAGTATTTTCAAATAAAAATATTTTGGCTTACATTTCGAACAATATAAAGATGGTCGTGCCTGTAATTATTTCTTATTTATGTTAGACTAGTTCTTTGAAAGACAGAAAAAAGACACAAATAACTCTTTTTAGAAAATCACAAAATTTTATTACACCACAATGAGGGTGGTGTAACTGCAACAAGTTGGCCAGGGAAGTTGGGGAATCTCTCAACTTTGGAAATACTCAACATGCAACTGAAATTAAAAACAGTGTATGCACTGTATTCAAAATACAAAAGAGACTCCAGAAACTTAATCAAATCCTAACATTGTAAAGGATGAGTTGACAAGAACCCCCCCATTTAGGCTGCTCAGCAAGGAGTTCTCAGGAGCTCCCTCTGTGAAGCCACAGCCACAGCTCCACTGTTTGGCTTAGAATGACCTTGGATGTTTGAGAAAGGGAATCTTGTAAGGACACAGAATTGCTTTCTTCTCTTTTGCACATGAAACACCATTCAGTTTTAGAAGATACGTAAATTGCTATAAATGCAATCCAACACAATCATAATTTTCCTGAGTTAACAATTCAATGCACATGTTGAACATTTCACCATGATTTGTTACTTTTTCTTAAATAAGTAAAGACAAACTACCCAACTCCAACAACTCCAAATTATTAAGTATCACACTTATATACCTGTTTGGAAACTGCATCAAGCACAGTTTAGTGAGCAAAGTGCAACAGAAAATGCACGATACCCAACACAAATATTATTGAATGTCTTTTTCTAAAAGTCACACATACATACTGTTTAAGTTTAATGAAATTACAGAAAAGTTACCATGAAAATATTTTTACTAGTTATTTTCTAGCAAGGGTTGAAAATCTAAGTTACTGAAATTGCTGATTTCCCTCAAGTCATTATGTTACTGTGATCCAAAACCACCAGCCGTTTACAGAAATAATTTTCTCTCAGGATCATGGGAGAGTTATCTTTAGAGATTAGAAGGAGGCAAAAAAGAAAGCAGAGAGCAGAGTTCCTCTAAGAATGTTTAGAAAAAAAAATCAAGGCAAAGTTCAGACTAAACAAGGGTGCATTTATTTTTCTGTAGCTCCTTCATGCTGAGACAGGGCAATTAAATCATCTTCCAGGACTGCTACTTACTGAGATTTGCTTCCAAGGCACCAAACTATTAAGGAGGGACTCTGACAGAAAAACCTTCACATTTGCATTAAGGTTTAAAGCCAATACATTACTTAAGTCACATGATTGTGGAGGTAGAAGAGAGCCTCATCTAGAGAAAGGATGTGTCTCAGGTAGCTTCACTAGCACAAGCAGATCTCTTCATTTTGAAATGGTATATTCTAATTCAAGTTAGTTCATGGAGTTTTCAGTTTACAAGGGACCAGGCTACATATGGTAAGAGGAGTAAGGCTTATATTACGTATTAATGCACCAGAACTGTTGAAAAAGCCCCACCTTCTTTGCAATCTTTGAAAAAAGACTGGTTTTGCAATAGTTTTCAATATTTTTACACTTAAATACTAGCTGTAGCAGAAGCAACTTCGAATAAGGAATTTACTGTCATAATTCATCTCTGAAAACTATAAACTTCAAATCTTTGAAGGTAGAGGTTTCATTTAGACACATAAAAAAGAATAATAGTTCCCTCAGAGACAAGAATCCAACACATCTTTACATGAACGTTTTACAGAATGTGTAAGAAAACTCTGAATGAAACCTGTTTGCACACACCATAGATTTATGTACTTCTGTGGTAGAGAACACATTCCTATGTGCAGTTAGCTACACAATTTTAATCACAGAAAGCCTGTTTACAGTGCTGTCGCCTTTCAGCAGCCCTGGAAATTTGAGTCCTTCAGGGATCACACCAAAGGTGGTTTCTTGTGGTACAGAATGAACTGGCTCATTCTCCACTGTTCTCAGCAGAATGCATTTCTATGTAATACCAACAGACTTAGCAGGACAAAATCTGTATGTGCCCTAATTATGGGCTTTCTTTTGTTGGAAGTGTCTATTTTCCAGCATATAACTCTGCTCCCTCAGCCCAGGAGCCCAACTTCCAAAAATTTCACTCAGCAGTAAGCATAAACATAACAATTAAAAATTTCTAATAATTAAAAGAAATTGTTGTAAAATACAACAGCATTTGTAACGTTTGGCATTTCCAGACTTTTGAATATTTTGCATCTCAGTATCACTCCTCAGCACAATAACAGCAGTTATTCTGCATTTGCTAAAAAGAAAATCAAAACTGAGAGCTTGCTCTAGATGATCTTAACAATCCCAACTGATACATTAACAAAACTTGATATAGCAAATATAAATTGACATTATAGCTAATAAACAACATAGTACTGTTTCTTAAAAAGACAAGTTTTGATTTAAATTTTGCATGCTAGAACACAAATGAAGAGAATACCCACAACCTGTAAAGCAGTGCTGCTATCAGTTCCCCAGCTTTTGCAGAGAGAGACTTTTTGTGTTCTGCCTGTATAAAGGGAACTCGTTTCTGCTGATATTTAAAGCAGACAGACCAAAGCCTAATCCACAATCAGGCAGGCGAGACAAAACAACAAACTCCTCTTCTGACTAGTTTTTCAGATGTGCAGAAATTCTTTTTTAACCATTTCCTGCAAGAGGAGTCAGAATACTGTCCGAACACAACTCCCATTCAATGTCCCACTGAAAAATGTAGATATGTCACAAGTAGCAGAAATTTAGCCTCACTGCCTCATTTAGTCTTGAATGTGGTCCAAGTGAGACCACACAATGAAATCAGTAAGTATTCTACCTATCCAAAATCTGGAAGTTTCTGTGAGGCAAATCAGAAACTTGTTAAAACAAGACCTACTGAACTGCTAGAGTGAAACCACCTACCATCTTTCAACACAAACACACATTTTGTGGGATTCAGTTGCAATTCAGACAGATACTGGGTTGCCAACCTTACATATTAAATTCCCAAACTGAAACAGCTAAAAGTAATCATTAAAATATGTCCTTATATATTTTTTTGCTTTCTGAACAATTTAACCACATGCAACACAGTGATATTAGAGGGCTGCTTTTCATCACTTTTAGGTTTTTGTACCATCTAAAAAATTCTCATGTGGGGGTGCTGCCTCTTGCACAGAAACATTTACTAACAAAGAGGCTTGCTGTTACTTCCGACAGCTCCCTATCCTGGTTCTCCATTTACCCCTGAGATTTCATGTATTGCAGGTCTGAAAGAAATCCATGATCCACTGAATGAAATAATATTCACAAGCAGTAAAGTCAAAGAAGGGCTAAAATTAAAGAGCCAATTAGATAATTGGTAGACCACTTCATTCTTTCTTCTGCCAGTTCTGTTTCACATCTCCTTTTCCATGCAGAACATTGTAACATTCCCATGAGTGCCTCCTTCCTTGGGATTCTAAGCTCTCAAAGAAACACATCCCTGAAACTATCAATTCCTACTGGAAAACACACTGAATAACAAGGTCACAGTCACCAGAGGCTTTATCTTCAACTTTGTTTAAAGACAGTTTGCTCTTTTAAACCCTCTGTTTTTCACTGCTAAGGATTGTGCCTGAAGCTCTCTGGTGCCACTTCAGCATCTGAGACCTAACATTTACTTCCCAGCGTAATTCCACAGCACAGGTTACAGTCCCATCCCATATCCAAGTCCAAGGCATATTCAAGACTCTACTTTGTACTTCTATAGCATTACAGGTTACAGCCCTCCACAGCTTCAAACCTTCTCCTGTG
This sequence comes from Corapipo altera, assembly GCF_003945725.1. Taxonomy (NCBI): domain Eukaryota; kingdom Metazoa; phylum Chordata; class Aves; order Passeriformes; family Pipridae; genus Corapipo; species Corapipo altera. Next base: position 6,878,919 of record NW_020884872.1, on the reverse strand, counting down.
TGACACACAAGTTGCAGAATAGGAGCACGATCAACCTTTGCATTCCAGCATCTTAGTAAAACACAAATGGTCAAGGTTCATTCTGCTGAGGATGAACATAACTTAAAAGACAGAAGGTGAGAGATACGGTATCTGTTTAATTAAGGTGGAAACATGAAATGATTTTAGGTTTCCTTTCAGAGGGAAAGCACGTGCCCCCAACTCCTGAGAAGTGCACAGCCAAAGGACTGTGCAGCATTTCCTTTGTAGTAATCCAATGGGTAAAAAAGAATCCAGAAAGCATTTTTATTGCCTTCACAGGGTCTGTCTATTAGTTACAATTTGGTTACATGACAGCTGGAAGGAAAGGCCACAGGCCTTCACCGGTGTCAGCAACAGGGAAAGATGTCCTGTGGCATTACGTGCACTATCACTCAATATTTTATTATCTAAATTTTGCATTGACATATTTTGTATGCTTGGAAACACCAGGGGAACTAGAAGGTTAAGGTATAGAACACGGAGAAGATTTTCCATTCTGTTACATAGCTAAATGTTGTATCTAAACCTTAAAAAGTGAAAACGTGTCCAAGTTAAATTATCTCAAAAGGTTCCAATGCTGCAGTGAACCTGCAGGCAGTGCTGAACTGTGGGGAAATCACACAAAGCTCAATCTGAAACTAGGACTACACAAATCTGTGCAGCTCCACACACTGAACCCACTGTGCTGATGTACATGGGCGTGGCCATTTTTAAACTGTTATTTCTTATTTTGCTAGTTTGGATAGGTAGCAATTTTAGCATTTAATGATAAAGTAAATATTTCTACTTATGCATATTATTTGGTTTTTTACAGTCTTCATAGAACATTAAATATTTTTACAGTTTGTTCTAAATCAATCTTTGATCTAATTTTATTTTTTGAAACTGATATAGTTTAAAGTAGATTCAAGGACACATTTATGCTTATACTAGTTCAGACCCCATGGTCAAGTGTCAAGAGGTTCAGTAACATCTGATTTATATATTCTATTTCTTTGCAAGGGGCTAAGTTTTTACTTCCAGTGTACGTGAACTACAAACAAATTGTAGAATGTATTGTAGAATGTATTTCTTTCTAGCAGAAACTATCAAGTGCTATGCACTTACTCTGTAAAATCACAGCCTTAGCACTTCAGAGGTAAAAGATCTGAGGAAAGGACTATGTTTTTACAAAATGAACTACAGGGTATGTGCATTTTCACCCCCACAACTGTCATTTAAAATTGTGCCTCTTGATTTGCTTCACATTTACCAAGAAGGTTTCAATTAACCAATTTATTTATTTCAACTTGTCTCACAGAAGTATTGATAATGAAGTTATGCTACTCCTCAAAATCACACAAGACATTTTTTCATTCTATTTAATTTCAGGTAGCCCTAAGTGCTTCATTCATGTCCAGACTCCAGTGTCTGACAGGATTACGTTTCACTATCAACTAGGACTCTACCCTAGTAATTTGTCTCATATCTTAGGAAAATCCCATATTAATTTTCATCATGAAGACTTTACTGACTGCAGAAGCTGCAGTTCTCAACAAGTGACAGCAGATACTAAAGACATGCCAGGCCCATGTAAACACAGCGTGCCAAAGTGGGAGAGGCTGCAGTTTAGCAAAATGCCAGATCATAAGTGATACACGTAGTAAAACGTATGTTCTCTCAAATTGTAAAGTGTGGTAAGAAAAGCCCACGATAATCTTAAACACACTTCAAAGTTACAAAACAAAAATTATTTAGATTTCAGTAGATTGAATATGATGTTTTCCTACCTCCTCAAAGGAGGTTAGACCTCTTCAACTTCTGTTGCCATGAGCTGACTGCAGATACCCAGGGTATCCTCCAGTCCTCCACTACACTACACACAAGACATCCTCAGTTTTTTTTTTTTTTTTTTTGGGTCTCAACTCAATTCCTGTATCATAAATCAGATTTTAATCTGTTCACATTGCAAATGTTTTAACTTCTTCTGCAAAGATGAAATACATAAAACTAGGATGGAATAAAGGTACTGCTTTGCAAATGGCAGTGCCAAGAAAACTAGCACAGCATTTGGAAAACCAATACAGTGAAGTTCAAAGATCCCAATAAAAACCCCCCTCACTCTTGTTCTGGAATGTCCTAGAAGAACTGTTGTGAAAGATGGGTTTACACCATTATTTCACAAGGTACTTTAACAGATTAATAATTTCAAGGACACAAAAATCCTATTATCTTACTTTTCTGCATCTTCATTTTATCTAATAGAAGCTGATCTTAAAAAAATCAAGGCAAAACAGCTTTTAAAGTTGACACCAAGCAGCTGATCAGACAAAAGTAAATAAAAAAGACATTGAGATGCTGGAGAGTGTCTAGAGAAGGGCAACAAAGCTGGTGAAGAGTCTGTGAGGAGCAGCTGAGGGAGCTGGGGGTGTTCAGCCAGGAGAAAAGGAGACTCAGGGTGGACGTTATTGCTCTCTACAACAACCTGAAAGGAGGTTGTGACCAGGTGGGGGTTGGTTTCTTCCCCCAGGTAAGAAGCAGTAGGACAAGAGGAAACGACCTCAGGTTGCACGAGGGGAGGTTTCAACTGGATATCAGGAAAAATTTCTTCACTTAAAGGGTTGTCAAAAGCACTGGAACAGGTTGCCTGGGGAAGTGGTGGAGTCACCAGCCCTGGAGGTATTTAAAAGATGTGTAGATGTGGCACTTGGGAATGTGGTCTAGTGATGGACTTGGCAGTGCTGCGTTAATGGCTGGACTTGATGATTTTAAAGGTCTTTTCCAACTTAAATGATTCAATAACCACCAGGGAAAACCAAGCCCTCAATACAGAAAGGCTTTAAAAAGTGTTCCATGGACAACACCTTGATACACCCCACAGAATAAACTCTGCTCACATCTTCCCCCCCTCCTCATTTCCAGAACGGACTAATGACCAACAGCAGGAACTGCAGACTCAGGTTAGGCCTACATGGGCTTCATTTCCAGTTCAGTCAGTTGAATTAACTCTTCATGGTTAGTTCATCACCCTGAAGAAAAGTATGCTAATGATCATGGACCTCACTTCAGGGGGATAAAGAATCCTTAAAACTAGTTAAATCCACAATGATTACAGTAGGTTGGTGAAGAACACAGCTTCTCACCTGCTTTATGATACGGAGCATACCTTGCACCAGGAGGTGATAATGCTGGCGTTAACAACCCTTTTTGTTTCTCCTTATTCATGTAAATTTTTTGCAATGATATACTGAGAATAAAAATGCACTGCAATGAGATCACTAGTACCTAGAAGAGCCAACATGCACCAGCCAAGTACTTGAAGAACTGGAAGCAGGAGGCAGCAAGGCCTGACTGACTTCAAAGGCAGAAGCAGAGCTTACTGGGCTGTAAGTATATTGCCTTTGGGTTTTTTAATGTAAAATAAGTGTAGACTGAAGAAAGCTCCCAGCACTAACAAAGCTGAAGTACTATTCAAGATTTGTGGACTGTATCACAGGTGCTGTAGCATTTCTTTATTTTTGTAATTTCTCAGAGTTAAGTCCCAAGCTCCTGGAGAAATAATAAATCTGAAAATCTGAAGCTTTATAAGGAAAAAAACCCCAACCAAACACGACACGTAGCCCTCAGAGTTAAAAAGGAACTGAATCTAACCTGAACTACACATAACATAATAATAAGTGAAGAAAATGCAGAAAGTCGAATATGAAAATGATCTTTTTTCTCTCAAGACAGTATCAGTGAGGTTAATTAAATGTTCTACAAGTAGCAAGAGTACAATTTTAGTGTTCTTTGACATATCGCCCCCTCCATAACTTAAAAATACACTGTAATCATGGGAATTTTTAATTCCACATACAAAAAAGAGTCTAGGGATTTATGCTTTTGGAGAAAGATGTGTTGCTGCACACAGACAAGCACAGACACAATGACACACCATCTACACAGGGAAGATGACATTAGGCCAAGAGGAATGGGCTAAGTAGTGCAATTCCCATCTAAAGCACACACTTTATTAAGCTGAATTTCACTTGATGATTCACCACACCAGTATGAAGCTTATAAATACTCAAAATGACAGAACATTAGGTAAAAAGAAAACAGGTTAAGTGTAGCAAAGTAACTATCACACTGTCATGCAAACTCACACAGAATTTTGCATTGTTGGAAAGCGGCGGATAAATAAATATCTGAAAAATTATTCTCAATCAATATGAAAGTTACTGTTGGCTCTTATTTGTATTAATCTTGGGTTTAAGAGACCAACTCATCTATTACTATTATATATTATAAAAGTATAGAACAACAATGCTTTCTGCTCAGAAGATAAAATATAAGGCAAATCCCCTGTATAAATTTGCATGGCAGAGAAACAGGAAGAACAAGGAAACACCGAGATGATGCTGACTGGCACAGTGATCTACCTACCTACCCAGTAACACAGAAGACGAAAAGCAGAGATATGGAGTTGAAAATGGAAGGTATTTTAGAGAATGATTATGAAATAATGCAGAAGAAATTCTAGAATAGCCTCTGCTTTCAGTGTTCTTTCATACAGAGCTTCTAAAGAAGTTACCTTTCAGAGTACAAATGGACTGTGTGGTGATGATGATCCAGCCCACCTGCTGAAGGAATTCTTCAAACACTTCTCCCTAAGGCTTGGCCACTGTTCCTTCTGTACTACTTGGGAAAGGAGTTTCCACTGCACAGTGGGACAGTCCCTCCCACTCCCTGGGGCTGTGCTGCCTCTGCTGGACTGGGATAAGAGCCAGACTTGACTCCCCAAATAGCAAGGTGCTTTTCTGCCAACACAGTTTCCTTTTCTTTTTTTTTTAACAAGTATTTTCCATTTGCTTTTGTCTTACAAACATATAAAATAAAGGATAATTAAAAATACAAAAAGGTGTTTTAAAAATTATAGAGAATTCACTCAAGCATAACGTTCTGAGGGAGTTTAAGCAAGATGTGTAACATGTAACACACTTTCTGATCTGCTTTTGCAAAAGAAAAGCATTCATGATTCACTAAAACGTGTTCCCCTTATAAGTTTTAGCATAATCAGTATTCAAGAGAGTAAGGACCAATGTGGATCCAAAAAACCTTGAACCACACTATATGATTCACATAGAAAGTCATCCTTATTCAAATCAAAATATAGTGAAATTAGATGATTGATGAAAATACTTAAACTTTTTATACAGAGCTGCTGTTTTTATTTTATTTTCTGTATAATATGATAGATATTCCATCAGTCTGCTCATGATTTATAGCAAAAGAAATGAAGAAGAAAATGAAAGCATCCTGAAAATAAAAAACAAAATGTTTTTTGCTTTGTGTTTTCTTTATTTTTTTTATTCCAAAGTATATAATAAAGTTGTTAAAATAATACACCTTGCTCAGAAAAGAGCAAATCATGGAAAGATACATGAAGAGTTTAAAGCATTTTCAAACAGAGAACTTTAGTATCGGCAATGGCTGGATGCTGCTGAATAACTGCAACTTTTACAAAAGACATTCAAATTTACTGTGCCAACATCCAGCATCGAGAGGATAAACAGAGCAAACCAAAATAAATCCAGCAGAAAGCTTCAGCCAACCATGTAAGAAGCTAAACTGAGGTTCCAATAACATTCATTCTAGCAAAAGAGAAAATATGTTTCCTTAAAAGTCTGGACTTCAGGACCAAATCTGTTTGGGTGACTGACTTCAAAAGAAATCCTAAGGAAACTCTGAAGTGTGCACAGATGCATGTTCCTTTGAAACATTACCACTAGCAACAAGGGATAACACACATAAAAAATGAGATTCTCTTGAAAAATCAGTATGCCTTAAGTATATGCACTGAGAATATAAATTAAACTCAAAATAAAAGAAGTGGCTGCACATATAGATATGACACAAATGGCTACTCCAAATTTTGTTTAACCTTATTTATTTAAAACCATACGTGTGTAATGTGTTAAGCCAGTAAAAGGTAAAATAAACTTCCTTAAAAGCTCATAACCCTTCTATCACAGATACACTTGCAGAAATAACAACACCTACCTTAACGATTCCATCTATGTAACAAACTTCTTAAATTAACAGCCAAAAGATACCAGCCTAGAGAACTATCTGCCTGAGGACAGACAGATGCAGACAAAGCCAGTAGCACAGAGAGGCCCCAGTCACACAAAAGCTGATATTGTTCTCCTGCTGAGCAAAAATCTCCCTTGTAAATCGAACGACATCTGCATTCAGAATCACCCTCAGAAAGCATCCCTGGAGAGGAGACCAAACTGCTTGACTCAACAGGAGAATGATTTCTCTTGACTCCTTCAATGTAGGCAGCTGCATGAAACAGCAGCTTCTGGTTTTGCATTTTAGCAAACCCTCCTTCCTTTGATGCATAGATAGAGATGAAACAACGTGTGAAGATCTCCCTCATTAGGCACAGCCTTGAAGTCTGCTATACTTTTCAAAACAAATAATCATTAAAATCTTTTGTCATGATACAGAAAAACAAATGCCTCTAAAATTAGTAACCTCTTCACATTTCTTTCCAACTTCTTTATCAGTACTGCTGACATAAGTCAGCAATGTCTCCCCATGATCTCTTTCATGACAGTCAATAAAAAAATAATTTAATTCAAGCATTTGATAAGGTTTCTAAAAAATCTGTCAGGGGTAATAAAAAAACTGCTTCACTACTTAAATTTAACTCTGTTTTTCCATAAAGTTATTTATATACTTTACTACATTCTTTATCATCTAAATTGGATACAAGAATGAAATAGCCTATAAATAAAGCTTTACATAGTCATAAACCCAGTTTTAAGTCACATACAGGAATGTCCTACATCATTCACCAAAATTTTGATCATCACATTTCTGACAGAAGTAAAAAAAAATAAAACCCACCCCAAATTAGTCTTCTATTTTACAAGAAAGACCAATTACTAAACAATAAAATTTTAAGATAGTATTTCTAAACCGTTGTTTCTAGAAGGGCCTTTACTCTCCTCATTAAACAAAATTAAGTTTTTAATAATGAATTGTGTAACTTCTGTGCACAAATAAACCACTCGAAACAATAGCAGGATTCTGTAAAATGAAGAAAAAGACACACAATGAAACTATTCAATAAGCCTACATCAGGATATGCTGCTGTATTGCAGGATTTGGCCCAGAGTGAATATAAACTACTTTCTAAGTAGCTGGCATCTTTTTTCCCCTTGTTTTGAACAGCCTTGGTACTCAAGTAAACCGGAAGAGAGTCTTAAGACAGCAATCACAACAGACATACAGAAATGAATCAAAGAAAAACAATCGATGGGATGATGCCTTCTATGGCCTTCAGAGGTGCCTGTCCTCATAACACCTAAGTTAATGAATTACTGAGAAAGAAGACTGTTATTTTGTGATCTGAAAAAAACCCAACACGTGGGTAAACCTGCACCCTTAACACAAAGATTGCCCTTTCTCATTTAGCCTTCAGAAAAAGTGTTAGTTCAGAAGCAAAATAAGGTATTTCAGCAGCAGGCATGATCTACCCTCATGTGCCTAATCTAAAAATAAGGAGCACTCCTGAGAATGAGCAGGAACATGAGAACAAATTTAACTGTGGAAAACAGCCACGGAACAGGAACAGTAGTTTAATGCCAAGTGACAGCCACAACTTCACAATAGATTAGAGAATCCCTACTTAGTGGAATATAATGCTTCCCAGGTTACTTGGTCTGGTGGCTTCAGTAGCCCCAAATACTCTGAGAGGAATAAAGAGTTTTCTTGACAGAACTTCATCAAAGTACAGTTGATGAATTTTTCACAGATATGAGAGAGAAACTGGAATAGTATCAATTAATAAACAGAAACCAATCTCCCACATTCAAGTTACGGACATGAAGAAGCTACCCTTCCAAATAACACTGTCTGTAATTTGCTTCAGTCTTTCAAATATGTATTGCATGACACTCAAACCTTTTATAATTTAATTTCCTACTATTCTAATTGAAGTATCTTTGCAAAGATTCTATCATCCCCCCTCAACATAGCATAATAAAACAAAAATGCTTTTTGATAGCATTTTATTCTCACAGATAAGTTATTATAATGGGCAATGAAATGCATCCCTGTCTGTGTAAGAGAACGATCACGACAAAGAATGGGAAAACTGAACAAATTCATTGCAGTTTTTTCTTGTTTAAAAAGCTACAACACACCATTACAGAAATAACAGGTCATGGATGAAGTACTATAAACCAGACTGGTACTGTCAAGGATAGAAAAAAGTAAAAGCATTGCAGAAGCATGAGTTAATGTCTGGTAGACCTGTCATACAGCAAAATACTTAAACCAAGGCCATGTGGTTTACAAAGCCAAAGAAGTTATATGATAACATAATAATGGTTAATAAATATCTAAAACCTTTCTGCATGAGTGACAGAAGTGTTTTAGTACTTATTACACTCATGTTATCCTACTTCTGTCCAGATTTTTTTATTTCTTGTTCATAGTGCCTGATCACCTTTCTATACTGCAATCTGCAATATAAAAACAGTAATTTAAGCATCTGGAATGCAAGTTAGATGACTTTACACTGGGGAAAAAAAGATTCATACTTAAATGCAAATTGCAAGATGAGTTGTTGGAGACAATTCAGGAAAGTCATGAGCTCCTAGTCCCCTCTTCCTGTATGCTTCATGTAATTTTATCCAATGACTGTTCAATGTAAAATGCATAAACAGTTATCAAGAACAAAGATTAGAACTGTAGAGAGTTTGCCAGAGCAACGCCCTCATCACTTAACAGCTAACTAACTATCTCTGCTTCCCCAAGTCACACGAGCAGCTGTGGTGAGGGGAAGCTTTACCAGCAGACTTGTGTTCCCAGGCAGGCCAGTTCAGAATCCAGCAGCTGGGCCTGCTTCCAGAAGGAAGTATGTGTGGATCTGAATCCTTTAAACTTGAAGAATGCACAGAATTGAAGTGACCCACTATTCATTAATGAAATTGTAAGAAGTGCACAAATCATCTACCACATTTTAAAGAGTTTGGACACCAAAGGACCTATGGTACCATTTATATTCAGATCATACCCCTGCAAAGCTGCATAGAGGAATTAAAGCATTCAATGATTTTTCAGAATCATCTACCTGCAGATCAGAGAGCTGGAATGACTCCTGCTCCTGCGAGTCTTCCACAGGGTAAAAACTACAGACACCGTGTTAGATTTGTGATATTCACTAAGGTACCCAAGCCATTCAGTTTAAGACATGGTAATAAAATGGTCACCATCCACATGGGCATTTTGGTTTGATTCAGGAGTAAATTTCTGAAATTAATCTGATTATGCCCACCTACCACATTCTTTGTTTTTCACCACAGAGTGTTACCATACCATATCTACTCTCAAACAATACTAACATAGATGCTGTTCACCTACCAGTCCACAGGACTGCAGTATAGCTAGAATAAAGTAAAAGCTCTTAAGATACCCAAAGTCAACAACTGCTTTATTCTACAAATCTGTTACTGTTGTGTTGCAGTACTTGCTAATGTGGACACAGCCTATGTCTCTGTGGATTTGGGTCCATCCTGAGTTTTTTTGCAGTGCATTGTGTAGATTGCTTTAGAAAAAGTTGGTCATGTCCGACAGTAAGTCCTCTATCTTCAACATCCCATATATCCCAGAAAAAACATTAGAGAAAGATTCTTCTGCTACTTTTGGACCTTTATTTTAAACTCCAATACTGTGTAGATACAGAAATCACTGACAGCATGATGTGGTTTTGAATTTGTTCTTCAGTGAGGGTTTTGGCACCGCTGTCTTATGGAGTAACAGCTCTTGTGAACCACAGAATAATAGAGATTTAAATGACTGAGCCTACTGTCTTCAAGTGTAGGAGAGAAATGAGCATACCCAGGTGCTTCACATAAAAAATGTCATACTTTTAAGAATATCCCTAAAACTGGTCTCAGATTAGTATATTAATTAAAATTAATTAAAATGAATCTGTATAAAGTTGCAATTCACCTTTAAAATAAAAACAAAAATCCAGTCCTTATCAAAAGAAAAAAAGCTATTCTAATGAAGTGTTTTAAAGCAGATCCAATAACTCAAATCAAGTCATTAACCACTCACATATTCTAAAATATTCTGTGTGCACAGTCCTAAAATGTATTTTTGAGTAAAGTGCTAGTTGATTGTTGCATTCTACACCTAAATAAATTGATTTTGGTATGAAACAAAGAAAATATAATATACTTGGATTAAAACAAAATACTATCCAACGAACAAGAGGTACAGGAACACAAATTGTTTATCAAAGAAAACTTACATCTAGTAGTGTGTGAAGATGCTGATCCTGGAATACACTGTGAAGAAAATCTAAGTCTTTTTCACTGCAGTCTGTAAGTGCATGAATTTCTTCCAGGCTGTCCAGCACCTGTGAGACTGCTCCTATGGGGCAATAAACAGGGAAAAAAAAGAGAATAAAAAATCAATAAAGCAAAGGCTCATGGTAAACTGAACTTTGGAAGAGGAAACTTTCACTTCATCTGGTACAACCGGAACAGGAACTTAAAAAAGTTGGAGTTTTTACAGGAAAAACTCACTGAATAAACTTTACATATATCAACAGTGCCCATATGTAGTGTAATTACACATAAGAAATGGTTTAACAGGAGAAAGTTTAAAACTTGATTTTATTAAGCTTAGCTTTGTTCTATTTTAGCCTGTTTTCCAATGATGCCTTATGACGTGACTTGGATTATGGGCCTGTTCTCACCATTCTTTCCCCAACCTTTCTTTCTTCCCTTTTTGAACTGCTGGCCAATTTCAAATACATATTGTAAAATTTTGAAACATCAGTAAAAATGATTTTGAAAAAAAAATTTTGAAAGAACCAATGTTTTCACGAATTCTTTTAAAATCAGCATCTGGATAGAGGAGGGAAGAGAAAGACCTGCCTGTATCTTCCAGAGGACAAAAAAGGGCTGTACCATGAGCTCTGGGTTTTGTTCCATTTGTTCTGCTGTCCTGGTTATCTCAGACCCAGTTACAGCACTTGCTGCTTTTTGACCAGTGCATTGTTTTGGGTCTTAGGAAAATGGTGATGATTTTTATACGGCATGGGGGTGAAAAGAGAAGCAAGAGCTATGGAGACAAAAAAGGACAAATGGGAGGCTTTATGGAAGGTGGAAGTCCATGAGGAAAGTTGAACTCACAGCAGGGGAGGATACAGAAACACAACACAAATCCATAGTAAATCAGCCCATAGTGGTTCTGTGTAAAACAATTTGTTTTAAAAATCAGGTATCAGTGGTGGCTGCCACCTGTGTCCATTACCAGAATGCCAACTCTGACTTATCTAAACACCCACAGACCACGCCTTCAGTTTTTCCACAGTGGTACAAGCATCTGAAAAAAGGATAGCACATCCAGTCTGCGAACCATGCCGGTGTCTGACATGCTGAATGCTTTTCCATAAATTCTCAATTCGGGATACAGAATTCTACATATTCATTACTTCACTAATTTCTCACCAATATTCTTATTCTGTTTACTTATTTGTTTGCCTGTTTCCTTTTAACAAGGTAAATAATATTTAAAAATTGCTGTATTTGTTAAAATTCCATCCTCCACTGTATGAACAATTCTTACAAGCCTTCCTTAACTCAAACTCTTATGTATTGTACTTTAAGAATGTAACAAACCCCAAAAAAACCAATGTCCTCTTAATCGCACAAGGAAAAAAGTTAAATTAACTTATTTATCTGAAAACCTTGAAAAAATGGAATAAACATAACAAAATACACAAAACCCTACTGTACTAGACTTGCAACTCTCATGGCGTAGAAGGATGAGTAAGTGGCAAATCTAGAAATGGTTCCATCACATTTAGTACAAATCTCAACCTGGGATTCTCCTGACAATTCCCTGTACACCAAGGTTTGAGAACCACAGTACTCCTCTCACTCACAACCCACGGCTCAGGACCAATAAGACTTCTTAATTCTCCCCCTTTAAGTGTGTCTGACTACTTATATCCAATTGATGAACTAATTTATGTTCCTTTTAAAAAACTGTGGCTGTCAGCAAATAAAATTAATGGTTTGACTTATAGTAGTTGCTGTGCATGAGGTTGGGTGTGCTGAAAAAGAGAAAAACCTGCCTCCTGTTTGGTAAGTGAAAAATCCTGCTCAGCTGAAAGGAACCTCCCATATTCCTCTTCCAGAGACACAGCAGGAAACCTGAGAAAATATAGGGACTGGGAATCTGCTGGTAAGAGGATGGAGAGATCACAGCTCAGCCTCAAAGGCAAGGAATAAAAACATTACCTAGGGATCCTCTACATTTTCAGAATGTCAGTTTAAGGCTCATGAATTTAGAGATCTCCAAGCCTGAAGCAAAGTGTTTGACTCTCCAGAATGCTGTTGGCAGAAGGAAATTTTTTTGAATTCTCTTTTATTTCTACTTTTGTCATGCTCAGAGTTTAAATTATTTCATTTTCTAGCAAAACTTTCCTTTCTGGGTTCAAAGCCCTGCCTGTGTACTTGGAGTATTTAAGGAAAAACTCAAGAGAAGATTCACTTCAGAGGCTTGGATATCTTAAGAGTCTCTAATACTGTACAGTGTTGCTCATAACCACTAAAACTTGAGCCAAACCCAGAACCAATGAGAAGTGTGTTCGAAGTTGTCTGCAGAGCTGTACTGGTGTGAAACACCAAATGCTCTGGACTATCCCATTATTTATTTGACAGCGTTATTTCGCAAATTTTATTTTGTGGAATACTTTGAGGGCTTTGAAATAGAAATAAGAGTTATGATTTTTTTAATATTTGCATCTCAACAACCTCTTCAATATTTGGGAATTCCAAAACATTAAGCTTTGATCATTAGGTGTTTTTTTTTTTTCCTCCTGTCCATTGGTTGCCTTGAACAGGTGACTGTAAAAGGAAGTTTCCAAGAATGTCCTTAAGGAATTTTATGAGAAGTTCTGACATGACTTTGCTAATCCCTCAAAATCACAGTTCTACCTTATGCTTTTTTTTTTCACCTACAATCTTATGTTGCATCTACTGCCATGACTTCCATGCATTTACAGATAACGTGCCACCTGCATGAGAAAATGGCACAGTAGCAATACACTGACAGCATGTTAGTGCATAAAAGAAAGTGATAGAACAATTCCACTGGCATTTTTTGAACACCTAAACTCTCTCTGTTACTGACATCTGGTCAAAAAGCTTAAAAGTACCTTTCAGAAGAGTTTTAAATTCAGAAAAATGATACTAACTACATAAAATAAAATTAACCAACCTTTACAGCACAACTGTTTCTAAAAAGATTCATATTCTATCATATTTAAGCTAAATTTCCAACCTTTGGGAAAGTATGAAAGCAGTCAGTAATTATAATTAAAGCTTGTATCCTCTTGAAATAGGATTTAATCTCCTTTCAACATTGCAAATGCACCCATTTTAGCCTCAGTACAGATGATAAAGGAAGGATTTAAGTGGGTTATTACACAGTCATGCAAGCTAAAAGCTCAGATTTCTCATAGTCTGTAGCAGTTCCAGACAGAATCTACAAATATGAAAATTAGAATGCATAAATATTAGTAAGAAGAAAGTTGACTAACTAGACTGTCTGTGTTAATTTGTTTTATAAGACTTCCTAAAGTAAACTTTGTTAGAAAATGCTGCTTACTGCCCCAGAATTTTCAAGTAGCCACAATCACTTGGGTGAGATGAATCTCACCCTGCATCTTAAATTACTATAAAAATAGATGCACACACGATTGCACAGGAAAGGTTGCAATTCCAGTGACACAAACAGAAGTCTCTTCTCTGAAGAAACAGTAACAAAGTCGACATCAAACCTGATTCTGTGAGAAGATTCTAGTAACTGTGGATTCTACTGTAAATGCACACATGATCCCAGTGTCCAAAGGAGCAGTGATACTCTGGGCCATGCACACAACCTTGTCTTTCCTATTCCCATAAAAATACCTAAAAAAAAGATGGCTGCAACAGTTCACAGTTTCCTTGGGGCTACCAGTTCTGAAAAGTTGAAAACTATGGGCTCTCATATACTACAAAGAAGAAAAAACACATCAGAATGTTTATGACAGTCTCCTGCAGTCAGTACTAGTACATTAAATGCTTTCATAGGCAGTGGAATTACTTCTAAGAAGACAGAGATGAGTTCAGCAGTTTTCTGCCTACAGATCTATTATTTATCAGAAAGCATATTTGCTTTATAAGGCAAAAACTTGGGATTATCTCTTTACCCAGTGCACAGTCAAAGTTATGACAGGTAATTCGTGCAGGTTCTGTTACTGCATTCATGGAGGTGGCCTTTCAGAAAGAGTTCTCTCTTACAGCTGAATTCTATCTCCAGACTCTCTGTGGTTCTCATACAGCGCTTAATACCACCTGAAGTTGGTGTGGACACTGGTTCATCCAGCTGGAAGCAGGCAAAACTTTGTTAAAACAGTGTTGTTATTACAACATGGCATCCAGATATTCTGGTCTGGAACAGGTGGTTTGACTCAAGAAACTGAACTTTACAGGTAGGGAGGAGTTGCTTAGTTCTCCCAGAGAGAAGAGAGTAAAAGACAACTTTAAGTACTTCCAAGAATTGTCTATACTGTATTCTCCAGTACTAATATGTCTCCCTTCACCACAAAACACCCCCAAAATTTGCTTTTCTGCAGCTCAGCAAGCCAGGCAGGTACAGCTGGCTTACTCTGTTATGTAAAATGCAGCACAGAGAATTCGGGGCTTTTTCATGTGACCTGCAACAGTGTATGACTGAATTAGTGTTTAGGTAAAGAGACTTAGATATTGCTGCAAAACACAGGCTACATTCTGACTACAAACACATTCTGAGAGAGGGTAAAAAAATACTTTGATTTATTTTTTAATACTGAAGATTACAAATGCCCATTTAAGTCTCTTCTGACTAATGAAAACATTTTAGAGGAAGTCTGACATTTTTTAAATACAAAACTATAAAACTACAACCTTTTTGCCAGTCTCCTGCAATTAGTATGCCAGGAAATAACTCCGCAGAAGAACTTGTAGTAACCATTATAATAATAGCATGTTTTTATTAATGAGCCACTGAAAAAATCTAAACCCCTTAGATTTGTAGAACCATATAAAATTAAGTTCCTGACACCAGTCACTCATTTCTATCCTATTCATTATTTACTCACTATTCTTTATGTTCTGTAAAAAGGTAAGTAACTATGTCTTGAAGATTTTACAGTGGTTTTTAACTGACTAACTAAGGCTTTGCTGTTATTTACCATTTCTTTATATATCATATTTCAGTCCTTATGCCAGCCAATTTAAAACCAACAGAAGCTGATTTCTCTGAACCTTATCTCTTGGCTGCCTTGTGTGCAGCTGCTGGAAATGAAATTAAAAAACAATTCTGGCTCTTAAAGCACAGGCATTTCAGAAGGCAGGATTTACATTTTACTTTGTGAAGTGGTCTGAGGCTAGTATATACAGCAAGGGTAGAAGAAAAACCATCAGAAATTGTTAGTTTTTAGAGAGATCAAATATTAGAGTCACTGGATACAATCTCAAAAAAAAAAAAAGCAAAAAAAAAAGCATGGGGATTATTATAGAAGTACAGACCTTTCCACTACTTGTACTAATGTAACTTCTTAGATTAAGAGGAAGCCAACTGAGTATCAGATGCTCTTCATCACTTTAATCAACATCTGCAAAAATCACTGGAGTTGAGATGCCTCTAATCTCACACAGTAATTTGTTGCTCTTTGCTGTTCACTGTATTCCAGAGCAACTAACTCTGCAAGGACAGATGACAGCCAAAGCAGGTGTATATATATGACTATAATAGTTTAAAATAAGGTGGGAGATACTTGTTTCACATATACACAGCACTGTAATTAAAATGGAAGGCAAGTAGGGACTCCTTCTCAAATTTGACCTATAGAAGTGTTTAATGGCTTCTTCCTTCTTGAACAGAAAACAAACAGCCAAGTGCAGACACCCTGTAAATCTACAAATAGGTTCCTACGTGCACACAGTTCTCTGAATGCTACTGGGAAGCAAACAAGTCAGTAATAATATATATATTTATGTATATATACACATACACTATGTGTTTATAGTTATATACAAAACAATCAGGAAGACTCCAGGGAGAGAACTAGAAAGATGGAGGTTTATAGAGATGACAGTGAAAATGTAGAAACACAGCAGTTGGCGCAATGGAAGGGTACTGGGATTTACAACTAAATTAAAGGTAGGAACACCT
This sequence comes from Corapipo altera, assembly GCF_003945725.1. Classification (NCBI taxonomy): domain Eukaryota; kingdom Metazoa; phylum Chordata; class Aves; order Passeriformes; family Pipridae; genus Corapipo; species Corapipo altera. The sequence continues at coordinate 6,862,641 of NW_020884872.1, read as the reverse complement.
ATGGAATACAAGAAGGGAAAGAAAGGTGTGTAAAAGTCAGAAAGGAAACCAAAGAAAATAGATGCAGGAGAGAAAAACAGGGAGGAGGAGGAAAAGACTAAACAAAGAAAAAAATTTAAAAGAAGAGAAAAAAACCCCAGTAAACAAAAGATAAAGTGTTCCCAAACAGAAGAAGGAATGCAGAGGAGTGCACTATGTATGGAGAAACAAAAAGGGAGGGGTGAAGGGGAAGTGGAGGGGGGGAGAGAGAGCAAAGAGGGTGCGAAGAAACTGATGCCTGGTTTTGAAGATGCCTTCCTTTAATTCTGCACGCACAGGGGGCACTGTGCCATGCATGTCTCCAGCTTTCCCCTGTCTCCAGGCTTGAGACCTTCACATAAAGTTTGCCAATCCTTTTTCCCAGTTATCCTTCACTGTAAAACTAGTCACAAATATGAAAGAAGGCAGTCTAGTGTGATGCTAAAGAAATATGCAGTGAGAAGGTACTGTTTTTGTTGTTTTTCAGACCAGACCTACACCTTACATGTAAGTGCACTCATATGCAACTAAACAGATAAATATTTTAATAAATGAATGCCCTTCACTGTCACTTCCTTAGACACTTTCTTCCTCATTGCAAAAATATATGGAAACCCTGTTCTGACCAGCATGATGGCAGTACATCCTCAGTAAATTTGCTGAGGGAGTCTCTATGCACAAACAAAAACTAAAAATCATGGCAGAGGCTCTGCATGAGGTTTCTCTTTTTCCCCTACAACTGTAAAAAATAATATTATTGCAAAACTTTATATAAAAATCCACTGAACTCTCGCTCTTGCATTACTGGACAGGCATTCTGAGATGGGAAAATAGGAGGACAAGGAACAACTTCCCCCACAACCTGTAAGATCAAAAGAATAAACCAAATAACAACCACAAAATCCATGACTTTGATCAGAAATGGAGACATGGACAAGTGTCTTGCTGCCCTGACCTACGTGTGAAGAAGAGCTGTTAGCCTACAAGTCTTAAAATGCAGCTGGAAACCCCCCACTTTCTACAGCTTGTTTTTGAATTTGTTGTTTTTGAAATGGTTGTGGTTTGTATCAAAGGGTCTAGAATTTCACACCTTCTCCTCTGTCTAGCACAGCCTGCAGGTTTTAGAAGAGCTTGCACTTTCAGTCTCTCATGATGTGTGCAGTTAACCTGCAGCAGAACCTCCTCCCTATGTGCCAATAACATTCCTTCATTGAGGAGATACATATTGGATAGTTATTTAAATCAGGTGTATGCATATACACAGCGCATATGCATATATTGTGTATCACATCAACACAGAAGGATAAAGAAAGTTCATGCAAGCGTAGAGCAAGAATGTAATATATGACTAATACTGCAGTATATGCTTGGTGTTAAGAGAAAAAACGCCCATTAGTCCATGAAAACAATTTTGGAACAAAAACGCAAACCCCAAACATTTTAGCCTTTATTAATTTAATGAAAATTAGATTTTATTTCAGTTGTGTTGCAAATATGAAATATTGAGGGGGAACTAAACAGGTAATTTTAATACTGCCTCTGAACTAGAATCTCCAGAATTCCCTGGAAATCATAATACTTCTGGTTAATTATACTGTCAATTATATTATACCACAGATAGGTTTAGTAAAAACCATACAGGCTATTTTTTTTTTTCGAACAGGCAGTATTAAAACCTAAAATAGCAAGGAGAAGCAAAGAAAGCAGATTTTTCAAACATGCAAAGCCACACACCATAGCTGAATGATATGCCTTAAAGGAAAACAAAGGGATACCTACTTTCTGCTGCTAGAAGTCCTAGTAGGAAGGCAGCGTTTGGACAAACAACAAACAGTATGAAGATCTCATCACAAGCGATTTATAAAGCTGCATCCTAGCACACTAGTTTAGCCACAAAATAGTATGAACAAAGTCACAAGGACCCCCACCCATTTTTTTAATAGGGTTTCCACATGTGAAGCAAATGGCACTTGCGGGCTGGGATGGGAGGAAAAAACCACTTGGCATTGGGAAGGTAGCACATCTATGCAGTGTTAGATATCTGTAATATCAGATTTCTCCCAGCATTGATTAAACTATTTTTAAAAACTCATGGACAAAAAAGAGATTTCTAGTAAAAAGGTGAACTGATAAACTAATTCAACATACTGCAAATGATGCAAATTGATATCATATTAATATACTCATACTTACTAAGCAGAATTTAGCAATGTTATATTGAAATCAAAAGTTTCAGTGAGAACCATTATGAGAACCATTCAGAAATATCATCACCTTATCACTGCTTTTAATTAACAGTGTCTTTATGCACTTTAAAAAAAATTTAATCATATCAGAACAAAGAATAAATAGCTGAAAAAATCATAAAGATAATAATGAAGTATTGGAAACATGCAAACTCATGATCTCAAAACTGATAGTTTTGCTTGTAATACTAGAGAAGGAATTAATAACAGGAAATTATAAGGTGAACGTAATTTTTTTTCCAAGCACTCATACTTAAAAACGTTACACAACAGCCTTTGCAAATATTTACAAAATCAGTGGTAATTTCTGCATAGCAGAAGTATTTCTTTTTCTTACTCATATTGATGAGATACGAGGTTTTTAAGATATGGGCTTATATTGCCCATATTTCATGAAATCAATCCCACAAAACTACTAATCACTCTAACTTGTGAGTTCAACTAGTTCCATGTAGGTTCCATGTAGTGATCTTACAACTTGGCCATACACGTGCTGTTTGATCTCACGCTGAAAAACCATCACATTCAGACTTTTTCCCATTATTATTACTTGCAAATTTGAAAATCAAGATCTCATGCTGTTAAGAACTTCTAACTTGACATGATAATATAGAGTCTAACAAGATAAAACAGAACAAGAATTTCAATTTACATACAGCGACCCCGAGACAAAATACCAAACTGCATTTGTGAAAATGCCACATGAAAGCAGTGCCCTGCAGTTTGAGAAAACAAGGTAGAAGCACTGATGTGACCTCAGCGTGGCTGCTTTCTGTGCAAGGCAGAAGCTCTACTTCTACGTTCATCTCCTTCCAGAGTCACCACAGAGCTCACACCCCACACACATTGCAGGAAGCACTGTGCCAGAGCCACAGGTATATGAGTACCTTTGGTCACTCAGGCTGCTGTAAAATATGCTGCTGTGGTTACATCGAAACACAACATCAGAGGATGCCTTACAGGAACCCAGAACTGTTTGTGGCAAAAAAGCCACTCTGAAACCTGTTAGTCACATTTCAGTGTATGTGTGCTACAGACCAAGCCAGTCAAGCAGACATTATGGAGTAACAAGCACCTTTTTAAAGGTTTGCTTTAATCTAAAAGTCAGTTATGCAGTTTTCCAAAGGCTACGGACTATCCACTGGCTTATCTCCAACACTGACTTGGTAGTTCCGAAAATGTGGCTACAAAAAGGTTTTGGAAAAGCAAAGTTATAAAAAACTCTTTGATTTATTGTTTTTTCGAACTGTTGGCCTGAAAACTTGAACATTGTGAATCTACTTAAAACTCCAAAGTAAACTAAACAGTTTTCCTCAATCCAGCTTCCCAAGTCAAAATGTCAAACAATTCCACAGCCTTTCTATGGGCTGGAAAGGCAGAATGGGGGAAACTGAAGAAGCAAAAGGAAGGAAAATGAAATGCTTTACATGGGTTATGTTCATTCTTCAGCCTGAGGTACTGTTACCAAAACACTTGAAAACTACACGTCCGTATCCTCTGTTTGGGGACAAATGGTCAGCTTGTGACAGAAGTAGAGGAAATCCTGTCTTGAGGTAATGTGTGATCAGGAGATAGGAGGGCCAGGGCACAGGGCAGGAAAGGGGAAGGGCAGCAGAGTGAATTTCTCTGGCACCTTAGGTACTTCATGGTTGACTTCAAATACTTTCTACTGGGCCGATTTTTCTCCTGTGTCAGATTTAGCCTGTAAGGTTGCTGATTGCTAACTTCTGATTTATGTTTGTTTCAGCATATTAAAAACATCCAAAACATTTGTTGCCTTGGAAAATAAACATTTAACAATGTCCTGAAAACAGGCAACCTGAAAGTCAAATGTTTTACATTCTAGAAGAAAAGAACACTTGCAAGAAGCTTGTCAGTTGAGCTGTTTAGTGGCTGTACTGAAGAAGTTACTGAACACAGGTTATCACCACTAATCTTTTAGTTTAAAAATACTTACCTAATTAAAAAAAGTATTTTAAAAGCCTTCATCACACTCTTTCAAAATTCAGCAAGACTGATTTCTGCCATGTTACCAACAGAACGATAGCAGGATGAAGTTAAGATCTTCAGAGGATGGTTGCTGATGAAAAACGAAACCCACCCAGAACATGTAGTGGGAACCAAGAATTATCAAAACTCTATCTAGATTAAAGGAAGATGTGTACAGAAAAAATACCTGGTTGACTTTAAATGGAATTTATCTCTGTTCATTCCCATTTAATGCAGTCAAGTAATTTGCTGACCCTCACTGGAAAGCTCTCTAATAAGAATATCCTTTGTGATTCTGCATCTAAAAAGGCCATCTGACTTGCTACTTGTAGAGTCTTCATATCCCAGTGTAATATTCTGGTAATGTAAGAAGATGATCAAAGATTCCAGCAATCCCAAATTCACTGAACTTTGAGGAAGAACACCTCGAGACTAACTTGGAAAAAAGACAGAACTGAAATTTTCTGCGTGTGGAACAACCTGGAGTGCAGGATATATAATGTGCATAACCTAACAAGCATTTATATTTCTGAGATATATCTCTAAAGGAGTTCCATATTTGCCTGTTTCTAACAAATCATTTAATTGCAATAATAAGCTTCACGAAATTTTATGGGAGGACTAAATAGGCAACAACACTTGAAATATTAAATGCTCTTCATTAGAATTTATGATCTGGAGTAACATTTTATGAGATGTTGGGAAGGAAATTTAAATTACCTTAAGATAGTCAAGCTTCCACTGCAATTTAAGAGTTTTATGTCTAATTTCTATAAACTAGCTGGTTTTAGAATCATCACTAGAGCTTTACAAGCTAGAAATTTTGAAAGTTTTATTAGTGTACTTCTGAAGAGGAAACAAAACACATTTCCACATCTAGCAACGGAAGAAGCTGTGAGAGTTGTGGTACCTTTGTTTGCAAGCCTCAGTGTTTATCCTGCAATATTAAATATTTTATCAGCTAATGTTGTTGGTCAGACAAACATCATGAAAACCACACACTTAGCATGGTTTCCTGATCACTGTGATCTCCCATCAGAGAGATCAACAATGTTATTTTAGAGAATAACTACCCTTTCCTGAGAAATCCAAGGTAATGTTTCAGTTATTTCAGAGATGAACACAAGATAACAGGGGATCCAGCCCAGATATTCTGTAGAATTTAACATGTATACTGGATTCAAGTATTCTGTGAGCAGAAAAAATAGAACTTGTACATTTCCTCTATACTGATATCTGCAGTTACATCACTCTGAGGAAGACACATGTCCTGTTGATGTGAGACTGAAACTGGAAAGAGGAACTGCAGTTTTCAGATTAGGAAAGTTGCCACTGTCAATCATGTTGGTGGCTATTCCCTATTCAAATGGGGGAAGTGGATGGAAACAAAAATAAAGGCACTGCAAGTAATTCAAGGTGAAGTAAAATCAACTTATTCTTTCTTTAAAAGCATAGGTGGATTTTTAACTACAAGTACATCAAGTATTCAAAAGCTGTCTGCCTGAAGTTAAGCCATGACACCGTGATTATCCATTTGCTATAAATGATCTGAGGTTCCTATTAATTTCTGTGGAAATGATGAACAGTGTGCATGCCTAAGGACAAAGCAATCTTTTAATTTAAGTACTCGAACTTGAAATCCAAGAAGTGGAATTGAAGAATTTCAACAAAAAACAATGTCACCCCATTCTTATATTAATGACACTGAAATAATTTGTAATAACTACTTGCTCATATGAAAGAGAAGAAAAGTTGTAATTAATATATGCAGTCAATAGGTAATTTTTTCACCTATAAAAATATTGGGAAAGAGAATTATCACACAGCAGATCAACACATGCAATTAAATTCCTGAAATGTGTTCTAGTAAAGTCAGTATACAGCTAAGATATTCTGCCAGTACTATTTGGTTATTTAGAAAAATAAAAGAGAGAGTCCTTTTGGTCTTCAGTTTTCCTCAGAAGTTCATTTAACTTGATCCTAAATCCTAATTTTAGGCCACCCTAGGCTTTTGCACTGCAAATGTTTTAAGTAATGCTATGTCAAAATTAAGATACACAACTATGACAGGGCTGTGTTAGTACACAGAGTGGAGGTTATTTAAATCCTTGAACATGGACTGTGGACAAAAGGATTGCTTAAGTCAGATCACTGTCCTGCCCAAGGCCCAGCTCACAGCACAGTACAGGTATTATCTTCCCCTCTGAAGCATGTTGGGAGGTCCCTGAAGTACCAGATCTCTCTCTGAAGATCTGGGGGTCAGAAACACTGTCCAATGTGCTTTAAAGAGAAGACATCTTAATCACATTGCTCTCTAAAACAGGAGATCAGGAAAATTTGGTACGCAGTGGTTTCTTTTTATATATAACTATCAGTAAGGCATGAGAACCTTGCTCCAGCCTAAGAATTCAAGACAAAATTTCAATAAGCTTTTGTACTCAAGTAATATAAAGAGAAATGTGAGGTTATTCTGTTATTTGTAATAAAATGTACACACGAGAACATATAAAAAAATCTGACTTTCTGTGGAAACTTAAAACTGTGCAGAGATCAGTTTTGTCAGTCATGAACACCATTAAGACTGAAAATTATTTATTCTTTCACATGTAAATGTTAACTTCATATTAAATTTTATGAAATCTCAAGAAATTATGAAACACTTGGTAGTCTAGTCAGTATAAAATTAAGACAATTGACTGCAATAAATGTACTTTCTGTTAAAATACCTGAGGAGGTGGGGTCTTCAGAGAAGTCTGGCAGCTCTTCAGGGGGGTCACCATAGAAGGAGTTGAATTTGTGGCTTGACACAGCTGCTAGTACTGCCCCCTGAATAAAAATACCCACACAGCCTAAATTACACAAAGAAGGATAAGAAACATTTCCAGACACTCTGGATCACTCAATCTCCCAAGGTCTCTCATGTGTTGACCTTCTCAGCGAAGAGCAAATAAATTTTATAGTCTTCAGCTCTGCTTCCCTGTTATCAGTGACCATAAGTGCTGGTCATACAATAATAAACAGTCAAAATGTTCTTTGTGAGGGAATACATGAGAACAGTCCTTTATGTGAGTAAACCTTAAAATAATAATTGTGAGGCATAAATTCCCACAGAACAATGTAATAAAATAACTAATTTTTTTCTCTTTCCCTTTTACCTAGACTCAGTGGCTTAGCAAGAATAGAAATTCACTCTTTAAAGCAAAACACTATGTTTTTATTTGAGAAATTGCCAGAATCTGACACTGACAGCACTAGAATATTTGACATCCATAATATATCTACATAAAAATAGTATAATTATATAGTTAATCTGACACTCCCAGAATCAGTGTTACATGGGAAATTACAGAACCAGAAAAATGGTCACCTGCTCTGACATATATTTACTTGTTTAAGTTAAATACAGTTTAACCACTCATGTTTAAATGCCTCACAGTTGTGTCAGTAGGCAAAACGGACAAATTTCATGAAACACACTGCAGAACAGTGCTTTGGATAAAATGGTATAAGAAACAGTAAAGGTATAAAAGCTCTCAGGAGACAAAATACAGGGGCCTCCCCAGGAAGAAATGTGGGAAATATCTGAAACTGTACCTAGAGCAGAAAAACACGTCGTATTCTAAAATGTACTAGCTAATATTTGAACGAAAGTACTACCTGGACATACAAATCACCTAAGAGAAATTGCTGTTTATCATGAACTATGGCAACTGGTGAGTCCTAATCACCAGCTACATTAAAATTTTGCAAAGCAGCAACTCCTTGTGTACACTTGACTCTGTGTTTCATTACCAATTGTAAAACAACTCATGAATTGTAATGCTCTATGTTTCTGTTAAAATTTTCTCAACCTTTCAGTGAATTTAAAAATGTTTCTGCTAATCTTTCCGAGAGAGGAACTGAAGAGAAACCATGTTGTTTTGGGCTAAAATGTTAACAGTCTTTTTAATTCAGCTAGGAAATAATCCTGTGTGTAGTTAAACATAAAGAGGATAAACTGAAGAATACACATTTGCTCTTCTTGAAAAAGACATTAAAAATGTTCCTGTTCTTGTAAATGTAACACAATAAGAGAAGTCACTGTACTATTCTCTCCAGTAATTCATATTACATGGAATTAATGAACTGATTAAAGATGAAGGCCTCATACACACCTTTGTTGATACCAGGCAATTTGCACTGAAATTTAGTTTGAAAACTATGCAGTAAGAAAAGATGAGCATCATTAACAATCATCATTTTAATAAGTATCTGTAAAGGCCCGTTACAACTTTTTATTTTATTGCCAACTTCATAGATTTCTCCTACCACTTTTAAAACGAATGAAATATCACACAAAATTCAAGTTGCACAATTATAGTGCTTTAACACTAAATTCAGTTTACCTTTAGTTTTCGTCTTGCATTGAATTTTCTCAATTGTTCTACTGTTTCTGGAAGATGAATCTTGTATGCATAGCGATCTCTCTCCTTAAAAAAACCCACAAAAAACAAACCAGAAGAACATTAAATACATGCTCTTCATATTCTCTTGACACTAAGAAACCAGACAAAAAAACGTACCAGTGAATAAGTATCCTAAGGAGAATGAGGATTTGTTCCAACTTAAGGAAAACTTCAAGAAACTAAAAGGGATTAAAATACTTTGAAAGCATTCTAAACTTGGGCCAGGGATATTTTCTTTCAGTAATTTTGTTTCCCACTTTGTAGACCTTAGTCTTTTGTTTTGCTGTTGTGCTGTTAGTCAAGTCTGTGGCTAGCACTGAACTCTGAAGCTGGCAAGCAGAAAGTAGTTCTGCTTCTTGGGATTCACAAATCCCAGTGAAACACCATGTTCAAGTTCTCTTTTAAGGGATGCTTGATAGTTTAGGTAAGCTTGGGAGATGGGATAGGATGGCTGGTGATACCAGGTGATGGCTTACAGGAAGAATTCTCCATTGCAGATGCAGATAAAAAAACCTGCAATGAATAACTGCAGTGACAGCAAGGACAAAATTTGCAGCAGCTGGCTACCGTCTTACCCTGTTCCAAATCATCACAGATGCTCCATACACTTATTAATTTAATATACATGTTTATCACATGCATCTCCTGAATCAGAGTGAAATCATCGTCAGAAGTAATTCAGTCACTCTACAACAGTGGAGATGTCTCTGTCTCATGCTGTATTTGGATCCATAAATAGTTTAGGAGAAAGCTCTGAGTCAGCAGGGAAGCTGTTTATCATAGCCAAAAATGGGAGGACTGAGCTTGGAAACAAAGTTGTCTCAAACTAAATGTTCTCTTTCCTTGCATGAATTTCAACAAATAATGACAAGACCAGAAAAAGATTACAGACATCAAAAGTGCTAAACTATATAGGCAGAGCTTGCACATTCACATTACAGAATTGTCTTTTAAACGAGCCTGATCAGCTTAGTTGCTCAAACAACAAAAAATGACAAGGTTTTCTCCCAAAATAATCGTCACTAAAACCCTTGCTTTGGCATCTAAATGTGGGTAAGCTCACAAAGTGAGGAAAAAGTCAAAATACAAGCAGGTAGAAACAGATTACCTGTTTTAACCACAGGTTAATCACTGGAGATTAATTAGTTTTAATCACTGGAGTATGATCATTTGGGATTTGCAAACATGGTGTCCCTTTACATACTCTTTGATATTTGATACACTATGTAAGCTCCAGATCAATAGACAGAACTTTGGCTCCTTTTGTGTGAAATGGTTTGAACCTGCAGTTTCCCAATACTCAGAAGAGTTGCCTTAACCACTTATTCCTGAGAGATGCACACTCCTGAGCTCCTTTTATAAGCTAGGCCATTCTGCAGCTTGGAATACAGGAGTCAGAGCCAGAAAGAGAGTAGAGAACTGGAAGAACGACCATGGACTTGGAGGGAGAAGAACATATCAGCCTGTCCTTCCCAGGTTCTTTTCATGGGTTTTTTTGTGTCACTATTTGTCTCATGTAGAGCAAATAAACAGTTCAGAAGCAGACATCAGAACAGTACCCTTTCAAAACAACTGCCCTGTTCAAGTTAATGATATTATGACTCTTTCTACCCTTGACCTACACTATAGGAAAGAAACAGAGGATAACAAAGAAAAATAGTTAATTCATCACCTTCTGCCAAAGAAAATGCAACATTCTGAACCAGGACTTGCCACCTTATAAATCTGTAGCACACCCATCATTCTCCAACCTCAATGTTTAGCACAGACTACTGATGGGACTGCTGAGAAGCTACAGCTGTATATTCTCCTGCTCCTGTTGTTAATCTGCAGCATTCAGCAACTACTCCTCCGCTGGCTTAAACTGTGTCGTAAATTCTGACACCCCTGAAAAATAATTTGATTACCAGATATCATTTAATTTTATGCAGTCACAGTGGCCTTTGAGCAACATTCCACTCCATATTTCCTTCACTCTGGTGGGATATTTCAGGAATCTAATGTAAGGAAGCAGCACAGTTCAGTAGCATAACATCCTGCAACAGACTGCATGGCTACAAGCATAATAGGAAAGAGGTTTAGGACCGAGCAAAGAGGAGATCAGAAATTATTTCTCTGGAGTTTGAGAGCCACAGAAAGACACACTAATACCTTCCTTAAGCTTTATGCTACACAGCCCTACTCCCTAATGCTGCTGAAGATGTCCAACTGAGTTCACTCCTGCTTTTAAGAGTTCAAGCCTGGCAATTATCTAAATCTCAGGCTCTAACCCTACAAAGCATTTAAAGCAGATTCTCCCACATTTTGCACAGTTCATGTCTTCTTTGAAAAGCTCAGAGAAGCAAAAAAATAAATCTTTATCTCCCTTGAAGCGGAAACCAGTGTGCAAACAGCTGCTTTTACTACCTTTAACCAGGGATGATTCAGTGCTTCATATACTGTTATCCTTTCTGCTGGATCCAGCATAAGCATGCGGCGTACCAGGTCTTTGGCACTTTCAGAAATATGGCTCCATTGCCTAGGATTCATCTGGTTACAAATAAGAAAAAAACCCCCATGAAATCAGTAACAAGAACATAGGAAACAACATACTTTTTATTTAAATGATTACAGGAATTTGACAGTGGTTGGTGCTTTTGCAAACATTTCATTGTAAAAAAAAAGTAAAAGAAAGTTTTTCAGTTTTTTAATAACTCGTAATAAGTTGTACACTAGTTGCTATTGAAATTGCATAAAAATTGAAAACATAAAACCTGACATATTCTTGGTATTATGTTATAATTACAGTATAAGTTTCCACCTGTTCTACATTTTGTTTAGGTAAAAGTGACCCTTCCCTAGGAAAAAAAAAAAAAAATTAAGCTTTGTCTGACTGTTAACTATGCCTAAGATAAATGTAGAAATTAAATCTACTCCTGAAATCAATATAAGGAATGGCATGACAATCTATCTGTATCAACCCACAGTTTCATGCCAGTGATTCTGAGTAAAAAGGGAGTAAGATAATGCCTGTTGTGAACTATTCTGGTCTTGTCCTTAAGGTACTATGGACAATGGTTCTTCCCAATAAATTCCTTTCAACTTTACAATAGGTGAGCATCTACAGCCACTAGGAGAGCATACTGTGATCTACAACACAAGCAATTGCAACACTTTTTAGTGCAGAACTTTATCCTTAGGAGACACCAATGTGAAGGATCATTTAGAATATATTTTCTGCTTGTGCCCAACCAGTCAAAATTATGGATGCCCAACAAAATCATAATAAAGTAGAGAAAATTATATTAATGTAATATAAAGGATTATATCCTTATGCTATTTCTAGGATTTTTTTAATTTATGAAGAACTTAAGTTTTATTTAATGATACACTGCTAACTTTACAAGGTACTAAATGAAAACCCAAAATTACAACTAGACTCTTTTCAATGTTATAATCTGTTCATTTAAAGAGGTCCATTTTATTTAAAATCAATTTTTTAAAAAAAGGATTACTTTAAATTGGGGCACTCAGGGACATGAAATCCACATCATTAGTTGTGATTTGTCATTTCTTTTTCAGCTTTAATGAAATGAAGGTAATTGCAAATTTGCAGCAAGATTGTTTTAAAATCCTTACAGTATTTTCACTGAATAGACATATTATTGTGGAAACAGGAACAGAAAAGGAACTAAGAGGACACAATGTCCTGGCCATAACTTTTTTTTTTTTGAAACAAAGGGAAGTTAATTTGTACACTTCCAGAAGGTTTTAGCTGCCTAAGAGACTCCATAAAGAAATCTGCCACAGAGTGAAACTGGAACATCTACCAGCCTGTGCAATCCCATGAAGAAATGCTGCTGTTTCTAGGAACACAAAATTTAAAGAATGAAAAATGTGCTCCTTAACAAGTGCAGTAACACTGCTGTCACTTACATTTTGGCAGACTACTGTTAAGTTCATACAGTAAAATACTTCCTAAACCATACTAGAGACCATCAGGCAGTTTTAAGAGTTCCTGTCCATAATTTGCTAACACACAGCCCGTGTGTGACCTCGGTCACAAGGCAGAGCAAAGCTCGTCTTAGACAAAACCGCAAAACCAGTGAAGTTGAAGCTTTAAAATTGTCTCCTTAATGGTCTGGGATGCTGCTGCTGTGAAACACACTCCTCCTGCCTGCACACCGACCTGCTTGTGGTTGCAAGTGGCTCCTTTTGAATCATCAGCTGCACTTTAATACACACTGTCATGGCCAGGCTTCGCGAACGAAGATTTGGGAAGGGCTCTACCCGCATTTGCTACAGGCAAGAAAAACACCTAACTGCATTTGTACAGTAAGATGGATTTTGTTTTAAATCAAGGCAATATGATCACCAATGTTTATGATAGTTCTCTTAGTTGAGGATTTAAATAAAAAAATTTGAATTATCTACAAACCTAAGGTAATATGCAGTATATTACACTTCACAGATAAACCTCAGGTAATCCTGCTGGGTTCAATGTACATTTAGGGGCGAGTTGTTACACCCCTTTATTATTTCATCTGAGTAAATATTTCTGTATTCTAATTTCTAACATTGATACAAAACACAGCAGGAACAAGACAGACTGGAGAGAGAAAATTATCTCTCTTCCTGCATAACAGCTTCAAATTTAAATCAGGCTAAATACAAAAATCAACTTCTAGAAATTTTACCAGCAGAGCTCATCTCAATGGAAAAGGATTCAGGTTTACTGTCATTTACCTTGTATTTGCCTTTAATAATGCCTTCAAATAATCTTTCCTTGGTTCCATAAAAAGGCAAACAACCACTTAGCAGGATAAAAAGGATCACGCCACAACCCCAAACATCTACAGGCTTCCCATACGGTTCTCTTTTTACCACTTCTGGGGCCATAAAATGAGGTGTTCCTACACGTCCTAAATGGAAATAAAAAGAAAATTTAGTCAAAGTGATGTGTGTCAAACATGAAAATAAAGACTATCCCTCCAATAAACTAAAACAGTTTTAATAAATTTTGTTTATGGGTTAAGCTTTTAACACAATTGTGTTAATTCCTTATGAATTGAGGAATATTCTATCCTACCCAGCAGACTGTGAAACGAGACTCATATAAGAACACTAAGATTCTTCAGTGAAATTTGGCATATAAAAGTAAACCCACCAATTTGGACAAACTTTGAAACAGGAATTATTTATCCAGAGAGCAAGTACAAAGATACTGAAGAGTTCTAATTTACACTGCTAGCTTGAAAAAGCAACATCTAATTGGCAAGAGCACAGTTAGGTCTGATTCTCTGCCCAAACCTTGGCCAACAAAAATGCAAAATGCCAGCAAATGTATTGTTCATTTATTTGAAGCAGGCACATAAGAAGATAATGCTGATTTGTTTCACAAGGTGCTTTCAATGTGTGTCACTCAGTAATGGTTCTGCCACAGTACTCATTTTGGATAGGTAATGAATGTACTCCCACAGAAACAAAACTTATTTAGCACTGATCTTTTTAGTGGATAAAATGTTTAGAATGACTTAAATTAATTTCTGTGTAGCACATTAAGCCAAATAAAAGCAATGAACATTTTACCTCTCCATATAAATGTTTCCCACTGTAAAGAATTTTGTTTCCATTGCAAAAATTAAACTTTGAATGCTCAGGTCATCACTGGCACTTACAAACACTGTAGTCTTTGGACTACCCTGGTTCCATCAAGTACCAACAGGAATAAAACCCCCACAAGTGTAGCAAACTGTCACCACTTGCACCCCCTTCATAAATTATTTGTGCTCACTGATAAATACAATGGACTTCAGAGGCTCCATTCAAGGCTTGCAGCACCTCTTTGCAGGCCAGGAGAGTTTCAAATGCAGCCTAGAGAATCTGAGGTGTTTGCAGGGCATGTATTTAATTCAGTTTTGTATTGTAAAGAGGTTCTTGTCTGATTAACCTATCCTGCACACCACTGGCATGGGAGTTAGCTAAGTCACAGCACTGGTAACAAACACCTGTGAGACTATCTGGTAGTAGCTTAGTAAAGACCATCATTTGTTCATCCCACCTACAGCAGGAATACAGTCTAACCATGCTCTGTTAACCAGTCCCACTCATTCCTTTTTCCATCTAAAGGATTACAAAATGGACAGAAAGATGGCACCTTTTTCACCATACTATTCTTAAGGACAAACACCACCACTGTCAAACTTCTTCACCTTTGTGTTAAACCTTTTCCTTCAGAGTTTATGAGGCAATTCCCCTGCCAAACAAATGTTAGGGATCTGTCTGTGACAAAGGAACGTTACCTCATCACTAAGTAAGGTCAGCAGCTTAGAACGTCCAGGCTGACCTGACAGCAAAGGGACAGTTCTTTCCTAGGCTAAAGAATAAAAAAACCAGCAAGATGCTGCATCCCTCATATCACTGGGGGAGGAATAAGGACCCTAACTCTGGACAGAGAAAGACAGAGACAGATGTGGGGAAGATTTCTAATTCTTCTTGCTGTCTATACACAATTTATAGGCTCGTGATGTATCTTTCAGCCTGATAAACCTCGAAGCCAAAGCTTCAAGATCATAAATATGAGGTCAAATATTATCTCCTTAGATGAGTCTCTCTCATTTAGATGCCTAGTGATGGGGAAGGGAAGAAA
The DNA here is from genome assembly GCF_003945725.1 of Corapipo altera. Classification (NCBI taxonomy): domain Eukaryota; kingdom Metazoa; phylum Chordata; class Aves; order Passeriformes; family Pipridae; genus Corapipo; species Corapipo altera. Next base: position 6,847,315 of record NW_020884872.1, on the reverse strand, counting down.
AATGGAAGTTATATATAAATCCAATATGCACAAGTTGGTTTTGAAACTCAGGGGTTTTGCTTTTTGTTAATGTGCCTATAAACTTACTAGGGTTTTCTCACTGTTTTTCCTCCTAGGATGCCATCACTTGTGACAGCAAAAGCATGAACATTTCCAGCTCTGCATCAGGCTATGCCTGTGCTTGAGCAGCAACACCTGCCTGTTCAACCAGCATTTGTCTATCCCTTAGACTGCTCACGTGACGTTAGTGGTGTGCTCACCACTGACTGGAAACCTTTAGTGCAGAGGATCATCAGAGACCACAGAGCAGCCTGGCTTACCCAAGTCTTGTTTATCTCAATGGTGACTTCCTGACAACTTGGGTGCAGAGGGACCCATTTGCCATTTTGGAGCAGGTGTAACCTTTTTTTATATGCTGAAAAAACCATTTGTGGTACTAAAGCTTGTTTAAATATTTTTAATCAATATGAATAGAAAATTATATATACTGTGAAAATTCTGCCTTCCCACCAGGCTTTATAATTGCTATTATAAAATGTGGCAACTCTAGAGGGAAGTGATTACAAACTGGAGATACCAGTAGAAGACGAGATAACACAAGGACAAAGCAAGCTATTTAAAAGATACATTAAACTTTAGGGAGATATACATTTGTCTGGATAAAGTAGCTAATGAAACTATGAATCCTCCGTATCAAATTATAGGTATGTTGATTTAATGTGTATTTCCAATAATTACGTGGGACTCTCAGCTTCAAAACTTCTTTGTGTTTCAAATAATCAACTGCAGACATGAACATGGTACAAAAATGACTATGTGCTGTGAGAACTATGCTTAAAGGTTTGGGGTTTGGCTTTGAGGTTTTTTTGTCAATGCATTTAAGTCTGCTGGGCATTTCAGTACAGCGAAGGCTGACCTGCAGAACATCTTGTGTCCTTACAAACAATTACCCATCCTACATTTTCTCTTATGGCGTAAAATAGCACATTTAGAAGCAACACAGGCTACATAAGCAATCCAGCAGCATGACTGGGGGTAGGAGTTTATGTGTCAAGGTGCTGGCACTGGGGGGGCTGCAGGGGTGGTGTCTGTGAGAAGCTGGGAGTAACCTGTTCTGGACAGAGACGGTTCCAGTGGAACCACTGCAGGGCACTTCTGAGCCCAAGAGTCAAGACAGTGGTGCCTCAGGGAAAGTGTGTGTAAGAAAAGGAAAAAACACTGCCTAGCAAGTGAGGAATACAGGAACTGACATTCCTCATCCCCCTGCAACACTTGGCATTGGGCAGTAAAGGGAGTCAGGAGCGAGGGAGTGAAGTTGAGCCTGGGAAGAGGAGGGGAGGAGGTGAAGTTTTAATTTTTGTCTTTGTTTCCCACCACCCAAATCTATTTGATAGTTCAACGTTCTTATTTTGCTTTATCTGCTGATCTCACACCAGAATGTGAGGCTGCATCTTCACTTGAGTACTCAAGTGCTCTTACAAACTGACAAGTTACAGTTAAAAAACACTGTCCCTTCTATGATCATCACACATTTTCTCACTTGGAAGTCAGAAAGTGTTTCTTCCATCCCAGGTAGAACTGCATCTTTCTTGGCCAGGTTCAAAACCAGTATACCATCAAAATCCACTTTAATGAACTGCTTGATGTTGAGCAGAGGGAACAAAGTGGTTCAGTAAAAGGAAACACACCACAGGGCTGTTTAAATCCCCAACAGACTGATGCTATAAACTAGATAAAAAATGGATCTTACTTAACAGCAAGCTAAAAAATCAGTGCTACTAAACCTTAATACTGGCTTTTACATTTAAAATGAGAACTCCATAAATACAAAAGAAATGAGAAAGAAGACTAGGCTAACTTAATAGAATCTTGCCATTTACCTTAGCTAGATTATAATTAGTGAAAATAGTTCCAGAATTATTTGGTTTTGTAACCTCTTCAGTGCTGATTCCAAGATCCTGATACTTTACGTGAGGGGGTGGAAACCACAACTTTATGTCCATGAAAAAGCAAACCCGGAACAAGCAGAAACTTAAGCGGTTGAGAAAGAAGCATCCAGTCAAACAGGATAAAAAAAAAGCATATATATGTGTATGTATGTGTCCATATGTACTAGAAAGCCTAAAGTCATTTCTGGCCAGTTGTCATCCTTGTGACCACTTCACTGGGGTCATCAAAGGAGCAAATGATGATTTCGAGGTTAGTCTAAAAAACTGACCTGAGCAAGGACTGCTGAGTTTTGTCTCTGAACTGCACTGAGCTCAGCACAGTGAATAAAGTGCACACATGAACTTACACAGACCGGGAGTTTTCCAGTGTTGCCACTAGAAGAACTGTAAGGTGAATATCAGTAACAGGACAAATACAACCTATAGACAGCAAAGTTGTCTAAAGTCACGGATACTGACTGCTTTTTAGACCATGTATCACTTCTGCTGAAAATCATCTAGTAGAAAATTTGCCTTCTAAACACATCCAGTGTAAAATTTTAAAGTTGTTCTCAACAGTTCAATTATTTTAAAATATTTTAGAAGCTTCTGAATTTTCTTTGGTGTTTTGTGAGAAGCTCTGCATCTTTTGGAGGCAGAGTAAGAACAGTAAGAAAAGGCACTTTCCTCTCTTTAACAGATAACTTCTGCTTTCCACAGGCCTTTCATTCTTCAGGATATAAGAATCACGGATATATTTGAATGACTGCCCACGAAAAAATAACACTTTAATTAAATATATATTTCATGCATGCATACACACAGGATTTTTAGTTGTCAACTAAATTGACTGGAATTAGTCTGTGCTTTTAGGTTCTTCTTGTCTGTTCCAGAGTGGCATTAACTGAAACTCATCACTATATAAACACTCAACAGTGGTATGTAGTTAATGTGATACTTGCCTCCATCCATTTCACTGTAAATAAATGCCTACATCAAAGTGTTTATTGATTTAGGAAGCCCTCAGTGCCTGGATAGGTACAGACATTAGATACCTTATTTCTAGACACAAACTTCCTTATCAGCCATTTTTGAGGCATGTTGGTTGCCTGTAAATTTATAAAATTGCTAATTGTGCTAATTTTTCCTGTGGATAAACAGAGAGCTTCAGTCTTCAGGTGCTGTCAATCTGATATCATTTACAAGCACTAAAGATAAATTTTGACTTACCTTTGATAATTTAGTTTCTATGACTCTTTCCATATTATTCCAGACAATAGGGCTATGCTTTCCACAAGAAGAAGAGTATATACAGAGACCCAATCAGATTTTGTCATCCCTAAGGCAGGGGACTGATGACCAAGATATCAGAAGGAGAGTCTTTCAACAGCAGTAGTATCTGAACGATGTATAAGGAAACAACTGGAACAAATAATTTTTAGGAAAAAAATGTGAGGTACTAATAAACATCACCATCTGACCTCTCACAATAGTGTAATAAGAATTATGCTCATAAATTAAGGAATTTCTATAAGAGTGGGATGTCGAGAATAATGTGGAAGGAATCGAAGAATCACACATAACAGATCAGAGAGGTCAATACTTTACTACTCTTAATTCCTTTCCACATTACTCCAGACAATAGAGATGTTTAAAGCAGGTGTACAGAGAAGATGAACAGATTTAAAAAAAAAAAAAATTAAAAAAAAGGAAAAAAAAAGGGCAATTCAGCTTCAGCACAGAAGATTGTCTGAAGAAAATGTGTTGTAAAAGATGCATCAGCAGACAACTGGACAACTTCACATTAGTGTCCAGAAAACGAACAAAGCAAAGCTCACATAATAATGAGACAAATCATAATAATTGATTCAATGGCCTTTTCAGTCATACAACTATGATGGAGGAAGATGGAGGAAGTAAACCTAGATGACTTTTTAACGCATCAGCCTCCTCTTAGCACTCCAGTGAACTGGAATTTCTGAGAGACTGTAAAACACAGTTGTAACTTTTAAATAAAATGAAGTCTCTTGGAAGCAAAGAAAGCTTTGCAATACTATTCAGACACTGATGATGAAAAGGAAAAAAATCTATGCAGTGCAAAAAACCTCCAACATTTAAAAAAAAAGTTTTTTAAACTGGGGTTTATCAATACACCAAGAAGATCCAGTTTGGTGAGACACTGAAAAGGCTGCCCAGAGAGGTGGTGCAACCCTGGAAGCATTCAAGGTCAGGTTGGACATGGCTCTGAGCAACCTGATCTAGTTGAAGATGTCCCTGCTTATTCCAGAGGGTTGGACTGGATGACCTTTAAAGGTCCCTTCCAACCCAAACCATTCTGTGATTCTATGATTATTTTTACATTGATGAGAACAAAACAAAAACAATGAACTTAAAGGATTCTGCTCTCCTTCCCCCCATTCCATAATCTACTTAGAGGGGAAATTTATGGCAATGCCTTCCTTTGCTATTTTTGTAGTAAGTCTAAAAGGCCAAATGACAAAGAACCAAGAGCACTTGGTATTTATATGCTGTACTTCCAGTAAGAACATATAAGATGTTTTCCAGTAAGAGGATAATTTATGGTAGGATACTATTGGATTTTGAAGCAGCCTAGGGGAGCAAATTAATAGTACATAAAAATTTATATTGGGTTTGATTAGCATCACAGTACCTGTGACATTTGCTGCTAAAGGTACAAAGTGAAAGGCAGTTTACTCTCCACAGGTAAGACTTGACAGCTTGTACAGAACTTTGTATCACTTAGGTCTATACAGTTATCTTTTTTTCTGTACTAGTTGAAACCAAGAGAGCTTAAGTAGATTAAGTGGAGGAAATAGCATTTGTGAACTCAATGGGTTTTGTTCCTTCAGACTTTTATGCCATATATGAGCTAAAAATCCCAAGACTTAGCATCTAAGTCATTTGACGTTCGATAAATCTGATGTCACATTTATTTAAGAAAATATTGTGGCAGTTCATAGCATGTTCTGGAAGAAAAATTGTCCGAGGAAGAAGACAGAGATCATAATGTGAGATTGCTCTATTAAATCACTGAATTCCTTGAGGTTCCACTACTGTAGCTGCATCATAACCATGCAAATACAGACTGTTTCCTGTCTATGTGCTGTTCCATAAGAGTTCACTTATAAATCATGATGATCTGTAACTACCGTGTATACTGTCAGAATTCCACCTCAAAGTACCTGCTTTGATGCTTCAAGTGAAGCACTTAGTAAAGTTTTCCAATTCTGATTATAAGAAGTGCAAGAACAGACCTTCAGAGACTGGCAACTCATGGAAACAATTTCCTGTAACACAGGCTTCTTGTTCACTGCATTGCAGCTTATGGGCAAATAGAGTGGAACAAAGAGTATTTCCTCACATTTTCCCTTCTGGTCTTCTGAAAAAGGAGTTATGGTTAGGCCTTTTTTTTTGGTACTTACTTAATAATAATTAAACTTGGATAAAAATGAACTCAATTGGGGTTGTTAGTTGATTAAAAATAGAGTCATGATCCTAAAATCTATTCCATAGACATTTCCATTAATGACATCTTAGTGTGATGTCATAGCTTGTTGTCATGAGCTCTTCCATTAAATAACTATCTATCTCCTTGAAAGAACATTATAGTTACAATCCTTCTCAACAACACAAGTCTATCTTTGGACTTACATCAAAAGATTGGGATTCATCTACCTTTAATACCTGGGGTTTAGTTTAACTTTACTACAGAAACTCCTCCCCTCACACCCATCAATCTAAGCACACTGGAAAAAAGATGTCTTTTGTTAAGTTAAAAAAATTTTGCAGTCCCAAACAAAGCAAAAGCTGTGTGCTTCAAGGACATTGAGGGAGAAAATTCCCTTCCATTTGTTCTCCTGGGGCTACACAGAATCTGGCCTTTCCAGGCACAGGTGTGTCAATGCACAAAGGTAAGCAAAACAGCACAAATGAAGCACAGGGGGTTTTAGGTCAGTAAAAGAACCTTAGTGCCATAACCACTTTTATTTAATAGAGAAATTTCTTTTCTGATGTGTGAACAGCCAAATACAGGAACTGCCATGCCAAAAGGGAATAACTGAGTATGTTAAGCTGAATCAGTGTTTTACACTAAAAATTAGAAAAGCAATGTGAAAGTGGGTAGGTTGGTTATGATACTACCCAAACTTCTCTATACGGAGAGTTCCTATTTCACTTACGAGACAATTGAGAAAAAAGAAGTGTTAGTTACTATTATGACAAAACTTATCCATAGGGCATATCGATGACATTCTCAGACAAATGTGTAGACCAACGCTGTTTTGTAAGAAATGTATAGCCCAGTTCAGTCAGTCAGTATTGTTAACTTTCCTATAACAAATACGGGTGATATTGTAAAGTTGAAGAAATAAAATCTTGCCAATGCTACGTAGGGGACTGTCTAGTAATGTGCCTTCAGGTAGGATTCTGGCAGGGAAAAGAATTGCCAGATAACAGATGTAGTATAAAGACTGGAATGGAGATGAGAAGAAAGAGAGAAGGAGTCTGTTATGGAGAAAACTTGAAATAAGCAAAAGAACTGAGACCTTCCATGGTATATAAATGAAGTGGAATTACTCTGCATATCCCTGAAAATGAGTGATATTTGAAGCTGAAAGTAACAAGTGCTAATGAAAGACTGCAAATTGGAAATGACAGTTGAGAGAGGGGGGGAAAAAGTGTATAAAGGCAGATCAATATGGCATAAGCTGAGATGGAAGAGGCAAAAGATACAGAGAAATATTATAGTGAAGAGGCCTGAGAAGCTTCTGTAAGTGCTGCAAACAGAACCACCAGCAGTGGTAACTGCATGGAGGTTGGGCACAGGAACAGTGAGTGGGACTGCAGAACAGTGAACGGTAACAGGAAAGGAAGGCCACGACAAATTTGGGGAAAAATGCCGTAATCTTTTTACAAAGTTGAACTTGATGTTTCTTGCAAGACAACTAATAGTCTGAAAGAAAGTACACTGTATCTCATTACCTCCAGAAGAGTAGCTGAAACAGAAGAAATGGATAAAGTTGCTCAGTGAGAACATAAAGAAGAAAAATGAGAGAATCTTAAACAAAAGTGTAGAAACTATCACTTAAAAAAGTAGTGGTTGAGGTACAGATAATTTGAGTAACACAAGAGAAGAAAAGAAAGGAGTGACGTTTTTATTAAAGAAACAACAGTAGCTTAACTGAATGGGTATTTTCTTTGAAAAGATGTCTCTAAGTAATTAGACACTTGGATATTTCCAGGGTATCAGAGACATCTGGAAGGGAATTGAAGCTGTTGGTATGTTTATATTGAATTTACTTTTTATTTAGAAAGCATATAAAAGCCAAATTGACACAGAACTGGATTAGGAAATCTGAGTTTTTGAAGAAGCATAGTACTGATAGAAAGTTACTCATTTTGAAGAAAAAATATTAAAACTAACAAAATTTTTTTGTTGTGGTCTCCTACTCTGGCAATGAAAGCATCAGAAAATTGATTGGGTCTTCATCTGTGCAGGCTGATTAAAGCATAACCCTATTGTCTGGAACAATATGGAAGGCAGCTAGAGGAAATAAAATCCACAGAAAACAAAACACACTTAGTCAAAAAATATACATACGTATCAAGATATTGATGTGTTATGCAATAATTACAATGAAATATTAAAACACAGAAAAGAGTCACATGTGAAAACTAGTAAGATTTTGCTATTAAACAGCTCAGCATTCTGCCAGGAATTGCCTATGAAACATAGGGGAGCGCTGACAATGCTGCACTAAGTCCTTACTCAACTGCTTTGACAGACATTTCAACCCTGACAGCATTTTTATTTGCTTTGCTTTATCAGGCACGGAAGAATTAAGCCAAAGACTGTATTAAAGTGGAAAATTCTTTGGGTTTTTTTCCAGTTTTATTATGATCAAACCAGCGTAAGCTCATGTTGAGTAACATTCAGAGGGATCTAACACTCAGTACCTAAATGCACAATGTTACATTCTACTAGCAGTTTAGCTAAACTGTGTGCATTTATAATGCTAATAAAGTTTTTAGTGAAAGATTATTTTTGAGCTCTTGTTTTGCAGGCCAGGCTGTGTCACAAGAACAGAACTCTGCAGTACAACATGCATCATACTAAATAACTTCGAAGGAAAATTTCTTACCTCCAGCAACTAGCCCAGACTCTCCTAATTGAATTGCTACCCCGAAGCCACCAAGCTTTACTGGGGCTGAATTCTCTTTTGAGGCAAGGAGTACACAGTGTGGCTGAAAAGAAAAAAATCCAGACAAATTATTATATTGTTTGAGAAATACAATTTGTATTTCAAAACTTATTTTCATAAATTTGCAAACAGAAGCTAAAAGTTTGTGTTGTTTGGTTGGTTGGTTGGTGTTTTTTTTAATCATGTCTTAATTTCAGATTTTTTTTTTCCTCTCTGCCATAGACTCCTCTTTCTGCATTGGTTTCCTTTCTATTGTCCCAGGCACAGCAAAATCTTTTCAGGACTTACAGAACTTGCAAGGAACACAAAATGAAATCATACTGAAGTGGAGATAAAAATTCATGCCTATAATTACCGGTATTACTTTTTCTTTTTACCTTCCCCCTTAAGCCTTAGACTGTTTCAATTCTCCAGCAGAAATATCCTGACTATGACAGACTTTGTGGGATTTTATCCTTCACAGAGAACAGAAACCACTACTTTGAGCCTTAAGCACAGAATTCAGTGATCGTTTCTCAAATGCAGGAAAGAAAAGGAACTTCCCTGTGATGCTTCTAATAAATATTGTAATGAAGGATATTGTTTTGGTTTCTAAACTGCATTTCAGGCACAGTCATCCACATCCTTGATTTTCCACAAATAAGAGTGAGGTGTAACATATAAAAATAAAATAATATTTTACAACAATCTGGATAGATACTGGCTGGTGTAGGAGGAAGCAACATACATACAAAATCTACTAGAACACAATTTAGTATTTAACACACATACCCAAACTATTGCATTTAATACAGAACAACTTCCTGCATTTACTTAAAGCCTCCCTTTTAAATACCATATTATTTAACAGGAAGAATGTCAAATTTGTATACTACTTCCTGAGAATATGTTAGTGCTTAAATTACAAAGCTAGGAAGTCAGTGCACAGGAGCTACAAGAATTTCTATCTGACTACCTGTAAAGTCATCATCTGTAACCACCCACGTCTTCTCTTAAAACAGTTTCAATTGTATGAGAGCGAACACCTTCAAGACAATGCTCTAGAGATCTTCATTAAATTTAGGCCTCCCTATGTCAGGTCTTCTAGAATCCACTTTTAAATGTCCAGTTTATAAACGTAATTTTCAATTCCTTACACCCTATTCAAAACAGTATTACCAGGTGGTGTTATTGTTGCACATTGTATTTCACTTCTGCCTTACTGAAATGGTTAAGCTGCACATTTTGGGCACTTTAATATTCTCTCATTGCTATCATTTTCAGTGAAAAAGATCAACCTCGAATTTCCAGCTGCAGGCAAGGAGCAAGGTAGATGGGAGAACCACACCAACAAAAGTAAAATGTACCATTTCACTGTAGTGTTGATCTATCTTTATCCTACAGTTGAAAAAGTGACACTACTTCCACGACAGTGCTGAGACAGCAGGCTGTACCAACATCATTATCATCCAAAAAGCCACTGACAGTGCTCACCAGAAACAAAGCTCCTGAGAAAAAAATTAAGATCTCCAATTCAGAGTGAAACTCTGAGAAGGTTTTATTATAGAACCTCTCCGAGCAAAGCCCAGATAAACCGAGTTTTGCTTGTTAAAAATGTCTTTTTTAAAAAAAAAAATCCAGTTGCAACACTAGTTAAACTTCCCCTTGTTGCCAGTTGTACCGTGTCAGCTGATGTTCATCACTTTCATAGAGAAGCTTTCTAACAAGAGGACCTGCATGTTACTCCTCCCTGTCTTCACCAACGGTTTTGAAAATCAGCAGTTCTTAACACATAAATGGTAAGTGCCTTCTTTTATACTTAAGCTGCAGTAAAACAAATTTCTATTGAAGTTTCTCTTATCTGCAAAGGTGCCACTGACTCTTTCTTAAATAGAGCTTCATTTTAACATGCTGCTTGCTTATGAGTGACACAACTTATGACAGTGAAAAGTTATGTTTCCAATGCATCTGCAGTGTAATCGATACTTCTCTTTCTTATTGATCTAAACTTGTCACTGCTTATGCAAATCGTGATGTCAAGTGTTTCTATAGGAAAGCAACAAACAAGAAATCATAGCAGTAGAGAGGCTTCAAGATGTATTTGAAAGCATCACGTTTTAAAACTGGCCTTTTAAAATAACTTCTTGCCCTGATAATATCAAACGGCAAATATGAAAACAGCTATTTTTGAAACTGCTAACATACTCTACAAGTTTAATGCAATTGTATGGTCAGATAACATGGGATGTTAAAATACTTCAGACTGTCCTCTCAGTAGTTCAGATCATGTATTTACATTAGGTCTTCCTAAGAATTTTACCTGAAGTGTTGCCAATTTCACTGCTGTAGCTTAAAAATTTGCATTTTTAAGACCTAGCATGCAAATTGCATAGCCTAGACACAGACTTAGCCTAAAACCTATTTTCAGGTTATGTATTTAGCAGAGTTTTCTTGTTGGCTTGTTTGGTTTTTTTTTTTTTTTTGTAACAATTGCCAGACAACAAAGTTCAGAGAACCAAAACCACTTCTGAAATTTTTGTGAGATTAGGGGAAAAAACCCTTTCCTCTGTAAAAAAATAAAATTCTAAAGAAACTTTTTTATGGAGTCTTTTGTTGCTATGACAAACAAGTTGAAGAAAAAAATTGTATTATTACAAATCAGTCTTAACCATCTCTCTAAACGGCTTAGTGCACTCTGTTCTAACCACACACTTTTTTGGTTTTCCTTCCTTGGTCAAAACTGACTTTTATCTTCCAGATTGTACCTTCCTGGTCAGCAATAAGCTTAGTGAAATTAAAAACTTTGAAATGAAAACAAGGAAAACAATGAAAACAAGGAAGATTTGAAAACAATCTGTTATTGCATTAATGTATTTCCCAGTTAATACTAGTTTATTTGTGTAATACTGATTTGTGAACAGTCAAGAAAAGGAAAAAACCACTTTAAATTTATATGAAGATATAGATTATTAAAGACAAGCTACTGTAGTAGTACTGGCTCATGGTGTTATAACAGATTACATAGCCAGAGAAATATTAATTCACAACTGCTTATCTAATTGAAACTATTGACTTGCATGTGAGAGATCCTGGGTACTTATTTAAAACTAATACCAGTGAGTTTAGACTTGTTTTAATATATTTCTATGTACTTTGTATCAACACCGAGAATACTTCACTTAGCTATCCTTACCTGTCTTTGCATCTTAAAGTTTTCTTAGAAAGACTAATCCTAAAAACTAAACTTAAAAAACCTATTTGTACTTGCAGCTAAACAAAAAAAAAAAAAAAGATTTCTTGAATTTGCAGCAAAACTTAATAGTTGATTTTTAAAACAACACAAGACATTAATAAAGATGCCATTACAACCCCAGTTATCTGTTTGAGCACTCTATACTCTCTGTTCTTGCCTACAGATTATTCTAGACTTACATTGTGTCGTGATATCTGGCAGTCCTTCTACTCAGCTACAGCAACACTTTGGCATATTTACTTCCTTTAGTTACTGCCTTTTATGTTTAGACTGTATGCAATGAAGCAAACAGACACAAGAAGATGATCCTATGGAGATCTAATTCCTAAAATTTCTCTTTGTTTCTTTACAGAGCAGCTAAAAAACTCTCACAAATGATGGGTGCAGCTTCAGCTGATTCACTGACACACAAAACCATCTGGAGTAACCAAACCAACATGGCCATAAATGCCTCAGAAATTCAAAATGACAGTTGTTCCTTAGACGACAACTCACTGTCACTCACTTTGATAGTTTTTTATTCTATTATTTTTGTTGTTGGATTGGCTGGAAATATTACAGCCCTGTTTGCCTTCCTGTGCATTCATCAGAAAAGGAATTCTATCCAAGTTTATTTGCTAAACGTGGCTGTTGCAGACCTTCTGCTGATCTTCTGTCTTCCCCTCCGAATACTCCATCACGCCAACAAAAACATTTGGATGTTTGGACGGATTTTATGCAAGATTGTAGGAACTCTGTTTTACATGAACATGTATATTAGCATAGTACTGTTGGGACTAATCAGTCTAGATCGTTATATAAAAATAACTAAGTCTGTGAAGCGTCCTAAAATGTTAACTCCGACACGAAGTATTCAGATTTGTTGCGTCGTGTGGGCAATTGCACTAACAGGATTTACAGTAGTAGTTGCACCATCTTTCTTTAAGAGTGAGGACAGCAATTCTACTCTGTGCTTTCATTACCGAAGTAAACAGAAAGCAAAGACAGAAGCGATTTTAAATTATATCACAGTACTAATTTTTTGGATAGTTTTTTTCCTCTTGATCCTTTCGTACATTAAAATCGCCAAGAACCTTCTGAAAATTTCGAGGAGAAGATCAAATTTTCCCAACGCAGGAAAATACACAACGACAGCAAGAAATTCCTTCATTGTACTCATCATTTTCACTGTCTGTTTTGTTCCTTATCACATGTTCCGGTTTGTCTACATTACATCACAGTTACAAAACCCCTCCTGTTATTGGAAGGAGATCATTCACAAATGCAACGAGGTGATGCTCATATTTTCATCATTTAACAGCTGCCTAGACCCAGTTATGTATTTCCTCATGTCCAGAAGCGTCCGTAAGGCTGTATTCCAACTTATTTGCAGAAAAATTCATGGAGAGTCAAGCCTAAATACGGAAAGCACTTCAGACATAAAACTTGGACAATATACACAGGAGAGATTATCTACTATCACTCCCCACTCAAGTTATTCAAGGAAGAAGTTTGTGGTTTGATTGTTTAGATGAATGGATTTCTCTCTATTGCTCCAGGACATCAACTGCAGATCACAAAATGCTAAACTGTACAGCTACTAATCCTGCCTCTTTCTTCCTGGTCACAAAATGAGAAGTCTTGCTTCTGGTTGTGAAAATGAGAAGTTACTTTTCAGAAGTATTTTGCTCTTGTTTATCCATGAAAACAAATTAGGAAGTTCTCGGACATCCTCTGTTGGACTAAACTAGAACACTAACTCTAAGGAGATTTCCATGAAGGGTGTTGAACCTGTATAAGGAATCTTGTATATATACATTAATATTAGTAACTTGTGTATGTAAATAATAGATGAATTTTGCAAAAAGTAAATTGTGTCCTATTTGAAAGATCTATATAAACCATTACAGATTTTATATAACTCTCTGTTTTAATAGGTTTCAAAGAGATCAGTATTTTGACTACATCTATAAATGTATTTTATTGAAGAAAATATTTTAGAATTTGGCAGCGTACGTGGCTTGAAAATGAGGTGAAGAATACAACAGCCATTAATTCAGTTATAATTACAGAAGGTACACTTAGTTTTATTAAACAGTAAAATTAAAATATTCAAGCCTCCTAAAACCCTTATTATATTTTCAACAGTTTAATGAATGTCAAGGTCGAACACGTAAGGAAAAGCAAGCAATGCTTTCAGAAAATGAGAAATTAATGAAAGAGAGATGACATGGAGGTATTTTCAATTACCTAAGACTTCCTTCAAACTCTGACAAATTTGGTGGCTGCAGCTACACAAAGTAGTTCAGCAAGGCACATAAACTCAGAGGACTGAGCACAGAGGGCAGCCTGGCTCAGTCACTGTTCTACTTGAAGATTTCTAAAGCCACACATTTCAGCTGCACGCTTGTGATTAAAATAATCTCGGTAACTGCTGATGCTGTGTGAACAGCAATGTAACAGCAATGCCCCACAGATACAGCTGGACTCTCAGATTAAAACTAAACAGGTTTATGTATTTAGGCACAAACAAATCCCAAAGTGCAACATTTTTTTAAAAAACAGGGAGCTGAAGGTGGGGGTTGTCTGGCCCAAAGATGACTAAAGCAGCAGTTATGCCATGAACAACTTAAACGTCTGGTGTAACAGGACGGAGAGGTGAACTAAGTGCAGGCTAGATGTTAAGCTCCATAAAATAAGGATTTATTATCTTGACACATACAAACAATATTGCTCAAGTAAGCAGGTGTAAAGAAGTTGGTTTTAATATGACTACCAGTAACTTCTCTAATGGATCACATGACTTTTAATGTCAAATCTGTGCCCAAACGTGGATTTTTACTAATTCATTATAACATTCTGGTTTTACAGAAGTTATTCATAATACTCTCACTGAACAAACTAAATATAAGACTTCATCTCTGCTAGATATAAACTTGATTTAATTTTGATGTGATTTTACATAATTTAGATTTGGTGAAAACGAGTATAAACATGTTAAACCAATTACAATGACTAGCCAGTCTATTTTGTTTTCATTTTTTTTAATAAAAAATTGTGGGGTTTCTTACTCTCCAAAAGAGAGTAAGAAAGGTTCAAAAGAAAGGTTCCTATAAACACATAATTTCATAAAGGTACAATGGTAACTTTGTTTTTTCTTAAGCACTTCAGCATACAATGAAGGCATTTGTACGATAATTTCTGACTGATTCTCACAATAATTGCATTTCATGATCTTTTATCTATCGTCTTGTCATCCTATGATATGTATGCTTCTCTTGGTTCTCTGTTTGTACAGTGCAATTCTCCTATGCAATACTGTAGTTGTACATAGTTACATCAACTTTGGTAAGTCTAATAGAGTTTATAAACCATAATTTCACAAGATTCATATATTATCTCATCATTCTTTGTCTACAGTTGTTCTGTGAGCAGCTGATTGATGACAGTGACCAGCAGGTTGGGGTGAGGGTGTGGGCTGGGGAACACAGAACAGGACACACACAAATGACATGGTGCAACTTGAACAAAATATGAATTCTAAAATTCTTTTGAACAAAGCACTCAATTTAAACCAGAATTTTCATTTACAAGGACTTCAACTCATGGACACAGCACCATTGCAAAACCACACTTAGATATCTTCAGAAGATCAAGTAATAGTACAGGGTTTTGATGCTGCAAATCCAGGCTGCATTAAATAAATCAACTCTACAGCTCAGAAATGGAAATCAGGAAGGGAGCAGGTCTATAAGAAAGTCTATAAGAGCAGGTATGGCACAGAAGAGGGAAACAGTTATGACTTCATGATCTCCACAGAGTAGCAGTTAGAACAAAGAAACAACCCCAAAAAGCAACTAGACAAGTGAAAACTTTTTGGATTTCCTCAACTACATAAATCAGTGCTTCAAGATGTTAAAGGCCAGATGTATCAGCTGGCTCAGAAAGGGATCTGAAACTAGACTGCACTTTCATACAGAAAGCAATTACTACTGACCAAAAAACAAAAGCAGGCATCTTTACTGTTTTTAAAAAATATTTAATCCTTACATATTTTTTTCTGCAATCAATTTTCACAAACTTGAGGGTAACATGCCAGGCTTTGCAAAACCATATTACTGAAGAGCAAATGGTACTGAAATAACCTGGGAGATCTGCTCAAAGTTACACTGTGACAAGTCAAATGACCATATAATTAGTCACTTTAATAGCGTGTCTTACTTCTCCTCTTAGCAGTGCTTCCTAAGAATTGTCAGGGTCAACTACAGTAATTTCCTGAGTCTTCAGGTGAATTTCAATATGAAAGTAATTCTATTTATTCTTCTTTTTGTAATTAAAGCCTAACTCAATGCACATCTCATAATCTGCACGAAATCTTGTTTTCCTTTTTATTGAAATCTCCAACACATCTTTGAATTTCATTTGCTGTACCAGAATGTCACCTCCTTTTTTAGTATGCAAAAATGGGTCCATATTCTTCATTAGCATAAATACTAGTTAGAAAATGTATATAAGGTATATATGTTGCCTAGCTACTTATCTACCTTTTAGACTTGACATATACATTAATAGCTATGTTGCGTTACACATATTCCTTAAAATAAATGGAAAACATAAGCAAAGAAACTACACTGTTTACCAGACACAAGTTTATAACTTGAATCATAAACGTGTTAAAGTGTACCTGGTTTAAGTGAACAGCTGTGCTGGTTTTGGCTGGGGTAGAGAGACTTGGCTGGGATAGATTTCTTCACAGTAGTTGGTACTGGTTGTGGTCTGGGTTTGTGATCAAAATAGTGTTAATAACTATTTAGCTATTGCTAAGCAGCACTTGCACAACATCAAGGACTTCGCCTCTCAGAACACCCACCAGAGAGGACACAGGGGGTGCACAAGGAGCTGGGAGAGGACACTGCTGGGACAGCTGAGCCCTACTGACCACAGAGACATCCCAGAGCACCTGGTGTCAGGCTCAGCAACAAAAGCCAAGCAGGAAGTTTGCCAGGGTTGCCATTTCTCAGGAATTCGCTGGGCATTGGTCAGTTGGGTGTGAGCATTTGGGGATTCCTTCTATCACTTGTTTTTCTTGGTTTCTTATATCTCTTTTTTTTTCTTTGTCTTTAAACTCATTACACTCTCTTTATCACAAACCATGAGTTTTCTCACTTTTACCCTACCAGTTCCCCCTCTCAGCCCAGGGGAGAGAAAGCAAGCAAGTATCTGCATGGGGTTTAGGTGCCTACTGGGATGAAACCACAACAACCCTCTCTGGCACCCAACACGGGGCTCAAAGGGTTTGAGATAACGGCAGATTTGACCAGAGCGTGTCAGAAGGAGAGGAGGGAGCCCCAGAAGGAGTGGTCTGTTCTGCAGCAGAGCAGCCACAAGAATGAGAGGAGGAAGAAGCAAAAGTCATAAACAAGTTTTCACACCTTTACCCTCCTGATTCTCTTTCCCATCCCAGTGAGGGGGAGCAACCAAGTGGCTGTGTGGGGTTTACCTGTCTACCAGGGTTAAACCACAACTTCAAGTTTCATTTTCACACTGAAATTAACTGTAATTATGGTTTTAACCTGCAAAATGGTGTTTTTCATGAGGGCATACAATTATCCATCATTTTGATAGCACAACATAGGAAAATTTATTTGAATTACTTCCCTCACAACATCAGTCAATGAAACCATAAAAGAGGAGTGCAGCTTACATCACTGATAAACAAGTAAGAATTACATTATTCCTGGAACTGGGAAGTTCACATACAGAAGCTTTAGTTTAATGGTTTCTGACAGCATGTACAGAACCAGGACAGAGAGGAGGGAGATGTGTTGTACAAAGTGTACAGAGAAAAAGAAAGGTTGATAATGTTCCACCAATGCAAAATGTATTTTCTGTAGCACTGCAAACCTTCTGCCAGCCTTTTTTCCATCCCTTAAACAAAATCCCAGTTACTGAGGGTTCTGTGGAATCCAAGAGAACTGAGAAAATGCTAAAAAGCTGTCACACTGTTCACTGATCGTAGAGTGGATTGGTAGGAAAACTCTGTGAAGAGAAGTTGTTCAACAGACATTGTGAGAGTTAAGCCATTTTGTGAGGGAAGTAAATCAATCAAATCTTTCTATGTTGTGTTATCAAAATAATTGATTTGTCTGTCCCCATGAAAACTGAGGGTAAGGGATGAAGTTGGAAAAAGCCTTAACACTAACTGCACAGTTAGAGTGGGAAATGTAGAAATAAGAACATCAGTTGCAGAGAAATGAATAATTTTCTACTGTTGTTCTGCAAAGTGAGAAACAAAATGAGGAGTAAATGGTAAGTCTTGGTTCCTTTAAGTTTGCATACAGTAAGTAGTATACCTCTGCACCTATTATAAAACAAAGCCAACTTCTTCATATAACTCTCAAACCACAGATATAAGTGACTGTGCATTAAAATCAAAAATATACTTGCTATTCCTTACACAAAAATTCTCACTAGGTAAAGATGAAAACACAAACATGGTCAACAACAAATTAAAACTCTGAAGAAAAACAGGATCATTTTTGTCAGAGGGTACAGAAGTGTTCTTTATCAGTAAGGAATGATTTTTGCAGCTGTGCTGGTTGGTTTTAGCTTAAACCGCGATAGCAGCCATAAGAAGCTACCTTTTAAAGTATCAGTTTTGCTTTTACTGCAGTGTTTTAGATTTTTATTTTTGCTTTATTACTTTTGCATTTTCACAGAAGCTTAAGAAGAACCTGGAAAACCCAAACAGCTGTTATACACAAACATATTTAAATTGAAAAACCATAAATTACAGTATGGTGCAGAACAACAGAGAAAGCTTCCTATTTGTCTCTGATGATCAACACAGTTTTCATGTTAAACCCCAATTTCTGAAGTTAACAGTAAAAATCCTCATGAGCAATACACAGACAGTTCTTTTTTATAAGCAAATATAGTTGTAAAGACCTTTGGGAGATGTATAATGACAGTAACATTAAAGACCTGAAGTATAAATTGGAAGATTATTTTTATTAGTATTGTCATCCTCAAGCTAAGTTTCCCATACTAAAAGACGTTGCTTGGCTTGTGATTTGCCTGTCCAGGTAAAACAATTACCTGGACCCTGTGAAACACTTAACTCTGCACATTGTACGACAACCAAGGAATTGAAACTGTGAGTGCAACATATCCCCATTTCTATATCCTTAAAGATACCACAGAGCTGCACTGCACACACTTATAATTCAGCAAACAGCATGGGAACTTTCATTTGAGGTCTGTTTTGCTGAACCACAAGGGAAGTTTTAGAAACTGGTGAAAATAAATTATCGGTGAACACCAAACAGAGACCTATGTTAAATCTGCCCAATATTTTTATCTTCACTGATTCAGCACAACGCTCAGCTCGAGCAGATTTAAACATGAGCTTAGACAATTTCGCTTTGATAAGCACTTCTTACAGTATTAAATACATATACTGATTATAGAGAAAATCCTCATTAAATCAAGTCAACAAAAGTGCTGTGCACACACTGGGTCACCCCTGCATGGAAAGCTGACAAGCAGGCAGAGGGGAATCATGGTGCTCTACAACAACTCTCCTGATACAAGTGTCCAACTGGAAATGGTTACTGTGCAGTGCATCTGTCTTAAAGAGTTCATGCAGTCAAAAATACCTTTCAGTTTGAATGTTTAAGGAAAAAAAAAAATTCCCATCAAAACTAAGCACCAAAAGTCAAAGTCCTAGGTAAACTACTTGGTAAATGATTTTTCTGGAAAGAAGACATGGATTGGACTTGTATAGTAGCCAGTGCACCTTAAGAGACTTATCTTGGTATTAAATGCAATACAGTGGATCTTGGGCCTTCTACAGTACAGGCACCTGGACTGCTACAGAGGCCAGAAGTAACCAAGCTGCTGCCTCCTTCCATCCCACAAGGAGCAACTGCTGCCAACATATTCCATACTCAGTTGTACAGCAGGAACTGGTTATAACATGTGACATGATAGGTATGGGTTATAAATGGTCAGCTGAAACACCTTTCACAGAATGGGTCACGTTAAAAGGAACCACAGTGGGTTTCATCTGGTCCAACCTCCCTGCTCAAGCAGGATCATCCCAGAGCGCATGGCACAGGATTGTATCCAGATGAGTCTGGAATATCTCCCATTAGGAAATATTCCAGTGAGGGAGACTCCATAACCTCTCTGGGCAATCTGTTCCAGTGCTCGGTCACTGCACAGTAAAGCAGTTCTTCCTCATGTTCAGGTGGAACTTCCTGGGCATCAGTTTCTGCTCATTGCCTCTTGTCCTGTTGCTGGGCCGAGCTTGCTCCATCCTCTGACACCTCAATTCAGATACTTGTGTACACTGATGGGTTCACCTCTCAGTCATGTCTTCTTAAGGCTAAACAGGCCCAGCTCCCTCAGCCTTTCCTCATTACTGAGGTGCTCCAGTCCCTTGATCATCTTTGTCACCCTCTGTTGGATCTGCTCCAGGAGCTCCATGTCTCTCTTGTGCTGAGGAGCCCAGAGCTGGACACAGCACTCCAGGTGATCCTCACCAGGGCTGAGCAGAGGGGTAGGATCACCTCCCTGACCTGCTGGCAATGCTCTTCCTAATGCAGCCCAGGATCCCATTGGCCTTCTTGGTCCCCAGGACATGCTGCTGGCTCCTGGACAGTTTGTTGTCCACCAGGACCCCCAGGTCCTTCTCCACAGAGCTGCTTTCTAACAGGTCAGCCCTCAGCCTGTCCTGGTACCTGGGGTTATTCTTCTCCAGCTGCAGGGCCCTGTACTTGCCTTTGTTGAATTTCAGAGAGTTCTTCTCTGCCCATCTCTCCAGCCTGTTGAGGTCTTTCTGAAGGGCTGCGCAGCCCTCTGGGATATCGGCCACTCCTCCAGCTTTGTGTCATCAACAAACTTGCTGAGGAGACACCTCCCACTTCACCCGTCATTGATGAGTAAGTTAAACAGTCCTGGGCCCAGTATTGAACCTTGGGGGACACCACTAGTGACAGGCCTCTGACTAAACCCTGTGCCACTGATTAAAAACCTCTGGTATCTGCTGTTCTGCCAGTTCTCAATCCACCACTGTTCACTCATCCAGTCCACATCTCCTCAGTTTGCCTGCGAGGATGTTGTGAGAGACAGTGTCAAAGCCTTGCTGAAGTCGACGAATTTCACCCCTGAGAATTTCCTGGGTTTGGTGTTTTTAGGGCCAGAAAACAAGTTTTCTGCATACAAGGACAAAATGCAACATACGGTGCCTACTGGCATATAAAATCCAGTAACATGTATAAATTAAGAGTTATCATGGTTTGAGAGTATAGAAAATATAAATAATTGATATGAATGATGCACGTGAAGATAATTATGAAGAGTTTAAGAATGAATCGCATAAAAGAAGCACCTGTACCATTTGAGTACCTTCAAATATATTTTAGATAAAATACATATTTTAGAAGTTAGGTGAATGGAAATAGTCCACTAAAAGAATAAGGAAGGTGCTTACTACAGCTTAGAATCAACTGTTACCGTTTTTCTGGGTTAGGTGTTTTTTTTTTTTTTAAAAAACTTATCCCATTCCTTTGCTACTGATCTCAGTAATCCGTTCCAAAATGAGGTCCGATGACTTCACTATAATAATCTATTATCATATAATAATCAGAAAAAAAAATGTAGCATTATCTCTTCCTACAGCATAAGTTATTGTCATTGAATTATAAATACCACAGGCAACAGTCAATAACCAACCAAATAATAATAATAACAACAACAACTAAAAAACCCCTGCTTATGAGAATGGTTCACACCACTCATAGCAAAATTTCAGGATATGCGTTCTTGTAACTAAACCTCAATGGAACATCACAATAACAAGGACTTCTAAGACTATGTAAGAGACTATTAAACATTTAATAAATACAAGACCCTTTCTGTTAGAGCAAATTTTAATATAACCATACATTCAAACATGGAGAAAAACCCAAAAGGTATAATTAAATCTAACAAGAAAAAGACTTAAAGTACATGCAAACTAATTACAGCATTACAACCTAATTACTAATACTCTACAGCAAGTAAATTTAATTATGAGTTCAGTTATGCATTCTAAAGAGGAAGCCAGCATACATGTCCATCATTTTAGTAAAAAAATTAATGAGACTGAACAATAAAATTGATAATAGATCACTGAGGTGAATTCTTACCTCAGTGTATGTTTCAACATAAAGCAAAACTAGCAAAACAAGAACCTTGCAGAATAAAAACTTCTGCAATTTTGGTATCTCTTCTGTTCTCATAAGCAATTTATTTATAGCTGTTGAAAAGCTATACAACCACAGATGTATCAGACAGAAAACATTCACAGGTCTCAACTTTTGCAGACCTAAACAGAGTTTGACTGATTTGTGATCAAACCTATCATCCTGTGGAGGAAGCAAATGGTCCTGTGCACACTTCTGGATGATTTGTATAAAACACTGTATTTTTTAGACAATGAGTCTGTTTTCCCTGACTGATGCCTAGGATGCATCAGCTGAAAGTTGCTTCCCCACAATCCATCTCCTGACTAGACAGGAGAGATGTGCTCCTGTCCCTCATTTGGTCACTCATGTCTGGACATACACTGACACAATAATATTGTATGTGGGCTTCAGGAACACACAGTCAGCTTTGTGGTAGCTCCTGGAGCTGAAGAACTGTTAAATGTCATTGAAAAGACAAGTTTTCACATATAAAATAGCAACTTCTTTTTTTTTTTATTCACATTGGAAAGTGGGCAGTCCTAAAGAGAACCCCTCCAGCCCCCAAAAAGAGGAAAGCACTATATAAGGATTGCAAGATGTTTCTGTGCCTTAACTACATGACCCCAAAGGACTGTTACAATCACTCTTCCACACTATCTCATTTTTTGTCATTTCCCTAATGGAGCTGATCCTGACCTAATTTTTAAGTTTTTTGTACAGACAATATCATTTTGTCTGAACTTTAAATGCCCAGATGCTGTCTGACATTGTGAAAGAAAAGTGCACACTCTGAAAACCTACTGATGTCAGAGAGATATTGTTCTTAGTTGTATTTTCCAGATTCAAGTGTCACCGTTTTCATTGCAGCAGTGGAGACAGAACAGCCATCAGAAATATTTCCTCTCAGCAAAGGAAGGTGCCTGCAGCTTGCACAGGTAAGCTTCAAACTACTACTTTGTTTTACCTGACAAAATTTGGTCATTGACACAAAAATTATCATTAGACTTTTAAATGAGTATATTCAGCAATTGTTTCGTGAATTTAACTCGTCATAAACATTTTGGTTTAACAAGACATGAACTCAGTGCATAGTAAACTGCAACAGCTAGGAAAGTTAATTTTTTAATTTAAGTTTAATTTGCAAGTTGTCAAACACTGCCTACAGCAGAGTTTTAAACTTAGCATCTGGGCTTTTTATCATACCTACACAGAATCCTCTTTAGCATCTGAGTTCATTTGCTTAAAGTTGTCAACAAAAAATTATTATCTGACTGTAAGTTTGAAACCTCTTAATTTGTTCCATATAATTTTATATGAAGCAAAAGCTAACTAGGATACACTGCACTAAAACGTATGTATGATACAAAAGTAAAAGCTCTCCAGTACAGGTTAGTAAGTTGAAATACCAGTTTTTATACACAGTCATTGTATAGAGCTTTGATTTCTTATTTTCAGTTTGAAAATTCAGAAAAGATTGAAAACTGATCTTGGAAAAATAAATATATTGCAGTTTTCGACAACCATTTTATATGTTTACAAATATAGACTAAATGTATAAAACAAGATTAGATACAGACTTGAGCACAAAATAAATACATTTAGCCAGATTCCTACATCATACTGAGTCTAATTTGTACTTAAATGGAGGTATTGGACGCTCCTCTGCATTTCTGCAAAGTAATACTTTGCATTTAATTTGCTTATGTAAACTTTAAATGGCTTTAAATGGTTTCCAAATTAGGTTACAGATGCTCCGGCAGGCTGAGAAATAAACCAAGATCGCAGAAGTTATTGCCAGACCCTAGCCTGAACCTTCAGTTCCTAATTTATTTTGTTAGATTCTATGCACATAAAATCTTAGGGGTTTAACATCAGGCAACTTTTTTTCACAAAATCTCAGTGGGAGAGAACACTCAAACTGTAACCTCACGCAAACTCAAGATGGTAACAGCATCAAACAGCTGTTAGGAACACTGAAAAGTAGGGGAGAAACAGAAACAGCTGAGATCTGAGCAAGGAATAAAAGAGATGTTAAATGAACATTACAGAAGAATAATTTTTTAATTGTTTTTCAGCTCTGACCATTCCTTCAAGATACACTGGCATAAATGAACAATTCAACATGTTTTCTTCAGCCATCACCAGCTACCACTGTAGCTCTACCTGTCATCTACTCCTGCCTATTCCCTGCTGGAAGCTTTGGAAACATTCTCGCTGCCTGGATATTTTCAAGGAAAGTGCCCACCAGGAGAACACAATACATTTACCTGGCAAACCTCGTGACTGCAAATCTGTTTGTATGCAGCACAATGCCCTTCCTGGCTGCCTACTTTGCAGGAGGGAAGCACTGGAGCTACGAATCCTTGGAATGCAGGATAGCACATCACCTCGGGACTCTGGTCATGCACGTCTGCATGTATGTGACCATTATCATCCTGTGCTCAATTGCTCTGAGCCAGTATGCAACGCTGAGGAAGAACTGTGACACACAGTACTCCCAAGCAGTTAATGAAAACCTCTCCAGATGTTTGCTTCAAGCGTTTCGTCAGCCAAAATTTGCTAAATATTTGTGCATCGGTATATGGTTTACTGTGCTCTGCATAACAGTAACAGCTATAACATATGATGTCCAGGCAAGGGCTTTGGAATACTTTCCCAGTTGCTACAACATCCAGGTAGAAGCTAGTGAATTTACTGCAATGATTGCAGGTTCTGTTGCCACTGCATGTTTTTTTGTGTCTTTTATGACAGTTTTGAGGTCATACTATTCTCTTACCAGACATCTGAATAACATACAAAAAAATAGCTGTATTGGACAAAAACATCTAATTTACAGTAAAGTGAAAAGAAACATTCTTGTCATCCAGATGATATTAACTGTCTGCTTTCTTCCGTATCATATTTTTAGGCCTCTTTTTTACATACTGCTTAGACATAATGACTGCCCAAGGTTAAACTACTTAGTGGAAATTAAAAATTTCCTTACTTGCCTTGCTGCTGCTAAAAGCAGTTTAGATCCAGTTATAACCCTTCTGTTAGATAAAACATTTAAGAAAAGTCTTTATGGTCTGTTTACAAAATCCACACCAGAACATCAAAAACGTGACGTTGATATTTTCACTGAAATGGGAAGGAATATGGAAAGATTTTAGTAACTATAACTATCAATAAACTGATTTTAACTACCTATGGCCATGTTTTGATATGAAGTGGTAAATATTCAAATAAAATAATAACATATTGTATTTTTTTCAAATCATCTTGCTTGCTACATTAATATTAGCCATAATAAATTCAATGTGTATATCCAAATGAATCCAAGCAATCTGTACAGTGAAGTGTGTAATACCCATCCATTCATGAAATGCAAAAGATATTTTATGTTTCACCTATTGACAGCGTTTTTACCTAAAAAATCAAGGAAGAAGGCAGAAACTAGGTTGAAGTTGAGGACTCAGTTCTTGCCCATCATCAAAAAAAGCCCCAGGTTTTGGACACACGTTTCCTTCACAAAAAAGGCTGAACAAAGCATAGACATTTGCCCTGGAATGGCTGAACCACAACTGATGGCCAAGTAACTACAGCAAGACTGAATGGAGCAGTGTAAGTCCTCCAGATGCTCAGTGCCACTGACAAGACTGGTTTTAGATCAGCAGCTGCAAGTCTGGGTGAGCAAATATGTTCACTACCAAAGCACCCTTATAATTTGCACAGATACAAACTCAGAACCCCAAACTTCTGTCCTTTCTTAATTAGATTTTATAGGGAATGGAGTTGCACTTGTTAGGATACCTCAGCACGTGGTTGACTGTGGTTGTTTCTCTTAAGACAGAGTTGTTGATGGCAGCATAGGCTGAAATCATTCTTTCCCTAACCCTTCTAGTAACAACCACTTGCTCCCCAGCACTTATCAAAAAGGCAATAAAATGAACAAAACTTTGGGAACTACTAATCAAATATAACATTGTGATAGACTCTTAGCAAGATCTCACTCCAACATTTCTACGTAGTGCCAAAAAATGATACACGCCTTGCTTTTCTCCTACGCAGTCTGTTCAAGATTATGTCTCCTTTAAATTTTTTAATTGCATCAAAGTTTTTCTTGTTTGAAATGGTGGAAAAGCTTTTGTGCAGTACAGGCAATTCAAGAAACTACAAATTGAGTACTACATTGGTCTAGCATTGGAGAGAATAGTTCGTGGAGGAAAAATCCCAGAAAACTTGAAAGGCATGAGGGAGAGACAGAAAAATACTACAGTGTAACACAGTTGATATGGCAAACTTCTTGCATTGTTTAGACATCCTGTGGCCAAATCAGAAGTTAGAAGGTGACTTGTCAATTGCATAGTAATTTAAAAAAAAAAATTAATTTCCATTGCAGTGAACACAAAATCCTAAGGCAAATATGCACAGCACACACTTTGCAAAGCAGTTTAAAGACTCCAAGTGCCTGTCTACTTTTTGGTTAACCCATTCCAATGTGCTGCATGGGTAGCCAGCTCATCAATCAGAAGATAAATGTTTTCTGACTGTCTGGGCAAATGACTGAAACATATAAACCTACTGACCAGAAAGCATTAAATGTTGAGCTCTAAGAAGGCCAAGCAGCATAAACATAATTCTCAGCAAAACTGCTTCTGATCACCCAGCAAACAGCTAAAGGTACACTAGGAAAAGAGCTGGACAAAACAGAGGGACTCTGAGATAGGAAGCAGAGGACTAGACATAAAGAGGAAGAAAAGTGTCTGCCTGAATAAACACTGAGAAAAGGTACTGAAAGCTTTATTCTGGGAGTCTCTTAACTTCTGCACTGAATGAGGAAGAGCTCCTCAGAAAAAACATGGCCAGGTAGGACACTTAGGTTCCACCCCTGTTAGTGATTTTGCAGTCTTAATAACTTTAAAACAATTTAATATGTAAGAAAATCCTCACCAAGAAGTTTCTACTGGATCTCAAGGATCTAATAACCTCTTGAAAATACAGAAGAAGCACCAGTCATTACTGAATGTTCCCAGAAACCATAAAAGAAGTTCAAAGTGAAAAGAGTAGAAGGAAAGCAACATGCAACAGATTTCTTGTTGTGGTAGTTTGGGTTAGGCCTTCCTTGGTGACCACTTTGTAGCCAAGGAAGGGTCTAGATTTACCCAGTATTCCCTACGATTTTTACGTAAACCAGACTATAAGAAGAAAGGAGGGAAGGCCCAAACTACCACACTTGTTTTGCATATTCAAAGATTGGAAAGAGAAGATGGTTTTACAGAACAGTTTCTATTCTGGTAATTTTTTAATGTAGTTGAATATAGTTATAAATACATAAATACATATCCACTAGTTTTATTCATTTCCCAGATATGCCTAAAAGCAGAAGTGTAAGAGTGTTAAACTACTGGCAAGATCTGAAGTGCTGAACTACAGGCAGTTCAGGCAATGAAAGACAGAAGTGGTAACTGCGTGTGCTCTCAGAATTCATATGGTTAATTAAGTTCTGTACAGTGCAAAAATCAACATTGAAATCTATGCACAGATCAAGTCCCAAGTCACCCAGACCAACTCAGATTTGTATATGACACACAGCACAGTGCATAAGGTTTAGTCCTATTCCCTGGAAAAAGTGTTTTTACTTCCAGTCACAGAAATATTGAACTGAATCTTAATAGCAGAGAAGGCAGAATTCATGTATTTTGCTTAAGCAGTTTCATCTATTTACATGACCATGTTGCAAACAAGCATTCATACCTACCAAGATAACCTACAGTAAAAATTTTGGATGTCTGCATTTTGCTGACAAGTTTGCCCCAACTCCAGTTGCACGTCAATCAATTTGCTAATCAGAAACATATACAAACACTCAAACTACGTGGAAATCATGGCAACAAGTTGGAGTGTTTGGAAAGAATTAAGGAGAAAATCTCAGCAACTAAAGCTCTTGATGTGATTAAATTACTCCTGTATCAGTTTTACTAAAAGGTATCTTTATAACAAGATTTCTGCAACTATGGAAAATGCTACATAAACATCACAATACAGTCTAACAGAAGATTGCAAAACCTCTTGATGTTTCACTGATAAAAACCATTCCATTGCAGTCATTGCAAAAATGAACAAGCGACAAATGAGACTCAAACTGTAGGCAAGAGTTTTACAGGAAAAGACAAACATCTCATTTCGGACCAACAATACTCCCCTTTCCCTTTTGTTGTTCTCTTACATAAAGATTATTATGTTCACAAACTGCTGTGCAATAACATTCTGTATTGGAAAAAAACTCCCTTTCAATTCTGCTACTTTTGGTAGCCATCGTTTGGGTATTTCTGACATAGCAAGGTGACTACAGGTCATCTTGTGAAAGCTTTCATGTTTTGTTTCTGTCATCAGAGGTGAATCTGAAGCGTATGGGAGTTTGTCACAGGCTGCACAGTGCTCCAGAAGCTTTGGTACATCTTGGGATTTGGAGAAGTCAGGTGAAGTTTCTGGCACAAGAATACAGCAAACTGAAGTACTCCTGTCTAGCTCTACCAAATCAGTTAGTGAGCACAAAAGTGGCTAAAAGACACCTAATCCTTGCATGGGCTATAAGGTGCAAATTTTCCTGTGCATCAGCTGATGATCAAATATTTTGCAGTTCAAAATAACACTCACAGAAAGGTTAAAAGGAAAAAAAAACGTAGTATGACTTTATCAACATTACAGATTTTATAAATGCACTTTCATCCATTCAGGTATTTTGGAAACTGGTCATTTAGTCTACTTCCTTTCAAAACACTGTCTACAGTGACATCTAGAGCTGGGATACTGCAGTTTAGCTTAATGTGTTCTGCACCCAAACCCTGTAGTTCTGCACTGCTTTTGCCAACATGAAACACTGTTGGTTTACACTGCTTTACACTGACACATTTTTTCTAATCTAATTGAATAGAGTTATTTCTAAGGATAGTATCTCAAAAAACTCTGTGATTCTGAGGTTTTCAAAATCTAAAATAAATTTCCACTTTACACACAGTGAAATGGGCCTCCCTCAGAGGGCCTTGAAACTGAAATTTGTTTTTGTTCAAGCACGTGGTCCAAAGAAACCAAGTGGAGCTTTCAGAAAGACACAGCAACAAAAAGATGATGTTAATTCAGAAATTCTTATGCACTATCAAAAATGAACAATTAAAAGAATTCAAAACCTTCAAGACAGAACATGATGAGACATTCTACCATGAATTACGAGGCCATCCTTTGAATTTGACATAAGAAATTACTTTTAAAATACCAGACTTTAAAAAACTAAGAAGCCTATTAAGCAATAATTTTCTTGATTCTAGAAGCAAAGGAGTAAGAGGCTGGGAAAGTCTGCAATGTCTGTGTACACAAGAACAAATGACCCCTTAAATGAAAATCATCAGCCCAATGTCTGTACTCTCTTCCCTCACAGATCACCTGGAGGAGTTTGAGTCTTCTCTTACCCACTAAAGCCCAAGATTCACTTCTCAAACTGCACCATCAGAGCTTGTTAATTTTCATTACTTCCTACAGTGTTTGGTTCACTTTGAATATAACCAAACTCTCAGAAAAGTGGGAATAACTATTAACTATAACTAATAACATTAACAAAGAAATTGTATATTCAAATTGAAGACTGTCAAACACACTTCAGTTAAAACTCCCAATTACTTACATTAAAATACTTTGGGATAAACTACTTCCATAAATATTGACAGAAATAGCACAAAATTCACCAGATCGAAAAGAAAGTGTACATACACTGTTGTAAAAAACACTGCATTTCTCCTCACAAACTTGTTTATATTAGAGAAGTTTTCATAATAATAAATGTTTAAGACTGCCTGCAAAAATTAGATAATACTACCAATATTGTAGCATTTAAGCATGTGCATCTCTCTGAAATCTTAGCGTGGATGAGGACTGTCATTATACTGTCAAATTGACGCCCTTGAACTACCAATTCCAGTTTAATTTATGCAATTAATTTATACGCACATTTTGCTAACAAGACAAAAATGCAAGCAGATTTCATTTGAATATTCAAAAACTAGAAATTAAACTGACTTTCAAAGCAAGTTGTAATCAAATGCACATGTAATTTGTGAGTACAGATCTCCTAAATGTTCTATATTGATGAAATTAGAAAACTTTAATCTTACATGAGACAATAAGAGTAAAGATTCACTCAGCAAATAGAGATTCCTTTTCTAGAGCTCCCCTCTTCCTCTAAATTACAGAAATTGAAATTCAGTAGTTGACACTATTGTGGTGAAGAAAAAAAGAGTAATTAAACCCCCTTACCTTCACATCCCTGTGAATTATATTATTATCATGACAGTAACGTAGAGCTTCCAATATCTGCCTCATGTAATGACTGAAAAAAACAAACACGTTATGCATGACAAACCTGCAGGAAAAACTACCACAAACATGTAACAAACTAAGTTTTAAGAGTCTAATTATATAAAACTAATCAAACCAACTTAACCCCAAATATAGGGGGGTCTGTAGTATGAAATTTGTGTTCATAGTAGTGAATAATACCAGCTAAAGTTTGAGAATTATTCTGACTGAAGCCAAGGAAAATTAGAAAAATCTGTATTTTTGTAAGGTTTCAAATGATCAATAATTCTGCTTCAAATGACAAGGAAATCAGGACTGCCCATTTTTTTAATAACAAAACACAGAAAGGAAATAAGTGCCTGATTTATCTGAAGAAGTACTGGACCAAGATCTTGGCTTTCTTGGTGCAGATTGGAGACTGATTTCTTTCTCCCCTGTGTCCAAAAGATGTCCTAAGAGATCACTGACCACAGCAGAGTCAAGAAAGCCAAGAGCATCTTGTGTTGCATTAGACAGAGCATTATTGTGGGCTCAGGGAGGTAACCCTTGCCCTCTGGAGGCTCCAGCTGGTTAAAGGGAAGGTTTTTCTCTAGGAACATAACTATGCACTGCAATCGAGTTGCTCAGGGAGGCTGTGGAGTCTCCATCCTTGTCTAGAACCCACTGGACAAAGTCTTGAGCAGTATGATTCAAATGCCAAGCTGACCCTGCCTTGAGCAGGAGGTTGACATAAAGACCTCTTGATGTCTCTTCCAGCTTGGTTTCTACAGCACTAAAAAATCTACAGTGGGGAGAAAAGTAAAAAAATAACCTCATGGGCTTTGAGGTCAACAACCGTGCCACTAGGACACTGGTTTTTATTATCCTTCTGCAGTTTTATAGACTCTCTCATGCTGTTTCAAAAGTTGAAGTGCCCATAAATAAAGTGATACATAAGCCAGAAAAAGCAAACTCCATCTAGCAAGACCAGTAAAATTCACACCTGTCAGGCAAGGCACCTAATGACATCATGAGAGATCCAAAAAAGGCAAAGACAGATAATCAAGTATCGGATGTGAAATACTGTTTTACTCAATAATCTCATTCAAATATATAACTGGTAAATGACAAAATGTTAATTATTGTAATAAACATCTAGAGTGTGGAAACAGGATTACTTATAGCAGTCTGACTTTTAGCTAACAGATTGTACAACAGTATATTCCATTCTTTCCTATTTATCCTGTGGGATTAATTAAAATTATAATACATACCTGGCTACAGCCTCGCTGTAGACAAATCCAGCATCTGCTCTCTTCACAATTTCAAAACACAGGTCTGCTCCATCCATACTGTAGGTAAAAAGAGGGAAAAATGCTTAAGACAGATAACTATAATCAATTACATAAAGATGCTCCAAAAGATCTACTTGCTCCATTTACATAAATCTTACATAAAATACTCTGGATACATGTACAGTGCATTACACCCTAAAAGAGCATTTAATAGGTAATCTAATAGAAAATGGTTTGGCACAGGTTAACCATTTTATGTCCCTGACATCATATAACAATTCTGTCAAAACACTGGCAATACCAAACATCTCTTCTACTGCTAAACTGCTCATTAAGCAAGGTGTGCAAGACAGCAGTAAGTCAATGCTCTGTACAAGAAGGTTCTGCAAGTTAACAGTCAACGTCTGATATTTGGTTAAGTGTGTTTGTATAAGAACTACCAGTGCAATTCTATAATAATGACTGCAGTAACAAAAAAATCTTACTCAAATTGAATTTTAAATGAAGACTTTAAGAAATACTCTAGAAACATAGTGCAGTCTTTCCAGTTGGCATTTTCTCATAAGGGTAATTAAGCAGGCAAGATGAGATTTTACACCTCACAGCCTCACTGCAGTCACCTGAGAACAGTGACAGCCCACATACTGTATCACTAGCTCTTGATACCTTTTTCTGTTCTCCCTAATTGTCTGTAGTCTTTTTGATCTAATTTCCCACAATAAGTAGTATTACACCTTAGATGCAGGTATATTCATAGATCTTAGGCTGAAATTAGACTGCTATTTCTCAAAAACTAAAGCAGTGTGGAGTGGTAGAACTGCCCTCCTTTTCCCTGTCCTGTAAGTGACCTAAGGCAGATTGATATCTAGAAATATTCACAGTTTGATGGGGCAAGGAGAGAGAGTAACAAGAGTTAACAGGAACAATAAAAATCACATAATTCACATTTAACAAGGCACTTCCAAAAATATCGATTTTAACATGTCATTTTCAGCCTTCACACCTCTTCTTTTTCCTCTTCATAAAGACTCAAGCGGAAAAAAAAAAAAAAGGAGAATTTGCAAGGTGTCTAGAAAGCCAACATTACCAGGCTGTCTCATTAAGTTAACCAGAATGTCAGCATCAATCACTTTTGCTGTGTTACATACCTGCAATAATAAACTTCTTAGGGAGTCACAAGTCATGTGCAGAAGCTTTAATTCCCAAATAAATCCAAAAGGTATCCCCATACAAAATACACTATCATGTGGATAGAGCACTGACAACTGTAAGAGAGACCGGTGACCTAAAGAAATGCACACTGAGAAGTGCAAAGAAACCCATATTGCCAAACCATGAATGCTCTTCACTGCATCAACATATTCCTCTGCAGGTTTTTTTCCCCAGTGGTTTTTCTGTCTTGCTCAATTTGCTACAGCTTGTCTGTGTACAGGGCTAAACATTCCCCAGAGAATGTGCTGTGCTGCACTGTCCATGGCCCTGCACAGCAGCCATGGGGTCAGGCTCAAGGAGAGCAGCATAAACCTGGATTTCACTGGAAAAATCTCTCACGTCAATCACTCCAACGTTTGCTTGCACTGTAGAACATACAAGATGTCTGATCAACTACCAAAAGTTGAGATGTCATTCTCAAGAAACAGCAGAACCCTTTAGAAAACTAATTGCACTCCGACTTATTATAAACTACGGATGAATAAAGGTCCAGAGGCACTTAAGGTTTTTAGCAGTATCGATAGTTGCTGAGACACTGAAGAGTGTCATCCCTTTAAACAAGGTATTAATAATCAGAACAGTCTTTAACATGTATTTCTATCTCCCACTTACACATACCAGCATTTTTCATCTAAATTTTCTAGCAGTATATGGCAGTTTTAATTTTTTTTTTTGGAAACATGTTTGAAATTTTTATTCCATTAAGATGACTTCTGTTGGTCTCCAAAGCACAAATATGCAGCAGGTGTATTTTAATCTCTGACTTCGACTGACCACTCTTTCAAGATAAAACCTTTTTTTAAGAGTACATTTTTTTTTAATGTATAAAGAGGGTATGTATCACCCCATGTGATACAATACATTCAATACATGATATTGAATTTTACCTGAAAAATCAAAAAACTTTTGTCTAGCTGAGGCTGCAGAAAGCAAGAGTCAACCTCAATCATAAGAAACTCCAGAAAAATCAGTGCATTGACAGACTAAAAACTCAGCAACACCTCAACCACTTATAAGATGACTCTGCAGAAACTGAAAGGTTTGTGTGATACAAGAGCATTGAAGTTTTGGGATACTGATGTCATGAAAGTTCAGGAAGTCTCAAGGGTTTGTAAGTATCAGCATAAGCACATGAAAACCATCAAAAAAAAAAGAGGTAAGTTAAAATCCACTGAAATAAACAAAAAAAAGCTATATCCATGCTGAAGACTTACGTGGATGATGCAAAAAAAGTTGGGAAAAATCACTACATTCATAACTTGAGAGAAACCCCTGACACCAGCAGAGGGCACTCTCGGCAGGTACATGAACTGAGATATACATATATATAAAAATAAACATATGTACATACATATATATTTATATATATAAACCACCCAAACGTACCACCTCACACAAATGTTTGAGTATTAGTATGAACTATGTCCCCCAATTAACCCATATTCTACTATTGATTCCTCCATATTTTTAGCAGAACTGTGTCTGGATCTCTGCCCTTTGGATAAATGTCTCTTTCCACAGCTCTCTCAGTGTTGCTGTTCATCTTGAAAATCTTTCTACTCTTCTGCACAATGCTGAGGATAAGTTACACATTGCCCAGAAAATTTACTCCTGAATCATATTCAGTGCAGAAATCTGCTGTGACACTAACAGTGACTGAAGAACAGACATTATACTCCAGAAGAGATTTATGTTTTCATACTGGGGTATGATAGCTTTGAATTTGCAGATGACCTAATAGGATGTGGCCTATAGCTTAATTTATTGATGAAGAATCAGAAAGCTTTAGAAGCACTGCTTTATTTAGGGAACTGAAGTATTACTTAAAAAAATAAAAAATTAAGAGTTGACATATTACTCATAGCTGAGTTTACCGAATTTTGTACCATGTATGTTCAAGGCTTGTGAACAATGGCATTTTTTCCTTCAGCTGCACAGTTTTTATATACTAGCCATCATCACTTACCTCAAATAAACTTCCATAAATTAATTTAAAAACTACAGCATTTAGCTTTTCTTGAAGCTCTGTGTAGTAACCTCAGAAAACTAAGACCAAAAAAAGTCCAAATACTCTTATTTGCACCCAGGTTTTAGTTCATTATGAACAATTAAATGATGTTCCCAAGTTTGCCTTCTCAGCATCTGTTTAGAGGCTCCTTTAGACTGAGACAGCCTTTCCTGCTGCATCCCTCTGATCATCTTGGTGGCCTCCTCTGGCCTTGCTCCAACAGGTTGATGTCCTTCCTGTGCTGAGGACCCCAGAGCTGGATGCAGAGCAGAGGGGCAGAATCCCCTTCCCAGCCCTGCTGCCCACAGTGCTTTGAATGAAATCCAGGACGTTTGGCTTCCTGGGTTGTGAATGCAGCTGGGTCATGTCCAGCCTGTCACCCACCAGCACCCCCACAAGCTCATCAACTTATGCTTAATGCACATCTGCAGTTCCAACTACAACCCTGATAAAGTACTGCTTTTATGGATTTTGAGAATTTAAAACTAAAGCATTTTTACATGTTACCTAGATTAAATGGCAAAGTTATATGTATACAACTACATATATATATATATACATCCTAACTGCTAAATCTAAATAGATCAGTTCTTCTAATGCCCCAAAAGACAAAACTCTCTTAGAATGCACTAAAAAAACCACAACCCAACCTATGTGTAGTGGTGAGACAATATTCTGCAAATTACCCTGATATGAAGGTATCTGCAATCCACTCACTGCTCCTCTCTGAGCTCTTCAGCACAAAAGTACTCTCAGTCCACACACTTTGATTATAGAGAGGATAAACTGCATGCAATGCACTCTAAAATGTGGTTTTCAGACACCTCAAAAGGAATATTTGCCTTGTTTTAGAAACATTGCAAGTAGCAGAACCTAATCAAAGTATCTCCTTGATAAAAATCAATGATCATTAGAAAAAAATGTAATAAGCAACAGAATATAGAAGTGATACTTGTACAGCAAACAGAAAACAGCATTCTATGTAAAACCAGGAGGCTCAGCAGGGATCTTGTCAGTCTCTACAGATACTTGAAAGGGAATTGTAGCCAGGTGAGGCTCAGTCTCTCCTCTCAGGTAAAAAGTGATAAGAGAAGAGGAAATGGCTTCAAGTTGTGCCAGGGGAGATTTAGATTGGATATTAGGGAAAATTTCTTCATGGAAAGAGTTGTCAAGCACTGGAACCGGATGCCCAGGAAGTGTTGGAGTCACCATCTCTGGGGTTATTTAAAAGATGTGTAGATGTGGAGTTTAGGGACATGGCTTAGTGGTGGTAGTACTGAGCTAACGGTTGGACTTGATGATCTCAGAGGTCTTTTCCAACCTAAATGAGTCCATGATTCTACACAGAGCTGTTAAAAAAACCCACCAGGAATGGGAAAGGAAACGGCAACTGTATGACAGGGAGTAGAGCTGGCCATTCTCAGATGTCAGGCCTCTCTAGAGCCTCCAAGAGATCTTCTCCATCAGTGTAAAGAGTCCATTACCCTTCTAGGGGGCAGCTGGGGTGTGTGTGAGGGAAATCATTTGGCACAGGCACATCCTTTCTCATTTATGATGTAATAACATCTAAGTACTTTTAAAATAATAATTTTACTTCAGCAATAAGATTTTCTGGGATGGAGTCTGCTTCTTACTCTACATATGCACTTCATCTATTACAACCCACTGCTTCTCTGCAGTTTAATACAGCAGCACCACATGGGTAACTGCAAC
Source organism: Corapipo altera (assembly GCF_003945725.1). Lineage (NCBI taxonomy): Eukaryota > Metazoa > Chordata > Aves > Passeriformes > Pipridae > Corapipo > Corapipo altera. The sequence continues at coordinate 6,811,185 of NW_020884872.1, read as the reverse complement.
CTGCTGGTAACACACATATGGCCCCATTCTAAAGACTGCTTGAATTTGTGAATAAATAGTGGTTAAAGACATAGCTCAATTTTTGGTGTTAAACCTCATTGCTACTGTTCACATTCATCAGTGCTTCTATGAGTTGTGATTTGGTTTTTTAAATGTTTATTTTAACCAACGTTTTCAAAACTGGGTACAAATTGTATATTGTCCTGAGCGTTACAATCTGTTGTTATCAGGTGTATGCTACATTTGCCTATTCAACTTGTACTTTTTTGTATCAATAGATTTGGCAAGATATTTAGGGTCATCCTAGCAGCTGCTCCACATAGCTCACAGACTATGAAACAGCAGTGGACCTGTGTCTCATTTACAAGTCATGGCATGAAGTTTTAGGTTCAGTTATTCTGTGCATTTCATGTGTTGGGCCTGAAAAGCACCTGCCAGCCCACAAACAGCTCATCACCAGCTAGGTTTATATCTCCTTTGCAGATCCATGGTGTCTTCCCCTTCTGAGTAACTTCTGAATAACTAGACCCTAATGAAATTCACTTTATTAGTGTGGACAGAACTTTGTTGCAAATCAGTTGAGTTTTGTTACAATAACAGCATAACGAACAGGAGGCAGTATGAGGGAAAATAAGTTACCTAAATGTACATAGATGCTTTTCTGCTAACTACAGGTTTCTTAATATGGTCACAATTATACAGTAAGTCACTAACCCACGCAGACTTAGACAATGCTGTTCTTACTCCACAGCAAACATCAGTCTTCTGCTGAATCACTTTACCAAAGCATCCCCTCCAGCACAACACATTGTGCCCACAACTCTTCCATTCCCTGTCACATTCTGAGCACAGGTGTTCCTACTGCCTCATTTTCTATCACTCTTTGTGACAAAAGAGTGATGTTTTGCAGTGTACAAAGGAAACAAGGGCACACATACGGTAAACAATTATTATCCTTCACATAATTTAGCCTCGTAATTTCTTCTTTCGTGTGGCCTGAAGTCAGGTACAGCATTTGTGTAGTAATTCTAATTGTTCAGACTTATTTTTTATGTATACAAACATAAATTATAATAGGTTTGCCATTAAAAAAATAATTACTGCTTTTGTCTCATATTTCTGAGCTATTGGCGTGGTAAAAATAGAAGCAAAACCTTTTTTCCATTTCAAAATCTTGTTAATTATCAGAGTATGTCTCCCCAAGGTGTACATAATTATTTCATAATAGGGTAATTAAAGTCCCTTGGTCCATGCTTTGGGATTTACAAAACAAAAACGCAAAGTCAGTATTGAATCAAAATGTACAGAGAGGAAAGCACAGTATAATTATTTTACAAAACCATAAGTTTATAAAATCACCTAAAAACAAAAAGCAGAAGATTTTCAAACAACAACTTTCATCTTTACCCAGGTTTTTTGCCATTACCTCTTGCCTTTCCACTACCTCAATGGTAAAACATGTGAGAATTATTTTTAAAGTGCATATCTCAAATCAAATTCTTGGCTCTAGTGGACAAGCCAATCTGACCCAACACACTGGCATGATGTGGTTGCTCCACCATAAGCAGGTAAAATGCATCAGAAAACTTAATGGAGGAAGGTCAGAGAAATTTAAGAGGTACAAACACATATGCCCAGACACACTGGGAATGAATATATGTGAAGCATAAAAAGAAGAGCTGGTAGGTGGAAAGCAGAGAGAGAAGGAAGATCGAATACAGAACATGCACAAATTACCATTCTGCATGTCTGCTTTTCTCCTTCCCATTTAGATAAAACTTAACTATGGAAGGAGTTTTTCCCTCAGAGAAAAAACTGGTGATTTAGGGGCTTGCCCCCTTTTTTTATTTCTTGTTGTTGATTAAAAATACCTGTCCACTGCTGAATTCATGTTTTGGTCACCCTTCTGACTAAATTCTCACATTGAAACTTCCAAAACGTATCTTTTAGACAAAGGCCTCTTTTAATTTATTGTGAACAGTTATACTGACTTACAAGAATATCTAAATACTCCAATAAGCTTTACTTTTTTATCTAATAATGGAAAAGCAGTGTTTAAGTAACAATAATCTGGAAAAAATAAAAACTTCACAACTGGAACAGAATATCATCAGCTACCCAAGGATGATGTCTATCACCAGATTTTCAACTCGTTCTCATGAACCTTGTTAGGGACACAGCAGCCATCAATAAACAGCCTCCTGTCTATAGAAAGCCCTGATGTTCACCACTTTGCCAGTGGGACAACTTTTTAAATTTAGGACAACCTGTTCTTGCCAGAAATAAACATTTTCATGGCACTCCAGACCTCTGAGCTACAAAACACATAGGTGTGAGCAGACACACCTGTAGGATTTTATTTAGTAAATGACAACAAAGAAAGGTAAAATCAAAGAGAGAAACTTACAACTCAAAGACCATATAAAGCATTCCATCTGAGCTGTATGTCTCCAACAGTTCAACAATATGAGGATGCTTCAGCATGTGACAAATACTGGCTTCTCTCTTTAGATCTGTGGAAGATAAGAAGGTAGTAAATTAGCTATTATTCAATTAAAAAAAATTGAAAGCAGAACACAATGTTTGGAAAGATGTACACATCTGAAATTTCTAATAAATTCATTAATCTTTATAAAGGACACTGATGAGATGGTATTTAATTATGCCACTTCGGACCTTTAGTGTGAAATTAAGTTAAAAAACTCAAATAGATCTCAAAATATAAACACACAAAACAAATTCATGAAGTGACTTATTATTAAAAGATCTCTTTGGTCATAATCTGAAAAACTGCACAGCAGTAAGTTCTTTTAATGCACATATGCAGACTACACCAACATTTTCATCCTAAACGTGCAATATCACTGCGAAGTTATCTCCAAATACAGAAGACAGGCTCTTTCACCACACTACAGAACTATCAAAACCTGGAGGTCTCCAGTCTGACCTGCCTGCTCAAAGCAAGGTCAACTAGAGAAGGTTGCCCAGGACCACACCCAGTTGGGCTTCGAACATATCCAAGTATGGAAACTCTACCACCAGTCTAAGAAGCCTACACTGATACCTGATCACCTCATAAGCAAAGACTTTTTTTTCTTATGTTTAAATTTCCTGTAGTTTACTTCTTTAATGGTGGTTTATTTATTTTTAAATCACAATATATGGAATGACACTAGCACAAATTTTAACCAGCATATATTAGCTTGTATCTCTAGAGAGGAGAGAGAAAACAAGAAAAAGTCATGACTAAAAGAAGAGCAGAAATCTCAAAGCTTGAGAGATTTTCTTTTTAACTAAACAACACTCTTACTTTTTCTGATCACAAATAAATCCTTCTGCAGGTATAGAAATGCAAAAAACCAAACCACACTGAATTTTCTTTCTTCTGTGTTGAAACTATTTGATATTTTTGTTATTTAATCATCCCTGAACTTTTTTTTTCTTTTAACTTATCCACTACGATTCTAGAAAGAATAGCAAAATCCTGAATGAATAGCCTTGATGATAACTTGAGAAGTGGAGAAAATATCAGTCTGAATTCTGAAGTAGACATTTTCCTTTTCTATTCTCTTTCTACACAATTGTTCATTTTTCAAGAACAACCTACCTACGTATTAATAGAAAAATAAAAATACAGTCCCTTGGTTTGAAACTGTTCTCCATATTGTTGTGTTACACTAAAATGACATTTAAAATGCACTATTTTTACATGGCCTCTTACATTTCTAACATGAATCAATGACATTGAAAGATACAAGCAGCAAGATGAACATTCTTTCATATGAAGTATTTAACAGGTAATTCAGATTTATGCTAGACTTTGGACCTTCCAGTCATCCATAAATCCAAAAGAAATGCTCAGAGTTTGGAAATGACTGAATTTCAATCCAAGAAAAATGTCTGGATTCACGAAGTGCAAATTTCCTTACTAGAATTTTCATATTACATCTGCATTATGTGAATTCCCCCTTACAATCTTGCAAATACAATCTAAAAGTAAAATGACAGAGCAACCCCTTAGAAACCATTATGTAATAGGAAGGGCAAGCAGAGCAGCAAAAAGAAGCATCTTTCACTGATGCAGAAGAAAATAATGTAAAATTTGTCCTCTATAGAGAGATGAAATTCTGTCCTGTAAGAAAATAGCAATATGTCTTTCACTCCTGAAAATACTCACGTATCAGTTCTTACACCACCTTCATGCAGAGCAACCACTAAAACCATATTGTAACATTCCCTTCCATCACACTTAGGGTTTGATTAGTCATTAAATGGTTACCCCTTTTTTTCTAGGCAGAGAGGTTCCCTGAAATGCACATCCAGTCTTTCCTAAATAGGATCACAGATAAGCACACTGAGGGCATGGCATGGAAGAATAGAAAACTATGTGATTCTGTGAATGACCATGATCTTCAGAAAATACAGTGCTTTTATTTTGTCTCTTACTGTATAATGACTTTAATGCTACAACCCTTCACCATGGTCTCCAATATCTATTTTAAGTGGAAGGCAAAGAGAATATCCAACAGGAAATTACAGAAAAGTCCTGCTTTCTTCACAGGTAAAAATTGTGTTCAAAATAGTTTATTTTGGCTGCTTCTTTTATTTAATACTTTAAGGGCTTTATTTGAAGAGAGTTAGAACTGAGAGGAAGAAAGTATACGCTGCCATTTCCCTCATTCCTCTGTGTAATATTGGATGAGTACAACAATTGCTCACAGACTGAGCATCAGCACAAGAGGAAGGACAAATAAAGTGGAAAATGAAATCTCCAAACAGGAAAAAAAAAATGAACAGAAATTACAAAACAAGGTTTTGTATGACTAAGGGGTCTTAGGGCTAAGTGCAGGACAAACTCCCATTTTAAAAACACCAGGGCCTTGTTCAACAGTAGACCTATTAAGAAGAAAACTAGGTATAATGAGACAGAAAAGTACATACCACATTGATTCAACAAAGCCACAGGGCAGAAAAGAGATGATGAATTCTGAAGTATATTTGGACTGTGACCCAAAGGTCAAAATATGCCATGTTTAAGACCAGTAAAAAGGAAAAGAGAGGCAGGAGAAAAGGCAGAAACGGCACATATATTTCCTTGTTTTCACTGAAAAAAATGACATCAGCATCTACTCAATTCTTTATCAAATGCTTTTACCAGAATGAATTAAATTTCACCTTCAACGGTTTCTCAGAGGTAAATAAAACCCCAAGTACCTACAGATACTGTTTCAGTTGTCAATGCAACATAAAACCAAGCAGATGTTTAACTGCAAGCAGGTGACTGAAGATTTCCTAAGAAAAATCCCATTATTATCTTGTGACCCCCATATTATTTGTAACATCATTCTGAATATAACATTGAATGAACTATTTGCTGTTAAGTTTTCTAAACCTTTGCTGAGCACTTTAGCAATGTTGTGCAGTAACAAAGGTCCCGGACAAGATCCCATATCAAAATAGGCCTTTCACATTCCAAACACCTGCAAAAGATTCAGAACAACTCTAGAATCTGCCAATGCAGCAAGTCAGCTTTAAGCAGCAAGAGGTGACATTTTATTTAGTAATGGTGATGTGTCTCATATTTACAACAGTCTCCTTCACCAGGAAACAAAATTGAGCTAAAAGAACATACCCTAGGGCAAGACAAGGTCTTGGAATTTAAACCAAACTGTCATCTTTTACTTGCTGGACTATTTAACTTTATGTCTGAATACTTTTTGAAGACTTCATCTATTCATTTTTCTCTTCTTAATAGAACTGAAGAAATTACTTTCTGGTCTGTTCTTTAAGACTTCTCAGTCAGCACTTCTTTCAAAATTAAACATTAATGACAACAGTGATAATAAATAGAATAGCAAGGCTTAAAAGCACAAGCTTTAAAAGTTTATCTGGCAGCTGCATGAAAGGTATTGTAACACAACCAGAAATAGAGAGAAAAACTTGGTGTTTTATTTAACTTGTTTAGCACACAAGTTGATATGTTACATTGTAATTTGAAAAGCATTTAAAAGCTGTCATTTTACACCAGTGTTACCAATAAATGTTCCAGAATTTCAGTCTGTTTACAAAACTTTGAGGGTTTTTTAGCAACAGGAGATACGTTAAAGCTTCCATTTTAGACCTGGCTAATTATTTAGAGGGTGCTAAAATGATATGAAAGTTCAGACTTCTGTAACAAAGGAAAGTTCAAAGATGGCAAGGGGAATTCCCAGTGATAATCACCACACAGAGAAAATGCAGCCTCATGAGTGGATAGTGACAGCAAAAGTGAATTGCTGGAAGCACTAAAAAGATAACTCCTCTAAATGATCACAAAGAAACATATATCAGTCTTTGACAGAAAACATAAAACATGAGCATCACTTAAAATTCCCATGGGAGTTAACAATCTAATATCTTATGCATCTCTGACAATTCTGGCAAACACCCAATTTCCTTTTGAAGTCTGATACCCAAGGTTTTAAAACATCTCAAACATACTGAACATATTTTCAAAGTATATTCATGGTATCCCACAGCATGGAAGAATCAGATGCTCTCTAGCAGCCTACATTATAGCACCATTTTAGTACCTTAAAAGTGACATGCACAGACTGCAGCAGCCACATCTTTTTGGGGGAAGGACAGCACCAAGTTTCTTAGCAAGATGGAAAACACATGTCACTTTTATATGTACACAATTCATTTATATACATACACCATTCTGATTTTCCTGATTCAGCCCTTTAAAGGATTACTTCCCCAGCCACAGCTCGGGTATGACAGTATTTTGAAAAGAAGTAACCACATCAGGAGTAAACTTCTTGCTTAAAATACTTCTATATATTTTGTACAGTGAGAATATGATTATATCTAATTTAAATAGATGTGGTAGTACTAAGTTTTAAAAGGAAATCAATATGCTTTGTTCACTTGGTTGTGTCATGATCACCTACTAACCTTTGGTGCTCATCATGGAGAAGCTCCCAACCATCCCAATTGGAATTCTTTCATATGCAACTAACCTGAATTATGTGCTTTGGACACGTGCCTGATGCACTACCTGAAGTACAGATAATGCAGACACTGAGACCTCAGAACCACCTGTTTCACCCTAGAAACACACTGGGTTTAGTCCTGTGGATTATCCTTTGCCAGCTGTTAAACTCCCACCCAGGCTCCTGCTCACCCTCTGCTCTCAGGTGGGAGGGGAGGTTAGAAAATGCAAGTAACAAGAACAAGAAAGCTCATGGGTTGAGACAAAGACAGGGAGATTGCTTATCAGCTACTATTGTTGGAAAAACAGACTTACCTGATGAAGCTAACTTAATTTTGGCCAATTAAAATAAATACTTATTGATTTGGGCAGAGGCAATCAAAAAGATAAACATGAAACCAACAAATTTCCACCCCCCTTTCCCAGGCTCAACTTCACTCCAGACCCCTCTGCTCCCCAGCTCTGAGTGGTGCAGGACGTGGGGGTCATGCTCTGTACACCACAGTGGGTCCTCTCTGCTGCTCCTTCCTTCTCACACTTCACTGCTGCTCCAGCAGGGGCCATCCATGGGCTCCAGGGGATACCTGCTCTGCCATGGTGAACCTCCTCCTTCCCTGATCTTGGTGTTCTCCCTGTTCCACACTCCCTACACTTCAATCCAGTGCTTTCTACCCTTCATTAAATGTATTTTCACAGAAGCACCACAAGGCTGATCAGTTCAGCTTTGGCTCAACTGGAGTTGTCTGAAACCGGCAGTCCCAGAGCCTCTTCCCACAGAAATAGTCCTTGAAGCCTCCCATTACAAAAAATTTGTCACATATTTAATACGGGTCTGATTCATTTTCTGCACTAGACACAGTGCTTCAAGGGGCTAAAAAGGACCCAACTCCTCCAAGCCAAGCACACCACTACACACCTCTGCCTCACATCATCCTGTAACGAGTACACGGCACATCCTGCACGACAGCAAACTCCATTTTAACCAACCACACTGTACCTGAGGCCACGCTTCCAAAACCATGTGAACTTTCTGGGCAATACTAGCTTAAAAAAATTCCCTCTCCCCTGTCTGTTTGCTCATTCTTGCTGCTCAGCGAAAATTACTTTGAGGCTTAATTATCCTAATAATATAGCAAGGAAGTCATAAAAGCTCACAGTGCAGCCAACACACTGCAACAGGAATGAGCAGCTGGAGGTGGGAACATCCTGTATTGACATTGGCAATGAAACTCCTATACTACAGAACCACAGCAATGTTTCTGTCCCAAAGATTTGTCTTTTTATTTTTTCTTTTTCTTCCGCAAGAGAGTACTCCCCTTTCTCTTAATTAAAACGGCACCACCTGCCTTCCTGGGATACGTGAGCAACTCCTCATCGCACAGATACATCTGACCAGTTATTGACGCTTTGCCTCAACAAGCACTAAAAGCTTTCCTGCCTCTCCTCCCACACACTTTGGGGTGGCTGAAGCTCCACGGTAGCCAAGCTGATTTAACTGCTGGCTGTTTCCCCCTTCATCCCACACACATTCCTGCCCTCTGTTCCACTGTGCAGAAGCCTGGAGCTTGTCACACCACACACCAAATCATTTCAGTGTTAATTCAGTAAAAAAAAAAAAAAAGATATTAATTTTTGTCTCCGCTGGCTCAGTGTCATGCAGTTTTAGCACGGGAAATGGCTCAGTGAGCAAGTCAAGTATGTATATATATAGTTAAAAGAAAGGAAAGGAATATGGAAGGAGAAACTAAATAAGGCTGGGAAATAAAGCATTCAGAGCTGCTGCCAAAACACAAGTACACACCTTTCCCTGTGAAGTGTCTCCATTGTCACCAAACCTTTGTTGCATAATCAATCTGTACCCGAGCAAACATGCTTAAAACACGCACTAAAAAGAAACAAATGCAGGTAGCTGCGAGTGGCCCTTGATAAAAACACCATGGCAATCAACAAGTGCAGTGCCAATGTGAGATAATCCACCTCCCGCCAGTATCTTTTGTTTTAATGTTGCTGTAGCATTTGGAAACAAAACTGACATGAAGAACGAACAACCTCATTACAGCTAATACTCAATAACCAGAATCCCTTTCTGAGCCCCCCCATGCAGAAACCTATGGAAATCCTAATTTCGTGGAATCAGACTTTATAGATGTTTGCTAAATCCTGTATAACCTCCATTTGGTACTCTATTCTTCCTCAGTGTTTGGACATAAATATAAACATGTTAATGGCTTTTTAGCTGGAGCTGAGTGTCTTGGGAGACTTAGAAGGTAAGTTTCCTACCTCACTTTATGCTCTGTCAGCTACAATGAACGTGAAACTGGGTGTGAAAAACCCACTTTTCTCTCACAACTTGTGATTTATTCACCAGACTAGTCCAGAATCATGTATCTGACAGACATTGTAAGTTGCTTTGCATGGTTGTGCCCATGAAAGCAACCTCCCTCCTTTTACTCATTTTCTTATTTTTACTGGCTTGCAAATAAGCAATGATTCATAAATAAGATGGTGTATTTTAGGTAATGAATCAACTTGAACCAATAAAAATGTTTAAGAATGCCTGAAAGAGTATTAATATCTATCTACTGCAGATAATTAAACCCAAATAATTTAATTTCATTTAATTAAACGATAATTCTTAGCAACTTTTTACAAAGCACCCATCACAATGAAAGAAAAAATCCATTATTTTTCAAGCATGAACAAAGCTTGGATATCTCTCATCTAAGACTTGCCACATTCCATGGCCTCTTGGTTTATATTCAACAGCAGGTTCATTGTGGTAGGGGAACACAGAAAAGGGGGAAACATAGAAAAGTTAAAGTAACACTTTCTGGATCATTACTTTTTAATTAATTACATGGAAAATCTGTCTTTCAAAATACTGTTAGTAGTTTTCTCTGCTCTAAAGTAGCAGTCTCAGAAGTGTTTCACAAACTCAAGAAGGGACACAAACTCCATAAATTAATTTTACAAATGTCACAAGTTTGGATTTTCAAACAGAAATGGAGTTGCTGCTGAAGACATTCTGTAACCTCTGCTGTAAAATCTGAAACACTTTTCTCCTAACATTCTGTTTTCAATAATTAATGAAAGGAAATTGAAAACAGTCACTGACTCTCAGGTAGTGATCAATCAAGTTATGAAAGTGGGTGCACTATTGATAACCTTATTATATTAAATTCCACGTTCCCACCTGTTACGCAGCACTGCATAGCAGTCAAACCCAACGCCTTCCCGAGTATCACAGACCACAGGCTTTTACACTGCAAACCACAACTTAAAACACTGCAATGCAATGAATTCTTTAACACAGGGAAATGGAAGGGTGTGTCCAGCAGCAGATCCATCAGAATATGCTGTGAAATTTTTTTTAAAAAATAAAACAAACAAACACCCCCCCCCCCCCCCCACCCCCCGAGAAACAATTAGACACATGGTGTGTATTTGGTAAAGGAATGCTACGTGCTTGGCTGGAGCACTGAACTGGCAAAATGCTCAGCTGTACGGTCACAGTGGCCTTTACTGAAATAACTGGAAGGTCATAATTTCATAAAGTTACACAGAGTGTGTTTTACTGTAGTGAAAACTCACCGATAAACACTTAAAAGTAGTAGACCCATTTAAAAGCTGTTCCCTCCTCTGTCAGCTCATTCTCCTCTCCTGCACCATCTTCCCTTCACCCTGGTGAAACCGCTTGTGCAACTGCACCATAGACAGAATCAAGGTATTGATCCACCTCAACTGCAACCAGTCCTTTTTCCTCTCCCCTTAAGAGCTGTTTTTCAACCAAACTTGTTCTGGCTAGTCCTGGGAATCTGTACACACACTTAAGAGCACAATAGTGTTGATAGCCCGGCAATAGAAACAAATGGGCCAGATTACAGCAGCAATTCTCACCTCAACATCAGCACTGGCATAAAATGTTTAACAATATGTCAAATCCCAACAGTCTACAGCACTGCTGTCCTCCTCCCAAAGAGGAAACAAAACAGAAAACTAGATTTCACAGTATTATCAGGAAATGTTAACTTACAGTATGCTTAACTGAAAGTAAAATTGAGACATGAACTTGCAAGTCAGGTCGTATTTCTTTTTTCTCTCTGTAATTTCCTGTTTATGCAAGTCCATGTCGACATGCGTCCCTACAGATTTCTCACTAGGTGGCAACCCAGCTCCGACTTTGATCTCTGTGTACTCAGCAGCTGAACACAAAAGGCGGCTGCATCTATTTAGCTGCAGAGAGCTTTATGTTTGGCCAGTTTTATACCAGTGAGCTGATTAACGATGATTACAGTTCAGACCTAAGAACAACAACAAAAAAGACGCCACTTGAAAATAATTAAAGTACTTCCAGTGCTAAGACCTTTTTATCCAGACTGTGTGGGAGACCATTCTCTCCTCTACGCCTGAGGAGCTGATATCCACACACCAGCATCCACTGCACTGCACACGCCGAGAACTGCACATGGCACAAGTGGAATGTATTTAAACAGTTTGCTCACGTAAGCCAGAAGTTCTTTGTTTAACTCACAAGCTGTAACAGAGCAGCGTGTTTACTGCTTCGAAGTAAGCAAAAAGCTTTAGAAAGCTAAACCCTGCAAATAGTTCAGTTTACATCACTGGGGTTTCTCCTTTTTAAAGGTTAATCACACAGGGTGGAGGTTCTTTGTTTCATTTTTTGTACATTTTTTAATTTCTGGAGGGTTCTTTTATGTGTGTTTATGGTTTCTCTCCAGCCTTTGGACAGGGCAATGCAGGTAATGTATTATCTCGGAATGTGCTAAAAGCATCATTATCAATGTTATGTTCAGATTGGCACAACATTTTTACACCAAACTTTGACATCTTTTGGCCGGAATTCACTTAGGCTAATCAAGTTAACTAAAGGTTATAGACTTTGCAGTCCTTTAAATGAGTTTTTAGTACTCATGTACTAAAATGTAATGACATTACATCAGGTAAGTGCCCTCAAAGGCTATGGAACATTATCAAGAATAAGAATGCTAGTTGATCCTGAAAAATTAAGTGATTTCTCTTGCTGATCACTCTTAACATTTGAAGGGAGGTTTTTTTGTTTGTTTGTTTGAAATGCCTTTTCTTCTGTGACTTAGCCTTTACCTAAACATAATGACAGGGAAATTTATTTTTTTATATCATCAAAGAATCTCAATTTTACAGGAAAAACTCCGGAATTTTAAAGACACAAAGGAAATCTATTCATAACAGATGCAGCTAGTCTAGACAAAATGTCTGGAACTCCTACTCGAGGAAGGGTTAAATAGCCCATTACACTGAGCTGCTGAACACTAACAGGCAGAAACAGCCCAAAGGCACTCAGGGAAGGGATCTGACTGCCTAGGATGCTTCTCATAGAGACAAAATGCACTTGTTTGCTTTGATCACAGTTTCTTTGGTCTTCAACTGCCGGGCTCTGCACAACCAACACAAAACCAGTTGCACACTAACGCTAGAAAAGAAATCACCTCCTTTGCCCAAGACTAGACAACCCAGGCAAAACCAGCATCTAAAATATCAGTCTACTCTGAGGACTCTAATTCCACAGTGCCACACAGCTCAGTGAGTGACAGTTTTAGTTGTGGTACCTGTGGCAATGCAGCACAGGTCACTTTGCAACTTTCCTCAGGTAAAATAGTGCAAGCTGCAGTAAATGCTGCTGTAAGGTACAGCTGAGTTCTGAAAGCTCCCTCCAGAGCACAAAAAACTCAGCACAAAATAGCATGTACAGTGCACTCTGAGTAACAGACAATGACCGAGCAAATGTAAGGATTATACCAGTTCTGTCCAACTAGAAAATCCTGTAGTGGAGTGATGTCTGAACACAGGAGAACAACTATTTGAACAAAACTTGTTTTCTGGTTCAGTGACAGAACAATGTGAGGAACCAGAAAAACATTTTTAAGCAATAGTAATATAGGATACAAAAAGAGCTAGTCTTGGTTTGTTCCACTTCTGCCCACCCTTCTGTTCACAATTATTACCAAAAGTCATACAATTTTTTTTTGTTTTCTTTGTTAATTGAAAAACTATAAAGCAAGTTTCGTAAAAAAGGTGTGCATGTCTTAGTTCAGTAATTAAAAAAGACTCACTGCAGAATGTATTCTTTACCAGCACTTTGAGGATTTCACCCTAAGAACTAAAAAAGTTTTAACTACACTTGTTGCTAATTATCAAATAGCCACAAAATACTTTTACATACTGTCTATTAATTTTGTAATGCTTAGAATCATAGAATCAGACAGGTTGGAAAGGACCTCTGAGATCATCAAGTCGAACCCTTGATCCACGACCACCACAGTTGCTAGACCATGGCACTAAGTGCCACTTCCAGCCTCATCTTAAAAACCTCCAGGGATGGAGAATCCACCACTTCCCTGGGCAGCCCATTCCAATGGCTGATTACCCTCCCTGTAAAGAATTTCTTTCTAATGTCTAACCTAAACCTCCCCTGGCGCAGCTTAAGGCCGTGCCCTCTTGTCCTACTGCTGGTTGCCTGGGAGAAGAGACCAACCCCCACCTGTCTACAACCTCCTCTCAGGTAGTTGTAGAGAGTGATGAGGTCTCCCCTGAGCCTTCTCTTCTCAAAGAGCACATTTTCCCTTTTCTGCTTGTTCAGTTGCAATTCTCCTCCAAGCCTCTGAAACCAGTGCCCTTAAAATATATCCCCTTTCATTCCACAAAAATAAGATGTTAGTGATGAAAGCAGTCTGAATTCAAACTTGTTTCCAGTAACATTCAGGTCTCAGCTCTATGAATAAGGTTGTAACTTGCTTAATTTGTCTCAGATTGCACAACAGACTGAAATGACTGCTAATCTTTACAAACTGTCACTTATGCTTTTCTCTGTAAAACAGAAAAAGTTGACAGAGGTAACATATTCCCATAAAGAACCCACCCAGTGACAATTTTGCCTACTAATTGATTAGAATCCTAACACAATTGCAGGTCATCAGAAAAATATTTTCTTTCAAAGTGTTCACACACTTCTCACAATATTTACATGATGATTTCTCTTCACCAATACAGATATGAAGAGTTTTCTTCTTTAATCTCACCAAAGTATTATGAAAAGAGTATTTAATCTTCCTTCTTTACTATACAAAAAATACCTACAGTTCTTACTTAGCAAAAGCTGAGTTAGAAAAACTTTGGTCATCTAATTCAATCTGTGAATTTGGGAGACTATATCAGAAATTATTATGGAAACAGTACATCTGCGTGGCCTTTTTAAAATAAATTCTGAGGGAACTTCCCACTGCCCCTGAACTTCCAGGTGATGCCAATGGCAACAATCACACAGTAATACACAAAAATTTCCTTCACTGTCACAGGCTATTTTGAGGGACTGACATGGATCTATAAAGCCTTGTAGTAACCAGCTGGGGATAATGGATTGCTCCTCCTGCTAGACATAGCAAAGATTATTTAAGTACTTACACTCATAGTATGTAATGTAAAACATACTCAGTGGAACAAACTTTAAGATGTTAAAAGGTTTGGCACAAATGTTTTCCAACAACTAACTTGTACTATCTCACTCCTCACTTGGCATGAGATCTACTTTCTTTCACTGGTGTCCAAATCTGAAATGATGATCAATTAGAATAAGAATAAAACTTTATAAATTCTGCCCATTTTTCTTGCTCAAAAGTGTAAGAGCAACAATAAGCTTGCATATATATGAAATTATCAAAGCATATATCCACTAGTGATAATAATTTGCATTCTCTCTGCAAAACAGCTTTATAAGAGCACTGTAAGAAAGAGTTAACAGGGTTCTTTTCTTAAAATAACCCCAAATTTCCTTTCCTCACAAGTAAAATATTTGTCTAGGATAAAGAACATAACTGACATGATGGAGTACATGGAAATGTAAAACATAACACATCAGTCAGCTGAGTTAAGAGAGCCCTGACCCATTCCCCAGATTCTTTAGACCACCTTTCCTGTCAGCACAACAAAAATCAGAGCTCTCTCTTTACATGACAACATGACTCTCAGGCTGAATGCAGCATTGTCTGCATCCTGACAGTGATCTGAAGCTCAGTGAGTTGCACAAGATGTTCTCCCTACCCTTTCTTGAAGAAGGAAGCAAATCCTACTTCTGCCTCTGACATCCCTCCCCTCACAAACAACTTGTGGTGAAAGAACCTGATCAGTGTGTCTCATGCTGCACAACCAGTTCTTATTTGTCCAGAATACTGAAGACAAGGAACCAAGGCAGGGAGGGGTGTACATGCCACTGTAGAAAGGGGATGAATTATGAACCTGTGGCTTTGACATAAAAAGTCAAATTTGCAAATCCATGAGCTGTTTATGCAGGTTGAATATGTATCTGCAACAGTATTAGAAGTCTGCTCAGGTCTAGCAGAATTTATTATCTTAAATGCAGTATATGCATAACAGCTATGCTGCTTCAGGGTAGATGATACTGTATAGTCTCTGCCAGTCAATACCTGGATTAATAAACCATGATGGACTTGTCTTGGCTCCATGTAAGATCACTTGAAAGTCAGAGGGACCCTGATTCTTGAGGTAAACACCAGCTCAGCTAGACACAAGCCATGGATGTGCTAATACACATTCCCAGAAATGGAGTGCCAGGAAAATGGGGCTGATACTCTCCAAAGGGTCAGTCCTGGATTGGTGCTAAGCTAGAGCTCACTAGTCTTGACAGATAATCAAAGCACACTGTACATGTTTGGGTTTGTACACC
Organism: Corapipo altera; assembly: GCF_003945725.1. Lineage (NCBI taxonomy): Eukaryota > Metazoa > Chordata > Aves > Passeriformes > Pipridae > Corapipo > Corapipo altera. The sequence continues at coordinate 6,795,475 of NW_020884872.1, read as the reverse complement.
CACATGCTTTTAAAATGTACCTGTATCATTGCACCTATTTTTTCTTATTAGCTGCTGTACCTCAGTCTCCATTTACATGGAGAAGTAAGACTTGGCTGCTTAAATCCTGTTGCATAAATCATCATTTATGAAGAACTAATTAGGGAAATAAAATGGCCTCAGAGCACAGAGAAATTCATATAAGTTATATATATCCTATTCTTTACACATATTACAGTCAGTCTGAAAAGCCTATTTGTAATTCCTAGGTAAGTAAGATTTAAAAACAGAGTAAACTGCATCATAACATTCTTAAGCTGAAAAAAGAAAAATTAAAGCTCAATACATTTTTTACAACTTTGAACCTTTAGCAATGAACCTCAGCCTAAAGCTTGGAACTATTCAGCACTCTTGAAAAGTTATTAAATTAAATGAAACCATCTTTCCTCTTTTGTTTTCCAAATGCCATGGAAAAATCACAAAACTGGAATCCATTCAAACCTTTTGTTACTCCAAACAATATTATTCAACTGATTTGTGCCAACTTAAGAACGATCATAGACACAAAAGTGCTGTGAGCATCTGTCATAAACCATTTTTAAGAGTTTTTGAAAAAAATACATGTACTAAAAGTGTAAGAAGCTATACACCAAGTTAAACTTTGAGGACAGTTGCAAAGGCCCATGGATTTTAATGAAATCATTGTCTGAACTTTAACTTACTGTATGTAAGTACATATTTGACTGCAGAAATACAACAACCATTTCTCCTACAGACTATTTTCTTTGTTTTGCCATTTTTAAACTGCAAATTTATCCTCCAGTTTCCAAAACACTGATAAAATTCACATGATAAAAATTACATAAAACCTGTAGCCTGCTAATAGCAATGAAATCTGATTCATCGTCTCTAGTTTGGAAAAGGAGTTTAAAATACAAATCTATTATTTACACATAGTATAATTAATAAGCATAAAAATTGCAAGAAAATTTACAAAAGCTTCAATTTTTTTAATTTTAAAAGTTCAAAAATTTTCTTCCTCTTCTAGTATACAAACATCCCTCATTATTGTAACACATTTTCACCAAAATGACCTAATACTGCAAGTTTCAAAACCTCCTTTGAGTTGAACTTTGATCACCCTTTGAGTGGGTAAAATCTCTTGGAGAATGGACTTGGACATTGAAATAATGTATCAGCACAGTGTTGGATGAAAAGGAAAAGAAATTCACTTTCTATCATCTTGCAAGATCTAAGGAGTCACAGAGTTGCAACAGGATCCAACAGAGACCTGCCCAGACAGCAAGGCTTAAGCAAGGCCTAGAACAGAGCTTGCTTGTTTAAACAAGCTTTCTTGAGCCCTGATACCTGGAACACGTCCTCCTTTTCAGAAACAGTTCAGGTCGATAGAAGGAACCCCGTTGCTGTAAAAACCACAGCAAACCACCTGACCTCAGACCACTTTTCTGGGTCAGCCTTTGTGCAAAAGCCTCCAGACCAAATGAAAATGACAATTTACATCTCAATAGTGGTGGAACAACATAAGTTACTCTATGCAAACAAAACAGCTCCTTTGTCCTCCCTGTGCCACTTCAGAGAACTGACAGCTACCAAGATCACCAGTTACACAAACAAGTAACAACACATAACCACATTGCAAAGAAAATTAAGTGTTATGTAATAATAGTCCTTAAAATCTCTAAACTCTGTCGGGAATTGGGTCCTTCAGTTAGTTCAACTTTTCCTATAAGAAAACATCAAAGTGAACACCAATTAACTTACTACTAACATAACAAGACTGCCTGCTGCCAGGCAAGGTCCACCCAACTAGGAAAGGAACAAGATTCCTTAAGCTCTCACAGCCCCAGACAACTGCAGTGGAAAGTTCAATCTGTAGAATACAAAGTCAGAATCTAGTCCACTTGGCGAGGTAAGGAACTCCTACTCTCCCATCATTAGTTATGGGAAGGGCAAAACAAAACTGTGCAGAAGTGCCACCAAGCATCTGCAAAACATAAGTAGGGCAAGTATGGGGTGATGCACAACTCAGAAATTTTGTGGCAGCTCATCCAAAAGGAGGACAGAATCTTCTGAGACATACGAAGCAAATCCTGAAATCGGCATTATCCCAATAAAACCAGTGCCCTCATATTTATCAGTTCCAGTTTATGGTTACAGTGATTTCAGAACTAAACTAATTGTAATTAATTTCTGTTTTGGGCCAGTGGATCATGAACACAGCCCTTGTACTGCACAAACAAAGCATGTACTGGAACTGAAGGTCCAAGGCTTCTTACTCAGAAGAGTAATCACAAATTCAGAAAAACAGAATCTTCTTCACCTGACACGATATTCTGGATAGATTCTTCAAGAGGAGCTACATCTCTTGGGCAAATGCAGCAATCAGTTTGCAAGAGGCAAAAGTGATAGTGAAGAGCAGGGCTGAGAGCAAGGGGAAATGAAGTTACTGCAATGTCACATGAGGACACAGATTTGATTCAGGATATGAACCTGCCTTCCTATCAGCAAACAAACTGCCTCCACAGCATGACCAGCTCTAAAGCTCTGTTCTACAGCATAACATTTCTAAACACTAACCCAGAAGATACCCAATTTTATAAAGAGACCGTCTCTCCCCATGAGGTTTTATAACATTTAAAAAACCAATTTTTCCTTTAGTACGTGGGAAAGCGAAAAAGAAAAACGTTTCAAAATGTAAAATATTTTTATTAAAAAATCCCAGAATAGATACTAAAAGGTATTTTTTCCTCCAAAGATCATCGCATATCTTGGCACATGAAAATGCCCTCAGTCCTCAGACCAGCATTTGCAACTCAGATGAGTATGCCCTGAAGCTGTGAATAGCTTTGACTGTTAGTGTACAGCCCATAATTCCTCGAAAATTACTAAATACAACAGAACCAAGGCAGAGGTTTCTCTTGTGCTGTAAGACACAGGGATAAGCAATGAACAAAACAGTGCCCTGCAATGAATTCCAGATATATTTCCCATGCAAACCATTTACCCAACATTACCTGACATCAGCAAATAACCAAGTCTTCACACAGGAATGAAAAAGTGAGACTGGCAAAGACCAAAATGAGAAAGAGGAGCAAATTCATACAAATTCATAAGAGAGTGGTGGGGTGTGTGGGGGGGTGTATTAGGCATAACTGGCAGGGTGTTATTCCCCACATAGCAAGGGGTTGCAGGGTGCCCTCAGTGGGAATAGATGAGGGTGTTCCCTGTGCCAGACACAGGTGGCTCCAGAATGGACACAGCCAAGACCCATCAGCCACATGTGTGGTGCCACTCAGCCAGAGGACTTCAGAGAGTCTCAGTGAAAACATATTTAAAGAGGGCAGTAAACAGAAAAAAAAAACCACAAAAAACACAGAAGAAAATAAAAGGAACAAGGCCAGAAGAGTGAAGAGCCAGAAGAAAAAAGGAGCGGGTTGGAGCAGGACAGAGGCTGGAACAGAGCAGCAGCACCAGCAGGGAACAGGTACAGCTCCAGAGGGGCTGCTACTGACTCAGAATGTGCCAGCTCCATCTCCTGCCTGCCTATGGCCTTCCCAAAGGCACCAAGTCCTACACGTGGCCAGTGGGATGGAGACCAGGAAGGGGGAGGCAAGGGATGTTTTGCCTTTGTAAACAGAAAATAAATTAAATTGATTGGAATTCCCCCCAGATAAGTAAACTCTTCTTTTGTCTATGTGACTGGGGAGGGAAGGGATGATTACACAAAAGGAGCAGATCCCAGCTGAAAGAGCACCCTCAGTAAAGCACACACTACTCTTAAGAGGAGTTAGTCATACAGGCAGACCACTCCAACAAAATAAGACATACCAAACCCAGGAAACTGGGGGCAAAAAGCCTGGTAAGTCCAGAAAATTTCTATAATGGAATGCATATTTTCAATCTTTAAATCATATTTAGTTGCTCACCAGTCCTACCAAATAGACAGGAACACAGATAAGGACAGAAGCTTTGATAAGATTTGAGGCTTTCTCCTCTCACTCCATCGTCAATGTTACCTTGTGCTTGCCCCTTCTCCAGTTATTTAAGGAAAAAGAAAAACAGAACAATGCCTATGAGCTATTTAGGAAAGAATTGAGACAGCATTCACAGCTATTTACAAGACGTGGTCCTACAGTTCCTACTCCAACCCCAGACTGCATTTCCATGTTAAACAGTCATTGGTAGCCCTTACAAGAAGTGAAAATCTCTTTTCCTTGCTAAGCATTCCACACTGGATTATCTCAGATTCTAGAATAACACACAGCATACAGATATTCCTCTAAAGAAAATATCAAAATTCCCAACCGAATAGATTCAAACTATGTTTGTTTGCACTTTCCCCTTAACAAGTAACCCTAGCAGGTTTCTAAATAAGGTGCATTTAAAAAAGGAAGCAAGCCAATCAACAAGACAGCAAAGACTAGGAGACCTATGCTGTAAGTCCTCTGTTCACCTTTTTTTCCAACTTCAGTTAAATCAAATCCGTCCAAAGGTAAAAAAACCCCACCAAACCCAACGCAAATGAAGGAACAGGACTGCAGAATAAGTAACTTGGAATGAAGAAACAGGGTTTTCCCACTCCCTTCAGCAGCCAGGAGCTGTTCAATCATCTCAGCCCTACTGAGGGGGAAGGGGGAGGAGATGCAAAGCTGTGATACTCACCCACACACTGCACAGATGGTAAGTGGCATCTAATAGTCCTAGATGTTAGCATCCTACAATTCCAGGGAACACTAGTTTCTTTACTGGTTTTCCCCCAAACAGATAAGCTTTTGAGAGAGGTGATGGTGGGCGCCCTATCACTCTGCTGCACAAGAATATTGGTTCTTGTAAAACTACAACACCTGAGATGAAAAGCTTCTTTCCAAACACGTCAGCCCCACTTGTCCAGCCCTGTGCTGGAAACACAGGCTCCAGTCTGGCACAGTTTTTCAAACAGAACTACGAGGACAAGAGAGGATACAGCAAAGATAACCTGTACAGACCTGAAAACAGTGATGTGTAACACATACATGGTGTAATAAACATTTTTGTGGTTGCAGCTTGGATTCAAATACTAATTTGATTTGGCATAGGAAAAAGTCTACCTCGCTCAGGCAAAGTAGGTATTCATAAGTCATTTTCCCCTATCTGTAATGCTATAAACTGAGGCAATATTTTTACTGGGATCTGCAATTGTTCATTGTCACTACATCACAGGCAATGTGAAAAGTGACAGACATTAGGAAATCAACAATAACTGGTCCTGTCACAGTAGATAAAACAATATATATTTTTAATCTATCTTTATTTAGTTAGTCTTCTGAGAAACCAAAGGAAATCAAGAAGCTTGGGTTTTATATTGCTGACTCTGCTACTAACTTTCTGGGGAACTTCGAATATATCTTTGAAGTAATTTCTCAATTATGTAAGGCATTAAAAATAAAACCTCATCTAAGTGCCTTAACAAATGCTAAGATTCTGAAACAACAAAACATTACTTTTTAGCACCAGTCTCATTTGCAATTGGGCTTTTCCTTCTACAGCAACTTCAAAAACAGAAAAAAAAATTGGCCACTGAATATTTTAAGCAAAATAAATACACAGAACAAACCCCACCCCCCCAACTGAGAAATACACCATAAATCTTACTCATATATGAAGTGATCTTAAAAAACAACCTCCAATAAAAATCTCTGTCATGGATTTTAAGTTAACCAACCATAGATCACAGAATTTTTATTTACATTGCCAATTTACTTACTGTCACTGTGTTTATTTGTTGGTTGGATTCCTATTAGGAAATCAAGTACATACAATATATTCAGTGTGAGTAGACTGTCCCTGATAAGTGTCATCATGAAAATAAATGACTTGTAGCTGGAAAATGCCCTGCCATAAAGTGCTGTTTCAGAGTGCTCAGACTGCAGTTACACACTGAGCTGTTTAAAACAGGTCTCTCTCCTAAAGCCTTTGGAACTTTACACCCCCCAAATTGCTAGGCTACAACCCTAAGAAAATTCAAGTATCTTGCACTGCTTAGTTAAATATGATATAATATTCTCATTTTTCTATCTTCTACGTAGTTAAGTGTTAGAAGTGCTTTAAAGCCATACATCTTCCATTCCATTACTCTGAAGTGGGGAAAATTACAGTTGTTTCAGTCAAATACTTAAAGTTACTGGTTATGCATTTAGTAGTTTTAAAACATAGAATTAGGAGGAAATTCAATGCAGTATTAAAGATAAAATTTAATTAATATAAAACATGTTCATTCAAGTTTCTATTGAGTGGATTTTTACCTTAAATGTAATTGTATAGACAATAATTTATTGCTTGTACTCAACTTCTTTCATTCTATTAAAGTAATAGAAGACAACTGATGCTAGAGATGGTAGAACTCAAACAACAGATAAAATGTGGAAAGTCTTTAAGAAACAGAATTGAGTTCACAGGTCTCCTCAGGACTTTCAGGTCTTTGACTTATTTAAATTTAAATACTTCTCTTTACTAGGAAGCTAAAAAGCTCCAATATTCTACTGTGTATGTTAGCCATGATACATTTTACAAGACAGCTTCCAAACACAAGTATTTCCACCTGCCTTCATATCAAATAGACCCAATTGTTTCTCTTAACATTTCTTTTTTTTTCTCCAAAGATTTTCTTTACTTGAAAAGATTACAAATCTTTATGGTTTTTTTCCCTCTTCTGAAGCCATCCTTACCCTGGAAAACAGCCATTGTTTGGCTGTGTGTACAACTGGACCAAACCCACTGATTTGCACTTAAGCAAGGCAGATACCTTTTCATCTGAACAAGTTAATATGTGCTAACACGACGTAAACTGTTTAATTCTCATGAGCAATTGACATACTGACATACATTTTAAATTTCCTTCTCAAAGTATTTCCATTCTCCCACACTCTCCCACATAATGACATACTGTGGAGATCTCTCAACTTCTACATACTTCATGTATTATTCAAAAGTATTTGCTGATGCAGATGTTAGAATGAAAATTTCCACGGAGATCAGTTTTTGGTTTCTACAACTGTAGTAAAGATTGTGATAGTTTGCCACTGGTCTTCAGCTTTACTATTTTTTCCATACTTAGTTTTTCAGTTTGAAGACCAGTTAGGTGGTAGGAGGATTGTAATATGTATGTTGATTTTATTGAACTGTCCTTACAATCACCAGTGTGTAACTGATGGAGGTAAGACCTTCTAGGTACAAAGACTGATACAACTTGAAGCAACTGGTATCATCCCTTGGGCAGTTATTTTGTATTTTTTTAAGCAATTGATTATGAAGCAGCCTAGATCAAAACCGATTTTGATTACAGGTACTCATTCTTGTTTATCTCCTGTAATTTCCATAGAAGCACAGAACGGGTCAGATTGGAAGGGACCACAGTGAGTCTTCTGGTCCAACCTCCCTGCTCAAGCAGGATCATCCCAGAGCACGTGGCACAGGATTGTGTCCAGATGGTTCTGGAATATCTCCATTGAGCGATAGTGTATATCCTCTCTGGGCAACCTGTTCCAGTGCTCGGTCACTGCACAGGAAAGAAGTTTTTCCTCATATTCAGGTGGAACTTCTTTCTACCTGTTCCTCTTGTCCTATTCCTGGGCACTACCAAGCAGAGCCTGGTCCATCCTCTGACACCTCCCCTCAGATTCTTACAGACATGAATGAGGTCCCCTCGCAGCCATCTCTTCTCAAATCAGAGCAAGCCCAGCTCCCTCAGCCTTTCCTCATTACTGAGGTGCTCCAGTCCCTTGATCATCTTTGTCACCCTCTGTTGGACCTGCTCCAGGATCTCCACGTCTCTCTTGTGCTGAGGAGCCCAGAGCTGGACACAGCACTCCAGGTGATCCTCACCAGGGCTGAGCAGAGGGGCAGGATCACCTCCCTGACCTGCTGGCAATGCTCTTCCTAATGCAGCCCAGGATCCCATTGGCCTTCTTGGTCCCCAGGACGGACACGCTGCTGGCTCTTGGACAGTTTGTTGTCCACCAGCATCCCCAGGTCCTTTTCCACAGAGCTGCTTCCCAGCAGGTCAGGCCTCAGCCTGTCCTGGTACTTGGGGCTGTTCTTTCCCAGGTGCAGGGCCCTGCACTTGCCTTTGTTGAATTTCAGAGAGTTCTTCTCTGCCCATCTCTCCAGCCTGTTGAGGTCTTCTGAGGGGCTGTGCAGCCCTCTGGGGTATTGGCCACTCCTCCAGCTTTGTGTTGTCAATTAACTGATTGTGTCATCAACTTAACTGATTTATGAGGAAGTGTTTTTACTTTTGAACTGCAAAAGATATTGGAATTTTTGATGTAGAAGGAGTTTATTCCGTGCCTGTATGGAAATTATTAAGAATATATATATATATTATATATTAAAAAACATGCCCCCCTTTAAAACATTATAATTCTCATTCCCATCCTATTATTTAGGGGGTGCATCAAGTCTTCTAACACATCTTTACTTTTGCAAATTTCCATTGCCTATAGCTCAAACCCATGTTCACCTACAATTTAATAAAAATATCAATACGTGCAGAAAAGCTCCAAGAGAGATGTCTGAAGCTGATTTGTGGGAAGATTGCCCAAGATCATGATGTACCTAACTCAGCAGAAGACTGGAAAGTACAGAAAGAATAGGAATCTATGGATCACAAACCATGAATCTCACTTTTGAAAATGAAATATTTTAGACAAGGTTTGCACAGCTCACAGACTGTCCCAACCAAAAACCACACAACCAAAAGACGGGGGTTTTGTCAATGTTCTACTGCTATGGGAGGACACAAGTTTGTCATCCTAAAAATGAAAAGCAGCATAGAAGGTTGATATTGCACCAGGATTATTTATCATATCACCGTGATGTACATTTCTAGATTCAAAAAACAACAAACTCACCATTTAAGAGTCAAAGAAGGTTCTCTTTGGATCAGTGAATTAACAGAAATTGCAGCTCAGCTGCAATTAATCTTGAGTTCTGTTGATTGCACAAACCAGAACAGAATACAGGCTCCCATGCAAACAGAAAATATTTGAAAATACAGCTGATGCTTATTATATTCCCTGTGTAACCAGCCTGAATTACGGCAGACACAGTTAGAGCCTATTTCTGGACTATTGGCAGGATGTTAGATGAGTACAGACTGTGTACAGAGACAGAACTGTTTTGGAAAGCATTTTCATTTTTCAGAACAGAAGTTGGACATACCTCATGAATTTTGTAAAGAGACTAAAGACAACAACGTTTAAGAATGAAGACTTGAGAGTATTGTTAAAATAAATATTTTTAGAAGCATATTTCCAGATTTTTTGCATCAATTGAATTATGACTTTGCTTGTTCTGTGATTTATGCTGAACCACAAGCACTATCTGAAGATGTTTTTCTTAAATTCAAAAATTCTACCAAGAATTTAAAATATTTAAAACATTTCAAGCCTAATTTTCAGTGAAACTTGCATTCTAAATGTCTGTAAGCTCTCAAGTACAGATGGGATTCAAACAAGATTTAAAGGACTGACCAATTTTTGTATAGATTAAGTAGAAGTGCTGCATGAGAACAAGTCTGTATAGAAGTTTTTCTGAATTAGAAAATATCATTAATGACTTGAGATGACTAAAATGTGCATAAATTACACGTATTTCTTTGGAAAAACAATTTGATATTATGTATTACACCCAAATAGATTCACTAATTATTTCAGTAAATATTTTTTTCAAATGGTTCCTAAGCCTTATTTTATATATACAAAGAGGAATTAACTTTTAAGGTTCAAACTATATTCACTGATTTAAATTACATGAAGTTTAAAGAAACTTTTCATAATAAGATTCATTTGTATTGGTCTTATTTTCTTGTTCACAGATGTGAATATATTTTCTTGTTCCACATACATGGAATCACAGGATGGTTAAAAAGACCATAAAGATCATCTGGTTACAACTCCCCTGCCATGGGCAGGGTCACCTCCCACTAGACCAGGTAGCTCAGAGCCCCATCCAACCTGGCCTTGAACACTTCCAGGGATGAAGCATCCACAGCTTCTCTGGTTAACCTGTGCCAGTGCCTCTCATATGAAGTGAGAGAAAAGATTACAGCACTGTTACTACAGGAGCACTTTTCAATCAACTATGATTACTTAAAAAACCACCAGGTTAACTGGGTACTCGGTTATATAATAAAAATAACAGTTAAATTATCTATTATCTGCTGCATGAATTTGTTTAGTGTTAATTATGTAATTATTTCATTATTATATGCACTGTAAGAATTTCAAGATACAGCATTTTTTTAATTAGCACTCTAATATGTTATTCTTAGAATGAATAATTATTAAAATGACAGTAAAATACACTTGATATATCTGCATTTTGAAACCTACAAAGGGTACCATTTCTGTTTATAAAACTGGGAGATCTGTTGACTGAACTTGCTGCTTCCTCAAAAGCAGTTTCATGACAATTCTACATGAAGACTTGATCTGGCAATGAGCAACGAGTGCACAGTGGTTTCAGCCACTGAATACAAAAGTCATTTTTACAGTGTTGGCACTACAGTGAAACCAAGAACAGATGAACAAAGCTATCAGAGCAGTGTGTAGCCAAGTAGTAAAGATTAAAAAAGAGGAAGAGGTGTGCTCCTGCAAAGCCATTGTGCGTTCAGTGCTGTAGTAAATCCAGCAAACCCAGATACATATTAAAGGCAAGGGACTGAAGTCATACAGCAAACAAAGCTGTCCTTGTTTTGGAGACTGATTAGGGGGAATAAAAAACCAATTGCCTGCAACGCATAAAAACTTAACGATTTGCCTTCTATTTAAGCAACAGTGCATAAAAAATTAGGTAAATATTCTTATGTGCTTTAAAGTGGGTGTAATAAATTCACAAGCTACACTTTCCCTGATGAAGATGGAAAAGGAAAGCATTACATCAACACTGCTGTGAATATGCTTCCATCAATATTTCCAGAAATTTTATGTTCTTGAAGTAAAATAATACCATATAGATCATCTTTGTAACTCTTTGCTTATGATCTGATGAAAATCCATATTTCCCTACAGAACATCATATTTGCTTCCCTGGACCAATCAAATTTGTATGTGTGACTCCAAAAGAGGTCAAAACAACACGTAACTTGACCAGTGACACTTAAGTATCCCACTCATGGAAGCCTGTAAGTGGGCACCTGTTAGAAAATGCTCAAAAAAATACATATATCCCTAATATATAATGCTGTATTTTACACTTAGAAAAAAAAAATTACATTATGTGAAGTGTTGCCCAAGACTGAATTCTTTATTTTCAGCCACAAAAACATGTGCACCATTTCTGCCATGAACTGACTTCCAGAAGCAAGAAAAAAAGGAGTCCTGAAAAGGAACCCCCTGTTATGTTCTCATGCATTCCTGTGATTCATTGTCTCTACTATATGGTTAACCTGCTTACACACTTATAGAAATGTCTTCCAGGAAAAAAAGCCTGGTTCCATCGCTTATGTTACATTTCTGTACAGAAGTATTTAATTCTAATGACACTCCATTTATGAAAGATATAGCAGAACTATAAAAGTTAGACACTTATGAAATTTTTACATACAAATGAGTAGAACTGAACTTATGACTGAACCAGCCTATGGCTTCTCCAGAAAAAGAAAAGAAGAAAAACCTCAAATCCTTCATTAAGTTAAACAACCAAGCCCCTCAGAAAGGCTTAGGTAACATTCTCTGTACCAGAACAGGTACAGTTCTACCCCTGTGGGAAAGAAGTAGAACTAAGATAGGAACTACACATTCCCCAGAAAGGCAGATTCCTGAAATGACAAACATCAAAAGTGGCTTCCAGCATCAGTCTTTAAGTCCTGCTGAAAGGCACAAACTCTACTACAGGCCCCTTCCATCGAGACCCGGACACGCTTTCAAAAAAAAATTTCCAAAAAAGTGTTGTTATTTTTACATTTGATTTTGTATTACCATAGGTACATGGCTAATTCAAATGCTTCCTATCTTTTTATCTCTACCTGCTTTGTTGTTTGTACAGCACACACAGAAACTATAGTGGTATTTAAAACACCAGCAACACAAACTCCATGACAGGCAGCTACCTACATTTTAAACACTTTCTTTCCAAAATTTCCTATTTGTGCATTTTCTTACGAACAGACACATCACTAATACCATGTGATTTCTGCAGTCTATAAAGAGATGCCTCAATCTCTTCAGTACCAAGACATACACACCCAGTGAACCCTCAAGAAAGTTCCTCTAGAATAGTTACATCTGCAATATTACTATCACTAAATACTTTGATTATGATTCCTCATAGGGTTAAAATGATAACAGAAGTAAAAGCAAAATCAAGCTGATACAGCTTTTCATTTTCTGAAATAGCCTCACATTTTCTAACTTCAATGAAATAAAACCCATAATGGTGCCTTCTTCATATTTTCACTAGATCACAGGAAAGCTGGTGGAAAATGACCTCTGATGGACACTGGGCCCAACCCAGACTCAAAGTGAGGTTCCTGCTAACACCAGGTCAGGACAGCTGTGCCTTCACGAGCAAAGTCTTGAAAACCTTCAGGGGCAGAGGTCCTATGACTTCTCTGGGATACCTGTACCTGCTGCACTACCCTCCCAGTGGACATGTTTTCCCTCATGTTCGACCTGAGACTTCCAAGCGACAATTCCTGGCCATCACTCTTTGTTCCGCGAGCTGTCACTCAAAGGCAGCTTGGCCCTGCCATTTCTGCAGTCCTTCAAGTAGTTGTAGACTTCATTATAACACCCTCTTAAGCCTTCTCTTCACCAGACTGAACAATCCCAGCACCCTCAACCTCTCTTTGCCCATCATGTGCTGCAAGGTCCTGATTATCTTGACAGTCCTTTGCTGGGACCTTTCCAATTCTTTAGCACCCTTCAAATTGTGAAGCCCCAAACTGGGTGGAGTAGCTCAGGTGTGGGCCCAACAATGCCATACAGATGGAAATCACTTCCCTTGATCTGTGAAATATGGTAGAACACAGAACTGACAACTACCAGAAATTCCAGATTAGTTGGTATTTCCAAATCAAAGGCAATGAGTCACTCACTCTTTCTTCAAATCCCGCCTATATATGGTATAGTATCATAAAATTTGATGACATATGATTTGTAGTATTTTTTACTCAAAAGAGATGAGCTCAACACCGACATCAATTTTTTTGCTGAAACCCTTGAAAAAACAGGGAGGGATGTGCAGAATCTCACACACAGATACTTTTATGAAAAATAACTTGTGATTCACCACAGTCTTCCAATATCAAAAGTTAAAGATACTGTGTCGTGCAGCTTAACTCAGAACTAAATAAAGCCTTTCAAAAGAACTGCCCTGGTAAAATGATTTTAAAAATGCAAGTCTAAATTAAGTAAATAATAAAAAACCCCTAAACCAACAAGGGTAAACTATGTAAGGAAATAACCAGAACAAGAGTAAGGTCTCAACTGGAAGAAAATTACCCACAATCTGAAAATATGTTGGGATCTGTGAACCCTTTGCAGAAAACAAACAAACAAAACCCAAAAAAAACATGATGCCAGCTTTCACATTTTCCCTCTGCAGTAAAATAAATTTGGAATTCTTCTCCTAAAGTGGATGATCCATAGCAATGCCAGTATTTATTCAATATTCTTGCCCCTTTCAGTGCCAGAAGTAGGCCAAGAACTATATTTAAAACACTTCTTTATTGGCTACAATTTTTACTCATTGTCACAGACAAAAGCATTTTGCAGATGATCTTTACAGCTTTCTTCCAGAAGAACCAGTTGGGGTTCTGAAGGAAACCCCAATCCTTCCTTATCAGCTTATCTATTCAGCTTCACAGTGGCTTGCACACATACAAACCTGTGTATCAACACATACATAAACCCAGTAAGGTGTAGCCTATTAGAAGGTTGTAGAAATCCTGGTAATCACTTTCTTTGTGAGGACATTTCTATAGAAATGAACTACAAGTAAGTGAATCCAATATATGTTGAATGAAATCTTGAAAAGCAACTTCAAAGAGACATGCACTGTAAGCACAAAGCACAGTCATTTAAATTGTTTTAAAAAACACTCAGCACGTTACAGGAAAGCAATCTGGCTTTAAGAAAAGTCAGATGAATAACGTGTATTGGCTTTTACTGTGTAGTAAAAAACTGATCGCTGTTCTCTTCCTGAGAAATGGTGCTTGCACTTAAAGAGATATTTGGTGTGAGAGCAGCTAATTAAAAATCAGATATTCAAGCCATGGAAAGACAAATAAAAGAAAGAAAGAAAATGCATGGGATGCAAAGAGAGCAGCAGAGGAAATGGACAGTCAAACTATGGTGAGAACTGTAACAAATTCAGAAAAAAGGAACATGTTTTTTACGCTTTCCTATACCAAAAGTTCTGAGTATAACAACTAAGGGTTGTATTTGAAAATAAGTCTATTTACACTGATGTATTTTTTAGACCTCAGTGAGTCTACTACTACTATCTTCTGAGAGCATCAAGTACTCTTCCACATGGATTCTCTAAAATGTACAAAATAAACCCTTTTATGTCTAAAGATTTTCAGCCTTCACCTTTTTCGTATCTCTGCGATATGAAAGCCAAGTGAACTGTAGTAGAATCTGTCAACATGTAAAACATCCAACATTAATCCAGTAGATCACGTGGCCACTTGAACAGTGACAAGGTGTCAATATACTTCATTAATATGGTTGAATTACAACACTACAGAGACTGATGACACAAAATACGCAAGTCCATGAATACTAATACATAAATCCAATAGAATTTAGCCTAGATTAGATTTGCAAGCTGTCAGGCATCGTTACCTAGCATTAATTTCCCCCCCTATTATCAAACCACTGCAGAGATGCACACAGACATAAAAAGCACTCAAGATGTCCCTGCCTATACATGCTATGAGTATTGAGCAGCCTTATGGAAAGAAAGCTATGCCAGATAAAAGTTTGTCTTCTGAGCTGGTGGCTGCTCCATCATATACCACAAATGCTCACAACAGCATCAATTGATAAACACATTAGCCTAGGGAAGCTTTCAAGCTTGATTGTTTTTGTTGCTGTGATAAAGCAGATACCATTACTGTAAGACATCAGTATATTTTTTTTTTAATTATTTGTTCAGACAAATAGTCCTTTAAAAACATATTTGGTGCCCAAAGGGCTCACAAGTTAAAGGAATAAAAAATTTAGATCAAACCGAGTGTTAAATTAACTCTTTTTAAGCATAGTACTGTTATGCCTAAGTTTTCTTCCTACACAGTATTCAAACTGTACTGCCTCACAGATTACATGCAGACTGTTGCTACTAACACCACAGAATCATGTGGGTTGGAAAGACCCTCTGAAGGTCACCTAATCCAAACTCTTGGTCCAAGCAGGTCAAAATAGACCTGGCAGCTCAATGCCTCGTGCAGTCCAGTTCTGAGCATCTCTGAGGACGTTCTCCACACTCTCTCTGTGCAATCAGCAGCAGATTTTTCTTTTCTTGTCTGCAATTGGCTTTTTCTCATGTTGCATCTTATCCATGTGCCCTCTTGTCTTTTCACTGTGTGCCTAGATGGAAGAGCTTGGCTCCATCTGCTCTATACACTTCCATTAAGTAGCTGAAGACAGCACTAAATCTCACTTTGGCTTCTCTTCTCAAGGCTGGACAAACCCAGTTCTCTCAGTCCACCTCTGCTGGGCTCATGCCAGTGCATCACTGTTTTTCTTGTACTGGAGACACTGAGAGTGCACACAGTGCTCCAGGTATGGTCTCACAAGGGATGAACAGAGAAAACAGTCACTTCCTTTGGCTTGCTGGCTACACTTTTTCAGTGCTACACCATGCAGTTGGTTGTCTTTGCCACTCCTGACAAACATAAAGATGAAGTTCTCACCCATAAACAAGCCATCCCACAGAGGTATTTTTGCAAAAGCACTCAAGGACAGAGACTTTTTAGATTTAATCATAAGTGTGGAGACATGATGGGCCCTTTACCTCTCAGCACTCTTATGTATGTGACATTAATGGAAGATACTGACATCAGCTTCCTCACATACAGCGTCCTGTGCTCACATTCCTGTGCCTCAGAGAAAGACAGGATGTGGAAAGTTGGACAAAGATAACTTTCAAGACCAAACTGGTCTTGCAGAAGGCAAAACTTCAAGGTAAAAAGTGTTTCCAAGGATTAATCTTACCATTCCATTACAGCTCACACTTCAATACAATTTAGAAATGCAGCTTCCTCCCAGATAAGTTATCTAATATTTACTTTATACATCATAGCTGCCCCCAAATGTTTAAGGAATGCCATATCAGAAATAAACAGATTAGAAAAAAAAAAAATCGTTAAAATCCCCACAAACCTGGATAGAGGAGAGGTAAAAAAAAAAAAAAAACAAACCAAAAACCAAATCAAACAAAAAGCACAAAGGAAAAATAAAATAAAGAGTACAGAAGATGGAAAGAGTTTGTGAAAAACAGGCTCAGATTCTTATGTAGAGGTAAGAACTTGTTCCACATTCACTTACACATCTGTGTGTCTTTGTGTCTTAATATTACAAATCTAACACAGAACAACTCAAAACCTTTTAAAAAAACCCCAAGACTACAAGAAAATCCACAACAACAATCCACAACCAAAACCACAAAACAAAACAACACTAAACCCAAAACAACACTAAACCCAGAAAGCGTTTATGATCTGTTAACTCAGTGACCTGCTACCTTGAATTGTAACTATAACAATATAACCCAACTGCAATTGAAAAACAACCAGAATTTCTCAATATACTGCCAAGCCTTTTCTTTAGACCCAGACAGCTAATGCAATCCCTCAATTATCCTTTTTTCAATCAATCTGTTATTCCTGTTGGCTCCTATTTTCTTCCTGATGAGCCCCTACTCTTTTCTCTGCTACTTCTCCCTTTCAGAAATTCCTTCACGGCTTCGAAAGGTTGAATTTTACTCTTGAAGCAAGGAAGCAATACTCCACTAAAGGTAGAAATGTGTCCTAGCATCAGTAGTTAAAATGAGGCTCAGAAAAAGACCAGAATACTGACAGAACTTCTTAAAAAGATACCAAATCATTTCAGTGAAAATTCACTGGATCAAAATGCAGTGGTTGTGGTACAACCTGACAAAACCATAATGCAGCTAATCACAAGCTAAATATTATGGAAAATATGGTTTGTATTCTGTTGGAGGTCTAGAAACAAGAAACTAGCAATGGCATTATCAGATTTAAATTATAATCTTCAGTGAAGTCTGAAGCAAGACCTGTGATTTACCTTGTAAACCAAACTAGTCATTAAGGCTTAAGACACCGCTTGCTGTAACTACCAGCATGTCATTGACCCTTTTTGGCTGCTGAATTTGGGTTCATAAGGACTTAGTTGGCACAAGTGGAATTCCCCAAACATATTACTGTACAAAAGAACATGATCTCCAGCACGCAGCTGCACACAGCAATTGTCATTCAGTTGACAATGCTCTTCTCCACGTGGTGTAAAAGAAGAACTTTATGCATGCACAAGTTGCATACTCATACACTGTTTTACCCTAAAATAGGAAAGGTTAGAATTACAACCTTTTATTTACACTGTGGCACTTCTGCAGCGTTGTTTTAAAATCATGACTATATAAAAACTTACTTTTTAAATATAATTTCACGAACTTTAATTACAAGTTTTCACTCATTTATAGCAAATTACTTGCTAAACCTAGACTAGCAAAAAGAAAACTGTGTTCTTACTTTACTTCCTTTGTATGCTTTTTTTGACTCAGAACTACTTTTGTATGAAATTCTCATTCTTAAAAGAAAAATCCAAACAGAAATAGAAATGGCTTAGACCTAATTATCTTTCTAATATTTGTTATCACCACAGAATAGCTGTAGGAACTACTAAAGATTAGAAATGCATGCCCTAAGTTACATTTGAGACACGAGACCTCATTTTAAAACTTCTACAAACTATAAAGCAGAAAGGATCTTGAAGAGAGCAAACATAGAAAAGGTTGACAAATTGAAAACCCTGTCTGCTGGGAATTCACTTTAATTATTAGTTCTTACCTTCTGTGCTTAATCCAGGACTTGAAGTGAATTTTGCTACATCGACGATCTTCACAGCGAACTGTTGCCCTGTTTCCCTGTTGATGCATCTCCGCACGACGCTGAATGGACCCCTGGAACACACACCCAGAAAACAGGGATAAATAAATCATTCTCTTATTTGTTGAGCTACAATTCTGTGATTTCTCAACAAAATTTCAACATTCAAGTGTAGTATTTGCACGGAATACACCCCTTGTCCTTGCTGCCCATTAAATGTAGAATTAATAGCTTTAACTACAGACTAATGTAAAGAACACCAAAGGAGTTTTATATTTGCCTATATTAAAGACATTCTCCTACCCTTCCACTTTAGAAAGGCTATGCTCTTAAAAACCTTATGTAATATACTGATGTTATTATTAAATTTTAAAAGGACTTTATTTTGATAAAGTCCTTTAATCCAACTAGGGGGAAAAAACCAGAGGCGAGAAACACATTCCTGCTTTCAGTCCTAAGCTACAGTTTAGAAATTACTATTTGAAACAACAGAAGGGATAATGGACAGCGATAAGAGTAACAGAATTGTTGAGTCACACTGTGTGGGTTTATTCGTCTGTTTGTTTTACATAAACTAGGTTTATTTCAAGTTTATTTGACATCATTGGATATAAACAACCTGCATTACAATACTTCCCAATTCCACAAAAGCTTATAATTTTCTCTCACCTATGGCACTTAGAGAATCCCCACAGAAGTTACAGATAAAGAGATTAAAATTAGTTCAGAGAGATATTAGTATTGCACTCAACTAATAAAAAGCTAGTTGTTTTTTAAAAATTGAAATTACATTTGCCAAAACACAAGTTACAACAATGGCAATCTTTCAAAAACCCCATCACCAATATGTATTTTTGGAAGCATCTTTTAGTAGATGGTCTAAGGTCTAGGTGCCTTGACTCAAAATATGGAACCTTTGTCCAGTGTTAACAACAAACAGTTCAACTGGACAATTACAGTAGGTCAAGCTTTTGAACATGAAAAATTAATAGGTTATGAAAACAGAATAGGATTGTTTCATGACTGCACTAGCTGTGGCAAATCAAACCTTTTTTACTGCTGCTTATTTAATGACTGATGTGTGAGTTCTAAAGAAATCTATTCCAAAGTCTTTTCAAAAAGATGTGAAGGAAGATTTGAGGATGGAAAGAGCCTTTGTTCAGATGTTCATCTATTGAGTGAACATTCGCCTGCTGAGTGAAATAATAAATGCTATAATACAGCTGAAAAGACAAATTCTTCCATTCAAACAGTGAACCGGAAGTTAGTGGACACATTTCTGAGCAATGAGATTGCAAAGCAACACAATTCTCAAAATAAAAGGTACCCTGAGGAGGCAGAAGTGTCCCTCTGAGGGCACTTACAAACCTTTATAACTGGTTTTTGGTATTCCTTTACATAGCAGATGACTCAAAGTGTGTAATTCATCACACAACCAAACCTGTACTCACATAGCTAAAATCCAGTTTTTGCACTCTTTCAACAACATACTTGCAGGTATTTCTTGAAATAGGATCATTTCTGACACAGAACATGAATATCAAAACTAGTCAATGTATCCCAATGTAAATATTCACAACTGAGGAAAATATTTATTAGCCAACTATTTATATGTGAATTATGTTGATGTACTCAGAGAGAACTAACTATACAAGAAAATGCATGTTTTTTCTTTCTCCTTTCCTTGCTCCCAACACACAATGAAATCCCCCATACTGATGGCTATTTTCCTTTCCGAATCCACGCCCCACGATTATTCACTATCTGGACATTTACCAAGAGGTTACCACAGATATTTTTAAAAAGATGTTCAATCAAGCCTGTAACATAGAAATCCACTTTCATCATTAAATGAAAAGGGCTCAGCTGGCTTCATTTGGCATTGGATGGATACAGCTATTGATTTAGAATCCACCCCCCTCCACATTTCACAAAGTAATCTTCTATGCAAAAGCTACACTTTATATAGATTTGTGTCACCTTCTTATCCCAAGTTTCTCCTTACACTTTTAGCATCTGTCAAAGTAAAATGGCTTTAAAATAGTATAAATACATTTAAATTATGGTAATTTAAAACATTGCAAAACCTAAATCACAGCTTTCAAATAACTTTGGCAACAGTTGTTTTAATTTATAATTGCTATAAATTATGAGAAGCTAAATGTATTTCATTAAAATGATCCTTTTTTTTTTTTTCCATTCTCATTCCCCCCCCTCTCCCCCAAAGCCTTTCTAGAGACATTAAATAATGCTTTTAACGTATTCTGATACAGACTGGGAGATCAATAGAGTACAGAGATGCCTGACAAGACCATATCCTTATTTGTAGGTAGATCCTTGATTTCTGTTCATTCACACAAACTCTACGAATATAAGTATTTCTTGCTGTTGGCTGAGCTACTTTTAGATTTCCTGGTTTTGCCAAGTCTGGGCTGGAGAGCTTGCCCAGCCACCAGTGTGTGTGTACATGCTTTGAGCAGACAAGGAGAGAGAGCTGGAGGAATCACAAATCCAAAATGAGCCTACAAACTACAACTCCAAAGGATCAGATTTGTGTTCACCCCACCTTTCTCTCTTGCAACCATGCCTTGATTTCCCTTTTCATTATCTATTAACATTTTAGAACCCTGACTTCAATGATTTGCTTCCTGCACATTTAGTCTGGGACAAAAAAAAGTGTTTTATTATAGTTCTGTAACAGAGAGGGCACAGAGACATCCCTGTAGCCTCAGCTTTTATGGCCATATGGAAACTTCACTGTGGTTTTAACTTCTCTACTTAGAATGAGGAATGTCAAAGACTTAAGTAAGTGAATGGTGCCACAAAGCACAGAAAACAAGAAGTGAGGTTTGAACTAGATGATCTTTAAGGTCCCTTCCAAACCAAACCACTCTGCGATTCTGTGAATTCAGTGATGCCCACAACTGACATATTCTATTCAAACACCACCCCAATTAAGAGTTTCACATAGAATAGAAAGGTTTTTAAACACAGTCTGAACATTCAGCTATTTACAAACCTCATATTTGTGACTTTTTCAAAACTCTCTCATATTCAAGCTACAGACAGCCTCAAAATAGTGTGAGTTACACAATACATTAGATGAATACAATCCATGATGATGGCAGCACATAAAAGCCTGAATTTTCCAATTTTAGGTAATTTTAAAACACTTATAAGAGGTGCCTTCATCAATTAAGCAGACACCACCACTGCCACATGCCAAGTAACACAAAGGAACTTTTAAATAAATTACAGTTGCAGTTAACTTTCTGATTTGTTCCTCAGCTGCAATGGCACGCGGCAAGTTTACAAATTAAGTCGTAACAGCCCACGGTGATGCTGTATAACCTGAGTCAGAAAACAAAACTCTGTGTGCTTCCTAACACAGTAGTTTCAAACCTTATTTGGAAGTAACAAAAATCTTTCAGGTCACCCTCAGTCTCAGCACTGAAATCACACTCTTCCCAGTGAGGAAAGGGACTACAATAGTTCATGTCTCAGATGAGACAAGGAGCTGTTCAACAGTTGTGACCGTAATGGGGAAATGTGTATCACATCTTCACTAAATGACAGTTTCTAAAGCTCATTTTACCAACCCTGCAGCTCAAATTCTACAGATCTAAAGCACAAAGGTGACACAGATTGGGGAAGGAACAACTGTAACCCCAGACACACAACATCAAAGCCGTTACAGATTGGTAAGACTACTTATTTATTTATTGAAACAGAGAAACTGAGTTGTTGTGTAATAAGACTTCATCTTCTAAGTCATACAAACTGTAATTACAATGTCATGCGTTTTATATTTCATTTCTCTCTGTGCTACCCTTAACAGACATACCCACTGACATACACAAATATTTGGTTTCAGATCCATCCTCCCCCCCCCACACGTTTGCAAAATCTTTCTCTGCAGTCAACACGCACACCACAGACTACAGTAACTCAAACTATGAGGCTCATTAAAACACATAAGTAGTAAGGACAGATGATTTTCTTCACTGATATTTTGTCAACATTGGCAGCAGCACATTCCAACATCTGGAACACTGGGAGCTTCACCTGCAATATATGCCAAAAAACAAAATGTATTTTCTTAAATTGAAGCTGGGATGCATGATGGGTTTTGCTGTCTACTGCAGATGGAAATCAAAATGTTACAATACATTATTGATGAGATTAGCAAGTACATATAGGCCATAAAAAGTGGATAGGAATGCTGAAGAGGAGTCTCATAACCAATTTTTTTCATGCTTCCAAAATTTTGAGTAAGCAGGACAGGGCCTGATGTAACCTTAACCCTTGTGAAACTATTTTCTGGTGATAACTTCCCTGACTAGCACAGAACAGTTAATCACAGCTAGACACAAATTTGAAGAAAATCAATTATTAATTACTTTATCCTTCAGGAGTACAACACTTGAATTAGAATAAAATCCCAACAATATGAGACCATCAAAGCCTTTTTTATCATCTCCTTCACTTTAAATTATTTTACTTAGTTTATGTTATTGGTACTTCAAGGACATAGATTACAAACCAATATGTTGCAAACTATCATTTTATACTAAAATCTTGTTGGTTTATCTGACTGCTTTGCTTCTTTTCTCCTTTCCTCCAATCCCTGTTGCTGTGCAAGAATGTGTGGTTGTGATTCAAATATGCTTTGTTGATTCCTAACAAGCACAAACACTTGGAACTACAGCCTGTTCCCTTCCCATGTCCCTCAGTGAACAGAGCTGACCTGTGGGAATGAACTTCCTATAAAGACACTTTCTGAACCCTTATGCTTCCAAGTCATACAACTTCAGATTTGAGGTCATTTACATATCAGATCACCAAGAATTTGCTCAACATCCCAAGCGAATCTCAATTTTTATGAAGTGAGGAACTGGATACAAAACAATGCATTTTGGCTCTCAAATTCAGTTTCATTAATTTAAGTTTAAGAAAAAAAAGTAAGAAACACAAGTTAAACATTTTGTCAGAAAAAAAACCCCAAAACAAATAGCAAACAACATCTCTTCCAATGAACAGTGCTCCTTTAAAAATGAGTTTCCATTTGGAAGTAAGAGGGCCTAGATTCCTTTTCCTTCTTTAGCAGGGCTTAACTATTAAGAACTTGAAACATGCAACAAAGGTCTTAAAGTTACCTTTATTCAACATTTTAAATGAAAGATGAATGTTTCCTCAAAGGGGCTATGTCAGTTTGTTGCAATAAGATACTACAGATGTATGCAGATAAAGTAACGTAAGTGAAGACACATATACCCAGACTTTTTTTTAATTTTTATTTAAAGGCTATGCATTTGCTTACCTAAGCAGCAGACAACAGTGCTTTGTACTAATGTGGTTAATACTTTCAAAACAACTGTATTCAAATTGATGGAAATTACTGGAAAGAAAGCAATTTGCAACCACATTTTAAAGAGATAGATCTCTTTCCCTCTTCATTCATCCACATAATTTATAATATATACTTGTTCTCCAAGTTTCCCTTTAATTGAAGTGAACCTCTTTTGAAAATTAAATATTCCCAAAATTAATTAAACCTCCAATTAGCACTGTATCAGCTCATTTGTACATGGAACTGCAGCGTAAGATAGTGACAGAACCTTTCTGTAAACTAGTACTTTGGATTAGAGGGCACTCACATTTAAAAAGCCATTACTGGCAATGTTGGGTAGACATTTTTTGGTTTATTCTCAAAGGAAAATTTAAAATAATGCATTATGATGACTGTGGTACAGAAGAACATTTGGGCTGAAGATCTGATACTTCTTTAGAAAATTCCATATCCCAGAACAAGCCACAAAACTGAGTTCCCAGGCAGCAATATTTCTACCATGAGTACTTTTCAACAGCTCACATCTTTGAAACCAAGTCTGTATTTTAACTCAGCTTTAGGATGAAACCTATAAAGAACAAAGCACAAGACAGTAGCTCATTGGATCTCACCCCAATATGAATACATACTTTCTAATATCAATCCAACATAAAAAGAAAGAATATAGACTACGGAATCTTAACTGTTTCTTTTTGTCCACAAGAAAACTACAGAAGGAGTAGCCACTCCAGTGCCTGTGAAGTGGAAACACTCCCCAAGAAAACCTTAGGTTATGCTTAGAATTCATGCTGCAAACTGAAAAAAAAATTACTTTCAATTTTCAGATGTTCTGGTATAATTCATAGGTTTGCTTACATGGTTTTGTCACTATAAAAGCAAAATACAGGCAGAAAGAGATTTCTGCTATATTGTCTTTCCTATCTCCAAGTTGCAAGGAGGATAAGCCATCCTTAACTAATCTGTAACCTATACAAACAGAAATGGTAGGCTTGTGGTCTGATTTTTCTTCTTATCAAGTAAAAAAGTAAGAATGATTTTATCAGTCATTCTATATATCTGTCAAGTCTCTTTAGCATACATACACTATAAACAGATGCTGATATGTAAAAATATCTTTAATGTATCTATACTTTGTAAACAACTCTTCTTTTACACTGACTGGTTGGGATGCTGAGGGGATGGAAAAGGAAGAACACTGAGATAAGATGCTCACTAAATTCGCTATTCTATTACCATGAAGTAAATATTTCAGCACCAGTCATGAACACCATTCTTCATATGCAAGTGATTCAGAAAATATTTTTATGTTCACATACAGTACAACAATCCTTCATTTCCTGAATTCCATAATTATCTGTTAACATTGACCTTATCCTTGTAAATTTTCCCATTTTATTCACAGACTCATAGAAGAGTCTCAGTTGGAGGGTACCTCTGAAGGAACGTGCTTAACAAATTTTATCAGAACATCTACTACTGTGGTAATTTTTTAATAGGAAAACAGAAGAAACTACCTCACTCTCTGAAAACAACCATTTGCAAATAATCTCAGCACACAGACAGGCAAACTCTGTTTTCAATAATTATTGCAGTAATAGGTTCATGGTCTTAAAAGAATCGGTCCGAAAGCTGCAGCTGCAGTAGCTACAGTAAGAGTAACTTTACTTTGTCAAGACCTACTGGAATAAGATCCAACATTACCTGCCAAGGTGGCTTTCCAAGGGCCACACTTCCACAGCAAGGGCCATGTGACACACACAGAAGATCACAGCACATCATTTCAAGCTCATGTTTGGATGACACTGAAGCAGAAGCAATAGCTATTGACACAGAACAGCTCCTCCAGGAGACTGTCCTCTGATCTCTCTTTATTTTGTATTTTTCAACTCTTTAAAGGTCACTTCCTAGAGAACAGTCGAGACCTCAAGGTCAAGTAACTCCTAGATACACTTCTTAAGGAGTTCAGGCTCTTGGCTCTACTGATTCCTTTTTTTAACTCATTTCTTCCTTGATAATGTGTTTCCAACTATTCACTACCAATTTGCTTTTGGACACTGTTTTCAACCTTCCTAAATCAGCACATAGGTCAAAATGCTGTGATAGCAGCATCAGTCTTCAGGAAAGTGACTGATTATTTGTCCAGGTTCCAGATAAATGAAGGAAAGAAAAAAAAAATAATTTTTAGGCATGTATGTACTAAACATACACAGGTAAGTTATGGGACATTCCCCTAAATGAAAGGCAAACAATTATAAGGATCTCAGAAAATGGTACTTTCTCAACAACACTTTCTGGAACAGTTTTTTAACTGCTGGTGAGAAAGAAGAACAAAAATTGGTTCATTAAGCTAAAGCATCCTCCCCACTCAGCAGTAAAGAACTCAGGAAACTGATTACAAATGTAACTCTTTCCTGTCTCTCTGGTTCACCTTAAGGGAGATGAGAATCTACATCTCATGCAAGAAGTGATTTTGGGCAGGTGCAGATTGGTCATCAAAGCACAGATACTATTTCTTGAACTGGGGAGGGGAGAAATAAGGAGAGCTTTGTCCAGTAATAAATCCCCACTGTAAGTACTGGAATAAAAGCACGGAATCAAAATCCCCCAAATTTTATTTTTATGTTCAAACATTCTGTAATACTTCACAGAAAGAACCCCACCCCAGCAGCTGTATCAAAAGCATCAGTTCAAGAGTGTTCAAAAAAACTGATGCCATTCTCTTAACAGACTCCTTTAACAACTGACCAAATCTTTTGCCTGTTTCCCTTCTTTGTGAAGAAAGACCTAGTGCTCAAGATCAGGAGGCAGTGAAGGGAAAAAATTTATAAAACTACTTTAAGTATGAAATCATTCAACAGTGAGAAGGAACACAGCAAGAATGAACAAATGTGTTAAAAAAAGTACTTCTATCACAGTGATGAAGGGGAATATATTAAAAATAATAGCTCTGCCTCCAAAAGAATAGAGAGAGGTTGTAGAGCATCTTCAGGCTCATCAGCTATAGATGATGATCATTAGTTTTCTCTTTTACTATTCAGAGAACTTTTTTTATCCTATTCATGTACTAACATAGCCTTGTTCCACTGCAGGCTGTGGCTTCATGGCATTTTTTACATGAGAGTACAGGCAACTCCCTGAGCTACTGTGCTGTCCTTGGGCACATCAAAGGAGAAACAAAAACTACTCAAAACACTTCAGATAAACCAACTCTCCCTTCCCCCCTCCCCCTCCCCCCAGTGTTACATCCAGAGCAGGTGCTTGGTTTGGTTTAAAGCACAGCTACACCAAGAGCGGTGTCCAGACAGTCAAACCCAGGAACAACCTGCTGGGAAATGGGGTGCCTCAGCAGTGCTGCTGCTGCTGCTAAAACCAAACCTTATCTGAGGACACAATGACTTCTCATAAGGTCCTACAGCCACCTGTGGGACCTGCACTAATACAAGACACCTGAACTCATGCAACAAGACAAAGGAACTCATCTAACTGAAGAAGTCTTAGGTAAATCTACATACAGCTGGCTCATGGCTCCAACTGTGCATTTGCCGTGCAACTACAAGTGCTTTCAATACCACAAAGCACACAGAGAAAGATGAGAAAGAATGGGAATATGTCAGCCACCACTGCTGCCAAAAACTCTTTCATGAGATTACGCCCTCAGGTGAAGGTTGGTGCATTAACCGCTCCCTATGTCATCTCTCCCTCCTGCATTGTGGTTCTATTTTAAATTTCCACTTTAAGATTATTAATGTCCACTTTATATCTATCAGTCCTGCCAACAAAACTGAGCTTACACACTATTCCCTCTACTCTCTCTCACTCACAGATTTAGCCAATTTTTCTTTCTTATGATGGGCTCTCTTATTTCAGAACCTCTTTCCTGCATCGGTTCCAGTTTTAATTTTTCTTAACAAAAAGCAACCAGAACTGTGAGTAGAACTCCAGATGAGGTCTTAGTAAAAGTTTGCACAATGTTAATAATTCTTTCTTCTCTGCTGGAAATACTGTACCTGGTACAATCCCATACTTGACTTCTCCACATGCACATCACAGAGCCCCTACTATAGCTGCATTCTTCTGCTCAGTTGTTCCAACCAACTTGCCTTAGTCTACTCCAAAGGCTGTTACTAGTTTTTCCATTCTCAAGTGGTGGATTTTTTTTAGAACTTCATAATTTCTATTACTAAAGTCCTTTTTGGACGATATCCAGGTCCTCCTCTGCATTATCTTCAAATGATGCACCAAAAAACCAACAGCTTAACCAGTGCAGTTCAATTTACCTTTTTTTTTTTTATTTATTTTAAAATAATCTGACAGACAACTAATCCAAAACTGGCCAAACCTTCATTTTTTCACTACTTCCTCTCTGAATGCCCCATTTTAATTTCTTCTTTAGTCAATATGGAATACTTACATTTATCTCTTGTTATCTTTTTGTTTGTTTTAAAGAAACAATCAACCCAGAGAGTAGTCAGAGGGAAGCACTGAAAGACTTAACTCATAGAAGGGGTTTTCTCACTGCTTGAAACACACTACCACTAATTCAGCTGCCCCAGCACTACTGCCTTACAAAACTCAGAAGCTTCCTACAGGTTCATGACAATGCAGAAAGGTACATTTTACTTGCATTGGCCACTACAGAAATAGAGAAGAAACTTTTTAATGGAAATAACATCATTTAAATATTGCTATTATGTAAAATTGGAAATGTATCACCTTTATACTGTAATAGATGCAAGAGGTTCCCCATATCTGACTGACAACAGAACTCCCATGTAATTTGCTACCACTACAGTTCCACTACAGTAGTTAAGTCTCAAACTTGAAAGAGAGCAAACACACAGATATACTAGAAATAGATACCTCCCACAAAGCCAATATCTGAATCTGAACAGAACTGATTCTGGTTATCAGTTCAATCAAAACTGTGTCCTGTATAGCTCAATATTTAATTTTTGCTTTAAAAAAAATAAACAGAAAAACAAATCGGTTCAGTTTGGGTGTCACTTACAATCATTGCCTCAAGGACATTTCTGTGGGCATGCTCTTTGGAACCAACAAACAGAAGTTCCTGAGGCCAGAGAGAGACCAAATTTCCATGTGAAAAAGTTCTCCAGTGCAACATTGATCAGTAAAGCTAAATTATCCAAAGAATCTTGACTCAGACAGCTTCCTGTACTTCTTACAGGAGTGTGGCCTCTGAACTGCCCAACTTTAACGTGTTAGGAAAACGAAAAGTATCTTGAAAAGAATGCCTGCCCTGTTTCCAAAGTATGCAGATTAGTTTAACTTTTATAAGTTGTCATCAAAACCATGTATGAAATGAAGTAGAACATAAATACTTGAGGGGTTTTTTTTAAAGGTGTTGGAAGACTTCCAATATTTCAGAAATTGAATTTATGACATCATCAGCCTTTAGGGTCATTCATAACATTTTAAATTACAGAAGGATTATAGGACTTATTAAGAACATTCAGCTGAATATGGGTAAAAAGTTTCTGGTTATGATATTTATAGAAGGTTGTTGAATTCACTTTCCAGGGCAGAAATGAATGAATTCTGACCTCTTGGAATCTGAAGCTTTCAACAATGCACTGAAATGAAAAATCTGTCACAGGTGAGAAAATTTAGTTTCTCTTCTATCTGGATCTGTTAGGTTTCTGAACAGTAGTTTCTTGTATTTCTATATGTTTAATGCATATGAACGACTGATCAAAGTCAGGGTATATCTTTTTCCCTACTTTTTTTAAGTACAGATTGCATTTCAACAGTGTAGATATCTCTACAAGAGGAACATCAGTCTTTATCATTTGTACTAGTTCAGCCTTTCTCTACACTTGAAACAAGTTAATTTTTTGTAGTTTACTTAAAAATATCATCTCTCTTGCTAATTTCAAAAATTAAACTAAAACTATTCTACAATTCTACAGTTCTTGGAAAAAGCTAATGCAGCTACCAGAAAAGCCTCTAAAACTAAAAAGAACTATTCACCTATCTGGACAGTATACTGTTCTATAACTACAGTAGGAAAATTACCCACTGTTTTATGTAAAAGTAACAAATACCCTCCAAGTATTTAAACCAGATTCCTATAAAACAACTGTTCAAGAATTTTAAAATCAGCTCTTCTCTTCAAGAGTTAATGTAAAGTTTAAGGTCTCTCCTTCACAAGATTTTGTATTTAAAAGACTCAACCATATAAAATATCTCATATATTATATGAACTTATATGAGGTTATATGAACTATAACCTCCTACATGACAATTATTAATGCACATGCAGCATAATGATCATTTCACAATTTCTCTATTGAAAAAAACCACAATGATTTCTAAAGGATAACCACTTAATTGAACTGTTAATAACATGAAACTGAATGTAAAGCTTTTACTTAAAAGCCACATATATTACTTTTCCTGTTTTTTTTGGTTTTTTTTTTTAATTACAAAAGGAAAAGCTGCCTGGATCAATCTCCCAGTGAGCTCCAAGACACAGTCGGACTGAAGTTTGTGCCAGTACCACTGTGAGGATGGCACAGGGGTGCCAGCGACCTGCCAGGAGAGGACAAGGGTTTTTAGTACTGCTGTTTAAAAAAGACCAAACAACAAATCACTCCTGGAAAATGAAATTAGCAGGACTCAAAGCGTTGACTGTGTACGACCACATAAGGTGCAAACACTGAAAGATCCCACACTCCTGCAAGTGATGATCTGACCTTTGGGACACCGACGAAAATAGGAAGCTGAATCCATGGCCCAGGTCAGGAACAGCATCTGACATTTCACCAGTTTCCAGCTGCCCTTTATCTTCTTCAAGGTCTGACCAGTGAAATAAGGCAGCCGAGCAACACCTTGGGTCCAAGAGTAGATTTGTTTGTTTCCTTACATATTCTCACACCAACCAGCAAAACCTCGAAGTATTCTTTCAGTCATGTCAGGTCAAATTCAAATCAAACTAAAAGTGATTTCACCTGAAGTGGTAAATGCTGCAGTTCCTCATCTGGACCATAGAATCAAATTCCTCCCCTAAATTACTGTCTCAAAGCACCAAACCACCTGTGCACTTATGTCTTTAAAATATAATAAAAAAAATAAATATCCAGTGACAGTGGCACAAGTCCTAAAGAAGAATTAGGAGACTGTTCAATAAAGAAACTTGCTGCTGCATATTTAAGTCGTTCCCAAGTGTAGCTCGTTTGGCTGCCACGAGCAGCTGGTGGCAGCTGGTGCTGCTGCTGTCCCTAGAAAGGAGCCCAGCAGCAGAAACCACAGCTTCCAGCTTTATTCTAGGCTATGCACACCTGAGTAAGCACAGCTCCACACCAACTTCCCTGGCAATACAAAGGCAACAACAGAGAATTCATTTACTCCTCTGGTTTGAATGACGGCACGTTCTCACAGCTATGAAGAATCCCAAGTATTCAAACAATAAGGTTACAAATTTGAACAAAACTAGGACTTAAAACTGGTAATTGCTTTTGGACTAAATGTATGTACACGTGTTGTGAAACTCTACTATAGCACCCTCCTGCTTTATGATAGAAATTTCATTGTAAATTCAAGTCTAACCATATTTTTAGATGAATTGAAGACTATACAAAACAGAACCAGAAGTTAACTGCTAACAAAGGCAACATTTAGGAAAAAAGTGAATGAGGAGAAAGGAACTGGCAGTTGAAGATGGGGGAGAGGGAAATGGGAAAAAGAAATCAAATTATCATACTATTTTTTCTTTATTATGCTTCCTTAGTCAAAACAATTTACAGACAGAGAAAATGAGAAAGAAAAGTACTACAGCCTGCAGAGAATACAGAATATTGCTCAACCACAGAATGCAACCGCCTGTTGACAGGGTTTTCAAACAGTTGTACAACACTACTTGTAAAGATATAAAAATATAAATACCCAACACCCAATCCTTCGGGTGAAACATCTATAAGTGAAAACCAAAACCCAGCCAAAACCAACCTCTAATGCAAGCTTATGGTGGTATTTATTCCCTTCAAACACCCATCCAGTGCTTTTTTGAGTCATACTAACCAGGTAACTGGTTATACAGCTGAAGTTGGCAGCAAAGATTTATTTTGTTTTCTCTGGGCATCCAGTTTTATGTCTACCAGTATCCCCAAATCCTTCTCGGCAGGGCTGCTCTCAATCCATTCATCTCCCAGCCTGTATTGCTGCTGAGGATTACCCTGACTTGGGTGCAGGACCTTGCACTTGGCCCGGTTGAATTTCATGTGGGTGGCACAATAGCACAATGCCCAGGCCTGTCAAGGTCCCTCTGGATGGTGTCTCCTTCCCTCCAATGAATCAACTGCCCTGCTCAGCTCAGTGCCACCTCCAAACCTGAGGGTGAACTCAGTCCCACTGTCCATGTAACTGATGACAATAATAAATATTACTGTCCTGCTGAGGGACACCACTGCTTACTGGTTTTCACTTCAGACGTGGAAACCATTGGCTGTAACTCTTTGGATAAAGCCATCCAGCCAATTTCTTATCCATCTCACAGTCTATCTGTCAAAACCACATCTCTCAGATTTCGAGGCAAGAATGTTGTGGGAGACTGTACCAAAGGTGTTACAGTAGTCCAGGCAGATGCCTCAGGTAGCTCTTCCTTTGTCTGCTGATGCAGCCACTCCATCAGGAAGGCCACAGTCAGGAACAACTTGCCCTTGGGAAAGCCATGTTGGCTGTTTCAAATCATCTCCCTGCCTTCCATATGATTTAACATGTCCTCCAGGAGGTCCTATTCCATGAAGCAGGTGAGGTCTTTCTCAAAGAAGTGAAAGAACCCTCATGTTCACAGGTCCTGCTCCTCGTGGTGGTCTTTAAACACCTCAATACCTGCTGGAGGGACTAATCCAGGAGGCTTCTGGGGTGTATTGATGGTAAATTCCCGACACGTGGTTGAGGAACAAATGAGGAGAGGTGGTCTGTTGAAACCTCACACTTACGAACGAGAAAGAACTCAAAGATCAGGGGCAGCACTGGCTGCAGGACCATGAGATGGTGGAATTCAGGATCCCAAAAGGCAAAAAGTGCTATCACAACCCTAGACTTTAGCACAGAAAAGCACAGAAATGAGAGCAGGAGAGATACCTCTTGTAGTTTACTAGAACACCTGGCTAGGCATAAAAAAAAAATAATTAAAAAAAAAAAATCAAAGAATGATTGCAAATGCAGAGCAGCAAAAGAAAAAAATTATGTCAGAAAGTAGCTTTGACATCTTACAATGCCAGAATTAAAAGGGAATTTTAATCAGGCTGCTTTGTATTTAGTCATTTAGATACAAAATCTACTTATTCAGATAACTGTCAGAATGTTCTACTCGTAACTGTATTTTAGGTTCCAACTTGACTTCAGTATCTGTGTCATCCCCTTTATAAACTCCCATAACAAATCACAGCTTTACTAGAAGCTCAGCAATACCCCTGAAGATGGAAACTTTATTGGTTGATAGGACTAAAGTAAATTTCTCATTAAAATGAACATGTGGTAATATATTTAAAACAGTGATTACTGCATACCATGAGAAATTCCTTTACTAAATTCCCTGGCAAATCTGCTATAATATTCAAAACTCACTCAAAATAACAGGAATTTCAAGGAGATAGCCAAGCTATATCAAGCTTTTCCAGGGAGTTTCAGTTGAGGTAGTTGAATGAGTACATTATTAATAATATATATTGGCACACATATATATGGTGCATCCACATACACCAAACTTCCCCCCAATATATGTTATATATATGTATATATATAAGTATGCTATATATATGTTAACACACACAGTTAAAATGTGGTATGCCAAGGCAAATCCAATAGATGTTCAAGTCAAATCTTCTGCAAACATTTTTGAAAGCTATTTCTCTGAAAATTAAGTGCCTCTGAGGCTGCATTACTGAGCCATCATTAAATAGCTCACATCATTCTTCTATATTTAATTCTACTGGAGTATTTATTCTGCAAAGCTCAAGTATGTAAGTTAGCTCATGGTCATAACAAAGTTACCAGATCAAGTTATTTCATTCTAAAAAAAAAGCCCCACCTTATAAAAGCATAATTATTAGTCTTCAGTTTGTTTCACTCTTGCATAAAATGCACACAAAATGTCTGAGGTATTGATTTTCATTACCCTAAAGTTACATATTTATTGTAGCACAAAAACATCTTATGTAATGGGTCAACAATGAGGCAAAACCCCAATAATTAAAGACCTGATATTAAATTTGATAGTGTTTGGAAGCATTTATTAACAGTTCAGTTGCTGATCAGACAACGAATTAAGCCATCCTGTAAAAGTTATAGATGAGCAAAATTCATCAGAGACAGACTGTAGTTTGCTAAAAGACAGAGAAGTGCTCATGTCTAGGAAGCAGCTCAAGATTTAACTTCACAGAACAGCAAAAATCCAGTTCAGCACCATTGACTTTGATACCTCTTTTCAGCTGATAAAACCTCTTTCATTAGCTGTCCTATGTTCTTACTCTTTTCACCCATTAGCTAAAATCTGCACATTAGTACAAACAGAAAATACAAGGATAGACATTTTTTCTGTTTCTTGAATTTTTGGTTAGAATGCACAGTTATGTCCCATCTCCTCTGTTTCCCTATCCATCTTTCCCATCTATTGACAAAGGTTTAACTTCAGATCACAATCTTACAACAGACAGTCCTACACAAATATTTTAATCAATATTTTTATGTTATGCATCAGATCTTTATCTGGGAACATCAGGCTCTGAATTTAAGTAAGAAGAAAATTCCTCTACAGAGAGCAGAAGTGAAACAGCAGAACACATTTAGAATACAGACTATTTCCAACAGCTGAGTTACTTAAATCTATAGGCACAATTTAACCAAAATAAAGAAAAAAAAAAAAGAAAATTATCAGAGTACCACAGAAGTTTCAGTTCCAATGTTCTTACAGATAAGACGTGCTACAGGCTTTGAGAATTAGTTGAAATACATTGAAAGACTGTATATTCACAAGAGCACACTGCAGGTGTGCAGTGCTCTGGTATTCATGTTCCCTCTCCCCCGATATCAAACCCTTGGTATCAGCTACAGAAGGAAATCACAGGGCACATCACTCCTTCACTACTCAGTTCTTTGGGAGGTGTGAGTGAAATGCAGAGCTATAGGACCTTGCCATCTACCAACATGATACAGGAAAAACACCCCCCCCCCCTTTTTTTAAATTTCTCTAAAAGACCCCAAACATTTTAAAAGCCTCATCATAATCTGCCTAAATTAAGTTTCCAATTGCTCTGTTGAGAGCAAAATAAGACCAGTTTGGGGGAAGAAAAGAGCAGTTTATGGAATTTTCATTCAGAATTTAAGCAGTCCTCTGATACCAGAGAAAAAGTTCCTGTGCTTTCATGTACACTGGGAAAGAAACAGAGATATCACAAATTTACCAAGCAAGCAAATACAAACAGATGATCCTCTTCTCAGATGGATGATCCTTTTCTCAAAGCATTCAGCTATTTGCAAAAAGATATGCTGAAAATTATGAAAACAAATAGAGCTGCCAATACAGAACAAGTTAGAAGCTGCTCAGACCCCCTTCATATTAGAACTTCGTAGCAAGCTCTTAAGATTACTCTTCTCTCTGTGGTCATAAAGCTGGACAGAAACATGACACTTCCTCTGTTATCCCCCTTGCAGCACTCAAAACTACCATATTCTCTAGAAATCTTCAGAAAAAAGCTCCTTCAGTTAATGACTGATGATGCCTTATTAATGAAGGCACTTCCTGTTACAAGAGCTACAGTTTCAGTATATGCTCTTTCCCACCTTTTTTCCTACACATTCATAACGCAATAAAAAAGTTATCCATAAAAGCTAAAACACTAAAAAAAGTGAAAATTGGAAAAAACCCAGTCACAGGTTATGAAGTACAGTTCCTGGAAATGTATTATTTTGCAATTAATTTTAAACTTCCTGACTGCCTTACATGGAGCATCTTTCTTTGCACCTTAGGATCAACACAGGCCAAAGTGTCTGACCACTACAACTGTGGCTGAATGACAAAGCTAAATAGTCTTCACTATTCAATAAAAGGCACATAAACAGTCACACTGCATCTGATCAGAAGTCTTTCAAGACTGGCTCCTTTCCCAGCAACCTTCCTTCCCAAGAGCAGCCAGAGAGCAGGTTTGCATCAACATAACAAACGGAAAACAAACTTACTAAAAAAAAAAGAGGTATGACCATTTTAACACATGCCTTACAGTAATTTAAAAGTAATTTAGATACCATATTGATTCTTGCAGCACAAGCAGACAGCTTTCCATGCTAGACAAGTATGTGCCTCCTTTATGCACAGATTATTCTGGCCAGACTTCAACAACTCTTTCCTGTGCTCTGCTGCACCTCTGGAACTTTTACAAGAGCAGAAAACCTGAGGAGATGCCAAAAGTGACTCCAGCTGCCACCTGGACTAGGGCCTGATGGTTGCCTTAAGATGAACTATTACACAGGTAGTCACCAAATGAGGAAATCCTGCCCTTCCAGGCACACACCTCTGCCAGGTTCTTCCCATTAGCATTGGCACTTGTGTGGCCACAGGAGTGAGACAGGCAAGAAATGGAACTAGTGAAAAAAACCCATCACAAAGAACTGGGCTTAGATGAGTTGGTTCTCAGTTCTCTTCTGCTCACTGGAAGGATGACCTCTTTCAGAAACACGTGTTACTTCCGTCAGCTTGAAACAAAGAAGGGAGAGCATAACTTGAGCGCTTGCCAATGTTAAAGGACAAAAGATTGTTAGCAGAATCAGAGAGGTCTTAAAAACATTTCAAGAGTCTTATTTACAAAGCATGTTTGGCTTCTCTTTTGTCCTGACACTGTTCTATTTTATACAAATTAAAATTACACTAAGATTACTCCAGTCAGAAGCTTAATTATGAAAGTAAAGCTAAGATCTTACTCATATGAAAGCAAAATTCATGTTCCATGACTTTTCTGTCAAAAGCTAATTCACTTTTGCATAACGTTTAGATGCAAAGAATTAACCCATCATTCAAAAATGCTTAAATTAGTTGAGAATCACACAAGAGAAAATGCTGAAACAAAACCTTTTTGCTCTTCCTACAAACAGCTATTAAAATAGTCATGAAATGTTAATGCTTTAGTAAGCAATCAGATGATCATTAAAAAAAGCTCTCCAAAACATGTATTCATTTTCAATTAGATCACCTGCACTGCACTTCTGTAACTATACAAGTTCAGAGATTATTTTAGGCATAACACCTACCTGAAAAAAATCTTGCAAGTCACAAGCCAAACAGAAAATAATTTTAAGTGAGCAATGTTTGGCAAATCTTCCAACATATACTCTCACTTATATACGTTCCTAAATGGTGTGCAGAAAAACCTTCTTTTAGAACAGAAGTAACTATTTAAAACAATCTGGTGTTACTTCCCACAAATTTCAAACCACCTGCATTTTCTACATTTGTTTCCACATTTGTTTTTTAACCATAAAGTGCATTTCACAAGTTGGAAGGGACCTCTGGAGGTCATCTGGTCTAAGCCCCTGCTCCAGCAGGGTCACCTAGAGCCAGATGCCCAGGACCATGTCCAGGTCGCTTCTGAATATCTCTAACAAACAAGAATCCACCATCTCCCTGGGTAACATGTGCCAATCTTGGGAACCCTCACAGTTAAGAAGTGTTTCCCGGTGTTCCAGTTTGTTTCCACAGCCTTTGGTCCTGTCACTGGGCATCACTGAGAAGTGCCTGGCTCTGTCCTCTTTGTACCCTCCCTTCAGGTATCCGTAAACATCAGTGAGATCCCTCCTGAGCCTTCCCTTCTCCAGGATAAACAGTCCCAGCGTTACAGTAACACCACAACATTTATACAATATAATGCACCATACATTAAACCACAGTGTTTTGTTCTGCTACTACAGGACAACCCAACCACGCATTAAGTTACCTCTTCACATCTCTGTTGATATCACTCACTCAGGTTTGTGTGAGCCCTGATACACACCACAGCCAACATCTGGGATGTCACAAACCAAAAGCTGTTTGTCAAAAATCTTTTCCAGATGGGAAAACTCCTTGGTAAAAGTCACCATATTTATCAAGATAAAACTTGGTAAAAAGAACAAAATTCTGTAGTCATTTTGTGACATCCAGCCTGGTTGCACAGGATGGTGCACTGAGCTAACGATGTGAAGTCCAAAACTCCAGCAAAAGGAGAGTCAGTTTGAAAGTTCTTCCTTGAAATGATAAAAGCACACAAGAGTAGTTTCAAAGGTGTTTATATAAGAGATGACAAATTTCTGCATTCTCTGGTGTCACTTCCATTCCCAGTTGGGTGCAACAAACCCATCCCAGGTGGTGCCTAATAAACCAGAAGTACAAGGCACTGCAGCTGAGCCAATAACTACCATCACCAGCAACACCCCCTGACTTTGGGATGCGCTGTCCCACTGTTTCCCACAGCTGAATAAAGCTCTCTTAACTTCAGACCTGGCCCTCAGTACATCAGTTGGCTTACTCTGGCTTAAATGCTGTTTGCTGCCTGAGTTTTGTCCACACTACACTTCAGAAGTCAGAGGCAGCCAACCCACAGAGCAGCACAGCCCTGCAACCTGCCCACTGCCACACAGAGGACCTGGAGCACAGGGGCACTGCCTTTAAGCCACCCTGTGTATGTTGAATGCCCCCCAAAGCAAACACAACCCCCAAAACCAGTTTCACTTTGATAAGAAATCACAGTCTGGTAGTGCAAGACAGTGCAGAGGTTTGTCTTCAAGTGAAGAGCAAACTCTCTACAAAAAAAGCATTAATTATTAAAGTTTTACCTTTGTTTTTTCTGGTCTGAAATGTGACCAAACTGATAAGGTTTAAATCTGTCTGAGCTAACCAGTCAAACCCATGTGCTTTCCTTCTCTGGAAGACAGACGTACAGTGAAGGTCATCCTGAAAGAAATTGGTTATCCCTTCCCTTTCCTACAAACTTTGGAGTAGCAATAGCTTCCTGTCTTTAAATGGTAGTAGTCAGATACTAAAGCAATACAACCACTACCCAATCCAACATCCCTCCTAGTTTATTACCACTGCAAACACATGCTCTAAAATGTTTCACTAAATCAATTTGTATCAAAACTTCAGTACTATATGTATCTGGAAAGAAAGACAACCTCAAGGATAATACCACTTGCCAAATTCACTAGGACACCTGAAGATGAACAGAGAATCATTCAGGTTGGAAAAGACTGCTAAGGCCATCAAGTCCAATTATTAACCCAGCACTGCCAAGTCCACCACTAAACCATGTCCCCAGGTGCCAAAACCATCTTTTAAACATCTCCAGGGATGGTGACTCCAACACTTCCCTGGGCAGTCTGTTCCAATGCTTGACAACCCTTTGGGTGAAGAAATGTTTCCTAATAATCCAATCTAACCCTTCCCTGGCACAGCTTGAGGCCATTTCTTCTTGTCCTGTCACTTGTTTTCTCGGGAGAAGAGACCAACCCCCACCTGGCTACACTCTCCTTCTGGGCAATTGTAGAGAGCAGTCAGGTCTCCCCTGAGCCTCCTTTTCTCCAGGCTGAACATCCTTCGGCTGTTCCTCACAAAACTTGTGCTCCAGACCCTTCACCAGCTCCATTGCCCTTCTCTGGACATGCTCCAGCACCTCAATGTCTTTCTTGTAGTGAGGGGCCCAAAACTGAACACAGGATTCGAGGTCTGGCCTCACCAGTGCCAAGTATAGAGTGACAATTACTGCCCTGGTCCTGCTGGTCACACATTGCTGATACAGGCCAGGATCAAACTGGCCTTCTTGGCCATCTGGGCACACTGGCTGGCTCTTCACCTCCTCTCCCTGTAATCATACCAACTGCAGTTTACACAAGTTGGGAAAACAATACTTACATTTCTTTTGGAAACATGATAATTTTGTACATTCAAATGTAACAAGTTAGAAATTGACCTCTGAACTTGCTGAACAGCCATATAAGAGGAAAGCAAAGACCCATTCCCTGACTTTTTGTCAAGTAACACCACCTGGCTCACATATGCATTGCTCACAGATAGGCAGCTCTACACAGGTTTGGGTTTTTGAGAGAGGCAGGGGGAGCAATCAAAAACTAAGCCGTGAACAGAGCTAACAACTATGCAGTTTAAACATGTGGATTTTGTATTTGAACTTATCTACTGGCTTTTTTTTAGGATCACAGGTATATGCTCTGATGCATAATATATACAGCTGGAGCATCTAGAGAGTAAGATGCATGCAACCTGTATGAAATCTATTCCCATTTACTGTAGCAGTATTAAAAAAAAAAAAAAAAAGATATTTTAAGAAAATTACTTTTACTGGCTCACAGTCACACTGCTAATTAATATGGTATTATGTTGATAACTGTCGTGGGTTAATCCAGCAAGGAGCTAAACACCACAAAGCCACTCACTCACTTCCCACCCCGCAGTGGGGTGGAGGAGAGAACTGGGGAGAAAATAGTGAAGTTGTGGGTTGAGATAAAGACATTTTAATAGAAGAGAAACTAAAGAGAATAAATAAATAATAATACCCAAAACAAGTGATGCACAATGCAATTGCTCACCACCCTGCTGAGTGATGCCCAGCTCGTCCCCAGGCAGTGGCCCCTGGCCAGCTTCTCCCCTACTTTATACACTGATCATGACACCATATGGGCTGGGATATCCCTGTGCTCAGGAGGGCTCAGCTGTCCCAGCTGTGTCCCCTCCCAGGTCCTTTTGCACCCCCAGCCTCCTCGTTGGTAGTGGAGGGTGAGGAGTCAAAAAGGGCTTTACTCTGCGGAAGTGCTGCTCAGCTAAAACTAAAAACATCAGTGTGTGATCAACATTCTAAATTCAAGACACTGCACTAGAAAGAAAGTACCAGCTACTAGGAAGAAAATTAGCTCTATCCCAGGTGAAACCAGACAGCAACCTCTACAGAAAAAGGTTTTCAAAAAATGACACTTTAAAAATCTAGTGGAATTTGTTTACCTGGGCACTACATGAGTTTGTAGAAGTTTTGGTCCCCAGAATTGCTGCTCAAGTTAAAGAGTTTATTTGCCTCCCCCCCCCCCCCCCCCCCAGTCCACATCAGGATTGATGTAAGAATGTAGGATATTTCAGCTAGGATGCAACTTCAATACATTGTGCAAAACTAACAAAATCAGCATATAACTCATTCTGTTCTTCAGTTTGAAAAGTCAGAGTCAGAAGCAAACATCAAGCTGCTGTAACCAGGGCTCGGAATGAAGCCAAGGTATTGCACTGAATGTCTGATCAGTTTTGAACTGCAGAGCTGTGTACAGATAATACTAGTAAGAGAATAATGGTAGGTGATGGAAATTAAAAACACAGTCCTGTTTTGCTAATAGAAATCAATAAGCCAAGCTTGCCAAATATAACATTTTCTCAACTTATTAATAAACAAAAATACCAGCAGGGTACAGTTTTTATTTAAAAAAATGTAACTCACTGAAAAAAAATTTTTATAATGAAAATGTCAACCCTAAGTTATCTTCAGACAGCCTTGAGAGACATGATATTTACTTCTTTGTATTTAGAAAAGACAACACAGAATTCTATTTGAACAAGGTGTAACTCAATTTCCCCAAAGAATTTGGACTGCAGGAGTAAAGTAACCCATAATCCAGAAACAGTGAAATGTATTAAATGCCTATGTATCTGAATTTTGCTGCTTATCTGAGTGACAAACTTAGTGTTACAAATGTTACAGAAATTAAGCAAATACTACCAGCAATAGTGTAACATGCCTAGGTTGTAACAGCTGTGGAAGAATAGTGTCTGCAGGAAGAAGTTACTGAGTTCTGCTCCTACAGGTTTAAAAAGCATCCAGACAATACTTCCTCTAATGAGTCCTGACAGCAGAGTTTAATGTAACTCTAATCCCATAACAACTAGCATTTTACTGATTGCATTCCAATTTTGTTAGAATATTTTAGCATGAACAAGCGGTTGTTTTAACAATATTCAATTCCCAAAACACACACAAAGTCTAAGGCCAAAACGCTTGTTCCAACTAGTAAAAATTCTAGGCAACCAGTAGTTTTGTCTCAGGAACAGAATTAAGTAGCTCTCATTGACTCCCAAAATTTCACAGACAGGAATGATTACATTAAACAACACAAAGAGGGGCACTCTCTCCTCTGGTCCAGTTTGAACCATCTGTCAGTGACATGGACGTGCTAAAAAAGCTACACACAAAAGAGGAGTTCAGATAACCATGGTCTGAGTATCTAACAAAGAAAAAAAGATGCTACACTCAACAGTCACAACAAAATAAAGCAGAGCAATGTATTTTAATTGGAGACACATTCAAAACTAAATACATAGAACTAAGTTCTACACATATTCCTTATGGTCATCTCAATTAATGTTATTTCATTATTTGAATCACTGTAGAGCTTCTCTACACACAGAATGAGGCTCTTCAACACAAAATGTGGACTAGTTTGTTGAGGCTGTATTCGTGAGGTTTTGTTTTGTTGTGTGATTTTTTGTTTGTTTTGGTTTTTGTGGGGTGTTTTTCTTGTTTTGTTTTATGGTGTTTTTTAGATTGGTTTTGTTTGATTGTTTTTAAACAGACTAACATTTAAGTCACAGTTTCTGCACAGGAGTATTATAAAAAAGCACTTTTAATTGTGCTTTTAGAAAAGCCTTTTAGTATTACTTTGAGGTATATTTTAGCCATTAAAGATGATGTATGGAGATCAGTTTATGATCATATACAGTATTAGCACAGCAATTTTTACAGTATGCAATAAGGTTAACTTGGAAAACGTTCAGGAATTCCACAGGCACTTTAATGACTGTCAGCTGTTTGGTACATACTCACATCTACTTTTATGCAGTAAAAGTATCACAGACTATGCTTTGGTTTGGAACAGAAAGATTAACAGATCCATAAGGAATGTAAGTAAAACACTTACAGAAAAAGCTATAAAGAAGAAAAATTCAGAGTTAAGAAAGTTGTTAAGATAGTTTCCATTGTGTCTAACTTACACCATTGTGCTTGTAATCAAAAGCAGTAGCACTGTTGGTTTATATTAAAGAATCACTGCTCACTGGTGGCTGAATTGGGAACTATTTCATTTCTGTTTTCACTTAATTGAAAATGGTCTTGTCATTCATAAGCAGCATCTGCTCAGGCCGCAACCTTGGGTTTAGGGAACCTTAAACACAAGAAACAAAACCACTAAAATTACTGTTCAAGGACTGTGTTATAAAGCATTACCACACGCAGGATACACCCACTTAAACAATGCCCATATTAATAAGTTACACCATTTCCCAAACAACAATGCCTGATTAATTATAATACTAATTTGCCTCTGCTAGTGATGCTCCTTGTCATGAATATCTTACATACGGTTCAATTTTAAGTATACAGAGCTCCCAAGAGCTCTTTCTTGCCATGGCAAGAAAGCAATGGCAAGTGTTATTTTTTTCTCCATCATGTTTTAAGATGAACCTTCTGACAAATTTGTGTTTGACATTTTTCAAAGAGACGGATTAGATACCCTATAAGTTATGTTTACATGCATACAGAGTACACACTACAGAACACAGGTCTAGAATACTGTGCTCAGAGATATCAATGGGGAGCCTGAGAATATTGTATCTTTTTATTTCTCACTTATACTAAAAGAAAATCAGATTTCTAAGTAAAATGCCCAAATAATATATTCTCCAACTATGAGTGAAATTAATTTATTTAATCTACTCTGTATTTGCCAAAGCTCAGGACTGACAGGAGGAACGTGCTCATGAAATTAATTGTCTTTATGTACTGAATTAAAAGTATTTGCCACAATTATGTTACAAAACAGTTTTGCTACAGAGTAATAGAATTTTCTGTATCATGGCTGGCATTAAGGCTATAACTATGTCCTTAAAGCCCAAACAAATTATGCTCAGAGGAAATGCATGCATTAATAACACAAAGCACAGATTAAAAAAACCCCAATTTTTCCCAAGTTGTTATTTGCTGCCATGCTATTTTTCAGCTCACAGACATGAGATATTATTAGTTTCCCAGCTGTTAGTTTCAGTAATTTTGTTTGAAAATTAAATTCTGTGCGAATGGGTTGCAAACCAGAATCTGCCTTAATCTCCTAAGCAGTCAATACTTCCAAGCACGTGGCTACTACAGCTAATTCCACTATTCGGTACGAAAGCAAAACCAGCTTAGAGACAGCACTAACTGACAGGTTTCAGTACTACAGGCAC
This sequence comes from Corapipo altera, assembly GCF_003945725.1. Taxonomy (NCBI): domain Eukaryota; kingdom Metazoa; phylum Chordata; class Aves; order Passeriformes; family Pipridae; genus Corapipo; species Corapipo altera. The sequence goes on along the minus strand of NW_020884872.1, from coordinate 6,751,762 downwards.
CTAAACACAAAATTTTGGCCCTGGTAATGAAGGAACTGCTTTGTCTCTCATGAAGTTCCTCCCTCCGTTAGTCACTGTGCTGTACAGAAAACAAGACATGCTGCTTTGCATAAAACAATTACAGTGTGCAGCACATCACTGCAAATACATTTTTTTAATGGATAATATTCTGATGCACTTCAGCCAAATCTATACATGTATGTATACACATTTTAAGTAGATTCAGAAATCTAGAATCTAAACAGTCATTCTTCAAAGACCTAATTATTCATCAAATGCCTACAAAGTCATTTAAATGAGAGAAAAAAAGCATCATGCTTCCCTGAAAAAGATTTTTAAATTCTGTCTTTCGATAAGAAAACCATTTCTATCTGACCCCACTCATGACCCTAATATTTCTCTAAAAATTTAAATTATAGATCTAAAACGGTTCAGGTGATCTCTGGTCTCCCATTCTAGTGTAGCAAATTTTGAGGACATTCTTTCCAACTACCACACAAGTTCAAGTATAATTTAAGTATGGGAAAGGTATTTTATGTTCACTCTTCCTGAGTCGCACGTTTGGAGCAGGTGATGCTTTATTTATTCTCTTTTACATATCAATTCTTACTTACGTCTTTTTTAATCACTGAGGAAATGATAAATTATACCAGTTGTGATGTATTAAGTGTGGAATACTCAGAGAAGAACAGAACACTCCCTGGGTATTTGGCAATGAATTTATGCATCTAATTACTGAGGCATGCTGCTAACTCTTCAAGATTTTAGAAGAGCTAAAACCATCAGATGGATCCATCCTCCTCCCCCTTTTCCCAGGACTAAAAATTTTAATTCTTTTATTATTTACTTTCACCACTGAAAAAAGGTCCGTTTAAAAAGTGAGCTTACTCACCAGGTGGGTCTCCCAGACACACACAGCTCAGGCTGCAAAGCACTCGGAAGCCTGTTAAGGGACCTGCTGCCAAGGACTGGCTTTAGATCTATTTATATCGTAAACATGGTGAAGGCCAGATAAGTCTCATTAGCCTATTTAACACTTATTTGAAGATTTGTTTATTTAAGATGCAATAACTTGAAAATAACTGCAAAAGCCTTGGTTTCTCCAAAACATTTTAAAGCTTAAGCGACACCCTGTTAAGTTTGTTACCAACATTGCTCCTGAAAGCCCTTCACACCTTTAATAACCACAGAATATTTCTGCATTTAAGGACCTCATGAACTCAAATAAACTGAACAATCACAGCCTTTCATTACATCACCTCCAAGTAAAAGCCCTACAAATGCATACTAAATCAGAAAGACAAATTAAAGAACTAATACCTTTTTGTAACTGGATTTAAATAAGCTAATTTTGGTCTTTGGTACTGACTCTCAGTAACAGGAGAGAGGCTTAAAATCACAGACCCAACATGGTTAAAACAGAGAAGACTACACACTGCTGCTGCACAGATGCCACTGAAGGTAGAAAGATCCAATTCAGAAAGAGAGAATAATGTGATAAAAAGATTTTTAACAAGAAAGACAAATAATCTCTACTCAGTTTATGTAATGGAGTGAAAAAGAAGGTGCTTGAAGTGCATACCAAAAAGGCAAAAAAAGCTCTAAGAATCATTCATAGCCACATTAGTGTAAATCAGAGTCCTAAGAAACAACTTCCTCTCAGGAAACACAACTTCTTGAGTCACAATTAAGGCTGGAAAAAAAGCAAGAATTAAAAAAAAAAAAAAAAAAGAACAAGCAGAACTGATGACTGTGAACTGCAGGCAGCTCGGCACATTTTGTTACACAAAATAAAACAATTAACCACGACCCCAGTTTACTACGCCTGACTTTGAAGGTGAGGTGTATCTCCGTATAACATCCCACTGGTTTAGCATTTCTTAAATTTCACTATCATTTGAAGGGGAGGGAAGGGGAAATCAACTCCACAATTAATCAAAATTAAATAATGGTTTTAAGTTAAGCCCATTTTTTTCCACTCCTGTGCAGAAAGATATTCTGGTTTAGTAAAGGTGATCCAATGACCTAGTCCAATGTCTACATTAATTTAGCAGATACTGAAGTGGAAAAATTACCTTGTACCCCAGTGTTTCACCTACTGTTATCTTTATCTCCCTTCTCTATACAAGTCGACATGGAAAACATATGAGGAACATGCATGTTCTATGCATGTTCTATGATGGATGCAGTGAAGGACCATCTGTAAAAAACATTCCACTTCTCACTTCTGTTTACAAAGCAAAATGAAAGGAGGCTGTGAAGCCACTAAAACTTTAATGATAATTAGGTGTACTAGAACATAACTCCATGCAGGCCTTGTCCATGCTCACAGCTTCTATTGTAAGAAATGTTGACTGGAGTGTGGTGTTCAAAAGGAGGAAAACATTAGGATCTCTGTTAGCTGTAGCTCTATTGTCTTGTACCTTTCAAAGAATGATTTATTTCAGTTGTTACCAGCTTTACTGAGCTAAACACAATAGCACCACACTGTGGGAGAAAGCATTGTCATATATACATGGTGAATGAGGCAGCAATTAGCAATTGAGGCATCATAACAAATGTTTCCAAGCGTTTTGGAAGTTGTTACGCCCCTCAGGTTTAGAAGGATATGACATCTGGATTGCTGTCTGATAACTTTAGTACTAAATGAAAGATCCAACTTAAGATGACAAACTTAAAGGTATATTACAGCCAGATTTTGAACATATTTCTGATCTCAGCAAATCTGGGCATCCCATTCCCACTATTTTTATAAACTGCAAGATACTGAATATAGTATCAGAGGCCATCCCACTCCCAGAAACATCAAAAGCTGCTGTCATGTGCAAACTCTGGCTGAATCCAACTAAAAACTCAATTTTTCAGCCTCCTGCTGAAGAATCTTGTCACAGAGCTTATAAAAACCATGAGATACATTTCTCTAAAACACATACACAGAATAAGAGAATGGATGAGGTTAGAGAGAAGCTCTGGAGGTCATCTCCACCCTTCCTGACCAAGCAGGACCACCTACAGTGAGCTGCCAAGAGCCATCCACTTTTAACTATCTCCACAGATGGAGACTCAAGAACCTCTCTGAGCCATCTATGCCAGTGCTCAGCCATCCTCACAGTAAAAAACCACCAATGTTCAGTCAGTCCTGCTTTTCAGCTTGTGCCCATTGCCTATCTCACCTCCCTCATCCTCCTGGTAACACTCCTCCCCAGCCAGCCCAGGATACCATTAGCTCTTCTTTACCACAAGGACACACGGTTGGCTCATGTTCATCTTGGTGCCCCACCAGGACCATCATAGGCCTTCCCTGCAAACACACTTGCCAGCTGGGCAGCCTCCAGCACATGCTGCTGCTTGGGGTTGTTCCTCCCCACGTGCAGGACTTTCCACACTTCTCCTTATTGAATGTCATGAGGTTCCTGCCAGCTCATTGCTCTCTGGACGGTAGCACAACCCTCTGGGGTACCAGCCACTCCTCCCAGTTTGGTGCCACCAGCAAACCTGCTGAGATTACAGACTGCCCCATCACCCAGATCACTAATGATTTTGAAGAGGACTGGACCCAATATTGACCCCTGGGGTACAACAGTAGTTCCTGGCCTCCAACTAGACTTCATGTCACTGATGAGCACCCTCTTCAATCCACCTCACTGTGTGCTCAACCAGCCCATAATCCTGCAGTGTCTCTATGAGAATCTTGTGGGAGACATTTTCAAAGGTCTTTCTGAAGGCTACACAGAAAATATCCACTGTTTTCATTCATCTGCCATGATTTTTTTCCACAAAAAAAAAAAAAAGAAAAGGAGTTGTGCCAGCTGCAAGTAGGGATCAAAGATCCTTGAAAACAATTGACAAATCCAGCATCTGATAAAATTTCAAACATTTGTTCTATGAGGACAAGCTGAGGAAAATGCACTTGGTATAGCCTAGAGAAGAAAAAAAGACTAGCTAACAGTAGTCTTTCAACATCTGAAAGGTTATCAAGCAAACACAGCCAAGCTCTTTACTTTGGCCTAACACCACACATGTAGTGATCATACACAGCACAGCTCATTCATTTCCAAAACCTCATTCACTTATCTGAGTCCTCAAGGTTTTTTCTTTGTTTTGCCAAAGGAACAACGAAACACAAATCTTATTTATCCTGTCTCCTGCCTCTGGACTGATGGGTCACCACACAGGAGAGAAAACTGCCCCAGCAACAAAAAGGTGTAAAGGGATATTCATCATTTTCTTACCCATAAATTTTCAGACATTCAAATAGGCGAGGAGCAAGAGAGTTTGTACTGCATTCATACTATACAATACATTAAGCATCTTCAGTTTCATTAGTCTGAGGCAGAGGTGACAACAACTTGCTTCTTTCCAGCACATAAAAGACAGAAAGAATCCACGGAGAGGAGGGACAAAGCACAATTTTCTATTTTTGACTGAATATAAATAACTGTCTGATCGACACAAAAACCCATCCTCTGACTACATCCATAAACTGGAATCTTCTTTTTTCAGTGACAGATAAGACCATCACACAATTCTACAGAGACACAGAAAACTGAATGGAATCACAGTATCTTGGATATTTCTAAGAGGGAACTGTAAAATTACAATGCCCAATTTCTGCTAAGCCCGTATACAAAAATACTACATGAGCAATGGCTGAATTTTTTATTATATCTAGTCAGAAGGTTCTTTTACAGAAAAGCAGCACTTTAGGAGGTAATTTTCAGGTTTATGTTTGTAAAATGAGTATTTCTATATGGTAATATCCTTCCAAGAATGTTTAATCAAGTGCTTTCCCTGTAACGCGCCATCAACAACAGCAGCTGAAGCCAAATTCTTTCTGTTGGTGACCTTGTACAATCCCATCCTTGCTCAGGAAGACTGCAAGGACATGATATAGGAAATCACTGCCAGTTTAACAACCGTATGCAGATTTCTGTGCAACTCATTCAAGTCTAGACAGTCGATTTAAAAAGCCAGTCTGGCTACAGTATTCACACTGCACATCACAGGAAAGGTGGAAATTGTCACACCTGCTAATTTTAAGAGTCACAGCTACTAAATACTCCTGCTAATTTTTAAGTTTGCAATGCTAACAGGGTTATTTTCTTTTTTCTTTTTTTCCTTAAACCAATGACTTACATGCATCATATGGAAATGTTAATGAAGAATAAAATACTGAGAATTTCAAGAAGTGGACAAACTTCTAACTCTTTCAGAAGAAAGACAACAGAAGTACCAGTATGTAGCTTAAAGACATCCACAGAACTCAGAATCACAATGGTAACATAGAATACATTGATTATTCAGCTTTAAGAGTCTAAAAAAACCCATAAAAAACTCCCATAGTATAAAAAAAAAATAAAAATTCAAACCAAACAAACAAAACCCCAAAGAAAATGTCTGCTCTGACAGCACGATTTAAAAGAAGTCTATAAAAATGTACAAAATTCTTCTCTATTTTCTGCATTGCCTGAAAATAGCAGGTCTGTCAACTGAAAGTGAGTCACCAAATTCTGTCCAGCAAACATCTTCACGCTCAGTTGTACCAACAGATAAATATATTAATAATATTTCAACATACTAAAAATCTGCATAACATTACCATAATGTTGGCAAGTCTGTAAAGCCTAAATAACTTTTACTAAATTGAGAGTTTATATGAATTCACAAGATAGCTGCAGTACAATGCACATAAACAGGATCAGATAATCCAAACTGGTAGAGAGCTGTCAAACCAAGCTGTAGCCAAGTGATGTTTCCTCTGTCAGAGCTTCCATTCCTCACCCTGGGATTCCTGCAATTGTTCCCTAACCTGCTTTAGTCTAAATGAGCTACGTTTGCAAGACAGAATATTTGAAACATTTAAATTAACCCAGTTCATTTAAAATGAAGGGAGCTGTGCCACAAGCACCGGGGATGAGGGGAGAGCAAGAACGAAGACTCAGGAGGAGTAATTTAATCAGTTAAAATATTGGATTGAGAAAGAGGGAAAATATAACTTGAGATGGCTGACAACAATCAACTGTTACCACCCACGATTCTCCACTGTGATTCAGCTCAGTACAGTTTCTGAAGTCAACATTTTTGTTCATACCTTATTTTAACATACTAATAACCTCTACTCTGTTTGCTTTTCTGGCTAAATGGCACACAAATAAAGAAATAAATTAACCATTCAACTTTAAAGCCCCTGAATACTGGAGGAAGAACTGATGGCAATAACCTTGTCAAATATTCCGTCCCTACTCACAGATCAATCTTTACACCCTTCTCCTTACTCAACTTTGCCAAAACGGTCTCTCTCATGTCTGATTATCACCTCACTGCCCTTCATGATTCTCATCTTGCTTCCATTCCTCTTCCCCTTTCTCAGGCACCAGTTGCTTCTTTTCCACAACCTTTAGCTCAGCTGGGATGTTTTTCCTCTCACCTTTACAAACATCCTGTTATTAACCAGTAAATTAGTTTCTACTTGCTGCTCCTTTTCCCTCCCTCAAACCCATTTGGTCTGTCCTTGCAGGGTGGCAATCACAAATCCTCCTCCTCTGCCCGGTTGTTCTATTTCATGTTTCAAACTCTGTTCCTTATTCCCTCCTTCTCCTCAACCTAAGCATCATTTTTCCTTCCTCTTCCTGCTACATTCACCCTAGGTAGGAATTTTTCCCCCAGCAGCTTCCTATTCCAATTTTTGTTCCCCTCCTTTCTTATCCTGCAGCTTCTATAAATATACTCCTGAGTGGAACCAGGCTGGACCATGCTCCAATTAAAAACCAAGCTTCCAAAATCCACTTGGCCAGGATTTCAATGATTCTTGCTCCTTCCCATTCAGGAATAACAGGAAAAAAAAAAAAAGGCATAGCAAGGAGAAGTTATGCATTTATTTTACACTAGGATTTAGTTTTTAAACAAAAGATAGAGATTTTTCAGAGATTGTTATAGAAGCCCTAAAATTTGAAGTCCTTCACTTACCAAACACACATAAATAACAACTCAGTCATATATTTAAAAGCTTCTATAAGAACTCTTGGAATTATTATTTTCCAATTTGTTATATGTACCCAATGACTGCTTTTTCATAGCATTCCTATAAAATGGCATAATACTGTAATTCTTAGTGAGAAAATGCAGGGTTTTTTACACTTTAAATTACCCTGTATTCTCTAGAATATTTTTGCTTCTTCTTTTCTACAGTCTTCATTCTTTGTATTTATCCTGCTTACAGAAGTTTGTGTCTTGAATCTAGATTGCAACTCAACCAATTTCCCAGGATTCTAAGAACCAAGGAAGTTAGTTCCCTTTAAATATTGGCATCTATTCTATATCTTCATTTTCCTAAGATTTCTTCTGAATTTGTTAAAGGTCCATTTATGACCCTTAATGAAATTCTTCATTTTTTACCTCTACTACTATACCTTATGTCTTTTTATACGAGGTAAAGTGGTGGTTTCTATTATTGCATGTAAGACAGTTCACCTGAAAAAAAATCAGACTGGCTCTTCAAAGCAAAAAAATCCCAAACCGCAGAACACCAAACCAAAAACCAGCATTCATGAGCTGACCTATACAAAACCAGCCAGGAGTTGTTCATATCTTTATGGAATGAATTACTCATCCTTACAGCAGCACTGAACAAGATGAACAAACAGCATTAGAAGCCTCCAACCTGCACATTGCGGTTCCCTTCACAGACAAGAATCCAACCTAAATTCCCCACTGCCTGTAGCCCTGTAATAGTCTATTCTTGGGTACAGAACCACCCAGCTAGAACAGCAGGATTGTAGAGCTCCACATCCAATTCTGACTTCTAGGACACGTAATCAAGGTTGGGTCTCCCACAGCCGGGCGGGTGCAGTAACCACGCACCGGACAAAAGGAAATTACTTCCTACTCTTCCTCCCTGGCCCCTCTTCCCCCTGTTTTGATCACAACAATCTTCAAGAGCCCTGCACTGAGTTCAATATATTCCAACATGGCCTGACCTGACTTGACAAAGTTTCTGTCAAAGCATTCAAGGGTTGAGACAAGTTTTGTACTGTTGCCTTCACTGCTGCAACACAACAGAGCTCAAACCAATCCTTGAGCAACTACCTCAGCAGATCAGATCTGGTCACAAGTTTATAGATGCTGCTGAAGCACAGTGCTGATTTATTGCTCCAAAATGTAACTATCAAGCATTTTTAACACCATGTAAAATTAAGGCACTTATGAAGCTTTAAATAAGTAAGTAATATTACAAGAATAATTAAAAAGTGAACCACAGCCTCCAACTGAGGCCCTGCCAGGGTTCTAGAAGTAGAATTTGGGCAAAACTCTTGGTCCAAACGTAGCCCTGAATCAATTCAATATAACACACCGATGCGGATTTTTCCTGAATAGTTCTATTCAAGCAGTGACTGGAACTGACCAGTGATTTCAGAAAGTCCATTAAAAAAAAGCTGATTTTGGGAGGTGGGCGGCGACCAAAGTCACTATAGAAATATCAACCTTTTTTTTAATGTAGAAACCCTAGAAACTGCACATTTATTGTTATCAGGACAAAAAGCCACTAAACCACAGATAAGTATCCCTTTGGCTTGTCAACAATATAAAAGCTCAAACTTTTAATTTGCCTTTATGTGTAATAACCCATAAGAGATGTGAATATGTTTCAAAAACATCTGCACTGGGGATATTTGGAAAAACATGATTGTTTCGTTCATCTTAGAGCAGCAACGGCAAAACACCAATTAAAATAAAATTCAGCCACTCAGTACGAATGACAGATACCAAAAAAGCTAGAATTACACCCTTTGGCTGGACAGAACAGCATGAAAGTATTTCAGCAGGTAGACTTCTCTGAATAAAGATGACTTTTTCTGCTGTAAGGTATCTGACAGTGTTCAGTCTTTGCTGAGACCTTCAGACAAGTCAAGGGAGGGGGGGAAGTCCCAGAAATGGACTTAAAACAAATTCCCACAAAACTGAACACCCAGTTACATTTTAGATTAAAAAAAAAAAGGTTTGCAGATGTTACTGTAAGTGCATCTACCCGCCTCAAGTTTGGGTGCAGTGATGGCTCAGTCTTGGCAATGAGTAACTGGCAAAAGAGAACTGAAAATGCTTTGTGACTGGTAGTGAAAGCCTTCTGTAGGCACGGCAGCAGGTGATAAATCTGACACAGCCTTCTGCAGAGATGCAGCTTTAGTACAGGTACAACAAGCAGAAAAAAGTTCCAAGGCTGTAGTGCATGAACATTCACAGCTGGAGTAAGGTTGAATGCTGAAAGGGAGGATTTAATGTCAAGCAGTTCGTACAAAACTCTGTTTTTTTCCTCAATACACTAAAAATTATGCTATGCATATGCTTTAAAAATAACCAAATGAACAAACCCTTTTTTGCCCCCACAGACAGTTATCAGCTTATTATAAAACTCTCTTGGGTAAGCTTAGGCCAGACTTCAGAAGTTAATGTACTAATTAAAATAAGGACTTGCAGCAGCTAAGCAAGGTTTTCTCTAATCAGTTTGTTCAAGCTTTCATTTCAAATCTATTGTACCTTGCAAAAAAAAAAGTCTGATTTACTTCTACCTGAAGACCCAGCAATATGTGAGTAGGAACCAGGCAGCACAATGGTCACCATTTCCTGCTTTTTCTCTCCATATTCAAGTGAGAAGCAGCTGAACTGTCTCGAATGGAGATCCCATTCCTGAGTCTCAATGCAAACCAGAGATTAAATCAAAGCCCCCTTCCTCATTTTTAGGTTTAAGTGCAACTGAAGGAACTAAAGCAACTATTTGCACACCTCACCTCCTGAGATTCAAAATCTTGCTTCCTTTGTTCCCACTGGGAATGCAGAATAAACATAATCCCCAGTATACCTTGGGTCCTTTCCCTCCAAATACAAAGAGGGTGATTCCCACCTGCCCATTGTTATGACAACCTTACTCAACACCAACTGCTATGGCCAAAATCAGATCATACTATGACCAAACCCAGCATATATAATCCATGGAAACAGTGCTATAAGGTATCTAGAAACCATTTTAGATAGTTCACAGATGTCATAGTTCAACTGTATGGCCAGGGTAGCAGCATCTGGGTTTTTTAATGGTTGAGCCACACTTTCAAAATGGATTATTTCCAACTCACTGCTCATTTCCTATCTTAAGGAGAAAGGATTCCACTCATAAGGCTAGAAAATTCCACCTTTACAGTCTTGTCCTTTCTGCAACCATTTGTCCAGAACAAGTCTTTAAAATTATTACTTTATTATTGAGGGTCTAGTCCAAATGTGACTTCAAGTACAAACTGGAGAAAGATTATGTCAAAGTAAAAGAAGTTTTTTAAAATATGTATATTTAAATCTGCTAATGACCTCCTGGTCCTCCTCTACACAGGGGTTTTTTTTGATCATTCAAGGAAGGTGTTGGCCTGGTTCTCAACAAAACAATTTCTACACATGGGACACTCAAGGGATAGATAAATCTGTTTACTATATGATACCTCTCTGCAACAAAGTGGATTCCAAGTATCACACATTCCATGCATCACTAAGGATCACTAAAAGGGAGCCAACACCAATAGCTCCTTCTCCCACTAATGTTTTCCAGCACATGACAATCACATATAAACCACTGAGAAGCAGAAAATATTTGCCTGGGAGGTAAAAAAAAAAAAATTAAAAAAAATTATATCATCTAGTCTTTCCTTCTAAAGACAAAGACATGTAATCTTCTTTCTGATAAACTGGTTTCCTGGTGTAACTGTTTTCATGAAGACACATGGCTTCCATGGCTCCCTGATTCCTATCCAGGTGAAGATGAAAGTTTTAAGAGTAATTGCCCTGTAGTTGGAAAACTGGCCAAAATCTCTGAAGAGAATGACTCAGTGGGAAACTCATGAAAGGGGTGGGGGGAGAAAGAGATACTCTTTTTAATCCTGATTTTTTTTCTCAGTCTAGTTTAAGCCCCAAAACAGTAAGAACGTGAACAAAAGTGACAAGGAGGGGGGAACACACCTGAAGGAACACAGCTTGATGGATATGTTTTAGAACTTCATTATATACATTTCATTATGAAATGGAAGAACTTTGAAAGTGAACATTTGCACAGAAACTCTTTTCTGGACAAGATTAAAATTAATTTCATCTGCAATATTAATATTGTGAATATTTTCTACTATTTGCTGTCAACTTCCTCTGAAGGAAATAATTCCCACTCTACAGAATTACCAATAGAAACCTGTAACATTTTCATGGAGTACATAAATATTATAAACTGTTTATGTATACAAACATGGACTAGAATTTAAATAAACTGTTTCTGTGACAATTATCTGACTATAGTTAGAATCTGCTACTACTAGACAGATTTTCTCAAGAACTTAAATCAACTGAAGAAAGAGCATACACACAATTTTAATTAGCAAGTCACCTCCAACGTAACACTGAGAAGCTGAACATGATTTTTTCTGTCCATTCTGAATAGCACCAAACATTCATAAATACACTGAGAGTTCTGGATACTGGATCATTCCAAACCATATCAGCACACTTACTTTGCTGATTGCTAGCTCACTAATACAGCCCTTCCCAACCTACCTGCTAAAATACAGGAGGTAACATATAACACGTGCTTCACTGAGAAACAGGACTAGGGAGGATTGAGAAAACATCTCAAATAACTGAGGGGAAAAAACCCAACCAAAAACTAAAGGGTTTCAATAGATCCACACTGTCCACTTTCCCATTCCTACTGTGTGCAGTAAGCACGTCAGGACCAAAAATTTGCTCCTGAGCAAGACACTGACTACAACAACTCAGCTCCTGCCCATTAAAGCAGACAAAAATACAGGGGTTTTGCACACTTTGCAGGGTCTTAACTCTGAACAAGAAAAACACAACTAGCACTTAGTCAAATGTGAAGTTGGACTCAGCACGCCTCTGTGCATTTGAGCCTCTCCAAAGAATGCTGATCAAAAGATTTTTGCATGTCACTGAAGAACAGCATGCTTTCTGAAGGATTCTAAACAACAAATTTCCAAAAAAACATTTCAGCTGATAGGATTGAAGATCACAGAAGTGATCTTTCTAGAAGTGAAGAAGAATGGGGTTAAAAATAATGAAGAATTTTATCAGCCCATTTACATGTGGATAAATTTAAGAAGAATTTTAAAAAACCCAACATACAGTGTTGATGTCATCTGTCATTTACTAACAGGGCAGGATCACACACACCCCTTCAAATGAGCTTACTGGTATAACTTTTTCCACAGAACACACACTACTGTACAAGACACGTTTCAGACTTCAGAGATACAACTTTCTCCTTTCTCTTGGAGATTTATATTTCCGGAAGTCCTTGAACATGGGCAGTAGGTGTGTAAGTTTTCATTTTCTGAGATTTCAAGAATTATCCTATAAAACAGCATCAGCTTAACAGAAGTAGCAAGGGAAAAAAAAGGCAGCATTTTTTAATCATTTTTTGAGGGCCATCCCTACTTCCAGCAAAGTCACAGAGATTAGGTAAAGTAGAAAAATGTGAAAAATATAAAAGGTATTTTCTGCTAGTTACAGTATACAGGAAAGACCGGAGCAGGTTTGTTTTTATTAGGTATAAAACACACTTGTGTGCTGAAAAACTCCTTCTTTTCCCAGAAACTGAGTAGGGAAGCCCAGTTGCTAAAACAAGACAACCAAGATCTTACTCTCCCCTGGTGAGAAAAGATCAGGTAAACTTCCTTCTTCCACATGTGCTCACAGGGACACAATTCAAGCACAGAGAACTACTTCTCTTCCTTGAATTCTGGGCAGAGGCAGTGAAGCCACAAAACTTTACTTTTTCCATACTGGAGAGGTGAAGTCAACCTGCTAGAAGAAAAGCTCTTTCCCCTACAGTTTTTACAGATTATTGTGAAAAAAAAACCACCTCAAACCAAAAAAATGTCACTTATTAAGTACCTGAACTGTCACTGGGACTTAGAGGAGACAATAACACAACAGGTTACCATGTACAACGCCCTCCACAGAAAACAAACACAGGTCTCAAAACTTCAGTCTGAGTTGGCTACAGATTCAAAGATAAAACTATGATGACACTTTTTCAAAGGTTCTTGTAAACTATGAGCAGAAACATTTTGTAAGTTTAGGTTTCAGAAACTGCAACTGTAGTTCGATCCTGCAGCAAGTCAGTTTTCATGGGAGCAAAATTCTGATTGACAGACATCCTACAGTCTGCTGGGAGAACAGTGAGCCTGAAAAAAACTAAACCGAGATCTCAGTGTAAGCCAGAACATACAGTGTGAAACAACGAATAAAAGTACTGATGGGGGAAAAAATAGAAGGGAAAGCAGGGGAAAAAATCCAGAATGAAGCTATGACAGAGCTACCGAGGAGCTTCTTATTATGAAAGAAATGCTAAAAGAATGGAAACTGGCAAAGAAATCCTTAAAAAACATTAAGGGGTATTGTCACTCCAACTGGAAGTAAAAAGCTGGTACTGAAGAGACTGGCAAACCCCCAAACTGTTCTATATTCATCAACCAACACAATATACTGCCTTTTTCATAGTAAACACAGTAACAGGAGTGTGACTTACAAATTTTTAACAACCAAATTGAGAGCAAGAAGTGTGGGAAGTTTGCTTATTAACTACAGCTGTATCTGAAGATGAAACAAGGAAGAATACAAGACACTTCTCCTTAGAGAAACTCCCTAATGTATTCTAAGAGAAATAAACACAGGACAAACACAGCTATTTTCTTTACTGATACAGCCTTCCCAAAACAAACTCTTCTAACAGCAGTCAGTCGTGAAATCCAGCCAAAGTTTGTCTTTTTAAGAGCACAGATGAAAATGCAGGATCAAACAGCAGCTCAGGACAAATTTCATCGAGAAACTAGAGATGGCAGCAAAGTCTCAAGCTAGCAACTGAGAGTAAGAGAAAAAGTTAAATGAAAAGGAAAGTTCTGAATAATTCTTACAATCCAAAGAGTAAACATTTCAAGTTTGGTTGGGTTTTTTTCTTTTTCCTTTTTTAAACAGTGACCAAAAAAAAAAAAAAAAGGAAATCCATTAGTAAGAACAGGTATAAACCACAGTAAGGCTATATTTTTAAATGTAAGAATTTCACAGATCAATTTTTAGCACATATGAGAAAAAGAATTTTAAAACATTTTTAAACCAAACGTGCATGTTCAAAATCTAACGTGCATCAATATTCTTAGAAGTCAACGGTGATTTCTGAATATTCCAGCCATGTATCTGAAACCACATTTCAGGAAGATATTTTTCTCAGGCTTTTCCTTGGCTTTCCAACTGTAACAAATACTGAAGAGCTGGGTATAGGCTCAGTTTTAGGAAGACAATTTCAGACTGTTAGTTTTCCGCAACACTTTAAAATTTTAAAAATACATTATCAATATAGGAAACTGAATCGTATTCTGAAAAACAAGAAATATTCAGGGAAAGAATCACATAAGTTCCACAAAGTGACCTCACCTTCCTGCGAAATTGCATCCCTGAGAGTAATCTAAAATTCTACACTTCCGAGTTTGCTGTTTAATTTTAAAACTAAAGGACCCTGGTGCACTGAAAGGCACTGTCCAAAGAGCAAGGAAGTCTCAGTATCTCACAATTATGAAGAATACCCACAACAACAGTTCTGCTGTGTATTTTACCTTGGTACTACCTAGGACATGTTCTCAGAACCAACCTATCAGTCCATGCCCAGTGCAGCAAATGCTGCTACTCGTCAGTGCTTGAATGAATCATTCCAATATCAGGAGGCACATATTCAAATCCTTCCCTAACACACAATGCCTACAAAAGCCCTCACCAGGCTAGGAGACATGGGAAACAGAGGTATTCTTACCACTCTCAGCTCATGTTTTATGGAATCATTTAATATTCACCAGACCACTAAGAAGGGAAATGAAGCATCTGTGATGATTACATTCAATAAGCAAAAAGAAGAAATCCAATTCCCAGTCCCTGTACTGAGAAAACTTTAAGTATTTCATGCACACAACATAAAGAAAACAACTCTACAGTCAGCAATCTGTTTGAAAACATCCCTAACCAACACAGCACACAAAAAACTCAAACTTTTGAAAACTTCAAACAATGAAGAAACTAAGAATCCAAGAAAGAAGATTCATCTGCAAGAGCTGAGAAAGTATCCTGTCTCAATGGCAGCTATGAAGTTTTGAATGCTTTACGATTGCAAGTGGCTGCAGCTGATAAAAAAAAAATTGACACACTTGAGATCTAAGATTAGAGAAAGAACTTCTGATATTTTAAGCACCCTGTTTACATTATCCTTTTAAAGATAATTAAACCTTAAGGGCTGAACATCCGAGAAGCCCAGTCAACAGATAACCACGTTTTCCAAAGAGGAAAAAGTAAAAAAAAAAAAAAATCTAATAGCTCTAACTGAGCAAAACAGTTCTGTCTGACCTTCAGTTTTGAAAGCCCCTTTTGTTACTTCCATCTCTTCGGTGCTGAAGCTCTGAAATTAAGATGCTTGCAGGAACAGACTATGGAAGAGGTTTCCTCTAGTTTGGGGGACTAGAAAGGAAAACAGTGTTTTCTGTAGGCAGAAGTAGGTACTTTTCAATCTAGACTTGATCTAGATGCACTAACACAGAATTTTTCCTAAAAAAACCCAAACAAAACAAAACAAAAACACCATCAAAAACCCCCAACAAAACAAACACATGAAAGGCAAATATTTTAATTGAAACAAATTCTTGATCAATACAAAACATTTTACATTTAGGTGTAGAGCTAAACAAGATTGGAAAATAAGAAGTTCAGGAAAACTATGCTTTCGAATTTCTTGAACGTTCCTAAGAGCTTCTGCACACAACCACAC
The DNA here is from genome assembly GCF_003945725.1 of Corapipo altera. Taxonomy (NCBI): domain Eukaryota; kingdom Metazoa; phylum Chordata; class Aves; order Passeriformes; family Pipridae; genus Corapipo; species Corapipo altera. The sequence goes on along the minus strand of NW_020884872.1, from coordinate 6,735,915 downwards.
CAGAACCAGAAGTAACAGATGTGGTTTCTATAAAACTAGAATTATTCACAAACATTAAGCATGCTTGCTGTTCAGAGTACATCCAACTGCTGGCTGGATGTACTCTGGATTTTTTTCTGAAGGACCCAACAAGACATATGCACATTTGAAGAGCATTTAATCATGCCATGAGCTAATGCACTTCAAAAAGTTAATTCAATCCTGAATGAGGTGAGGTCCTGATGTAAAGTTAGTGCTTGGTTTTAATTATGAGGAATGTCTATGTGTATAGGAAGAAGGAAGAAACAAATTATGAACATAAAAACAACTGTGCTTTGTGTGTGTGTGTAACTAATGGTATGTTAATTTAAAACTTTTTTTTTCCCCTCAAAAAAAAAAAACCAAAAAAAACCAAACCTCTTTCCTTTTTTTCTTGCCCTTTCCTCCTTTCCCTTACCATTGTCTGGATAACAGCAGAAAAGGGTTTGGAGGTTAACTCTTTGCTTATTAAAAAAGCTGAACATACTTCAAAAAGACTCCAACTAACAACAAAGCATTTTATGATATGGCCTTAGTAATTCAGTTGTCAAAGGTGAGGAAAGGGAGGGGTCCTTGCACACCTTATCTCTCTCCATCCCCAAGTCTTCTACCTGCAGCAAGCCCTGACTGCACTGTAAGTCTGGTCAAGCCAGTGGAAACAGCAGAATAACCCATCCAACAAGTGAATATTTTTTGTAGTGCACCAGGCTTCTATAGATCAGATGAATGCTAGAGTTGGCACAGAGGAAGGGTGGATCACTTGGGCCATGGAAGCACATAAAGTGAGCAACAGCTCCTTCTTCCAGCAGCAGGAACTTAATTCAGCTCCCATCACAAAGCTGCCCTCACATACTCCTACTACCACATTTACAGATGCTACAGACCAGCTACAACTTGACACAGCTCTACTTCAGGAATTATAATATACTTAAAGATGTTGCAGGATTGTGGAGATGCAGGATTTCACCTCATTCCCAGCCTGGTTCCCTGCTCCACATGCAGCCAGACCAGCACTGACCAGACAAGTGTCTTCTCTAAACCCATCTGAACTCAACCTGCCTGGTCCTGATGGATTCAAGTTCAACCCTGCAAAACATCTAGAGCTCCACAAAGATCTGCTCTGTTCCAGAAAAAGTGACTAGTTCAGATCAACATTGATGCAGGAAAAATTCTATCCCCGAAATATGCAATTCCATAATTTTTTGTAATCTTCACAGCCTACCCTCAGCCCCACCTTCTATGTCATCTTTTCCTAGCCAGTGAGAGGAGTTTGGAGGGGTGAAGAAGGAAGACAAGATTATCTCACCTGTTTCTTCACTGTCCTTTCCACTTACAGATGTATAGATCCCTCTAACTGAGTGTAAATTAGTGCTTTCCCACTGTTCAGAACTGTTCCTCTCTGTTCAGTATCAGGAACGTCTGGAGCCAAAAAAAAAAAAAAAGGAGCTGACAACTCCATTTGCTGCAAGAGCTGGAGGATTTCCCTGCAGCAGGGTGGAAGTAAAGAAATAGGAGACTCTTTTGGTCAGCAACTCTAAGCAAGAGCATCAAGAACCCAGCCAAAGGTTTTACTCGTAGATCCTCTCCCCAAAATGAAACTGGGAGAACAAAGATAGAGGAACAGGCCTAAATTCTGCTCAGATGGTCAGAACGAGTTTAACTTTCTTTCAGCAGAAATACTAAGTTCTCTTTTGGGTTTGGTTTTTGTTGTTTGTTTGGTTGGGTTTTTTTAAGATAACACCTCTAATATTGGGATAATGAATACTTAAGGAACAAAAGTAAAATGTCTTCTTTACATTCTCACTTAGAGAAAGACTTCATGAAGTTCTGAATATCTTAAAGGCCACTGTACCATGGAAGCCTCAACTTCACTACAGCTAAGATGTTTTTCCTTACCCCTAAAGATCTTTGGATCAAAACTTTCCATACATGAACTACCTTCCAAACTCTGGAAACTGAATTTAAATGAAGTCACGAGTGACCCAAGAATCATGTGTTCCCTAGGAAAGGCATACTTTAAAACTCTAAGGGTTTCTCAATCTCAACTGCAGCAGAACTTACACTTTAATGAGATAAAACTAGTTTTGCAACTTAGCTTAAAGTGCTTCCTAAACAGCTGAACTGAATGGAACACATTTTGAACCAGCGTAAATGCCTGTATAGGACTTACACTTTTACTTCTACAATTTTTTGTTCAGAAACAAGTTTTTTACTTTCTTAGTTCATATATCCTAGGAAATTTACTCAATATTTAATACTAGAAATAACTGTTTATGTCTGCACTACCCAGAAAAGAAAATGGGGGTGCTAGTTAAAAATTAAAAGCTATTACACGTGCCATTGGGAAGCCAAAGAAAGAGGTGAAAGATCCAAGTGAAATATCTATATAACCAAATGTTATTTAGAATCCCTAGTGGAAGGCAAATATTCAGAATTTTAGTTCTTACACAGACAACGAACTTCGTAAAGTTTGTAAGAACTACACATGTCTTCAGGCAGCGAAGATATATTTCAGCTACAGATTTCTGAAAAAGCTAAATCAATTCAGAAATGGACAGAATATTGACAACACAAGAATTCTCATAAACCCTAAGCCTGGAAGGAAAGTACAGCCCTACTGCACCCTGAATACTGCAATTAAAAGACAGAAGATATGTAGTTAACTTTCTGGCTACTCCTTCTTACCGTATTCTAGCACAAAGGTACGAAAGTAAAAGAGCCAGGCACTTGTTAACCAAGGGACGTTTACTTCTGTTCTTTGAGAATACATTAGGAAATAGTCCTTTTAGTCCTAAATTTATCCTGTAACAGTTTTCCAGTAATTTTTCTGAAAAGACACCTTTGCTTCTCATACAAACTTAAGTGAGAAAAGGAAACCTTTACTATAATGCAATGGTGTCAAGCTCCAAAAATCATTCGAACCTTTCTTCACTGCTTTCAATTCAGAAAAAGATACTGGTAAGAGGGGCTTAAATACAGAGTAACACACCTGTAACAAGCTCCAAAGCTTGCTGTGCGCTGCTGTTTCTGACAAGGGGAGCGTTCCCTTCACCGACAGGCACCTCCCAAGGAACACTGTAACTCACTCTGAAAACAGTAGAAGTTTATGAAGGGGAGTTACCAGCCTGACACACTAAAGCACAGTTCAGTTTACAGCTATGCTGAAGTCAAGGCGCTCTCTCCTCCTGCTCTGGATGCCTTATCAAGGTATCCTCTTACATTCTTATCTGATATACACAAAGAAAAGGGTTTCTTGGGGTTCTTTCTAATAGCTGATTGGTGCACTATCTTAAGAGAGAAGTCTAATTTTTTTAACAAGTAGGGATGAAAATTCTGGCCAAGTGTGTAATACATTCTGTATACACGTATTCATGCTGCATCTTAAAAAAAAAAAAAAAAAAGTACTCCTTCCTGGAAAAAGAAGAATCTATGAGAGTTATTTTTATCAACTCCACAATTCGGCACAAAATACCTACTTATAACAACCAGTCTCAATTCTGGAGTCACCATTCTTTAGATGACACATTCAATATGACTGCAAGTTTCTGAAAAGCGATCTTTGGAAACATCATATTAGGGTTAATATTGCTTGACTGCCTTTCATTGTAATGACATTTGTATAAAAGATAATAAAAAAAGGCCATTGTACCAGACAGAAGTCTAAGCAGGTGAGTGGCTGCTGACATAAATTCCGTACCACTTTTCTTTCCCTAATATTTCTTTATCCCAAAGCATTTCATCTTGAGCATTGCGTTTGAACTGAAATGATTATCAGGGATCACTTGGATCCTGAAGCCTAGCCCCTATTCTTGAAGGCAACAAACTTTCATACTATTTCAACGAAAAGATCAAATTCCTAACTTGGCAAATCTTCAAGACTAGGCCACTTTTTCTATCCTGCAACTTCTCACAGACAGGTGCTCCATTGGTCTAAAATCTTCTAATTTTCAGCCTGAAATTTCAGCAGACAGGACTGGTCTGCTCACATTTGCTCATCTGCACTTACCTTCGAGGGCTTCCTTCTCTTGGGTGTTTAAGCACACAATCATATCTGCAAACCCCTTGCACGATCTTTCTCCATTTGTATTTTCCTAAATCAAGTTCCTTTAAACCCCCCCTGAAGTGAGCATAAACGTCCCAGTCATTACAACTGTCTTGTTCACACCATAAGAATCACAGAATCGTTCAGGTTGGAAAAAAACTCCAAGATCATCAAGTCCGGCCTTTGACTGATCATCACCTTGTCAACTCAACCACGGCACTGAGTGCCACATCCAGTCATTTCATGAACAGCTCCAGGGATGGTGACTCCACCACCTCCCTGGGCAGTTCATCCAACACTTAACAACCTTTTCCGTGAAGGAATTCTTCCTGAACAAGGACGTACATAAGAGAGCAGCTGCTTATCAAAACAACAGTGAAAAAGTAACACTTTCTACAAATAGAGAGTACTGATTAAACTGTTGTACTCTGCAACCAGGTATATTAATTCTACTCCGTGTTCAGCTACTTCTCTTAAGTACATAGAACCTCCTAAGTACAAACAGGTCATTACTACAGTTAAAATCTACAGCAGAATAACTTAGCTAAGGATATATTCTAGCGACTATACACTACAAATAATCTACTGCTATTTTCCTGAAGCAATGCACATTATGACCTCATGCTTAAATCAAATATCCATTATAATCTGTTACTCTTAAACAGAGAAAACAGCTGACAATGTTTTATTACTGTACTAGTATTTCAAACAGCACTAAAAAACTCAATAGCTAAACTAGACAAATCACTTTCTATATCCTTCTCCCCACTTTACAAACAGTGAGTACACAGTACAGTTGTTTCACATTTTCATGTGGTGTGTCAAAATTATACCCATCAGTTATTTGCATTGGTTTTACAAGAAATGCAAAATTTCAACAGTGTACTAGAGAAAAGGTATGTTTGAAAGTCAATAGCATTCTCACTCCTGTGAGTGAAAAAGGAGGCAATAATGGAAAACAATACCACTGAAACCATCAAAATACCTCTAGATAGTTTTGTTATCACAATATTTACAGTTATTAAGAGTTTTAAGTATTTCTGGGACAAGGAAGCCATGAGCTCTGTCCTCCCTTTCCGGAACACTTCCAGCTGGGGCATAAATCTAAAGCACCTCCAACACCAGATCACAGCTTAGGATGGAATCGCAACCACCATCCTCTTATCTGACTTCAATGGGACACAAGCCTTCATACTCTAATGCAAAATTCCCCTGTCCTACCTCCTGCTGCAAGGCCTTGCATCCTCCCCTCATATCTCCTGCAGTGTTCCAGCAGTGCTGACAGTCTGGAGGGAGAAGGGAGAGACACCTGCAGGCTCTAGGCCCTTTAACTACTCTTTCCTAGGTGGAAGAGCCCAAGCAGAGAGGTTCATCCTGACACAGGGGAGGGAGGGATGAAAACAAACTGAAATCCTCACGTGTGCAGTGCAGAAGAGGATTAGCCTGAACCAAGCAGAGAACATCCTGAGAGCTATGATGGCATTAGCACCAAACATCACATTATACTTTGGCACTAGAAATGCCAAAAACTGCACTAATACACACAATAATTGTACATGTGGTGCACAAATGGGAGACAAAATTACAAAAATTTACACTTTAAGTGACTATCAATATCACAGACTCACTGAATGGGTCAGGCTGGAAGGGACCACAACCTCCCTGCTCAAGCAGGATCATCCCAGAGCACGTGGCACAGGATTGTGTCCAGACGGGTCTGGAATATCCCCAGTGAGGGAGACTCCACACCCTCTCTGGGCAACCTGTTCCAGTGCTCAGTCACTGCACAGGAAAGAAGTTCTTCCTCATGTTCAGGTGGAACTTCCTGAGCATCAGTTTCTGCCTGTTTCTATTGTCCTATTGCTCAGCATCTCCGAGCAGAGCCTGGTCCATGCTCTGGCCCCTCTCTGCAGACACTGACAGACACCTATGAGGTCCCCTCTTAGTTGTCTCCTCCAGGCTCAACAGGCACAACTCCCTCAGCCTTTCCTCATTAGTGACGTGCTCCAATCTCTTCATCATCTTTGTCACCCTCCACAGGACTTGCTCCAGGATCTCCATGTCTCTCTTGTGTCGAGGAGCCCAGAGCTGGACACAGCACTCCAGGTGATCCTCACCAGGGCTGAGAAGAGGGGCAGGATCACCTCCCTGACCTGCTGGCAATGCTCTTCCTAAAGGACCCCAGGACTAACGATTTCAGTTGTGACCAAAGCACTTTTATACACAAATAAACTTTCGTCAACTTTATCTCACTGTATTTACAACTCAAAAATCTGGAGAAATTTTCAAGCAACCTCCAATCCTACAGATAGAAAGCTCAGACAATCTTTCATGGATCTTAAAAGGTACAGAAATACAATGTAAAAAAAAGTCCTTGCAGAACAAGGACTCTGTGAGAAAAGCCTTGCTTCAGTTTTCTAGATTCAACACCCACTAAAAACAAGCATTCCCTCTTTGGCTTAAAGGAAACTACTGCTACATGTATGTGGAGCTCCTGTGATAAACTCAGAACAGCTTTCACCTCAGATGAATACCAAAGATGTCCCAACTTTACACCTACTATGTTTTATAAACTACTCAATGCATTTTGAATGAAAATTTTAATAAAAAATAAAGAAGTACACTTAGCACAATTATCTGGGAGCTCACAATCAAACACACGGTCTGATCCACATAATAACAGCCTTAAATATTTTAGCTTGTGTACTTTTGAACCAATACACAGGGAGAATCTCTTCAAAGGATCCTGGAAGCAAGTGATGAAAAAAATGGCATACCTATATTTTTCATCACTTATTAGTTATCCAGAGATATGTCACCACATTTTTGAAGGTTAATATAGAAATCTCCGATTTACTTCTTGCTTTAAGTATGTTTGTGGCAGCCAAGTGTGAAGACAAGAGAGTAACCTAAAACAACACATCTGGTAAAGTAAAACTATTTGACTAAAGTTAGTGTCATAAATGCCACTTCAAAAGTTCAACACAAATTGGGATTATTATTCTAATTTATATCTCCATACAGCTTTCAGTGATGGAAAAGTATACTGGAAATACATGCAAAATAAGATTTCCCTTAACTTTTTTTCCAAAGGAAACTTGAACTAGAATTTCTCTCTATCCCTTGTGGTCTTTCTTTCCACCTGTACCCATTCAAAATGAAAAATGTATACTTGCAGGACTTAAACACATTAAATGTCACATAATAAACAGTTTATCACTGTCACTCCAATCAATTCTTTCATATACTATTGCCCTGTAATTGTTCCACACTCCAGCTCACCAAAAGTTATTATTGCTGTGTTTACACTAAGTCAGTTTTATCAGTTTATTGTACTTAGAAGTGCTTAAAGTTTATCCTAAAGATCAGAATACGACTCAACAAATTGGACTGTATACTGTCCTATAAGAAACTGTCTCCTGATTTCTCTGGTAAATTGTTTTGGAACTTTGACTAAACACTCATTTCACAGGCAAAGATCTCTTTCCCACACCCTTCATAATTTACCTTTTACTACCTTAAGTGACAGTGGTAACTACCTATGTAAGAAAGATAAATTACACGTTTTAATATTTCATGTGTCCAAAATGCAAATCAGGGCCAGACGTGCTACTTGCAAGAACTAAATCACTGTATCAATAAATAACAGATCACAGGAGTGTGCAGGTATTTAGTGGATGTTTCACTGAAAGACGTTTGAGAAGATGCACACGTAGCAATTCCAAGCAGATTTACAGCAGTTTTCCCCAAGTTTCTCACAGACAGGCAAGGTGGTACCCAAAATCTGTAAGCTAAACAAAGACGCTGCATCCCTGGTTCCCTGGAATTCACCTGCATAGTATTGTAAAGAAACAGGAACACTACTCATACAACTGGATATTTATTCTAAATGGGTTTTTTTTACGAGAACTGACATAACATCTGTGTGGAAAAGCCTGAGCAATCACAACCAGCTATCAGCCCTTCACACCATCACTGATGCTATTTTCAGTGATCCACCCTGTTTTTGCTACAGTGCTCTTGGCATCATCACGCTGCTGTGATTCAATATTTATCTGTTAGATCTAGTTACATCACAACACTACCCATACTACCTAAATCTCACGTGGAACTTCTGCGGCTAATACCTAACCCACCGGTTTTCAGCTCCCTCTTCAAAATTCGCCAGCCACAAAAACAAAAAGTCGCTGGAGATGTGCAAACATCTGGACCCCTGTGAATCATCCACTCTCTGAAAGGGTGTGCGGTCATGCATAAGCACTGCACCTCCTTCCTAATGGCAATCGGGCATGAATAAAACCGTGTGTGAACTGCAGTGGTTAGCATAAAACCACTTGTGAAGGGAGTGTGCCAAAAATTGTCTTCAAAACACCTTTAATAACAGAGTTTTGCTTCCACAGGAGCTCCTCACCAGCATCAAGCTAAAGCAGTCGTTTACCTTTTATGATGGCAAACAAGGCCCTTTAAGCTTAATATTTTTAAAAGTTGTGTTGACAGCAAGGTGGTAATGCCTTGTGAAACAAGAGAACCGAGTGCTGAAACTTCTGCTGACAACAAAGCCACCTGCTACGTCCAAGACTAGCATTTTAGTGTAATCCTGAGGAAAGATTAATTCTAGAATATTTTTAGCCCTAGCTTTGAAAGTAGAAAGCATTCCATATAAACTGAAAAGCAGAGCAGTGGAGAGCGGGCAAGAGAATACATGCAAGAAAAATTCTTTGTTTATAATAAAAACACAGCGAACAATTATTCTTATAAAATCCATTGTCATGAAGAAAAACTCTTGAGCACACTGAACAGTGTCACTGCTAAGGCTTCCACAGCAATCTCAGCTTCGGAGTCAGAAGCACACAGAAGATTAGGCAGTCGCTACATCTTTCTGCAACATAGGCACAACTACAGAAAATACGTGAAAGATGATGAATGAGTAAATAAAAAAAGGTTTTCAAAACCGAGCAGTCACAAAAATAACGAGTGGGGGGGAGGGGGAAATGGAGTTCAGGTTTATTTCTTTATCACCATCTGATTTGGGGGAGTCTCTGCATTTTCTTGCTGACTTGAATTGTCATTTTTATCCAACAGCGATAACCCGAAAGAGGCAGCCGGGGAACGCCAGCCACTGCCTCAACTCCCAGGTTGGATACAAGCCTCGAGCATCGGTTTAACAGCAGTTGCATAATAAGACTCAAAAGGCCAAGCACTCCTCCTGCCTTGTACATCTCCATTTCCACACGGATGAGAGTGATGGATCTGGACGAAAGAGCACTACCCGAGCGCCACTACCAAGCCGGTTATTATGCAGCAAAGAAGAGGCAGAACCCAACACCTGGCGCACAAATATGCAGACACCCTGCGAATAGGTGGATCTACCGCGAGCTATCTTCTCTCTCTCCCTTCCCCAATAGGCAATCCTTGATGGGTGTGCCAGGAATGGGATATCGGGGGGAGAGGGGGGGAGGAGAAGAAAAGGGGTGGGAAGTGGTTGCCGCTTGCTGCAGCCAGAGCGATGGCGAGGTTGGTTAATCATGGTGGCTGAGGAAACGTGGGGTCACTTCTCCCCCCTTCCGCCTCCCGGTGGGCACCGGCCGCGGGGGGAACCCGCGCCCCGCACGGCTCAGGTGGGTCCCGGGCGGAGCATCCCCGGTGCCCGGCGCGGGCGGGGGGCACCGGGCACCGCTCCCGCCGCCCCGCCCTGCCCTGCCCGCTCCCCGCCGCACTCACTTGCCGATCACCTCGCACAGCTCGTACACGTCCTCGAACAGCACGTCGTCGTCGGCCATGGTCCGGGCGGGGGGGCTCAGCCCGCGGGGGGACGCCCGGCTCCCCCGCCGCTCAGCGCCCACCGCCACCACGGTAAATCCCGGCCGCTCCCAGCGCCGCCCGCCCGCGCGGGGCTCCGGGACTCCCCGCTCCCGATCCCGGTCCTGCTCCTCCTCCCGCGGCCGCCGCCGCTCCCCGCGCGTGTCGCACCCCCCGCCTCCCGCCCCCTCCCTCCCGCTCCGGGCGGCTCCGGCTCAGCGGGGCGGCGCGGGAGCCATGGAGGGGCTCGGGGCGGGCGGCACCGCCGGGTCGCTCCCTCGCCGGGCGCGCGTTCCCGGGCGGGCGGATAATAGTGGGAGGGGGGAAGGGCGGAGAGGAGGTGGGGGGAGTCCAGGCGCGGCCGCTGGTTCCGCTCCCGGGCGCGGGGAGGAGGAGGCGGAGAAGGCGGGGAGGCGGCGGCGGCGGCGGTCGCGACAGGCGGTCGCGATAGGCGCTGGCGGTAGCGGAGGGCGGGCGGGCACGCGCGCGCTCCCGGCGGCGGCGCCGCCGTCACGCCAAGACCGTCACGAAGAGGGGGAAGGGGGGGGAGAGGCGGGCGGTGCTCGGGGGCGCGCGCGCACGCGCGCGGGGGGCCACGCCCCCTCACCGCCCGCTCGAGGGGTCCGGGGAGGAGGGAAACAGAAGGGGGTGGGGGGGGGGAGCGGGAGCGCGCGCAGGCGCGAGGCGCGGTGACGTCATGGGCGCGGGGAGGGAGTGTGACGTCATGGCGCGGGGAGGGGGTCGGGCCCGGGTGGGGCGCGGAGGTAGAGTGTCCTTGTCGTCGCTTATATCGCCCCTTGTCACCCTTATATCGCCCCTATATCGCCCCTTATCGCCCCCGGCAGAGGGACCCGGAACTGCCCCGGAGCGCGGGAAGGGGCCACCCAGGTGAGGGAGCGGCGCTCCGGCCGCGCTCCCGCGTGTGGCAATAAAGAACCCGCGGTGCGAACCCGTCTTGCAGAGCTTCGTTTTTCTTTTTATTTTTTTTTTTTTTCATTTTCCAACAGCGTATAAGTATTTTCCGCGGCACGATTTGAACCCTCTGTGTTATTAGTAAAAACACTGTCCCTAAAAGCGGTGAATTAACCTTTTGTGAGTGCTCTTAAACGCACTCTTTTAGTCGTGCGAGTCACTGGTGGCCACCGTTCCTTAAGAGACACTTAAAAGCAGCGCCCGAGACGTCAGGTGGATCTTAGAGCACTTAAGTACTCACCTGGTACATCGTGTTCCCCGATTTTTAACGTCTTGCACAGAGACTTATATATGAAAGTTGCAAGTTTTACACATCCCTTTTTCCAAGTTTTGGATTAGATGGTTTGTGGGAGAGAGCAAAGCTGTCTTGAAGGAATTAGGAACTGTTCCAGTTTACAAAAGTATTTTTTTCTGTCAAAGTGCTTTAGCACGCGTGCAACTTCTTAAAACTCGTTAACAAAGGTAAATTATACAGTTGTTCCCCACACAGAGAAAAAAAACTGTCAAAGCTGAATTATCTGATGAAATGGTTTAAAGGTTGGCTTTAAAATACGGAGCTGACAACACTTCACCAAGAACACCTTGTTCCCATCTGCAGATGAATTTAAAAGAAAAACTAATCAAGAAAATCAGTGACAATAGTTGCATCTATCTCCTTCACAGTGGTAGCGTACAGGGTGAGAGACATGCCTTGTGGGTCTGTGGCTCCATGACATAAAAATCCGTAAAAAATATTTAAACACTATCTACCATTTGGAATGCAACCAAAAACGCAGTGTATTTAAATTGTTCTCTCAATGTCACACACCTAAACATGTAGGCAACCATTTCTTCCTTTCTGCAGGGCCACGAAGCTGAGTCCCACACGGGCCACACAATAGGAAGTTTTAGAATGTGAGCGAGCGTTCACTTACGTTTTGAAATGAAATTGTTGTCTAAAGGGCCATAAAAAAGGTTAACAAGAAAAAACAATACAAAAATGCACAAGGAAGAAAAATGCAATTAAGGAATCCCCTCCTGAGCTGAGGCAAATGCTTTTGCTGCTCCAGCAGCATCACCTGACAGAGGTCTTGCCTTCCTCTGGATGCCAAGTGCTTGGAGTCACACTAGGCCACGTCACCCACGTGTGACAGGTTAAACTGGAAACAAGGAATACCAAGCATAATATATGGGGGGCTTTGGGCCAAAATATTGTAATAGAGAAAATGCTTCAAGAACTTTGGAGAGCAGTTGGATTCATTTTGGAATGCTGCAGCAGATAAATATGGTTTTCTGCTAAAAGACAAGGTCTTGGGGAATCAGCTGTCGTTGTGGGAAAGTGGCTTATTGGAAGACACTGAACAAAAATTCCCAGTTCTGGAGCAAAGAATACACCTGTTAGAGCAGCCATAGTATTCGTTAGGCTCACAAAAAGCAAGGTGAACCTATCAAAACCTACAAACCTGTCAGTTGTCCACGTTCAGTACAGTAGGAGAGCAAACAATGAGTGCTGCCTACCATTCGAGTTGCATGAGAAGAATCTGTCTGAACTAGAATTTGCGTGCAGATGTGGATCATAAAAAGTTGCAGACTGAACCAGCAAGTGCAGCAAGGATACCACTGCATCAGCAATTACTAGAACAATTGAGAATGGGACTGTAACTCAGTTTCAGATTGAATGGGCTCATAAAAAGATGAGCATTAGTTTGCCAGCAGCCAGGACACAATGCCATGACAACCCAAGCAAAGCATTTACAGGTGTGTTTGTGATCGTGAATTTCAGCCCCCCTTTCACAGGGGTACATTCTTCATTTTCACCCATGTATCCAGTACATCTCTTTATAGATCCTGGGTTTAATTTAAAAGTTTAAGGTTTCATTCTGAAATACACACATCTAACATCGTATTAAAAAGGATGGAACAATAATGTTTGACATATGAGCAGAAGGAACTTTGCTCTTGAGACCTGGAATGATTTACTGGCAAGAGTAAAGGTTGGTCTGAAAACAGATCAGGACATCATTCGTTTCAAAGCTGGGAGAGGGACTTCTTCATCAGGAAAGAGAAGAAAAGGATACTGACTATTCACAGAGAGAAAATGCCCTGCAGTCCCTGATAGCCTTCCCCAAAACACTGCACCGCACAAATTCTTAACCACCAGGTTAGGGTGGTGTATTTTTAGATTAATCACTATTGTTTCATTCAAAAGTTTATTTTCAAGTCCTAAGAAGTAGCTGAGTGTGAGCTTGTGCACTAGAAAAACCATTTCTTAAAAATGTATTGGGTTTTCAAGTTTCATTTGCCTGTGATCTTCTCAGGGTATGCACATAGTGTGTGCACAGCACTGGTGAACCACAGGGCAGGTAAGTTGTTCAGAGGCTGCTTTTGGAACAATAGTTATCAGTTACATTCTAAGAGCCTTTACAGTGTTTTCATTTAAAAGTTTGATGTAAAAGGTACATGATGACCATGAACAAGAAATTTTTGTGGTTTGACAGGATTTTGTTATCCAAAAGATGTAGGAAGCACCAAAACCTCTGCCTCAGATTCCAAGTATAACAGAGTCCTGGGTACTTTGATCTGTAACCCAGGTATTAATTCACTTCCCCTTACAAAGTTTGAGGATGATACTGGCACTGAAGGTGAGTATGAACTGCTAGTACTTTGTGAGAGAGAATATTGGAGGCCTACCAGATTTCTGACAAACTGCCATATTATTTAGATGTGCAAGTTCTATGAACTGAAAATACTTCATATTTTGAGCAACAGGCATGTACTGTGGTTACAGGGAAAAGAGATAACGTTTTGGTCATGGCAGGCACAGACATTTTCAATCCTTGCAAAACTGTTGGTGAAAAGAACCCTTAAAAGCCACCAACTAACCCTGAATAATTCTGGCTGACTCCTGGCAAAAGTCTATAATTAAATCAGCTTGGAAATCTACGGTGTGGCAGTGCAGACTGCAGCTGCAGAGCTCAGGTGTAGCACACAAGCCCTGCCACACCATAATTAAGGAGGCCAAGTTTCCCACGAGTGCGTGTCTTAACAGGTGACTGATGTTTGTCTAGGAAGATAAATCTCCACTGCATTTTTTTTCCTTAGTGGAGTTGTTTTTATGTTCCTTCACGGTGTCAATTCTCCATTGCTCAGTGAGATGGGGGCTTTCACTGCCACCTTTCCTCTCTGAGGATACCATCAAGTCTCTTTTCTGTGGCCACTCATTTTCAAAGAGCAGTTGGAGCTTATCTCTGGGATCTGCACCTTGCCCCTGTGTAATTCTGTTGGAATTGACCACCAGGTTCAAAAGTTCCTGGGAAAGCTGCATATATATGTGAACGTGGGAAAGCATAAACCTCATTTCCTTGTGCAGCTGGATAAGAGCTGCCTCTTTTGAATGAGGAGTTCTTTTTCACTGCCCTTCAGACATGGTGACCACATCCCCTTTGTCAGAGACTTTGCTCACACTGACCCAGACACCTGGCTGGGAGAGAGTGCGGAGAAGGAGGGTCTTGGTCAAGGAATGGTTATGGAAAAATTCACATTTCTCATCTAATCAGACCATGGTCATAATTAAACATAAATCATGGTAACACTACTGAAGATGGGTAGTAAAGTAAACCAAAGCTGAGTCTATCTGATACTGCCAAAGCAGCTCATGGTCACTCTTCAAAATCAATTGCCAAAGTCCCAGGTCAGTATAGCTGACAACATCAAAAGAGAAGGGAAAACTTTAAAATTACATAAACCCTTATTTACTGGAGTTTCTTTAGTTATTCCTTGCCATTCTGGTGAGTTTTCCCTTGTGTACTGTGTACCTGTGAACAGTCTTGATTGGATTACTGGAGATGCTTATTTCTTTTCTCCCCAGCTGCAGCTTTTCCTCATTGATGAGTATGGATTACAAGAATTGTGGAGGAAATCTCTCTATGATGCTTTTATTGAAACTTTCTTAAATTAAAAATATCTTAGAGAGGATAAAACCAGGTAATAAAACCAACTCAAACCAACATAAATCTGCAACTATATGCTACAGTCATGCACCTCTATAGAGGAAAATAATTAACAATCACATTTTAAGGACAATATAAAAATGCTGTGCACTACCATAAACAAGATAAAAACCCCAATCACCTTTATTTTTTCATTTCATATATTTCTTTCTTTCTTTCTTGCATATCTCAAAGACTTTCTATCTTTTGTATAAAAGTATTAAGATCTTTATAGCAGACGGGTGCCACCCTAGTATTTATAAACTCCAGAAGGGCCCCACAAAGCTGAGTAAGTGCTCAGAGGAGCTTTGATGTAGATAAGTAGCAAGGAATGCTGCATCTGGAGGAAATCCTCATCTACACCATCCTTGCCTACTGCTGAACTTGGAACTGGCAGTTGCAGCTCTGGAAAGATCCCTCAGACTCACTCAGGCAGTTTTCCGAAACCACTGCTGCAGGGTGCAGTGACGGTCAAAAAAAGCCAATACAATATTGGGCATGTCTGGACAGGCTTGAAAACAAGGCAGAAGGTGTCATTTTGCCTTCATATAAAGCTCTGGTGCATCAGGTGGAGGGCTGGAATGTTTCAGGCCTCCCCATCTCCAGAAGGACGGCACGGGAGTTTGCAAAGGAAAAGAGAGAGAAGGGCAACAAAAAGAAACCAGGGATGAGCCCTCTGCCTTGACAGGAGTGTGCAGAAGGCTGGGAGTTGCCAATTTGCAGGTGTAGGTTATGGTTGAGGTTTACAAAATCATGAAAGTGATAGGTAAGGTGGTGGCAGAATTGTTCACCAAATCCTGCAATACTGAAACTAAAGGATGCTCAGTAAAACAAATGGGAAGGTAGTTAAAAACAGATACATGAGTGTACTTTAAAAAAAATAAATTATACACACACACTGGGTAGTGAACTTTTTGAGAACTTGCTACCACAGGAGGCTGTGGACATAAAAAGGTTTAAAAAGGAATTAAAGCATTTCAGGGATGACACATCTGTTATAAACAAATACTGGAAGGAATAGACAGGGGTGTGCCATGGAGCATCCCTGTACAACAAATGTAGGTGCTGGGGAAGTAGAAGGGGACTGGCTAAAGATTTTGGTTAGGCTTTCATGCACTTTCTAAACTCTTCTACTGCCACTGCTCTGTTTTCATTTTCAAAGGTGTGAATACAGTTTTCACTGCAAATTATGCAGTCAGTTTTTCCACATTCAGGGAAACCACATGAGTCAGCATACTTGGAATTCAAATAATAGCTTTACCCAGGAAGGCCTTGTTGCTGATCTCAGTTTTCCCTGTTAGGTGAGGAGGACTAGGTGAACCCATTAGGACATTTCTTATTTTTCTGGCCTCTTAGTTTTATCCCATGTTTAATTTTTCATTCCCAACTTTGTCCTTTATTTTGTCCTCATTCTGCCACCAATTTATTTTCCAAACCCTATTTATGAGGTTTAAGATACCTAGTTTTTATTACTGCATTTCCCAGATGACTCTTCCATTAATGTTCAGTAATGCAATCCAAAAGCTGACAAGGCTTACAGTTGGAAGACTTCTAAGACACAGCTATGACTTTACCACTTATCCTATAGCCTCAGGACAAGCCAAGCTTACCACATTTTATAACTTTAGAAGACAATACTAATTCTGTAAATAATTATTTACCAAGTATTTCATCTTCCTCCTTGTCATCCAGGGTCTTTTTCCTTTCCTTTGCTGCTAGGTTTCTCAGCCTGCTCTTTTTTTCAGATGGGTTATAACTTCACAGAAGAGAGCAAACACCCTTTGCCTGACCGCTTAGTTACTTCCCAGTTCTTTTTCCCTCTTATGCTTTCCCTTTCTGAAGTGTTATGCTGACACTGCATGATTATTCACACCCAAACTTAAAGGCTTTTTTATCCTTCAAGAGCAAAACCACCTGCAATGGAAGGAGTTAGTACTGACTTCCTGATTCGGACTGGCCAAGTTACCATTGAGAAAGCTTCTTGTAAATCTTTTGCCTGCAGGAATTCAGTCCATAGATGGTTTGCAACAGGTCTTTGAAATTTAGCAGGAGAAAAGTCCTAGAGGGTAAAGATGTATGTCCCATGAAATTCTATTCTGCTCTGACACAGGGAAAAACTGGGAGGAAAACACCTTTTTTTCCTATGGCTAATGTTGGCAGCAGCACTCTGGCAGCCATCCAAGAGGACCAGCCATGGGTATTCACATCCCAGGAAGCATCTGCAGCACCCAGTGTTGTACTGGGAGCCTGACACTCTGGCTGCAGCTAAAAAGCTGTTGTGGGAGTGAAGTTTGGAGACAGCAGAGAAAGAAAAGACAAACTCACACTCTGCAATAGCTCTCTCTAAACCCAGTACATAGTGTTTCTCTAATGTCTCCCTTTATGGACTCACTCTTATTTTGAAGAAATTCGAGCCATACTCCCTTGATGATCACTTGTGCACTCCATATGGTCCAAATCTCAGCAAAGATTTCTATGAGTAGCTTGGGGCCTTTTCATTTGGAAGTAAAAAAATGCTTCCACAAAGGCAAAATATTTTTTCTTTGGAAAAAGGCATTTTTGTGCTATATGTGAGACTATTTTCATGATTGCTGCCCTATTTGCTCTCACTATTGGGACGTCAAATGGAGAATATAACAGAAGGTGGGAAGAAGTGGGAGAAGGATCTTAGTGTTAGGACAGGAGAGTGACACACAGATGAACAAATTGTTATTTACATTGTAGTAAAGTGTAGTCCCTGGTGATGTCTTGCCCAGTGTTTACACACGAGGCCAATATGCTCAGCTTCAGTTTTTATCAGCCATCAGCACTCATTTGGAGACAAGACTTTGCCCTCAATTTTCTCATGGCTCCAGGTGTACAGCAACATCAAACACATCTCTCTGCTCCTTCACCAATGTAAAATATGTTATCATAAAAGCAGAGGAAAAGCAAGGATCATGGATCAAGGATCACTTTTTAAAGAGCTGTGAATACCTGTTCTAGCACATATGTATTTTACTGATGATGACCCCTAATCAGAAGCTCTGTCTGATGCTGGTGATGTTCTTAGCACAAGTAAGACAAAAGAATCTAACAGAACAAAATTCTAAAGATTATATTTTTACTATAAATTAAGGAGGACAACACTTCAGGAGTAATTAAGTTTTTTTGTGAGGAAGGCAGCCAGAAGTAACAATTTTTGATGAATTCTAAATAATTTCTGCTTGAGTTGAGGTAGAGCTGGACTTTGGGTGGATACATTGGCTTCTTTAGAAGGAACTTAAGGAAATTAAGGCTCTGATGATGAAGAAAGGAGGATCTACTTTAACACCTCTTGCTTCCCCAGCCTATGGGGCTAATTAAAGTGATCCATGTTGCTGACAGTCCACCCAAGCCTCTGTTGTGCAACAGGCACAGGAACAAAGTAGGAGTGCGCACTGCTGTCCTCACCATGCTGTCACCATTCAGATCCCTTGGACTTCCTTGCTGTTTGGGTTCTCTTTGGGTACTCCACTTGGTTTGAGTACCATGGTGTCCATTACATGCTCCACACCCATAGGCTTTGGATGTACCTGTGCTCAGTCATTACAGATTAGACAGGAGGCTGGAGTTCAGTCATAATAACTGATTCCTTCAAATAAGAGCCAAACAGGATCAAGAAGAAAGGAGATGCTGTCTAGAAAATTTCTAACTGCTAAGCACTTATTTACAGTAATTGTCAGATCAATGGGTAAATCCTACCATGAGTGGAAAAGCTGTGACTCACAGTATTAGACGTGATGATGGTTGTGTTGTCCCTCCTTTGGGAAGTATGAAGATAAATCACAGAGCAGATGTGGCCCAGAGTAGTTGTACTTGTCCAAAAGCATGTCAGCTCAAGAATGGGAAAAGCATACACACCAGGAATGGAATATGTGCAGGGAAAGGCACTAGTATTGCCTCTACTCTGTAGCTACAACCAGTGCCCATCTGGTCAGGCAAACCAAGATTTTGATTAGTGATGGTTAATACTGTTTTCTCATCTTGTGAGTTTCTCATACAGAATCACATATGAATCATCTCATTAACTTTAGGCCTCAATGCTGTAGATGTCTAATCTGGTCTAGTTGTCTGGGCTTCCTTTACAGCCAGTTGACAGATATGGGCATTTTTGAGGCATAATCACTCTGGATATGCTGGAGAGGCAGCAAGTATCTCCAGCAAAAGTTTCCCTTTTATAAAATAGGGATATTTTGCCTTTGATCTTTCAAAAGGGGATGCTTTAAGCTGTTCTATTAATATAGTAATAGATGTTATAAAAGAAAAGGGGAAAATTACTGGCTTTTAAAAAAGTAATTAAGAAGGTATAAATTTTTTTCCTGGTCTGGCTTTCACCTTCCACAGGAGTGAAAAAGATGTCTCCTCAATATTTCTGTGTTGTTCTGCGACCAGCAGGCACCATGGATTTTGATAGGAATCTGCCTGACTCCAAGTGTGGGCTCTTAACAAGAGCAATTCACTTTGTAGCTTGTATTTAACAACTGGTTCAAGCCAGAACCTCTTAAAGACAAGGTTCTCAGCAACTTTCCTGTGCATCCTGAAATTAAACATTAACATAATAAGGAAGTTCAGTTACTAACTTAATCTAACTTAATGAACAAGCACATGTTCAATTAGTCTCTGAGGTAGTCTGCACTGATTCGTGGAATTGGAAATATCTCCCAGAGTATCAATACTCTTGCTGTCAGTTTGGCAGCAAGTCTGTTAGTTCCGGTTGTGTCGTGTCCTGAAGCTAATTCATCTCAACCTGCTGTGGCTGTTGGCTGTCAGAATTTCTCAGGTAAAATGGCTGTGTTGGTGCTCCTCCTTTGGAGAAAGTGTCACATATTCCTTTGCATATGTCCACCTGATGTGTCAAGTTTGTCTCTGACCACAGGATATTCGCTATGACATTACTGCTGTTTGCAGTCATTGCTTTTCATTATAGGTATTTCCACAGTTGTTTCTCACAAAATGCTGACAGCTCCCAGTACCCCAGATTATGTTTCTTTTTTACCTTCCCTCCACCCCATCTTTTTTCATATGTAACTGCTGGTTGCCATGACTTTGACATAGTTCCTAGTGCAGGCATTCTTGTTTTCAGTTTTCTGTTGAATAAAATGTAAGCAAGTAACAAGTCATATTACATTAGTACCACTCCATTATTTAACAGTACTAAGTACAAATTAGAATTGGCATCTGTTCCTTTAACATACTTGCTGCCCGCCTTCAGAGGCTGGAGATGATGGAGGTGATAGTGATATGATTAAAGTTATATTTCAGTGCAGAATGGTTAAACACAACCCTGATGAATGTCAGACATTACTATGTCAGGTATACCAGGCCCAGCACAACAGATCAAATTTGGGATGCCAACTTTCTAAACTGTTATGTTTTCTAACACTGTGGCTTGTTAGAAAACATAACAGTTTAGAAAGTTGGCCTCCCAAATTACAATGCCATAGTGTTGTCTACTCTCTTACACGGTTCCGAATCATGGGTCATCTACCGCCACCACCTGCGTCTCCTAGAACGCTTCCATCAACGCTGTCTCTGTACAATCCTAAACATCCACTGGTCAGATTATGTGACCAATACTTCTGTTTTAGAACAAGCAGCAGTCACAAGCATTGAGGCCATGTTGCTGAGAACACAGCTGCGATGGGCAGGGCACGTCTCCAGGATGAAGGACCACTGCCTCCCTAAGATCCTGCTTTATGGTGAACTTGCCACTGGCTGCCGCAAGAGAGGAGCCCCGAAGAAAAGATACAAGGACTCCCTGAAACAACATCTCAGCCTCGGCCATATGGATCATCATAACTGGTCTACTCTGGCCGCGAACCAGGAGGCCTGGAGACACACCATCTATAACGCTGCCGTTTCCTTTGAGAACACACGCAGGATCACTCTTGAGGAGAAAAGACAACGCAGAAAGAATCGTATCCTGCTGAATACACCACCTAAGGAGTCTTTCTGCTGTGCCTTTTGCAATCGGATATGTCTGTCACGTATTGGCCTCATAAGTCACCAGCGTGCCTGTAACAAACGTGGATAGTGCCTCCCTAAATCTTCGTTCGCGAAGCCCAGCCATGAATGAAATGTGAATGAATGTTTTCTAACAACACTCTCCCAGGAAAATGAGAATACACTCCATACAAATCTAGGAGAAAGGGACTTCTGACTAGATTTTCCTTTCCAGCCAGGACATACAAGTTTGTTTCTCCTTTGCATTAGGAACAAGTACTTACTGTGTCATGTGACAAGTGTTACCACTTCCTCAGTGAATTCGTTTGTTTAGGATCAGGACAAATCTCTAGAATATTTACTTGGAGTTTTCAATCCCTAAATGGGTTTCCTTTGCCCATTTTATAATTTTTCAATAACATCTTAAAAATTACCTTTCCAGTCTCTTTAAGCATCCCTCTGACACTAAGAGCATACCTTAATTCTGTTTTTACTGTTGCTTTTTATCTGCTTGATTCACATAAAATCTGACTGGACCTTGAACCGCGGCCTAGTTGTTAAATGAGTAAGTGTGCCTCCAGCCACCAAAACTTTCCTAGGTTTGCATTTAACTTGCAAATCATGTTTCTGCACCTGAATATCCCTCTTGAAAGTACTATTTCCCAGGTCCCTGTGGCTGACAGGAAATTTCAGCTAAAACTGAATGCTGGAGAATGAGAGCAGGAACCTTTTTAGTTGTGGTGCTGGCAACCATTCTTTCCTTCTCCTTTTGAGACTGGCATTTTATTGACACTTGTGATGAGCACACCACTGCTTTACAGCTCAAAGAGAATCATAGAGTCAGAGAATGGCTTGGCTTGGAAGGGACCTTAAAGATCATCCAGTTCCAACCCCCCTGCCATGGGCAGGGACACCTCCCACTAGAGCAGGTTCCTCAGAGCCCCATCCAACCCGACCTTGAACATTTTCAGGGATGGGGCCTCCCCAGCTTTTCTGGGCAACGTGTGCCAGTGCCTCACCACCCTCGCAGTAAGAGGAATCGTGCCACTGCCTTTCTTGTAGTGGGTGGCAGAGAACTTTTTGTTCACAGGCCTCTCCTTCAGTTTTTCAAGAGCTCTGTCAGTGGCAGTGGCCCTTGTTTCTCGAGTGCTTTGCTGTGCCCTCTGCTCTGCAGAGCGTCAGGCTTAGAAAGCTGGTTCTGGCAGCCCTGTCAGGCACAAATTTGCCTACAATGTTTGTCTCTCCAAGGAATCTTTAAACCCTTTCTTGTCTGTCAGGCTAGGTATACTAATGATAACATCAACCTCCCTCGTGTGATCATTTCCTAAACCATTCCAGAAAATGAGCTGGATTAATGAAGACTTATTATTTAAATTGCTGAAGCTACCCGGCTCATTTTGACAGAACACAGGAGTTTCTGCCATGACTGCTACAACCAGGATGGATGTCTATTGGTCCCTAAGCATCTGGTACATCCCAGTTGTAAGATTATATGCCTTAGTTTAGACCTCATAAACTAAAGCAGCTATGACTAAACTTCTGAGAGTGTGGTCATATTCTCAGCTAGTTGTATGTGACAGCATGAAGCTTGCATGGGTTAATTTGCCCCACTGAAAGCTCACTGATTTAAATTTGCTCATATATCTGTACTGTCCATTGCAGTCTTCTCTCCATTGAAGTTACACCCTTAGTTCATTTTATTTGTGGTTCTGGGCTTTATTCTGTCAATCTACAGAGCCAAGACATTTGAGTGATTCATTCCCTGTCTGATGTCTTACTGACCACCATGGCCTAACCTGTCTCTCTGCACCAGTTCCTGGCTTTTTCCAGAGCTCTGGAATTCTGTGGTTCCCTGCCCTGACCAACCTTACAACTGATACTGTCTGCTCACAGAAGCTGTGGCTCAGAAAATGTCCAAGTCTTGTACTTTGAACTCCATGGATGGCATTCATAACTGCCACTCATTTCCGAAACATAATCCCCTAATGCTGAAAATGTTTACACTTTGCTGTGGACAGGCAGAAAATGCCATCAATGTAATCATAATTAAAAAAATTTTCATTTCCACACTTGAGGGTTTCCGTCTTCAATGCGAAAATGTCACAGATCTCAGCAGCCCTGTTACCCTCAGCAGACCTCTCTGCTGTTACTCAGCACACCCTGCTTTTACTAGAATTACATTTGAAATAAAAAGTTAAGATTTGCCGAAGAACTTCTGGTTTTTGTTTTGTTATAAGTTTAACCTCTCACTTCAAATAAGAGGAGGCTGGTAGCATCATTTGCTCTCTTTCTTAGATACTCCATTATGCATTTGCCTGATTTTATTTTTTTTTTTTAGCTTTTCCTCTTTGTTCTTTGATTTTCCACATTACACAAATGACACAGTAGCCCTAAATATAGCAGAAGATTGCTCATGAGACTCTCTTAAATTAATCTTATTAAAATAATTGATTAAACTTGGTTCTTGACTAAAAATTAAATCTTCTCTTTTTCCTCTTTGTTTGACTCAAGGTCAATTTTAAGCACCTTTTTAATTCTTCAGCAGCTAAGCAAAATGTTCTGGAAAACATTTTGAGGAGAAATAGCATAGAAAAAGCTTGTTCCCACACGGTCTTAAAGCCCTGGGATTCAATCCTGTGGCTGAATAAGAGATCACATCTGTAGTCTGCTCCTTAAACGTGTAGGGTTAACTGTGTGTTTAAGTGACTGAAAACTTTGTTTCATCTGTTTACTTGAATCAGCCCTCTGTATGGTGATAATCAAATTCAAGTACACTCTGAAAACATGCCTGGCTCATTTTCAGCCACTACAATAAAAAGATATTTCTCCAAGGGGGAGATAATGCAGGGGAAATCCTAACCGAGGAATCCCCCACCAAATTGCTGCTCCTTCTTTCTGGGGAACACCAAGCCTTTAGAGTAGATCTTCAGGTCGTGTAGACTGGACATAAACATGAAGAAATCATTACTCCTGAAAACATTTCTAAATGTTTTTTCCTGATCTTTTTTTAATACACTTGTGAGAGAGATGCTCAGTGAAAAGTTGTCTTTACCATATGCCAGGAACTCAGCATGAGCGATCAAATAATTCTACTACTGAGGCAAGGAAGAATAGTGTCCTACACAAATATAGTACAGAATCACAATAATATTTTCTGATTCAAGTATCAGCATGGGGAAAAGAAAAGAAAAACTTTGCTCTGAAGTCAGACATTTAGATGGTGCTTTGGCAGAGAGAAAGTCAAAAGTTCTGCTGAAATAAGGAAAGAAATACATGGAACAAGGAGATCAAAGCCAGCCTACACTGTAGGATAACCAGCTGTCATTGGCTGGTGTCCCTGTGCTGTATTTATTTAAATACATATGCATTCAAATAGTAATTGCTATACATTTTTAAAGCTCTGTCTCTTCCATTTGCATATTGGTCTTGTATAATTTTGAATGGGACTAAATTGCTTCACTAATTTTAACTAATATCTTAAATGAAGCTGCCAAAAAGTTACAACCATAATTTACCTAATAGAATTACTGCTATGAACTTTCCTACAAGCTACTGACTGTGTAAATAAATTAAAAATTCAAGTGGTGTAATTTGTCTCAGAATTTATGCAGTTAGTTCTGTGCAATACTTTGTGAAGTTGAAAACAGTGTTGAAGTGACAATACTGGAACAAATTATTCAAATTCTTTAATTACTATATGTATGTTATGACCTTGAAACTGATATCTGCAGCATACCAGTTCTTTAATACTAGGGCTATCAAGTTCTGGCTTTGAGGAAGAAGATACACTTTTGACAAAAAATGTTTATAACCATGATTACAAGGACCATTTAAAGGACAGGTTAGGACAGGAAACAGTGGGAACTCTTGAGACAGAAATCAGAAAAATGAGCAGTGTAAAACATTTGATCAGCAAGTAGAATTGCTTTGTTGTGACAATTTCTCCCCAGCCCAGTGTTAGAATGGTTAAACTTGAACGCAAACATTCGGCAAGCGTGCCCTGCTTGGAAATATTTATAGAAGACTAATACTTAGCAGGTGGTAAAATTTTCCTACCAGAGATCCCCAAGCATTTTACAAAATGTTAATAGTCAGGCATTGTGAAAAATTAACGTGTAGCTTTTCCAGATGTGTCTGCTCCTGCAGGCGGGCGGTTCGAAGTGTCTGGACCCCGCAGAGCTTCCACTCAGTGCTCCCTGCCCCACCCAGAAAGGAAAACCTTGGATAACTGGTGGAGTATTCAGAGGCGTACAAGGGAGCAGGGCACCCTGCTTGCTCTGTGCTCATGTACCCAGCTTCTAATGCTCCGATGGAAGGATCTTACAAGCCCCCAGAAATCAGCACTGGGACAAACACAGAGACCTGATAAATCTATTCCTGTGATGCTGTTAAGCACCACCTGCACTGGAGAAAGGAGGGATATGTGGAAAGGTTAGAAAACTTACTCAAGGTTACACTGCCAGTTGCTGGCAGAGCTGGAGCAAGAATCCAGTGTTGACTCTGAGCCTTGTGCCTGCATCACCAGGCTGGCTTTTATTCCAGGGAGCTACAGCACAAATGGGAAATGAGACACTGCAAAGGTATTAGGCAGCTGAACAGATTGTAAGTGCTCTGGACAATCTTGTGATTACAGCCCTTGTGAGCTTTGCTTAACTGCTGGGTAAATGGGATTAAACAATTATGAATAGGTACGAGGCACCTAAGAGGATGTAACGTGGAAGGAACAAACATTTTTCCATCAAGAAAAATGCAATATTTTCTGCAGAAATGAATTTTAAAAAATATTTTATTTCTGAAAAATTCTTTGTAGGAACCTGTGAAAAAAGCTAATTATTGTGGAGGAAGAAAAAGTTGTTATAGAAACATGGTGAGACAGATACAGAAATGTCAAAAGAAGTGGTGGAATGGCCTGAGGCTGAGTACCAGTACTCAGTGATTAATGTAATTTGCAATCTGTAAAAGAATGATCAGTGAGGTGGCAACATTAACAATATGACAAAATTCTCTTGGATAATTAAAACAAGAGAAGACCAAAGAGCACTACTGAGATAGCTAAGCTAGGTCACTGAGCATCAGATGAAAATGAATGTGAGTATTGCATTTTGGAAGAATTACCTGAACTGCTTGTACAGATATCAGAGGTGGAAGTTATTGTCAACCAGTAAAAAAAGAAAGTTCTGAGTGAAAACTTCAATGCAAACCTAGGAGTGGCTTGGAGGAAGGTATGGATGCATATGATGGATAAATCCATGGGATGTTTATTTGAAACATTTCAGTTCTTCTTATCACATGAAAAGAATGAACAGCAGAAAAGAAGAATTTAGAGGCAACTGGGAAGAACAACATGGAAAAATGTCTATATAAATTTGAAATTAGGATTATCTGGATAAGAAGTAAACAGGTAGCTGTAGAAGTACACATTAAAAAGAAAAGGGAAGGTATTTCATGTTCTTGTATTTTTAATTATGATACATGAGAAGTTTGGTCAATCCAAACATCAAACAAAAAAGATAAAACTTATCATATTTAACTGAAGATAGAATGGATAACGGGTAGAAATGGATGCAATAGTAGACTATGATTTTGAAACCAGGAGTAGAACCAGGTAGAGGAATTTAAAAGATATTTATGTCCTCAATTAGAACATACTACAGTATGCATAGGACTGAAGAGAAAAGATAGTAAAAATTATCATAATTCAGTGACTTAAAAACAAACATTAAAATAAGGAAATGGAGTGCTTTTTCTCTTTGCATAAAAAAAGAGGATTTGTCTTCCTCATCTGAAGCATCTGGGACTGTCAACAGCTGCTGACATGGTTCTAGATGAGGTGGTGTCATTGAGTCTATCCATTTGGATAGCCAAAGGTGCTAATTAGAGGAATTGATATGAACTATAGAAAAAAACCAGCAGATTGTGCCGCTTTCATATTTTGGATGATCAGATGCTTCGTTTTGTTTAATCGGGAAATTTATTTTCACAGGGGGTGTATAAAATTGAACATAATAATTAGCTTAGGCAGTATGTTTATCCTTAGGTTCAGGTAGTTCAGTTTGTAAGGAATGCTTTTATAGTCATTTTCATTCTTATTCATCAGGAGACAGTCAGTGTATAGGCGCAGAGTAGTTCCTTTATCAGCACTGAAGAGCACATGACCTATATATCCCTGCCATCTGCCCATCTTTTACACCAAGGTAAATCTGCCTCAGTAAAGTACTTTATAAAAGAAAGGAAATACAGCTATGGCTGATAACCAGAAATCCTCAACTGTAATATAAACATCAGTACAAGGATCAGAACAAAGTGGTTTTGCTGTTGCACCACGACCATGGCTGTAGCTATCTGAACAAACCAGAGGTCAGAAATATTTCCGTTTAAAATAAACAGTAATTTGAAAAATGACAGGTTATCCCATAGAACCATGGAGACTCCTGTCTCCATGTTTGTTTTATTCCTGTCTGCTTTAATGGCTGGGTTTTCCATCCTGCAGAAGTAAAAACCAGAAGGTGCCCCAGGTGTGTCTGAGCTCATGGCCTTGTCCTTTTGTACTGCTGAGTTTATGTCTTTTCCATTTCCCTAATAATGTGGATGTCCACAAACTAAGAAGTCTCTCTTGTCAATTGATCTTAAATTTTGATGGGCTCGATGCAGTGTGATGTAAAGGTCATAAACCTCCTGGAAGACAGCTTTCACTTTCTGATGTAATTGGAGTGGAGGCAAAAAATTAAGCAGTACAGATGTGAGAGGATGCCAAGCAGTACAGATGTGAGAGGATGGTTCGGTTTGAAAACATTTTTAGCATATATTCCCTTCAGAAAGAGATTCACATGTCATGGGCGCTGGGCAGACAGAATACATAACTAAGGGGACATGTGTGGTGACCTGACTCCTCTTGATCATGTACAACTCAGCAGTACCTCAGGTTGGTGGCAGAAGTGGCTGCTCTGGTTGCAGGCTGTGCACCCCCATTTGCCTGGGGCTGCCTCTATCTCAGTGTAACAGGGTGTAAATAACCACCAGTTTCCTAATCTGGGTGTTACAGAAACCTTTCCTCCTCTGTCCATTATTTAAACACATTATTTAAAACAGTCACTTTGCCCCTGAGAAAGGGTTGTGTGTCAGCAGAACGGTGTCGCACATGGACTCAATGGAGAGCAAAGTTTGTAGAGACCTTGCTGTGCACTGAAGAGTTGACATTGTTCTCGTAATGAGGAGTACTGTGGAGTGTTGTTTTTAAAGCATCAACCTACTAGCACTTAAAGAGTTGCATTTAAGTAGCTTGCTGTAGCTCTTCAGTCCATATCTATAAGCTTTTTTTCTTTTCTCCATTTCTCCTGAAAACCGTCTGGTTCCTACCTTCTGCTATATTATCCAGTAGATAGGGACTTTTGCTGAGGATGTTGCAGCTTCCCAGGCAGGAGCACTCAACTGACAGCTGCACCGTGGCAGCTGAACTGGGACCCCTTTGCCCTCCTGCCAGAGCTGATCATGCTCCACTACTGCGCTCCAAAGACGGTGGAGTTTGCTCAGACTCCACTAGGGTGAAGAAAATAAGAAATGTTAGCAGAGGAGAAGACATGGGTATTTTTCTGCTCAGCCATTTGCTGTCTATAATATGAAGCATACTATATAAGTGCGGT
This sequence comes from Corapipo altera, assembly GCF_003945725.1. Taxonomy (NCBI): domain Eukaryota; kingdom Metazoa; phylum Chordata; class Aves; order Passeriformes; family Pipridae; genus Corapipo; species Corapipo altera. The sequence continues at coordinate 6,707,512 of NW_020884872.1, read as the reverse complement.
CTACCTCTACCAAAAGCCCAGTTAGCTGTTTCCACGGCATCCCTGGAGCCATAAGCATCATTCCAGGCCTCCTCAGGCATTAAAGTTCATTTAGAAACATATTCATCCTCTACGTATGTTATAACTCTTGCTCTAGAGACCTGAAGTTTACTGGACATAAGCTGATGAAAGTCCTTATTATAGGATGTTCACAGCTGAACTCCTCAAATATGAAGGGATTCTACTCTGAGAGCTTGGTCTTTCGTTATGTAAACAAGGCTTATAGTTATACTGACACTTTTCTTAGTTCTGTATTTTAAAACCAATACTTACAGTTCTTCAGAGTTAATTTCAGGTTTTAGTACTCCAATGCTTTCTTTGTCCTCACTTTCATCCGAAAATGTATGGCTTTATTCTTTACTTGTACCTATAAATAAAAAGGCTTTTCTGTTAATCTTGTAGTCTGTGACACTCAGTCCGTATCAGTCCTGATCAAAGGTACGCCTGCGAACTTTAAAACCTTTTCTAGAGAATATTCACATATTATTGTGTCCCTCACTGTGATCTTTAACTAATTAATTACGTTCTTCTCGTACCTGCTTACAGTCCATTCTCTCTCTGTTCAGTTTATCTTACAGTCTGCATGAACCTCACTTGACCAGAGTGTCTGCCTTGCACACTTTACTCCCACTACTGGGTCCTTCTCTTTAATGGACAGTTCAGTTTTCCAGAAGTTCCTAATTTCCCTTTGAGCGATCCTTTCTGAGAAATACCACCCCTTTTAACTCAGCCATTGCCACCTACCAATAGTAGGGCTTTGGGGATTCTTTTTTAAGCCATACCTTTGTTGCATTAAAGTCTGTAGGTTTTAATAGCAGAGCCATTAAAAAGTCCAAGAGTGAAAGCTGTAAGAGTAATATACAGAATCTTAACTTGGCTATTAAAGGAGAATGGTTTCTAAACATAAGAAGTATTGTCAGTGAGACACTGCCTGGGGCCCTGGAAACACTCCAGCCTACAGTATAGGAGTTTTGTCAGGGTGGCAGCAGGGTGTGTGCAATTACATCTCTCCTATGGTTCAGCTTAGATGGTTGCTGTGGCTCAGTGCAGCTGGCCAGCAGTGCCAGAGCCAAATGCCACGGGCACGAGGTCACAGACCACAGTGATTAGGCAGTCACCTGATGTGAGGATGTGGTAAAGACCTTTCAACCTCTTCAAGGCCACGGTGCATGTGCTGTTCAGCCCCCCTTAGCTCTACCTTTACCTGTCTTCTCCTCTCCCAGGAGAGTTTCTAAGATGCTTCCACAAAGTCTTTTTTTATGACTGAGTGATTAGAAGGTTACTTTCACCTGCTCTGATTAGATCTGGTTCAGCAAGGCTAAAGCAGCCTCTTAAACCACCGTCTGGCAGACTGGGAGAGGATCTCCCATTTGTCTGTCTGGGCTGACTTCAGACAATCCTCTCCTAGAAATCCAGCTGCTTTGATGAGGATTTGCAAGACTCAGGTCCCGAGTCCACTGTTTCTGGGTGGGTTAGGAATTGCTCAGCCTTGCTTTTGTGATCTGAACCGACTTGCTGTCTTGCATCCAAGAAACCCCTGGCCAAAAACGCTTTAGGAGTCTGCAGCTCCACACTGGAACAAGGCTGTAAAACTGGGGACTGAAGGCTCCAGACAGCCTGCCTGTTATTTTTGTGTCAGATTGGTTGCTTTGTGACATACCAGCTTAGCAAATGTATCTTGCAAGTTAAGATTGTGTTTCTCGTTAGCTTGTGAATGAACAGCAGCAGGAGTTCTGAACTGGGACAGAGTTTATGAGTTTCACTGAGATTTTGGAGTCTAATGATTGATAAAGACACCCCAGTTTTAGTCTCCTAGAAGTGTACACAGTACTTGCAAAAGCAAAAAGTAGTAAAACTAACATTTGTCTATAAAGGTTTGGTGACTCAATCTTATAAAGGAGGCAGACAAATTTAACCGAGAATTGCCATTTCTAAAATAATTTCCTTCCATAACTGTATTACAGGTTACTTTATTGGGAGATGCTGCTTACACAGAGATAAAAGCATGTAATTTCAAATTTCATATCAGGCTATTTAATTTCATAAGAAGCAAAGAAAAAAATTGAAATATACATAGAATAAGTTGTTTGTGTCAATGTGTAATGGCAAAATGCTGAAACCAATAAAGTCCCCTAAATAAACCGCCATGTATGAAACCCTGTGCTTAAAAGTCAATTGCTTTTTGATGAGCCTGGAAAAAATGTTGTTTTCTTCTCCAGCCCAAATACTGTCAAAAAGATATTCATATATGTGTGCTGTCTGACTGTTTGGGAGGAAGATTGCTACAAGCCTTGCTTATCTGGGTATTTGTGATATATGTGTTATGACATCACCCCAAAATGTATTGCTGGCAGTAATGGAAGTTTGTAGAAAGTATGAAAGTTCCTGTTTATATTGTCTAAATTTTTCTGATTTATCCACTATACTTAGGGATTCTTTTGTCTAGAAGCCTTGGTGGTGTTTTATGTGTATGCTATCACTGAAGATGTAATGATGAGTATTGCTAATGGACAGAGTAAGGGAAGTGCCAGTAATATTTAGAATATATTTACAATATCGGACAACTTGCAGGTTATCTATTCACTACTAACCTACGTAATATCCAAGCTTTAAATCAGAAGAGGGCAGTAAAGGAAAATTACATGGGAGATGAAACAATGGGGAAAATATTATTCCCTAAGGAAAAACAGCAGAGTGAGAAAAAAACCCAAACCCACATGCCTGATTTCATCTGGTCTAGGAGTGTTTACTCTTCCCAAGACTTGAAATAATAAAAGAATGCTTTAACCTTACAAATTATCATCCCAGGAATAAGAAGTGGACTGTCAGCAAAATGAAGCTTATAAGTACACAGAGAAAGAGGTGGGGAGGGAGAAAGATGCATCCAATATATAATATTAATTCAGAGGTGGGTAGAAATGTGTCTCTTGTAACTGAGGGTGGTAAAGGTTAAGCCAAGGCAAGATGTTGTACTTCTATGGACATCAATCGCTCTGTGAGTGCACTTTCTCAAATATCTTGTACCTTCCAGGAAAATGAATTAACAATTTCATGGCATGGTTTGAGATGACAGTGTTGTCTTGGCTGGGGACTTTATTGGGCTTGCATGGCCAAGTTTTGGTAATGGGGGTGCTTCAAGGGTGGCTTCTGTGAGAAGCTGCCCCATGTCTGACAGAACCAATGCCAGGCAGCTCCAGGATGCACCCGCCACTGGCCAAGGCTGAGGCAATCAGGAATGACAGGAACCCCTCTGTGATAACATATTTAAGAAAGAAAAAAGAAAGTTATTGTGCAGATGTAACTGGGGCCACAGAAGAGCAGAGTGAGAACGTGTGAGAGGAACAACTCTGCAGACACCAAGGTCAGTGGAGGAGAAGGGGAGAAGGTGTTCCAGACACTGGAGCTGAGACTCCTCTGCAGCCCATGGTGAAGACCATGTGAGGCAACTGTGCCCCTGCAGCCCGTGGAGGTCCACGGGAGTGCAGAGATCCACCTGCAACCTGTGGAAGAGACCCACAGCAGAGCAGGTGGACACCTGAAAGAGAGCTGTGACCTCCTGGAAATGTGTGCTGGAGCAGGGTCCTGGCAGGGACCTGCAGCCCGTGGAGAGAGGAGCCCCCACTGGAGCAGGTTTCCTGGTAGGACTTGTTGCCCTGTGGGGGACCCACACTGGAGCAGCCTGTACCTGGAGCATTACACTCCGTGGAAGCATGACCCACATTGCAGCAGGTCGTGGAGAACTGTTGCCCATGGGATGGACTTATGCTGGAGAAGTTTGTGGAGGACTGTCTCCCGTGGGAGCAACCCCAATGCTGGAGCAGGAGAAGGACTCCTTTCCCTGAGCAGCAGCAGGAGCAACATGTGATGAACTGACCATAACCTCCATTCCCCAGCTCCCTGTGCTGCTGGGTGGGGAGGAGGTAGAGCTGGCAAGGAGGGGGGTGGAAGGTGTTTTAACGATTTGGTTTTACTTCTCATCCTGCTCTGATTTTGTTGGTAATAAATTCAATTAATATCCCCACCTTGAGTTGGTTTTTCCTGTGATGGCGTTTGGTGAGGGATCTATCCAGGTCCTTATCTCAAACCACGCACCTTTCATTATATTTTCTCTCCCCTGTCCATTTGCAGAGGGGAGTGATGGAGTGGCTTTGGTCAGTGCCTGGCATCCAGCCAAGGTCAACCCACCACAGCCTTTTTGGTGCCAAAACCTGGGGTCATGAGGAATTCGAGATACAGGTAGCGACTGGGAGAGGTATTGGGCAAAACATGGACTGAACAATGTTATAGAATGAAATGATTGTGGGGAATTTTTGTTGTAGTTGTTGTTTAAATTGTCTGTTTTTGTTTGTTGTCCTGATGATGTTATTTTGATTTCTTGTGTGGGGAATTTTTTTCTTGTTTTTTCATTAGTTTTGTTGATGTAAATGAAGGTTGATGGATGAATGTGGATTTTAATGATAATTCTTAAATATGTCATTCACAGAGGCAAGGAGTGGAAGTACTGCAAGGGGACACCATGGTCACCCACCAGAGATACCCAGACCCCTTGTGATACAGTGATTTGATTACCTAGTTTCACCTGGATGGGGGTGCTGGCTGGGAACCATACCCATCACCTACCAGTCCAAAGAGACAAAAGGCATTGTTTCCCTGGGATACATACTCATATGAAACTAAATCCTGTGAAAAATAATGTGCTTAAAGCACTGTGAATATTTCAATAGCAACTGATTCAAATTCTAAAACAGTTGGTAATTTCTTTTGAAAAATTAAATTGCAATCTAGACAAGAGACTTAGTTGCTAAGTTGCAAATCATATTAAGAGATAATTTTAACAAAACTAAAATGATAATCATGATTATTATTATTATTAAAATGGCACTGCTGCTTCATAAGCCCTCATAAATGCAGTGCTGTTTGGTTTATAAAACCTCCATGTAGTTCCCTGCATTCCAACTAAGAATCATTTGAAACAGAAAGAGAAAGATTTTAACAAGAGCAGTTCTGTAACTGAAGTTCCACTATTTGCCTCTGGAGTGTACAACAAATACCAGGTTGGTTGGTTTTGTTGCGGTGTTTTTGTTTTTCATTACTGTACTTCTTTCAGCAGCCTGGTGTTGTTCTGACCTTTGTACATCAGGAATTGCCCAGATGTCATCCTGCCAGGACACAGGAGAGGTTTGTTCGTCTGCTGGAAAGGGGAAATTTCTCTGATGAGTCTGAGGCAGGACCTGAGCTTGGGGACTCAGGTTTGTGGATCTCAGGTTTCTCCTGAAAGGAAAAAAATCTTGTTTAAAGAAATGGAGGCTTTATTCAGGTAACATCTCATTCACATCCTGGCTGCCCTGGCTGTATGGCTCCTTAGTTTAATCTCTGATCTTTACCACCAGGAGATCAAGTTTACTCCTATCTCTGAGTTTGTAGACCCATATTAGATTGTTAAATGCCACGTTTTAGCTCTGGGAAGAAGCTGAAGGACCAAACCTTTTCCAGCATAGCTTCCCTCCCTGTGACACACAAATCCTTCTGGAAGCACAGCTACTGCTGCCGTGGCAATAGTTATTGCTTGTCTCTTATTGCTTTTGTCATGCAAGTGTTAGAAAACGGAACTAAAGATTATAGAACAGCTATTGACTGCACTCAACAAGTGTGCAGGGTTAGGGAAAGAGCGAGGTTCAACCTGACCCTGCACGCTCTCATTGCCATCTAAGGACACCAATACCGCTGTATTTTCCCCTAAAATGGCTGGTAGCTTTGGGCCTGTACTATATAGGAGCTTTTAAAGACATGGCTCCTGCTATCCCTGAATTTTCTATTTAGTGAGCACCACTGGAGCATCACTAGAAGCATCCTGGTAATTGGCACTTTTAGGTACCCTAATTGCCTTTAGGAGTTATGGATTAACTTGCCAGCTTATTCTTACACCACATTACTAAATCACACACTCAGTGAGAGGCTCCAGTATGTCTCTCTAGGTTTAAAAAAGCAATAGTCCAGTTTAAAGTCTAGGGAACAAACATTTCACTATTTATTTTTGCTGCCTAAGCAATTATTTGTGCTGTATGAAGTGATATATGCTGCTCCTGAGAATAGTTGCCCATATACACTTGTTAGTGCTGCAAGGGGCAAGCAGTGATGAATCTGACTGTAAAAGACCCATCAAAATAATTTTCCGTAACACAAGTCTTCTGATGGAAATTTCAATTTTCTTTTCTGAAAAGAATTTCTTCCATGTATCACTAAACTGAATGTGCTCGAGCTTGTATTGTGTGGTGCTGAATGTTTAAACTAAATATTGAGTGTAATCCATTTTATTTTGTAAGTTGCAATTTGCTGCTTAAAGATGAGTTGTTGTAACTCATCTGAATAATGGTTTTGTTCTTAAGTGAGCCAACAGCACTGCTGTCCCAAAGCACCAAATTAAGAAGCAGGAGAGCATGTAGGAGTTTAATTTGTAAGCTTATGAGGGGGCACAAAACCAGCTCATCTGTTAGGAACACACAGATGAAAGACAAAACTGGTGGATCTAATAATCGTGTTCAAGAGTAAAATGTTTGGGGACTGTAATATCTGGAAAATTACAGCAATCTCTCTAGGTTTCCATGAGACCAAAGCTGTCTTGGAAAAAGAAAAGATTTCCTAATTTTTACTGTATATTCTACAAAAGGGAAAAGATATTGCAATTATGATTAACAAACCTTTAGAGTGAACTAGCAAGTTAGGTTAATTTTCCTTTTTCAGATAGTAATGATTATTTCAATACTTATTAGCTGAATAGAAGCTAGTCACAAAAGTGTAAAAAGACATTAAAGCAAAAAAAAATAATTTCTGTAACTAAGGTTAATTTGGCAAAAAGTGCTGAGCTAAGTGTACTAGATTTTTATTAGATTCAGTTATCATGTTATACTTGAAATTCCTCCTTTTATGAAGATTATTCTCCCACATGTAGGAGTGTGGCCTCTCATGTATGGCTCCAACCTTTTGGTCTGTTGCCAAAGCTTCATGTTTTGTTGCAAAGTCTGGTTTAATGGTAGAATGCCTTGGGGTTATCTTGGCCTCCAAACTTTTTCTGATCTTCTTTTTGAAAAGTAGTTTTGAAATATTGTACTGTGTTTGTTCCTTTCTTAGAACAAGGCCGTGTTAATTTTTTCTTTCATAATTGCAAAGTGTGAACAAACCTTTACAGAGGTGATTGGTGTCCTGTATGTCCTTAATCTTTCTACCAGGAGTCCAGGTCTACTGGTCACCTCTGGTCTTAGAGTGTCCTTCCAGCAGAGTGCACAGTGGCATGAGGAATTTCCTTGTCCATTGGAAAAGGAGCACATGACCTGCATGAGCCCACACTGCTGTCTCCCACATCTTCTCCCTTTCCTTTCCATGTTTCCTTTACCTTTTCCACTGGTAAACCCTAGTTTCTGTTCCCTAGCAATTCCTACTCAGCCCATCAGAAGAACACACACCTTCTGCCAGTTCTGCTGCCCATCATGAACTTGTTGTTTCCCCTTTTAAGAATGATCTGAAACACCATTTTTGAAGTAAATTTGTGATTTTGAAGTAAATTTTGCAGTAATTTTGTGACAGAAGTATCCCATGTTCCTATGTGTTATAAATCTTCCAGAAGAGATGAAGGGTTTTTAAATGTGGTGAAAGTCAAACATCTCTGAAGTTTGGGAGGCATCAAGGCTCTGCCTGCCCCCCAACCTCCAGCTGGCAGTGTCTCGCTGCAATGCAAGAAGTCTTCCAGATATAGAAATTGCTAATTGCTTCCTGGATTTTCAAAAAAGCTGTAACACTGGGAAATTCACTCATGTTGCTTTACAGCTCTGTCCAGCTGGCAGCACCTTCGCTTGAACCGCAACGACAGCAGGTAATTGTAACAGAACAGTCACTGTCAAAACAAGGAAGATATACTATGCTGCTGGATAATGAAATGGAACAACTCATGCAAGCAATAAAGAAAAAGCACTGCCGGAAAGATGGAAAGTCATATTCAGACCTTTAAAGACTATAAAAGCAATACAGTAAAAGAGTGAGCTGTTGAGTGTATCACTGCTCAACATCCCAGCACAACAGGAGAACTGCGTTCACCAGCATCTGTAGACTCGCTCTGCGTCGGGAATGCTTGCTGAGCAACTGTGGTGATCATTCCCAGCATCATTAGCACTTCCCGCATCAAGTCCCTTGGTGGAAACTCATCTATTCCAGCACACTGGCAGTTTCTGAGACCAGCACACGCCAAACAATTTAAAAAATGGTGTAGAAAACAACAACAAAATATATTGTCTGTAGGCTTCCGAAATCCTAACAGTTAAAAGAGTTTTTTCTGTTTGCTTTGCATTAGTGTTTTTCAATGTTTCTGTGCAGTTTGTCTCTTTTACTCTTTTCTCTCAGGTTATACTAATCTCTACCCTTTGTGGAATTATTTTGTTTTACTGGGCATAGTAATGTGTGCTAGAGAGGAACTCCATCAACTGATTATGCCTCACATGCAAGTCTGTTTTCTATTTTCTTGACACTGTCCTAGGGCTGGTTTATGTGAAAAAGTAAACAAGGAACATCCATCTATCTGCTGTACATGAATCATTATTTCGTATATAATGCTTCTATGGTTTTGTAATGGTGCCTAAACAGTACACTGAAGTCAGGGCTGGAAGGATGCTCAAGCCAGTCCCAAATTAACTCTCCCAGCTGCTGCCTGAACCTTGGTGGCAGCAGCTTGGGGCACAGTTGGGGCTGCCAAGCCCACCCGAGAAGCAGAGCCAGATCTGCACTGCTGCACTTACAGTAGCAATTGCAGCTCCATCAATCACCAACGGCAGTGGGGTTACACCTTGATCTTTCCAGTGCTTCTCCCTGCAGTGGGTTTGTCACCTAATTCAGAGCTCATTTATTAGCAGATATCTTTCTTTCTGGGAGTGTGTTTGCCATATGTTTATGTACACTTCCTTTTTCGAGGAACATGCAAAGACTAAATTCTTGTGTGTTCTAGAAATACTGCAGATAAAGTATAAGGATATATATACAAGGGGAGAAAGGGCTATCCTTTCACTTCATTCATTACTCTCAGTTTCTTTTCCCTCTGGTAAACCACAGTGTTTTTTTTCAAACTGTGCTATGCCAAGGACCTTCAAGTGGCAATAGACACATCCTTAGGATAACAGCATGACTGTGGCATTGAGGGAGGGAAGAGGTGAAGGCTGTCCAGTTCCTTGCCCTCCGAGCTGTCTTGTCCCTGCTCCCCTTGGAGTACCTATTTTTATTTCTGCCCCTGGGACTCAGAAGTAAAACCAAGGGCTGTGTGTCTCTTTTTTGCGGTTGCACATAACATTTCCAATAGGGTCCTCTTGTGGACTGGATTTTTATCTAAGATTTAGTGTCAGAGGCATTATATATTATATTATTTGCTATGCAATGTCAGTAATTTTTACTATTAATTGTTTTTTCTACTTCCTGGCATTCGGGAGTCAGAAAGTACCAGAAGAAGCAAAAAAGGGAGTAAAATCTCTTATTTTTCTGAGGGCAACAATCTAACTTTTAAGTAGAAGTTTATGCTATATATTTATTTTCTCCTATGTTCAACTCAGGCAGCCTACATTTATTATAGAGACAGTGTCATCACTAAAATCTTTACAGTTTTACCTTTGAGAAAATATAAGATTACCATACTACTCCTTGGGTGTTTTCTTTCCTTTACTGAGGGAACACTTTCCTGGCATTAATTACCTTGAAAAGCATTTATATAGATTTTAAATGTTGAAAACTATAGTGTTTATAATGTTTGCATATGATTAATTGCACTTCAGCAATGTGTATATAATGGGATACGAGCTATAGTCAGTAATATTTTACTATATTTTACTATTTGAAGTACATTTCCCAAAAAGAATTGCTTTCCGGATTTGTGTGTTGGTCTAATGAAGTGAACTGTCTCAAAGCATAGGACAAGGTCAAACAAAGCACCTTCAGCTGTGTCTGGAAGACAGCACTGGAGAAAATAATTTGTATTATTTGTATTATTTACTCTCCATTCTCCTTGGATGAGAGTGGATATGGAGTCTGTCCCTTACTCTTTTCATTCCATAGCCCCACTCCCTTTCTTCATACTGTCTCTTGTTGCTCCTTCTCTCCTGCTGACATGTTAAAGGGCTCTGTCGGGTGCAGTATGAAAGATGATACTTACATTTTTGTAGATATGTACAAATTGTAAATTGGGCAAAGGGTGATTTTACATGCCATCACTTGGAAGTTTTAGTCTGCTTCTGGTAGCTGTTTTCAGATAAGACAAGAATATGGTTTAAAGGCATGATTTTTCTTCTTCTTTCTCTGGAACTCCATATAATTCAATAAAGCTAGGAGTTTGTTTTATTTAGTGTCAAAAAGCGCTTTATTTTAAAATGAATCTACCTTAGACTTTGAGGAGTCTCCAATGGCAACTCCCTGGAGTGGAAGTACATGATGGAGAATGTTTGCAGAGTGTTGGGCCGGTAGCTGTGTGCCCTCAGCACTCACAGATTAAATGCCTACATGGCCTTTTGTTTGCTGCAGCGTTATTGATGTGGAATGTGGTGAAAAAACCTATCAGAAAAGTGCAGAGCAAAGGTTGCTAGAAAAATACCGCTTTCTTCTTGTGCAACTTGTGTGTTTGCTTTAAGATGCTTTTGAAAGTATCTTTTAATGAGAAGAAAAGACAACAATTAGATGAATAAGTCATCTGTCAGTCTGACAGTATGGACAGTAAAAAATTAATATAATTTAGACACGGGCTATAAATGCCTGGCAACAGTGAGTTTAGATTGACAGCGTGCTTTAATTTGCCTCCAGTCTTTAATTTGCAAGCTCCTTCTACATCATATCTGAGACTGACACCATGTAACCTTTCTCATGGTTGCAACAGCCAATATTCTTCTGTTAAAATCAAGAATTCCTGGGAAAAAAAAAAAAAAAGGAGAAAAGAAAGCTTTGGAGTGCACGGGAGTTTCTACCTGTCAAAAAGACTGTGTGCAAAGCATTTAACGCACAGGAAAAGAATGTCACAAATCAGTCTCCTCGTCCGCACTGCTGGAGCAGCCGGCTCATCACTGAGCTGTGGGAACGGGGGAAGGAAGAGGGGATAGGCATTATGAGCAGGCTGCAGCAGCACCATGTGCTGCTTTGTTCATGTGCTTGCCAAACTGATACAGATTTTTTCACCTGCTTCATGCACCTCAAGTGAAGAACAGAAGTTTATGCCCTTCCCAGGTCTGCAGCCTGGTGTGGCTTTCTCGTGAGTGCAGAAGTGTCAGGCACTGCGGGTGTTCTCTCTTCAAGATGCAAGTCACAAACCATGAAGTGTTTTCCCTACCTTCCACAGGGCACCAGGAACTGACATTCTGGAATGAGTCTACGTTCAAGAATGCACTTTTCCAGTCGAACTGCTAAACGAATATGCTCCGGCTGACGCACCCTCCAGGTTCGCATGCAAAGCATGACTGATTATTTCAGACAGGGAAAATTAAAAAAGCAATCAGAAAGAAGAAGGAATTAAATCTAAACGTTAAACAGAAAACTAAGAGATATACAGAACTAAATATACATCGGGGGAACTTCAGCTTGGACATTAGGAGAAGGTTGTTCACTGAGAGGGTGGTTGGTCACTGGAACAGGCTCCCTAGGGAAGTAGTCATGGTACAGAGGCTATCAGAGCACAAGGAGCATCTGGACAGTGCTTTTAATCATATGGTTTAGTTTTAAGCAGTTCTGCAAGGAGCAGAAAAATTGACCTGATGTTCCTCATGGGTCCCTTCCAACTTGAGATAATCTATGATTCTTTGAAATGTTGAGCTCTGGTGCAGAATCAGTGATCTGGCACAGTTCAGTCCCTTTTCTCTGTTCTTCTCTAGTTTCATCCATTTGAGGTATGGGAATGGGAATCTTCTCTTTTCAATTTAGCCATTGAAGATGGAGAAATACAGCTGTTATTTAAATAACCAAAACAACAACCCATATGAAACATGGATTAATATTGGCAGGGGTGCAGACAAGTCACACTCTTAGTCTCTTGCATGTGTTAATAACTTTGTTGTCATCCATTTGTACTTTATTGTTTTCAATGTTGGAATAACCACTTAAGTTCCCTGCCATTTACTTTATTCTGTAGTTAGACGTCGATTTTGTTGGTGTTTATAAAAGTGCCAGTGCCTTCACATGAACTTGCAAACATATTGGTTGCCTTTGTAGAGAAATAAAACCTTATAGGAATATTTACAAGGACCAAAGGCACTGTAAATATCAAAGGAAGTTCCTGATTTTCAGTTCAGACCTAAACTTGGAAGTACACTTTGGCATTGTTCACCTAAGTCAAGCTAATATTTTTAATAAAATATCTTAGCAAAAGATATGAAAAAAATACATTTGTGAAACACTGGATTTCTAGGCAAGATATGAAGGTCAAAGGAAATAAAGTACTGTTTGATGGAGGGAAATTAAAAAAACAAACAATAGAAGTGGCTAGGTTGTAGCTTCTACTCATGTCACAAACAAAGCTGGGTTGACTTGTTTGGATGCTGTTTCAAAAAAAGCAGAGGGCAAAACTGTTTTCAGTTCTATCAGCAGCCCCAGTTAGCCTGGACTTTTCTGGATCAAGTCACGAGAGGGAAATGCCCTTTTATTTCAATGATTTCCAAAGTACTGAGCCCCTCTGAGCAGTTAACAGAGACTGTACAGGGGAATTACGTGGTGAATGCTATTTTCTATTCAGTACTCTCTAAAATGAAATTCAAAAGATTTTTTGCTCTGAATTGCACTGTTACTTTGCAGGTTGTCCCCATTCATCACATGACATCAAGAGAAGTCCACTGCTGACAGCCATTGCCAGGAAGCTGACCAGATAGCACAAACAAGAAATGTCACCTTCTCACAATTTGAACACAACTGTGTACTCGGTGAGATGTGAAAACACAAGTTTGCTGAAGCCAGAAGCTGTATCAGCAATTGATTTAATTCATTTGATCTCAAGAGTTCTACTTTCTTAATCTGTGTGTCTGCTGTAACCTCTCATTATACCCTATCCAGAGACAAGAGGTGGGGGGTTTTCACCACGCCAATCTGAGGGGGGTGTTGGACTGAACCCAGATTTCACTGGGTAGTGCCAAGCAGCATTTGGGTGCTCAGTGAGACTGAGATGTCCCAGCAGTGGGATCTGGGAATCTCTGGTAAAATCAGAGAAACTGGATGCTGAGCACTCCAGAACCAGGTGATATTTTGTCCTGTCTATAAACAGGACGTACCTCAGGAAACTGAAGGACTCCCCACTGTGCTTGTAAAGAAGAATCGTGTCTTCATCAGTTGCATTAGATGCAAAGTTTATAAAGCACTTTGGGAATTTACTATACTGTAAAAAGAAGTGAGAATTACAAGACAAAAATTAAAATGATCAGGATTTTATATACACTCAGCTGTAAGAAATACTTTTCCAAAGGGTGCAGTTAAGCAATTAACAACCCTCCCACACCCTGTTATAAAGTGTACATGCATTTTGGAATTTGAAGCAGGGCTTGTTACAGCAGAAGATGTTGAGCTCAGAATTGGCAGTACTAACAATTAACACCTTAAAATACTGTCAGTTCCTGCTGATGGAAAGCAGACATCCCCTGTGCTGTGGGCGTAAGGGTTTTGTTACCGGGTAGCTCCACCTCTCTTTAATCTGGGCAGTTCTTGCTCTGACTCAGATAAGGACATCATGGAATATACCTTTCACATATTGAAAGTAAGTAGTTTAAGTGCTCCAATGCTACTTTTTAACTATATTCCAGAAATAATAGTAATTATTGCACACAATTTGTGTTGCAATAGCCCACAGAGACCTTTGCCCAGGCTGGTCACAGTTGGGCTTTGTGCAGAATGTGCAGAATGTACTCATGGTGACCAATAACTCCTGCCTGAGAGAGGTACCAGCCAGGAGGAAAGAAACCTGGAGATCTGTGTCACTGTGTCTTTGTGTCATTGGCCAGTTAATTATCTGAGGCTCTGTCTTCACAGAGGTTGTTGGTATGCCACTATCACAGTCTTTTAGATTGGAAAAATACCCTTTTCTCCCCTCTCCTGGTGAGTTTCTACATCTGACCTCTGTTGGATTTTTCTGTTTCCTGCCACAGAATGGCCATTGTCCCAGGCAGTGTTGCAAATCCCTTTCACAGCACCTAATTCATGCCATTTTATAATCCATTCCCTAATCTCTCCCGTGGTTATTCCTTCAAATCAGAAAGGGATATCCTCACTCCTGAAGTGCAAGACTTGCTGGGACCACACCACATGTGGTCTTCCAGGAGCAGTGGACGTTGTTCCAGGCTCCTGCCAGGGTTTTGAAACCTTTCCTTAAAGACTTATTTTAAACCTTATCTCAACTTTGAAGATGCTTTTAAGGCACAAAAATTATCGAATAAAATTTTAAATAAGCAAAACCTGATTATGTTCTATAAATATTAATCTCAGAGTGTAATTACTCTACTACTCTATTATATTACAATAAATCTGCTGGTGTTGCAGTATTTTAAATAAGTGTTAGATCCTTTAGTTTGTTCTAACACTCCTTGTGGCAACAATATTCAGTCTGAAACAAGATTGCAATTTGCTGATTAAAGCAGTATCACCTCATCAAGTGAGATTGTGTTAATTTTTTTTATTTTTTTTCTTTTTATTTACTCTTACTAAATATTTCATTTTTGGAACCTTTTATGCCTTTTCTACTCTTACTGTTAAACTGCCATCAATAAAATGTTCCTAACCTCATTCACCCAGAAGGTGTTGCATATCCAAGACACATGATCAAGGTTCGATTTGGAAGTGGCACCTCTGAAAAATTACCCAGGGCTGCAGCAGGCCTTCAGAATGTAATCTGTTAGTACGAGTTCAGATATAGTAATGTTTCATATTTATTTTACTGGCTGCTTATAGGACTAATTGGGAGACTTTGGAAGGGGAGCTGAGAGAACTGGATTATGTTTAGAGATATTTCTGCATCAGAATGGTCTGGAACAGCATATTGGAACTTATATTTGGTAAAAATACTGTGGTATCATTCAATTGACAGAGGGCATCTGGCTCTTCTCTCTATTCATGGAGGAGGAGCTGTATGTGAGACATGAAAAGAAGGCAAATTGAACAGAATGAATAAGGCCACAGCAGTTTTTGCTGGAGCAAAATAGTTGAATCGAAGCTGGTATTTGCTTTCTTCAGTCCAAATGAAGCAGTGGGGGAACCCATGCCAAGAGATGTGTTTCCCATCACATCTCGTTCAGTTTAGCATCTTATTAGTTGCAGTCAAATATTTTCATAACTGACGACTCTGCTCTTAATGATCTATTCTTCATAGAATATGAGAATATGAGAAATGAACCTGCACATACAATGAAAGTGAGTTTTTACTTTTAAATAGGTGCTCTTATAAACATTCATGCACCATTCTTTGCCCTGTGGCCTGTACTATTTTTCAGTCCCCACAGCTAAACCTTTCCTGAAAGTTAAAGACACTATTTGGAAGAGAGAAGTGGAACTGGTCTTGTGGAAGTGACTCAGAATGAGTTGACCTCTGGCGTGGTGGAGTACCTGAGGCTTTTGATTGTCCTTTTGGTGGTGCTTCTCATTATCTTTCCCATTTCTCTTCATATTTGCCATGCTATATACATATACACCTACTTTTATCATCAAATTGAAATTACTCTGAGTACTGTAGAGCACTTCCCTCCAAAGCATTGTGTAGCTTGTACACATCTTTAACAAGTGATGACTACATGTCCACTTTTGTGTGCACAGCCTCACCGGAGGAACTTGCCTTCAAGGTGGAGTTTGACCCAGACGTGAGGGCAAGCGCAGCCCAAACCAGTGCCAGGTAAATACCCAAGTCATGTGCATAAGATTAAAAGCTGTTACCACTGTGGTCTCTTTTCAAATTTCCAAGTTTCAAATGTCTCGGATAAAATGTCTTCATAGACCTTTGCAGAACAAACACCTGGTCAGGAGGCACAGCATTGTTTATGGGTGGGGGTTAGTATGTGGCACACACTGATCAGCACAAACGTTTGTTCAAGCAATGTGAGAGTTGCACAAATGCTCACAGGATATGAAAATACTGTGGGTGGGCTAAGGGATGTAGAATCATAGAATAATTTAGGTTGGAAAAAGTCTCTAAGGTCATCGAGTCCAACCATTTACCTAATGCTGCCAGGTTCACCACTAAATCGTGTTTCCAAATACCCCATCTACACATCTTTTTGAGCACTTCCAGGGATTGTGATTCCAGCACTTCTCAGGGCAGCCTGTTCCAGTGACTGACTGCCTTTCAGTGAGGAAATTTTTCCCAAAGTCCAATCTAAACCTCCCCTGGCACAACTTGAGGCCAGACTAGTGCTCTGGACCCTGCCCCTGCTCCGTTGCCCTTCCCTGGACAGGTTTTGGCCCCTCAATGTCTTTCTTGTCGTGAGGAGCCTAAAACTGAACCCAGGATTCAAGGTGTGGCCTGACCAGTGCCCAGTACAGGGGGACAGTTACTGTGCTGGTCCTGCTCGTCACAGTATTGCTGATACAAAGACCATAGTCAATGTATTTACTTTCCTTCTTTAAGGGCTTGCTAATATCCCTGTATGAAAATTTATTATTCTTTCATTATGGACTAGTTTAAATATACCTTTAGTAAGCTTGAAAACACTAGATTATCATTTGGGGTATAGTCTGTGTTGAAAACATGGGTATGAGTGGAGAACAGAACAGCAACACACAGCACAATTGTAAATTAACAACATGTGGTGATCTGGCTGTAACTGTGCCAGGCCCAGTGTCATTGTCTCCAGTGATACACTCCTTTTAATGGTGTTTAATCAGCCAAAATATTTTAACTGTGAAATCTTTAAAATAAGAGAACTGAAAATATCTTACCTGTTACTTTTCACTGGCTTTCCAACACATTGCTCTTAAAACCAGGTAACTCTAGCTCTCGGATGGCAACCTGCTGGTGACATGGGAAGACATTGCTTCATCAGGGTCAGTTATGCTTTATAGTCAATGTAAAAAGTGGATGCAACTGTAGTATCACACGTTTATATTACATAGCACCTAGTAAATGAATGCATTTGAAAGCAGTTCTTCTGGTCTTTTGCTCGAGTACCCCTAAGCGTCAACTATGGGTGAATATCCATTTTATTTTAAGAGCAGTTTGTCATTTTCTCTTGGAATGAAAGATTTTCCGAAATTCAAGCACATTTCCTTCCTGCAGTTAAAAGCTGAGTGAACAGAACAGTATTTTTCAACTCATAAATCCTCTAAAAAGGAAATCTCATTAGTGTAATGAATACACTGAATGGTTGTTTGTTATAGACAATTAACCTCCATTAATTGGAGTGGTGTGCTCACAGAAGTGGGATTGTTTATTTGACAGAATGATTTTTTTTTTTTTTTTTTGGTGGGCAGAAAAAGATGTTTCAGTTAACTTGCCAAGATAACTTCATCTCTGGCTGATGGCAGTGAGTTACTGAGGACAGTGCAAACGAAAGCTGTCTGCGGAGTGGCAGAAGGGCTTTGTGACACTGAATGACCATGTAGTGGAACAGCAGGTGAAATTTGGTGCTGATGGGTAGAAAGAAGGGTAAATGGAGGTTTTCTCCAAGCTTCACAAGCAAAACAACATAGCCTGGCCTAACTCTTACTACTCAGGAAAGAGCTTGGGCTGTAACTGGCAGTTTTATGAAAACAGCAGTATTCAGCAGCAGTCAAGAGGTAAAAAGAATAGAGTCTCCCTGGAACTGCTGGCAGCGGAGCATAGAACAAAATGGAGTTTGCTCTTATACTGCAGTGTAAATCCTCACCTTGGCTCTCTGTGGAACATCAACTATCCCTGTGCTCTCCATAGCTCAGAAAGCACCTCTGTTCCCTGGCTACTTGGTGGGACTCAGAGGTGCCCAGATTTCGGGGTGTTGTGGAGCATGTGCCTTTGGCCAGGACCAACCCTGGTTGTGTGTGTAGGACTGTGCCCAGATCCATGTGCAGGCTGACTTGCTGCTTGTAGTTTCACTGACCCATTCCTTCCTTGCCGATTGTACTTGGTGCTCACAGTCCCAACTATTTGCATTTACCCAGGCATGTCCATGAAATGCAAATCAGATGCAAATCAGCATAGGTACCCCTACATGAGCCTGAGGATCGAGGATCCGGCAGCGGGGCAATTCCCGGAGCCAGGGACCAGCAGGGGTAATTCCCAGAGATGGGGGCCAAGCACTGCTCCTTGCCATGAGAAGCATTGACCTTGAAGAGGCTGAGGGGTGTTCAAAGCCCACTCCTGCCAGTGTGCAGTGTCACCACCAAAGGTTTGCCCATTGGGGAGGTATTTTGGAGGGTTTGGGATGTTAACATTCAGAGATAAGGGGGAAGCAGGCTGCTACAGTTCCACTGAGAGAAGTGTCAGGGAGATGTCTAATCTTACAATCCACTTATGTCCTTGGGAAAAAAATGTTACCATTCTGTCTCCCTCTGTTTAATTTAGTGGCCTTCAGGGACAATTGCTCAGTCATAGAAAGATGAGCTTCAGAGTCTGGAGCCCTGATACCACAAGCTTTCCTGCTTTTGCAAGCACTGGAGTCTGACATATTTGCAATGGAATGGAAAAGGTACTAATTAATATATTTTATATTGATGTTGCATTTTCTTCTGCTGTTGAATCATTTTACTATCAGCTATATGATTTTATTGGTAGGTCTTCATACTTACTTTTTCTGATGTTAGTTTTTCCTTGTTTGTGAGATGGAATTGATGCTGCTATTAGGGATCTCTGTTGCTTGCTATCATCACAAATGTAAGGAAGGCATTATTATCTTTATAAAACTTGCATTAGCATTTACTGTTGTGGTTATTTCTTAGCCATTCTGTATCTGTGTGACTGCCTGTTGTGAAGCTGAGAAAATGTTAATGGAAAATGTTCCAGTTCTGAAGTGCTGCAATCAATATGCAATGCTTCTTACATGTTAACCTTTAACATATGGATTTAACATCACATCTGATTTACACCTAATAAAACAGGACTATGTCTCCAGAGCTATTATTTTTTCTTTTTTTCTTTCTGTCTTTCTTTTTTTTTTTTTTTAATTAATTTTAAATGGAACATTTGCTGCTTCAAATATTACTGTGTGCCACATTTTGGTCAAGGAACCATCCTATGGCCTCACCCAGCTCCCCTTACCTAACTAATATGACTTCAGCAAAAACTTCCTGACTTCAGCTATCTCCCAGCCATGGGCAAAGCTGAATCTCTTGTTCCAAACTCTATTTCAGTTCTGATTGTTTAAACCCGAGGAAAAATAAACATAAGCAGAAGTGGTCTGGATTTACTGGAGCAACCACAGTGAACATTTACCACACCATCTCTAGAGTTCTCTGTAACATTTTAACCAAAATCTTACACATTTCTGGCTGTGATCATGAGGTTTAGTTTGCAACATTGACAGCCAGAAGTGGACATCCTGCTCTCCTGATTTGTAAACCAGTTCAACCCTGCTAATTTCAGTGGGATCGCACAGGAGGTGATTCCAGGGCAGTTCTGACCATCTGGCCTTACTGCTAGTCTGCTCATCTCAACCAGTACATCCTATTTCACACCACAGGTCTTTTTTAGCAGATATTTTGTGGTTTTCCTCTTCAGTGTTTTAATTGTGTGTCTTCAGTGTTTCAGTGTCTCTTTAGTGTTTCAGTGTCCTCTTTAGTGTTTTAATAGCATCTCCTTAAGTTATAATACGTCATATCTTGACTGCACTAAAAAGATATGTATTGACTTTCTTCCATTTAATTAATAAACAGTTAACCCTAAGCCACCTGTGCTCTGGTAGCAGTGGAAGGGGACTTGAAAATGGTGACAGCAGGTACATCACAAGATATTCCTCACAGATATGCCAGGGCCCTATTGCCCAGGTGGAGGATAGTCCTAGCAAAGCACATCCCACGAGTCCAGGATACCTGCGTTTTTTCAGAACTGTTTTCCCAAGTACAAATCCACATCAATATGTGTGGCACCCACAAAGAAGCAGGTCCCTGCCCTCTCCAGATGTTGATCTCAAACACTGTGCAAATGAGAAGGCTGGTTGGCAGCCTGGTGTTCCCACAGTTTTTTGTCAAGCCACAGAACTGAGGCACAGTGTGTGTGTGTGGGAGGGCTATAGCAGGATGAGGGCCTTGCTGAGGTGCTCCAGCAGAAGTGGAGTAGGGCAAAACCATCACATTTAGTGTGCATGTACTCTGAGAGGTCAGTCCCCACCAGCTCCAGCCTCCCAGCTGTACTCAGATTTCCCTGTCTAGAGGACTAATTTGCCCCATAGCAAAGTCTAGATGAAAAGAATTACATGTATGTGCTGAGGGCAACGGGGATTTCGGGACCATGGTTGAAAATGGAGAGTGCTCCACCTGGACAGCATGGATATCTCAGTGACTCCTGTCTGAGCACCTTGTGCATCCTGGCAGAATTCTCCTGCCCAAGATCAGGCAGCACCCAGCAAAGCATGTGGAACAAAATTTGTCTTGCATACGCTGCACGTGGACTTCCCTGCCGGTCTGCTTGAGGCGGGAATCTCCAGGGATTTTACCTGCTGTTTTGAGGGAAATGAATTCCTGCCTCAGGAGCTCCACAGGTTTTGTGGGCTTTGACTTACATTATTCCCATTCATTCACCCTCTTCACCTGCTTTCAGAATGGTACTATTTATGATTTTCTCCCCTGCAGGCCTTACACCCCTCTACAGAGGCAAGCAACAAGAAGTAGCTTAATTCCTAACACACTCATGCATTCTCTTTTCTTTCAGTTTCCTCTGAGCTCTGTATCACACCTGACCAGTCACTCTGTTAGGAGTCTGAAAACATAGTCAAGTCTTAGAAAGTATCAATTATTTTAGTTGTGCCACTTAATAATATACTGGAAAGCAAGATACCTGAAGTGCTTCAAAGGCCCAGTGAAGACCTGTAGAGATGCCTGTGTTATTTTAGGAATAAATATGTGCAGCTGAAGTAATGCATAACTACTGAATTTAAAGATCTATGGCATGATGAGAACACAGGGTGCTTCTGGTGACAGGAGTTTGAGAGCATCTTTGGCAGAGAAATAAAGTGACTAACTACAAAGCACATAGATACTTCCATGACAGGAGATGATAATCAGTCAGAGAAGCACTTAAAGATGGATAAGGGATTGGATAAACATAGGTGGAGAGAAGCTGTAGGATTGAGGTGCTGGGCAGAGAGGGACCTTTCCCGTACAATGCAAGATCCCAAACCCTATGGAGTCTGCCCTTGGCAGGGAAACCTGAGGTAAGGCCCTGTGTTGAGCTGGGCAGCAGGGCAAGGTGAAGGGCACATTGATCCTGCATGAGAGGGGTTAGAAACAGGCTTGGAGCTACCCACCAGGGTGAGCAGCTACCCCAGGGATACCTGCAATCTCAGTGGTGCTTTAGGCAATGGGACACAGGGGAAGGAAGCTTTGGGAAGTTGAATGTGGCTCTGCTGGGTGGTCCAGGATGTGCAATACCAGCACTTGCTGAGCCTGTACAGTGTACAGCTGTGTGCTGCTTTCTTTAACGAGTTTTTAATTCCTCCCTGAATATGCAGTATCTGGAAGGGCTGCAGGTTAAATCAGTCCTTGCTTGACAACCAGGAGAGGCTCATGGCATTATCCAGGACTAATAAATCCTCTGACAGACCTGTCTCAAGTGCATGGAATGTTGCTGTGACCCCGGGGTCTCTGATGCCAAGGGTGGACCCAGCGTGAGAGAAGAAATAGGTTTGTGGTAGTCCCTTGTGTCACTTGTTCCCCCCAAAACTTCCCAGACAGGCAGTGAGGACCAAGCTGCACTCTGAAACCGGAGAGGCTTGTGTCACATGAGGCATAGTCATATTATTTAAGCGAGTGTTAGTGGAGCCTGAGATCCTGATTATGCAGTTTCAGTGATGAGTTAATTCTTTATGGCTGGAGGTGAACATGAGGAAAAGGTACAGGAGGCCAGACAAGCACCACACAGCCTTTGTGGAGAGAGGCAGGAGCTGTTTCAGAGCGATAAACAGCTGCACACTGTGCTGGCGTTAATGCAGCCACCGAGAGAGTTTCTCCTGTGTTAATCTATGAATTTCATAGCCCAACACTCCATTACTTATTTATAGATTTACAGCTCTTCCCCCTCCCTCTCCCCCCAAGCATCTGGCTGCTGTATATGAAACACACAGTCGCAATTACAAAACGTCTTCTGAAAAACTATCCCCACTCCTGTCACCCATTGTGGGTAGCAGGTAGTCATGCACCAGGCAAGGTACTTGGCTGGGCACCTGCAGGCTCAGGAGAACCTGCTGAGCACCCAAGGCTGGATCAGTGCCATCCAGGGCCCACCCCACACTCTTCCTCAGTTTGTACCAGTGCTGGGACCAGTTGCTGTGCCAGGGCGCATGATGGGACCCATGGGCGGGGATGATTTCCTCTGGCAGCAGTAACAGAGATCTCTGTTGCACCTCAGAGGGATGTAGGTGGCTTTGGTCCTTCCTACTGCTCATGTCAGAAAAAGAACTGGATCAGTTCATATATTTTGGGTCTGCTGCATCATTTTCTCCTGCGTGCAGTTTTTTTTTTTGTTGCTCATTGGAGCAATAATCCTACATGTGGCAATTTGCTCCTCTCGGGGACTGTGCTTTGGGCTGCCTCCGGGCTGGGGCGGCATCACAGCATGTGCTGTGCAGGGGTGTCTATGAAGTTCATGTATTTTTATAGTTTTTAAGTTTTGCTGTGAGTTACATACAAGCTGTGTGTTTCGTTGACTGCAGGAACTGGGACCTTCTCTGCAAGGGGAAAGGCAGCTCGAGGACCACTGTCTGTGTGTGGAGTTTATCTGGCCACTGGCATCTCCAGATGCATGTAAGTCCAAGGACTTTATAGTAACTGCTGTGAGAGATTCAATGAGAAAAGCAATCTTTTGAAGATAAATGTGTTACATATGCAGTAGGGGTTTAGAGGGTAACTGGTACCTCCAGGAACAGCCAGAAGCAAGCAGCTATGAGATGGTACAGTGCCTGCTTCTGTGCACCGCAGTAGGTCACACACGTTACGCTTTCTGCCAGGCAAGATTTCTCTATGTGTTTTCAAAGATAGCTTCAAGAAAACGTGTTTTACAGCAGTCGAGATGTGGAGCTAAAAATGCAAAGAATAAAAACTGCACAGTCACTGGCAGAGGTCAGCATTCAGTACCTGTTAGCACATTGTGCTCTCTAATGTGTCTCTATTATTTCTTCAGCGTGTGCTGTGCTGGAGTGCAGAGATCTTGGTTATGGCAGCTCCTTTCCTTGCAGTGTTGATGAAGGGTTCAAGGCCTTGACATCCAGCTGCTACCTGGTTCCTCAGTGTGAGTGCAGAGGCTTTAGGAGCAGTTGCCTCATAGTATTTTATTTTACCTTGCAAGTGCTTCAGTCGAGATGTGTTATCCTGCAAAGCTCTTTGTCATTTTAGCACTTCTGCTTCATCTCCACTTGTGTTCTTATTGCATATAATTGTTGGGTCTGAGTGTTACTGCTGGTGTCTTTGTGTTTTTCTAAAGCTGAAGGATACCACTTAGGTCTGTAGATACATATTTTTTCCTTTTACTCCATTATATTTTTAATGATTAATTTTAAAAGATATCACACTTGTCTGAAAGATTATTGCAAAACTATTCTGATGCTGCTGATAAAATTGCTGCAGAATATTCTTCTATGGCTGTGTCAGTACTTCATATTATGTTAAAAGAATCATGTTCTATATAAGTGAATTTGATTTTCTGTTGCCCGTTACTTCACAAGTATTTTCATGTAATTGTTTCACTTACAGAATAATTAAAAGAATATTTTTTTAAAAATCCTATTATTAGTCCAGGAAGGTTTGCAAGTAGGAAGTTTAATGGCAAGAGCTGAGTCAAATCTAAAAATCCTCATTTAGCAGCGTTAATGCTGCTCTAAAAGGAACTACACAGATCCAGAGCTCTCTACACCTGTCAAAACCTCTATCGTAGTCATCATTTTATTTATTTTACTGCATTATTCAAGTCTTTTGAATTCAAGTCTTCTGCACAGGAGAGGTGTATCTCATCACACCACGAACTGAGTAGGTGAGATATACTCATTTTCCTCTTAGGAGGTGTTTCAGAAGGAGAAATAATCAGTGGAGGAAGAGAATAATTTCCTAAGTTTTGATGCTTTTATTACATGACTGTCATCTTTCAAATTCAAGAGTTCCATCTAGAGGAATCCTATTTCATGAGCTTGGTTTTGCTGGCCTTTTAATGTGTGCCATGTTCTCTCTGAAAATAGATTAATTCAGTCTCCTTTCTCAGTTTTCTGTGTTGAATACCTACGAATTTCATTGTTTCTTCCTGGTAGTTTTTGAAACAACACTTTAACATCAGTATTCTCTGCTTACATTTGAAGTATCATTTCCGTGTTTCTGTTTATTGTGCTGAAGAGAGAGAGAAATTTTGCTCATGTCTGACTGCCGCTTATGAATTTTAGCCCAGAAAGTTACAAGAATCAGATTTTCCCATCAACAGCAATAAAATATATACTTCAGTAAAAAAAATTTAGAGTAACTTAACAGACTCTGGCAGCTCTGAAACTATTTAATAATATAGAAAATGTTGAATGCAGGAAAACCCACTGAGAACTAATATTTCTGCAAATAGATATAAAGCTCGGTGCAGTTTGTTTAAGGAGTCACTGTTTCCAAGTCTTTTTTTCTTAACCTGTAGCGAAATCTGGGGAAAAAAAATCCAGCTGAAATGCCAACAGAAGCAATTTTGCTATTATCTTTTGGGGTTAGGAGTTAAATTCCTGTTGATCTTTTATCTAATAAACCTTTTTAGACCCTTGTGTGGCTCAGATACGGCAGTTTATCTTTTCTAATATTCTTTGTTTGTCAAACAGAGATTAAACACCTTGGTAATGTTCAATAATGAAGTCTCATATCTAGAACTGTACTAGGATGATCGTTGTATTCAGATATGTGGAATTTGTCTAGGATAGAAAGCAGTCAGGGAGAAAGGTTTTAGCTCTCAAAATCAGGTTATCAAAAGGGTAACATGGTGCAACAGATGGAAATGAGCCGAAGAAACCCCAATGTTTATGCTGTGAAACTTGAACTTTGCTATTGTAGCTTAACTTGATTAAAACAAAGCAAAATATATCAAAATAAAAACACTGGAAACTTCCCTGTGCCTCAGCTTTCCCAAGCAAAATTAGCATGTAGCAGCATTCCTATGCTGTATGATCTTTATTGGTGTAGCCTTCATGTTCTGGTCACTCTTTGAAGAAAACTCTTTGATGTGTCCCTGTAAAGTAGCTACAGCAGAGGTGTAGGGTGTGGGGGCGCTGTGCTGGAAACCTGAGGGCAGGGCAGCAGGGCTGAGGTTGTAAAACAGGGTACTCAGGCTGTGCCCGTGTGGATCAGTGAAAGAAAACCAAGGGGACACAGCAGCTGAGTTCCATGGAATAGCCTGAATATATAATGCTAAGAACTAGTCTCTTGGCAGCAGGTCTGTTTTGGAAATATTTGGTTGGAACAGCCCAAAACAGAACTTGCAAGGCAATGACCTAAGAGTTAGCTGATATGAATGATCAGAATGCCAGTGATTGCACTGGACCCCTGGGTATATTTTACTTAGAAATAAAGATTTCCCATTTCTGACGTGGTTCACATTAAAAACATAAACACCTTTGAACATATAAAGAACACGAATTCAGCTGAGCACAGCAGATAAAGTGTTTTTTCTCCACTTAGTTATGTGCTTTTTTCTTTCAAGCTCAAGGTACCATGAATAAATTTTTACCTAATTGCTTAATTTTACCCAATTAATTAGAAACCAGATTTTATTTATGATTTTCAACCTGAGGCTTATTTCAATTTAGATTATATATTTACAAAAAAATAGAGCCTCTTCACAGTTGTGTTTAGTTTCCTTTTCTGCCAACATTTTCTGAAATTTTTAGATGTCACTAAGAAGACAAATTAAAGTCAATTTCATAACCTCAGGCTTAAATTTGTTTGCACTTTTAATGAAGTCACATTGTGATATGCAATCACAAGTTATTTTATCTAATCTGACACCTGCTACGTTGTTTGTGTCAGTGTTGATTTTAGAGTTTATTGTAGTTTTCCTTAACTTTCTCCCTCTTCATTTTGTAACTAGCTTTGCAATTAGGTAATTTTAGGAATTCAGCAGATGCAAAAGCGTAAGTTTTTATGATTTTTACTACCTGTTACCCTACACTTACAAGATGAGAACCACATGGATGTTTCTGAACAACTGCCTGCAATCAGCCATGGTGAAAAGTTTGCTTAGAAGGTATTTCATGTTCTGCTTAAGAATATGGATGTTTTTACGAGGTGCCTAAGGAATGCTGAAGCCTTTTGCTCCTCAGAGTGTCCAGAATTGGCTAATCGCGCAGCAAAGCCAGGACCAAGGGCTCAGGTTTAGCCACTGAAGTAGCTAAAAGCAGAGTCCTATCTGCCTTTTTTGATTTATGGTTCTCTTCAACTTGCCAGTGTAAGGTGGAGACCTTCTACAGTGAATTCCATCTGTCAGTGATCTTTTGAGCCAGTACTGGTGGAAATAGTATCTCCTTAATATTCCACTTGAAACTGGAGAGACAAACTCTGGCAAAAGTCATCCTGAAGAAAGTCTCAACATTGGCAGTCATTAATTTCAGAGAATACGACCTTCCAGTCTTTGCCAGGACCATGATCTGATATTATGGCCTTGTAGTCAAATGCTACTCTGTACAATCTTCTCTCAAACCCAGGGACTGTGTTTTCATTTGCTCTTTTTTGTGTTATTGAGGTGGTGAAATTATTGTTCAGTGCCAGCAGAAGGCCAAATTAATGGAGATGTCCAAACATATTCAGCAATAAGTTGCTCAGTGAAGGTTACTTATTTATTTGTGCATATATTTTGTTTACTCACTAAGCATAACTTCATCTCACAAGTAATAATGTTTGCACAGTGTAATTTCAGGAAAGACTGTGATCCATAAAGAACTTCCCAAACAAGATAACTGTAAAGATTTAATTGTAACAATTTACTGTCCTTCAAAACAATGAGGCTAGTTAATAAAAACAAAACAAGGACTAAGATCCTGGAAGCAGGCAAAGTGTGGAGTGTCTTTAGTTTTAACCCATGCTCACCATCCATCAGCTGAAGTTCCTAACTAGCTGTCACATGAAATGTCACTCCAGAGTATGTACATTTGCTTTTTGCATGATGGCATTTGCACTGAAATTTTCTGTCCATTGAATGTCAAGTTGTGGTCTAAACTGATAACTCCAACCAAGAGAAGCATTTAAATATACTCTAACAATTAAGTTAAGCACACTTTAAGTGCTCCCTTAGTTGGGACCCAGGAACTGATCTTTGAATCTCCCATGCCTGGTGACTCATTATATAGAAGCCCCAATTTTTAAGGCAGTAAACAGCTGATTGGTGCAAAGTGCAAACTGTCCTTGTCTGAACTGCAGAGAAACCTCAGAAAGATGGACTGATACTTCCATAAATAGAGAGCAGAAAATGGATTATTTTTTTTCCAGTGGAAAGTGTATAATTTAATCAAGGTGGAAACATTGCATAGGAATGTGCTGTTTTCAACATAATTATTTTTTTTAGAAAACAAAATCAACAATTCAATTATTTTCACTGCTGAGTCTTAGAGTCTCAATGTTTAAATGGAAAGTATTTTTCATGAACACTCGTACAGGATCAGGCTATAGCTGGCATTTGAAGGAGAATGAATGAATTAGTAGATGCTACCAAATATAATTTATAACGAATTCCCTTCCTGAGAAAGCAGCAGAATTTAAATGACTACTTGAGTGTGTTCATTGCCAGCATCTGCCAAGAATATTCATAAAAGGAGATAGGCTAGAAGTGGATTTCAGGATGATCTTTGGAGGCTCTGGCCTTCACTTTCCGTTAGATGGATACAAGGGCAGATCTAGGGGACTTTTATGTAAATTTGATTAATATAAGCCCCCAGACAATATATAATGTATTTCCAGCCATCAAAGTATGATAGAATTAGAAACAGGACAGGCAATGTACTTGTACCCTTTCCCTAAACTTCTCCTGGGGTTATACTGAGTGTGGAGGTCACTTAAATACCAATTCCTCCACAGGGTTTTTGGCAAAAAAATATCCCATGTCTTCATTGTCAGCATGGCCAGTGAGAAAACTTCTGTTCAGTTTTGCCTGTTTTTGGCTATGAATATGTAAAAATTTCAGTATGAAAGGTTACCAATTGCCGATTTTTTGTTCTGAAAAAGCAGCTCCTCCTGAAACCTGTAACTTTCAAATATTTTCCTCTGACTGGGACCTAACCAGTCATTGGGTGCATGGCAGACAGAAGTGTGCTGAAACATTCTAATGAAATGAACTTTAAAGAAAAAATTGTTCTGGAACCTTAAATAATAGGTCACTCCTGTTACTGTATTATTATTTACTTACAGATCAGATGACTGTTTATTTTTACCTTAACATCCTGTTGCTCTCCTTGGCTGCAAAAGCAAAATGTTGATGAGTCAGGTAGCTGAAACAAGATACAGAATGCAGGATGCTTCAAATATTGCCAAACATTTTCTATAAGATCTATCTAATTAGAAATCAGTTACCTACTTAATAGCAGACAACAGATGCCTTCAGAAGTAAAGTAATTTTTCTTATAAGAGTTTTATCTACATAGGCTGGATCTCGATCCTGGCCATGTAAATGAATTTTTTGTAGTAATAGGCACAATTACACATATATATCATATATACTTGAGCGAATTTCCCTTCTTTTAATCAAAGTAATTATGAACTCATGGTTATGTTCTTATATTTGGTGCTTCAAAATGAAGAATATAATAACAATAGTAATACCAATAACAATAAGGATCTTCATGTTAATGGCCCATACAGACTTTATAATGTGGATAAAAGACAACTATTTCCACTTTTTCTGCATTTGGCTTTAACTTCAGAAATTAACTGATGGGATTACAGATGAACACGCACTGGCCAGAAAGTTGCATTACACCCACTGAAACTCACCTTAAGTAACCTTGATGTTGTACAGCAGTGTCTCTCAGGTGGAAAGACTTCCAGAGCAGAAGGATAATGTAAACTAGATGGAATTCTGTGAAGCTACCAAGTGAAGACCCCCATCTCCAGATTTGAAGCCAGAGAACGATGCTTGCCTGACTGCTGCTGATGGGGGGAGTGGGGATCCTGTGATTACTCTGATGTGTTCAATAGTACAGCCAGCTACAAAGGTCTTTTTTGCCTCTCCAACACCTTGCTGACCCTTTAGCACTACTGAAAGAGCTTTTCTGCTCAAAGGCAGCTCCAATGAAAATGCCTTCACAGGCCTCAGAAGCTCTTCAGTGTTTATTCTCTCTGGTTTGACATTCACCTCGTGTTTTGCCAGCTGCCTGGGAGAGATGCCTTTCTGCAATGGCTTGTCCTGTAAGTTAAATGCAACAGTTAAAGCAGGTCGTTGGTGACAGGAGTTGCTTTGCATTGATACACATCAGAAGGTCATTAAATCCAAAGGGCAGTAGGAAAAGCTCATTGGCACAACAGGAACTGTGTTTTGACATCATTGATTACGCATTACCCATTTTCCAAGGTGGGCTTTCAAATGTAGAGCTGTTGTGTGAAAAATTAACCATTCCAGAGGATCTCAGAACAATTGATACATGTCTTTAGCTTCTTGCCATTGTGTTTGGACAAGTGTCTAATCTCCTGGCATCAGGTAGGTCACTCACTGCAATTGAAGCAGCAGAAGCTGATCCCTCTCCTGTTCTCAATGAAGATATCAAAAGGGTAACATGCAGCTTTATTTCTCTCACAAAACATGTGGAAAAAGCATTTTTTTCCCCATCTGGTTTTTGTTCCTACTTTTCTTGTCATCTTCCCTGAGGCATCAAAAAAAGTTATCCCAATGATATTCAAAGCTAACAGTGAGAGGGAGCAGAATGCCACTAAGGCTTTAGGTGTTCCACACCAGGTCCTTGTGGCATTAACTAATGAATACCCAGAGCACTTCCAGAACTGCAGCTGGCACTAAGCCTTTTGTCTGGATCCCATCATAAATCATGAAAATCAGCACACAGATATTCAAAGTAACTGAACCTATGTCATGTATAGTACTAGCCAGCTGTTGACTGGGCACAAGGATGAAAGCTTAGGAACCAGGGATCTGATTTCAGGTCTATGTGAGAATTGTTATGGCTTTTCTGTTTCCTATTGCCTGAAGTGCTTCTTATTATGGACGCACATGTCAGAGCAAAACATGGACATGCAGTAATCCCTCTTGTATTTCTGTCCTTTGTAAAAAAGCACAGGGCTGGCAGGCTGAGCAGAGTCGTGGTGGGCTGCAGACCAGCAAAGAATGAGGACTACAGGGTTCATACCCAGGGTTTAGTCAGTAGCACCCAGCTAGTAAGTCTAGACACAGCTAGTTACTGTAGGACAAGTCCTTTATGCTCTGTTTTGCTGCCCCTTTTTAATCACCTTGTATTTTTTATTGTAATCTCTGGAGGACAGGGAGAACTAATGTTGCTGAACAGTGTGGATAGAAGTTTAGCATGACTTTAGTTGTTGGAAAGCCAGGAGCGTCTTGGTAGAACTCCCTAAGAAACAATCGCTACAACTTAAGGCAAGGCAGCACTGTTCCATATCCTCTGTAAATCCCACTCTGCCACATATCTTAGATATTTTAAATATACCTTAGAGATGCTCAAACACTGTACTAGCACTGTGCTTTCCTTGTATACATCAATATGTAAGGCGACTAAGCGAGTTCCTGAGTTGCCATGGAGCTGAACTGCACAGATCTTGGGAGACAGTGAAAACTAATAAAACAGAATGAGAGAATAAGTCCCAGGGAGCTGGATTTCCAAAGAGCAAATAACTGAACGCTGCATCAAATATACTTTTACCCCTTTCTTAAAAGATAGCAGATGTGGATGAACTTTGCCAGTCAGATTCCTTTGTCAGGCACATCCGTGATGTAGAGTTTGGGTATTTTTTCAGGGAAAATACAGCCTAGGATTTCCCCTGAGGTAAATTTCTGATGCCTTTGAGTCTCTGTTGGACCCTGCTAGAAACTCTTCACTTGAAGACATGCAATTTCTTCCTCCTTTCATCCTGACAACCACTGCCCCCAGCTCTCCCCATTAGGGGCATTGCTTTTTCAAAACAGAGTTCAAGCACCCACCCTCCTCTAGAGCACCTGGGGCGCAGGAGAAGGGAAAGAGTGTTCCCTCTCGAGCAGCTCAGGAAATGCAAGCAGCCTTAAGAGAGGGTGGAATTCATTTTGCTAAATGTGGATACTTTCACGTGAGCAAGAGGTCCAAGTCGCTGGAGAGAAACTTCTGCATTTAAACTTCTATTTTTGCCTGAGATGAACAGCAGCAGAGACCCTCCCATCACTGTATTGATTGGCTTACCATCAATTATATATCTGCTCTGTTGGAAGCATCAGCTCTACAGGGGAGCCTCATGCAGGACACTGTCCCTCAGCAGCCCCTGGACATCCTGCTTGGTTGTTGTAATGGGTTTGTTGCCCACCGAGCATTTCATCCTGGATGTTCGTGTGGGCGGGGAATTGGTCCTTGATTGACAGTATCCCCTCTTGCCATTACCATGTCCTCTCATAAAAACAGTTAATTTGGCTCCTTAAAAATCTGAATCTGAGGAGGGAAGATAAAACTTGAAGGATGAGAGTGGGGACTCAAAAATCCCTGGAGATGAGAATGTTTCATTCTCTCTTCACAAAGTAAAATGTAGAAAAGCTTTTATTTTTCTGTTTCTTCTGGGCATTTTATATATGACTGGGTGGATTAATTTGTTTTCCAATCCAAGCAGCTTTGTTATCCAATTTAGCATAGAATCCTGTGTGTATTGGGAGAAAACAGCTATACTCCAATGGGTTGTTTCAAAATGTCTCAAAAAACCTACAAGTAAATTCCACAGAAATATGGAAAATTTTTAGTGAGGCTAGAAATTACTTCATAATCTGAAGTAAATATTAGGAATGCTTGTGCCTGTGAATCCTGTTTTGCAGGAGAATTAACTACCTGATCAGATTTTAACTACTTTTTTCCTATGAACAATAGAACAATTTGAAATACTGAAATCTTCCTACCCCGGGAGAGCTGACACCAAGTTTCTGCTTAAATTACTGTCTCTGTTGGACTCTTTGGTCATATACAATGAACAACCAAAATTCTACAAGAAAGGTGTTGATTTATTTAACCAAAAATAATAAAGCCTGTTTTGTGAGGGTATAAAAATAAAAATATAAAAAAATATAAAACCTGTTTTCTTTGGATGAAGGGACTGTTCCTTGAAGAGGGGAATAGGATCTGCTGCTGTTCTGCTGTGACCTTCTCTCCTCCTTTCCTGTCAAGGGACAGTAGGTTGGGATGGGAGAGCTGCTTTTTGTGGCTGCTTGTTCTCAACTTCTCCAGGGGCAGTACCTGCTACTTGCATTGCACTGAGCAAGACTGGGGCATTCTCATATTGGAAAATACAGCTATCGAGTGTTTGGGCTCCCCACTTCATGAGTCAACCACTTCACCAGGACACGTGTCACAGGAGGCACAGGAGGCAAAGACTGGCCAAGGAGTCCATGAAAACAAAGATCCGTGAAAGTAGGACCTGCATGTGGTTTTGGACTCTGGCAAATCTTGTGGAAATCTCTTAGGGACTGAGTCCTCTTAGGATGGCAACAGAGTGCCAGGACACAGAAAACCCGAACAAACAAGAGAAACATCTACATCTCAGGAACTTTTTTCCTCATAGATATGCACGAGAAACTTGCTCCCAGGAAGGTGGGTGTCTCAGAGCACCTGGCCTTTTCTGCAAGAAAATGGAAACACATCCAGGTAAAGGCTACAGCACTTTGTAACTTCTCAGGCACTGGCTCATCTTAAAAACCCATGGAGGCTGTTTAGCTAACTTGGGAAGCATCTGGGGAAGCATCCAGCCCTCATTACTCTGAAAAGTAATCCTTCAAGACTCACTTAAACCAGTGAACTGGAGGATTATGTTCATTGTAGTGGGGAAGTTCTGCTTGCGGCAAATCGATCTTCTGATTGCCAGCAGGACCCTGCGATGAGGAGGAGGAGGGAGAAACAGGATGCTATTTTTGAACTTCATAAATCTTCCCCATGAAAATTGGTGGATCATGAGGGATATCAGTTAATTTAGCTAGAGTTCAGCTGAGTTTGTTTTTCCTAGAGAAGAATTTGTACTGCATCCAATGGGGATTTTTTAATTATTTTCAGCGAAGGAGATCACGGAGGTTCCCATTCTCTTCTTGAGAGCCGGTGCTGTGCAAACAAACAGCAAAATTCACTTGCCTCAAACAATTTGCAAACTATAAACAAGTACAAAAATCAGCAAACAGATTCAGCAAACAGGCTGGGGAAGCATAAAATAACAGCCAGACAGTTATGACCAGCATGAGATTATTATGATAAACAATCTAAATTATTATTGTACATCCCTAAGTAGCCTATTCTGGCAGCCCCATAATGTATGTAGCACACTGTACCTTCTGCTGTTCCGTATCTTTATAATTGGTTGCCAGTAATTTCTGTTTTCATCACAGTATTTGATGTTTGCTGCATTCTTGATTGTTTCTTCTGCTGAATGTAGTCAACAGATGAAATTTATATTTACAGCACTTGCAGTTGCCTGGGTTCTGCAGAATTTTTGAGTTCCAGTTGTTGAAAAACTGTCTTAAGATTAAAATAAGTTACAATAAAAATAATTTTATTGACCATCTAAAAGCTTAACTTCAAAGGAATTAAACCCCCCTGTAAGATATATTGTAGCCTCATAGTCCATTTGCTATAATTTGAGCACTTTTATCAGCAGAGAATCTTACCAGAGGCTTCATGAACATGAGAGATGGTTAAAAATAAAAGATCAAAGCACGCAAACAAATCCTGTTAACAAACTCTAGCAAAAGGGGGTTGTTTTATAATTAAATATGAAGCCAACTCAAGCAAATATTTGGAAACTCTGAAGTGGGATCCCACTGTAGATTTTGGCAGGGTGAGGTACAAGTGTTGTGAAGACGTCTTTGTCCTGTTGCCGCTGGTCTGACCAGAAGCCATGTGTGGGGAATATCATTACACCACTTCTCTCTTCTCTCCCACAAGCATTTTCCTTTCTC
The DNA here is from genome assembly GCF_003945725.1 of Corapipo altera. Classification (NCBI taxonomy): domain Eukaryota; kingdom Metazoa; phylum Chordata; class Aves; order Passeriformes; family Pipridae; genus Corapipo; species Corapipo altera. The sequence continues at coordinate 6,673,248 of NW_020884872.1, read as the reverse complement.
TGTGCTTCCAGATACCCTCTCAAATCTGCAGCTAAATTTAGCAGAGTAAAGGAGCAGCAAGCTTGAAAATATTGCATTAAACCCCTAAGCTCAGCATCAGTACATGGAGGTGCCTGCTGGGAAGGGGGAGAACTTGATCAACTCCCACTCCCATGATGGAGTACCAGTCACCTGGGTCATTCAGCAAAGTTTCTCATGCCTTCCAGAAATTGTTCAAGAAGCAGAATTTTGCACTATGGGTTTTTGTAAATCCTTTTGCCACTAATGGTACTACTGTTAAACAAATCTTTTGAGGTAGCATGTGAAGGCCGTGACTAATTTGCCTTTGCCCATGGTTAAGTAATACAAACTGCTTCCCTGGACTCAGAATAATAGACTGAAATCTTCCCATTTCCTGCAGATGAGTGAAAATAAACAGATCCAATCTCAGCTGAAAGAATGTAAGTAGAACAGGCCTTCATTTGTAGGGGAAAATAAACTCTGCTGATCCCGTAGGTCTGGGACTATAAACAGCATCCTTTTTTTTTCCCAGGGCAGTGAATAATGTGAGTGCATGGTTTGAACATCCTCAAAATAAACAGCTAATCACCCTTTCCGGCCTAATTAGGTTATGTTCTGGCCCCTGGCTCTAGGTCTCATGCAAAGCAGCATTGAGGGAAGCCCTGCTCCTCTCCCAAGAAAGAGAGCCTGTCCAACTCTGTTAGTTAGTTAACATTTGCTCCTTGAGGATATCCAGCTTGGGGATCTTCCTTGCAAGCTTGGCAGATCCAAGGGCAAGAATATTCTCATCGCTTTCTGCCGAGAACAAACGTAACCCTTTCTTCCTGCCTTTGCTCATCGCACGAATGCAATGGGAGGATGAGCAAATCAGGGTTTTTAATTGTTTTTATTTTTTTTCCTAGATTTGGATGATCTGACTCTTTGTTGTGTATCAGCAAACTGTAACTTGCTAGATTTTTTGTATGGACGTTTATTCACTCTTTCCAGAAAGGTGATTTATCAGCATTTGGTGTCCACTGCAAATGGTAACTAATCAATTCCTAAGAATTACACAGGGCCCCTATTATTGCTTTGGCATTGCAGACAAGGGACTGAAGCACAGATGTATTGTAAGACTTGCCCAAGCTGACACTGTGCAAGAAAAGACCTGGGAGTGCAGCAGTTGCTGATTGAAGCTCACAGGCTGGACCCTGCACTGCTGAGTCCTCCACAGGGCTGCTGTGAGTGTTGGTGCACTTCAGCTGCTGCCCTGTGATTAGGAGCAAAGAGAATTAATGCAGAAAGAGATCTGTGGCAAAGGCCAAGTGGACTTTTAAGCTCTGGTTTATCAAGGCTTTCTGGGCTGCAGCATAGGGCCTGTAAGAGGAGAAATAGATGACCAGATTGAGAGCATTGCTATATCTGCACTTCTCTAGATTTTTCTTTATGTATGCTTAGATCTCAGAATATGTTCCCATTTTTCACCACTCCTTTAAAATAATTGTTCTTCTGTAACAAAACCAGACTGTCCTACCTTTAATCCCTCTTTCAAAGCTTCCTTTCGTGTTAAGAACAGCTAAAGGTGCTGAGAGGACTGTTTAAAACATAATTCCTAGAGGTGCTAATTTCCTCTCTTCTCCTTTCTGATGGAGGCTTGCAGTGGGGCCAGAGCAGGGCTCCTGAGGATCCCAGCAGGGCTGAACTTTTCCAAGAAAATGTCCGTAAGTGGGTACCACTGGAGTCACGGCCAGATCCATTTCTTCTTGTCCTCACTTCTAATCCATTGGCTGCAGGAAGCAGCATCCAGTGTCAGTTCTAAAGGCACAATCCCTTTTTTAGTGCCCTTTCTCCAGGTTGAGGAGTGCCTGGCACAAACCCTAGATCTGAACCTCAGATCTCGTGAGCCTCTCAGGTCTATCTCCCCTCACAGTTTTCTTGCCTGTGTCTGCCTTTTAGGAATAACAAGCCAAGGAAGATAAGAACAGCTGAGTAAAGACATTCCTGAGCCACAGGCATTTAATTCTCTAGGATGTCCTTAGAAGTAAATGTTTATATACACTGCCTGGTCCCACTTCTTTGTAAGCAGGGCATTTGATATCTGGGGGGGCCAGGTGAGACACCATTGCTGCCCTTGGCAACCAAACCATTCCTGCCCCCTCCCTAAATACATTTCCTCACTTTCAACAAGGAATTACATCACCATCCACAGCTGGGACCTGCTGCCAAATATTTTATAGCTCTGGGGCAGCGGTGTAAAGGGAGACAAAGCTGTGATAACTCCACGGTCAGGGTTCCCTGGGGGAGAGGCCAGTGCAGGAGAGACAAGGGTGCAACAGCATGAAGAGTGTTCACAGTCTAATAGACATATTTCACACTGTCACAGCATCTTTGCAAGAGCTTGGCTCCCAGCTTAGGTATCTGAACAAGTGACAGACTTCATGGAGGGGCTGTTGCAGGGAGGCCTCTCCCCTCGGGTTGTGCTCTCAGGAATCTTGATGACGGATGCAAATCACTTAGACCCAAATTAAGAAAAGTATATTTAGGCACCTAGAGAAGTAAAGAGGCACTTAATAGGATTTTCAGAAGTGTATAAGCAGATTAGGCATCCAGGTCCTATTGAAATCAATGCTGATGGAGCATTTAAAAAAAAAAATATCTTGAGGTATCTCAGCAGTGTTACAGCCTGGGTGCATTTGCAGGGGGTGAGTGGGCTCAAAACCATGTTTTGTTCAAGATAAGCCTCACAAATAGCAGAGCTCCCTGGTTTAACCAAGTCTCCAAAACCATGGGAGCAAGTTCTTAAGGTCCCACAAAAGCTGAATTATGTGGGCCTGTGAGAGTAAAAGAGCAAGCCCTGGAGAGAGAGGTAATGATCCCTGTGTGCCTACCAGAGAAGGAGCAGGGCTACCACAGAGGCAGAGGCAGAAAGTAACACAAAACCAAGGAGACAGAGCAGTCACTGGGTCTTGGCTCAAGGAAGGGCCTTGCTACAGCTTTTTTTGGTTACAGAGATGGCCAAGAGGGGCTAGGTGAAGCAAATGCTGTCTATTTGATTTTGACAGGGAAGTAGCACTTTTGCAGTCCTTGTAAATAAATGCATTTCACTCAAAGAATCATCATCTTCTGTGGCCAGTTTCTCCCTTGGGTAGAAAGTACTTGTCAGGACCTGGATTTTGGACTCTGTGATTTATACGTGGAGTACAATTCTGTAAAGTCAGTTCCCTGCTTTTTCTGAAACACAGCTCCCAGTCTGTAGAGCTGAAATCAGTCCTTTTTTTGCTTTACTGAGCAGGAGTGATGATACATACATTAAGGACTGCAAGGCACTGTGGTAACTGGGGCCAATTAGCTGCTACCCGAGGGCAGTAGCTCCCAGATGTGGAATATCAGACAACTGCAAACCTACAGAACTGCTGGCAGATCACTCATTATTCTCCTCCAGAGACTTTTAATTGGGGAATTAACACACGGTATTTTTAGTGAGTGTCCTCAGAACATTTATCTTCTTCTGTGGCATGTCAGTCCCTCAGGGAGCACTATTTGGGAAGCAACCATTGCTCGAGGTGACAGAGAGGAGTTATCTCCTCTGGAATCCCTGTTGACATGACTGGTTGATACAGACAGTAGGCGAAAGATATGCTTGCCATAACTGCATTCCCAAACATGTGAATAACATTGAATAAATGAAAAAATCCCAGATACCACATAGGCTTATGACTCCAGCCTCGTGCTGGGGGTTTCTGAACTGAAGTTGGCTACAAACCTCTGCCACAAAGAAGACCAAAGGAAATGATATGCTGATTAATGTGAAATATCCTAGAATTAATGTGAAATATGCTAGAAGAGTCAGACGAGAGGGAGGTGATTTGTGGGCCAGCAGGCAACATTCAGCTGGGAAAGTCCTAGTGGTAGCCAAGATACCTAAAGATAGGCAAGAAGACTTCTCTTTGTTACATCTTACCTGATCAACACCATTAAATACTGGTAGGGCCAAGTTTCTAGATGCAGCTGGGAGAAAGGAATTTCTTAGGCCTTCTGTTCTTTTTGCTTCTAACACTTTTCCTGTGCAAGTTAAACCCTTCTGACCTGACTGCACTGATGAAATATCTGAGGCACTGCAGTTCCTTGCCTACGTGTAAAGAAAGCAGGAAGGAACCTTGGTAGGCGATGCATGCCTATATTTACTTATTATATTTTCTCTGAGTTTTAAGTGCTGAATTATTGGTGTTATGCTAATATAATCCATTTAAGCTCATGGAACAGTCTCTCATTTAAAGAGAAGTGATTTTGGCAATTTGCCAGCAGGCTAGCAGGATATTAATCAGACAATACCTAGGGACCAGCACCACTGTATTGCTTTTAATCTTTTGACCGATAAGGAAAACAGGAAGAAATCCATTTCCCTCCTTTCTTTGCTCAATGGGATAACCAGCTGGTACAGACTAGCTGCAGCTCAGCTCAATTTGGGAGTAAATATTTGGGTTTTAGCTGGGTAAATGAGAGAGCAGTGCTGCTTTCCCCCCCAGCTGTCATGCAGGCAGGTGCCATTCATGGTCACAGCGGGGCCCTGCAGGGCTTTGGATCCCCGAGTCATGTGTTAATAACAGAATGTCACCTTGCATGGGAGAAAGGTATAGCTTTGCTCAAATGTGCCTAGAAAGGAAAAGTTTGTTTGGCTGTGCCAGACAGTCATTTAAGGTGATGACCCCAGACAGTGTTCAGGACCAGAATTTCAGCCTGTACAGTGGCTGTGACAGAGCTGCCCCGGGGAGGAGAGGAGGAGGCTTCTAAAGAAGTGACTCCACTGAGCACTGAGCAGAGACCACACTGTGACTGGGGACAGTGGTTTATTTGTCCCCAGCTACAAACACATGGAGCAGAACAAGGAATGTGTTATATTTCCATGTCCTCACAGGACTACCCTTTGTAGCCAGTGGAGATGCCCTCCCTGAGCCTGCAGGCAGTCCTGCTCTGTGTGTGTGTCCTGTAGAAACCTTTGGGGACTCTTTGTTGGGGTTTAGACCTGGTCTTGCCTTGTTTCTGTGTGCTCAGATGAGGAACAAAAATGAATTACACAGATCTTTAAGGCAGATTCTGTATTTTTTTACACAGGCCGTTCTGACCAATAGCAAAAGACTGAAGAGTGAAAGCACTTTAATATTGCAGAGCACGTGGAGACAAGTGGATCAGTTCTCCTGCCTGAGTGTCCTTCTCTGAGACTCCTGGGGGGAAGAGTCCATCCCACAGATGCTCTTGGTGAGACCATTTGTTTCCCACAGGGGCATAGCCCATCAAATCAGCACTACCGGCTTGCTGCAGAAAGGGGGACCAGGAGTCTGGAGCAAACTAGTCCTGCAGCAGTCCTGAAAAAAGAGCAAGCCATCTAAAAAGAAAAGAGATCATTAAATTTCCTTTCCACGTGGTGAATGAAGAAGCTTTTACCTGCGGAAGAAAGGAAAAGTGTTCTTTTTGTTAGCTTCATCCAGAGAGAAAGAAAATCTTTGAGGTATTTTCTGGCACGTGGCTCCCGTTAGGTTTCAGCCAGCTGAGCTGTTCTCAAAAGCCCTGGAATGTAATTTCAGCAATAATCGATCAGCAGAAATGGAGGCAGTGAGGGTGTTCTGTTGCGCAGAAGTCCTGGGTGAAAACCAATACACTGTGGCTAAGAACACAAATTTAACAAATGTGAATCTGGAGAGCTGAATTCCTGGAACCTCTCTCTGCCCTGAACGATGGAAAACTGAAGCCATTTCTGGATGGGGGATGGTGCTTTTCAACTCCAATTTCAGTCAATTGACTCAAATTCATTTGTGAAGCTTTGGCACTGCTGCCGAAAAAATTTAATTTCCCGCCATTTTTTTAATTTATTGCTCAGAATGTGTAAGTACTAAATTAGACATAGAGCTTTTGGCGTTAGACAACATAATCCTTTTACCGCTGAATCATTCTGTTATATAGTGTTTTGACCGCTCTGTATGTGTGTGAAATTGCTCTCTAAAATGTATTACTTAAAACTGGTATTTGCCTGCTTTGGACAAATCTTTTAGAAAATTCTAAAAGGAAAACATGCAGAATAAAGAAACCTACTCTTTAGTCTGTTGGGTGGGAAACTCTTGAGTTCTGCATGGTTTCAAAGTGCTTTTGAAAGAGCTGAAATGGTTCGGTGTCATACTACAATGGTGTAATTTTTTTGTGGGCTAGTTAAATTATTTTCATGGGACAAAGAAATCCCTTACACAGTGTTGTATTTGCAAAGGAATGAGTAGTGTGCTTACATGGTTTTGGGATCATGGAAGCACGCTGGTCTGAACAAGCTGGGCTTGGTCCAGACCAGCACAAAATAATGACTGATGTTTTGATGAGAATTCAGTGATATGCAACAAGGGTTGATATTCTGCCACAACAAAGGGTAGATCCCAGCAGCGAAGCAAAAAAAAAGAACACAAAAAAAAAATAGAAAAAAAAAAGAGAGAAAAAAATGCAGCATTTTTTGAAGCGTTCTGCTTTTCTCAATCTCTCACTGAGATTAGAAGAGGGAACTTGAGGGCAGAGGTTGGTGTTTATGGAGCTGGAGGTATCTTATCTCTTCAGAGGGAAGAGGAGCTCTCAAGTCTGCTGAGAAGATTCCCATTGCCTTTCAGTCTTCGGACCAATCCGCATTTGAAAGAATTACTTTATTCCTACCTCTGGTAGCAAGTCCACTGAGAATTCTGTGAGAGAACTTGAAGTCATTCTGCTGGTACTTGTGGATATATTGCTCTGGAAAGAGAAGTTCCTGTTCTATGTTGCCTCCTAAGAACAAAAGTCCTCAAAAGATGTGGCACTCCATATGACGTGATTTGCTTACACTGTAATTTTCTTCTTCTGAACGAAACCAGGGAGGAATTACCTGTTGCATTTCAGGGAAGTTAGGTGATGTGCAGAGTGAATACGTCAAATAATGGTGTTCAAGTGTATAGCAATCAAGTCAACACCAATAAAAGTTTGCTGTCTTTCTAAAATGATCTTATACATTAGTGTCAAATGCTCTAGGACTTATAATGAAAGAAGACAGGATGTATTCAAGGCAATGAAATGAAGCTAATTAAAACGTCAGTTAACACAGCTTTAGAATGTTTGAAATAGACCTTTTAGTAAGATAGTGAGATCTTCATTAGAAGGCCACAAACTTAGCTTTTTAATAAAAAAATAATCCTAATAATTTTTTTGCATCGAGTCTGACCTCTGCTGCCTACAAATTTGGATTGATATATCAAAGTACATATTGCCTTTAATGTTCCTGTCAAACCTGAGCTGTGATGCATGGATTTATTCCCTACTTGGAGAGATGCTTCTGTGAAACTTGGCTAATAAAAACGTGACACAGCCGGTGACTGATGTCTGCTCTCTCAGGGTGTGTTAGCGTGGGACAAACACTGCACACACATCCTCTTCTTGACACTGAAAAATGAGACACATCTAGTAAAAAATATAATATATACTCTAATGGTCTTGCAGTGACCTTCTTGTTGTCTTCCTCCCTCCATACATACCTTTCTCACCTCTCAACTCCTTCCCTTCCTTCCCTTGTAGGCTCTGAGCCTGCAATTTATCTTGCAGTGAGGTCTCTGCTGCCTCTGAACGTGTCATACGCTTGCGCACAGGCCCTGGCAGGGTCTGGGTTTCCTCTGTGGGAGATCTCAGGCTGCCTTTTGCCAGCTTGGACCAAGAGCGGACAAAGAAAAAAGCTTTTCCTGGTAAAATAAAGATATACTTAAAAAATTGAAGCAAACCTCAGCAGCGAATCCAAATCCCAGTTCTAGCAACCTGGTAATTTGTCTGTGCCAGGCGTCAGCCCACTATTAGTCTTTTTCTGGATAGAGATGACAGAGCTCTGTTGACAAGCTGTAGGACTTATTTCAGGAGCTGGCACCTGGCTCCCTGGCACGTCCCCCTGACGGCTGTGTCACGCTCCTTGGAGCTGCCTTTGGCTCTGCAGAAGTTGCTGCCTGGCGCTCCCAGCCTGCCTGGTTGGGAACCTTGCAGTTTATTTCCATAATTACACGTCCGTACACCGCTGTCCCCAGGCCTGTCTAACGCTGAGCGGAGCTTGCCGTGCTGGCAGAATGGTTGTCCCAGCTCTCATGCACATGGAGAATGAGGGGAAGGCTTCTCACCCTTCCCCAGAGGGACTTTGGCCTCTCTCTTAGCCTCTGTCTCCTTCTGCATCCCTCTATTCCGATTCCCCTGAGCTGTTTACTCTCCTCCTTGCTCAGTGTCACAGGAGCACCGAGTGCCTCCCCAGGGTGTGAGTCTGCTCCGTCCCTTCCCACAAAAGGCCACGGCGTCTGATCTGGAGCTTTCCTGCTCCTGCTGCAAGAAAATATTTAGCATTTTAATATCTTTTCACATTTTTAGAAGTAATTTATGTATGAACATACACAGTGCTTAGTAATCATTTCTCAGATGAATGTGGAATTTTTCTAAAATTAAACTATCATTCTTTTCTCTTCACACTTGGCTGTCATATCTTTCTTAATGCAAATCAGTCATTGACTAGAGACACCTACTGTAAGAAGCTATTTTAGCTGTCTGATCGGTTATAAATTGATTTTAAAAGTGAAGACCATTTTGGGGAGATAAGCTGGGATTGGTAGGGAATGGAAAAAATAATTCAAGGGGGAAGTTTTTATTTGAATGTAAGTGACTATTTACCTCTATCTCAGAGCAAAGACTGTAATCCGAGGGTCCTATCTCTCTTTCCTCCTGCTTTAACTCTTAGACCACAAATCTCTCATCCTCCCTGGTCCTATGCAATGCAGAGCCCTTGAGGACCAGAGACGGGTACCCCAAGGAAAACATATTTCCCCTTTCAGTCTCCATTTGATACCAGGCCAAAGGAAAAGGGAACATTATCTCTGAAGGAGCCAGGCTACTCTTCTGCTCTGAAGCAAGTCCCTTAGCTCAGGAATGAAAAGAAATCCATTATAGTTAGTTTCAGAGAAACCTCTCTTCACTGCAGTATTTCCCCCTGCTATGCTTCAAGTGCTCTTCAGAGGGAATATTCCCATTTTACAGGCAAAGAAAATGGCTTTGCTAACACAGTAGTGGTCTGCACAAAGCAAGAGCAAAGCAGAGAAGGTTCACTGAATGCAACTTGGGAAGTTGGAAAAATGAGAACTGTTTTCTGGTTTTCTTTTTTCTGCTCTTTATTCTTCAGGGTCAGCTGTGATGTTGTCTGCTGGGGCTTGAACAAGGAGTTTAATTTTTAAGGCATGTCTGACTTTTCTCTTTGGAATTTTTTTTCTGTTGCTTGCACTGCTGGTTCTTGGTATATAATTAAAAGTGTGTAAACAGTGGCTGAGTTTTTAAATTAATTCAGTTTGAGTGAACATGCTTACTAACTTCAAGGTTTGCATGCTGTGCCTACAGAAACAATAGTTATCCTGGCATAAATATTGGGCAAGAGTAAATTTTGAAGCCACACAGATAAATAAACATAGAAAGCAGCTACCTACAAGTACTTCAGTGCTTTCCTGATTTGTTAAACCATTTCTTTTTCCCTAGCAAATTACAGCTATGCAACACTATTCAGATTTTGATTATTTATGATCAGTCCACCTTGTCAAAGCTTCTGAATACTGTTAGTCAAATGCATTTGAATAAACAAATGCATGTAACGGTTGCAACATGTTTATAGATATTCAGAGAGCAGAAAAGGAACCTAATAAATCAAATCAATTACAAATCGCCTGTTCCTTGCACAGCTCTATTGTCCCCTGAATGCTTGTAACTGGGAGCTCAGAGCCAAATATTCTTTCTTACTTTTGTGAAGTTTAAAGGGACATGCTTTTTTAGTGTCTAGGCTTGCGGTTTCTCAGACGTGTACAGGATTTTCTAACACGCTCCATTTAATGTAAAATTCAGGGCAGTTGTCATAATCCTTCTTGAGTTAGAAACAGAGTCCTGGATCAGATTGCAGTTTTGGAGTGAGGCCAACTGCTAAAGAAAGTGATTCTTCTGCCCCTCACCTTTCACGTATTAAAAGACACCCCTAACTTGGCTTCCAAGGAAGCTCCCCAGGAACCCAGCGCTGCAGCTGCATCAGTGGGAAGGTGCGATGCCTCTGGCAAGGCTGTGTGGCACAGCCTGCAGTCACCCTGTCCTACCACCCCAAAAAGGGTGGTAGGACCCACACCCTCATTCCTTCTGAGAGCTCTTCACATCAGCTGAACTCAAAGCCTTGTGCCATCTGTTTGCATCTTTGTTGCAACCTGTGAGAATCTGTGCCATTAAGAATTCGGCAGCAGTGCCTCAGCTACAAGTAAACGCAAATACACGACTTCAGTATAATGGCAAAGGAGCAGCTGCAGCCTAAGGGCCCGTCTCCCACTGTTCTGTTTTGTAGCAACAACCAGTGGGATGAGGAGGGCTGGCCCTGCTGGTTTCCCCTGACTCAGGAGACTGATGTGCCGTTTACATCCAGAGATGAAAGGATGACCTTGGTCCGTAGCTGTGCATTCTACTGTGAGGCAGGAGCCAAAATACTGCTGCAGCCCACACCCTTGGGGCACAGCATGGTCAGCTGTGCCACTTCCAGACTTTCCATGACCCTGCTGTCAGGCAGGTTGAGACTGTCTCGTGGGTAGCCTGTGTGCACAGGATGCCTCTAGACTGCGCAGTACTGCAAAGCACTTGAGCTCTCACGTGTGTCTTCCATGACAGGACTGCTCTTGTGTGGCCACCTCTCCTTCAGGATCTTGCTCCTTCTGTCTTGGGAGAACATGACATACGCTGTGAACGTGCTTCTTGTGAGCTGGGACCTTAAAAACCTTGTGCACGGAGGTCTGCCAAGGCACCTGCCTGCAGCCTCCTCTGCCTGGCTCGGCTGAATGGTTTGAGCTGATGGTTTGGAACGGTTGGAGTCCTCGGGTCACACGTGGCACTGTTCCATGCTCTGCCTGACCTCTGCCTCTCTGCCACTGATTTATTCTTGGCTGATAATTCGGAGACTGGGAAATCCGTGTGACTGCAGCGATGGGTCTGCAACTCCAGTTTGTTTGCTGCAGCCAGGCCCTCACACAGACACGCACACACACACACACACATATACACATACACATGCACACAGTGGTCTCTCCAGGAGCTTGTGCAGATACTGGCCAGGCCAGTATCTGACTACCAGACCCATGGTCTCTCTCTGGTATCCGGCCCTTGACCTATGGTCTCCCTGACTGGCTCCCAGACCCCTTATCCTACATGCAGTCTTGCAGGACTGATCTTCCCTAGGGAAACACACACAGACAAACACACACTGGTTTCTCCAGTTACTGGCATCCAGACTCATGGCCCCTCTGATCCATTGCTTGAATCCAGCTGCTGCATGCACACAGAACAGGGTCCCTCATCCAGAAAAGAAGTCAAAAATGCAGTTTAACAAGAAGACTGTGGCAAACGGGGCATGACCAATAAAGCACACTGACCAGCAACATGTTTACACGCACTTATCTCTGTATTTTCCACACCTGTTCCTTCACAAGCAAACTTCATCTTCCTGTTCTCATCTTTGGTCTTTACCCTTAATATCCCGTAGGTATCACACATTCCCATCAACCCCTTAAAGACATTCTGCAGTAAGTTTTACACCATTCCTCAAATGCCCATCCCATAATGAGCCCTGAACACCTGCAGGCAATAACCCTGCTCAGTCTGCAAGGCTGTCTGGTGAGAGCAACTCCTGCAGACTCCTCCAACACCCAGACTGTGTTCTCTGCTGAGGTCCCTGGGAATATCCAGGACCAGGTGCTATAGGGCTTCCTCTGCTTGGTACTGTCCTCTGCCCATCTCCAGGCCTTTGTGTTCATGGTGATTATCCCTTCTTCACATAAACCAACAGTTCCCACCACTGTACACGTGGATGGCCCTCAGAAGAGTAATCTCTGAGTTTATAACATCGAGTGTCAGCAGATCCACAGTTTGTTCTTCAGAAATTCCATGACTTCTGTGCTCATGTGATAGAATTCTTCAGTTAATATGGTTTTTACAGTCACATCTGGAAGAAATAATTTCCTAAAGCTCATTTACTGTTATTTTTTAGGAAGTCACGTTATGAGGATAATGAAGAATGTGAGCTGCATTTAAATACTAAGCAGGCTGGGGCATCATGTTCCTCATTCAGTAACTCAGAAGAGGAAGACAACCCTTGAATCCTGGTGGACAACCTACTATGGACTTCTCAGTAAGATGTTGTGCTGTTACTTCCCTCTGTGTGCAGGACATGGCTTGTGAGAATGTTGAGAGCCTTCAGGAGGTGACTGGGGAGGATACTTGATACTGTGTAAATGTAGCTGCTGTTCTGTTGCCGTTTGTAAAACTATATCCAGAAAATGTAAGGCTATATGCAGAAAACCTGTAATTTATTGCTGTGAGATGTAAACAGGGGACACTCGATGTCAGGGACAACCTGCAGGGTTAGGGATGGGATGGATCCTCTCAGGCTGCAGATGAGCAGAGCACAGCAGAGCACAGCAGGGGTGTAGTGCGTGCAGGGGAGCACCTGGTAAAGACATTCATTTGTTGCCCAATTAAAAGCAATCCAGCAGTAAATGACTGTTGTGCAAACCACCTGCCCTCTGCCATCTCCCTTGCAATAGGCAGGGATATGAGGTACCAACAACTCTGGAAATATTGAAGCTGCCCCTATAAATGTTTTTGATTAAACTCTGTGCAAAGACCATGTGCATAAATGCACAGGGTACACAGAAACACACCCAGGATGGTGACTTCAAAACCATTTGCAATCTTCCGTTTACTCTTGGCAAACATTTCCAGGAGACATGTTTGTGAGGAATATATGTAGAATTTGGCACCATAGCTTGAGGCTTTATCCAGCAGCTGCTGGAGGGATGGCATAATACCTGTTCTGCCAGGCTTGACACAGTTAGAGATGAAGCACCTCTTTAGATTAGTATGGAATTAATTCCTTTCTTGGCTACAAAATAGTTGTATTTGATGTTGCCCACTTGGAATTGCTTGAATGGATCAACAATGTTTTTGATAATATCTGCCAAGAACATTGACTGAGTTTTTTACAATTACTCATTTTTATACATCATGCATCAATTTAGAGTATAAGGCAGATAAGGAAAAGGTGTTGAAAATGGAAACCTAATAGTGTTTTGTATTTCTTACATTCATGTAATATGCTGGAATGAACGTAATTGTCTGGAGAAGCAGACCAGATGTGATCCTAAAATTTATTCAAAACTTTGATTATCTGGACTTTTTTTGTGTATCAAACTGCTTTGCAAGACTAATTAGCCAGCCAGCTGCCAGAGACATTTTAAAAATGTCTGATACTTACTAAAAGCCAGAGGCTGGTGAGGAATACCGTGGTGCATCCAGTACAAGCACATGGTCCACGGTTGTGGATACTGTTTGCAAGACTCAGTAGTCAATTCAATTGAATAAGTCACTCCTCCTCCAATTCTTGTTCAAAGACAGAGAAAAATGTGTTTGGAAAGTAAATCATATAATTGTCTGGAGTACAGGCACACATCTCTACTTCAAGCTAACCAGCAACCCCTGTGACAAACTCAGCTTCTCAAACTTTGCAGTGAGGAGGCAGGTGCAAAAATGATTTTGCTTGTTCTCTCAGTTTGGAATGGTGGATAAAAACAGTTATAATCACTGCTAAAAAATGGTCTTTTTTCGAGTTCAGCAAATTTATTTCTTGTCACTGCACTGGAAAATTGGAACATAGGCCTGGGAAAGATTCACTTAGAATAATAAAGTATATGTTGGCTTGGTACTTGCATATGTACAAGTCACCAGGTGTCTGCATGCCTTTCAGAGAGGCAACACTGTTGATGTTTTTAAAGACAGAGGAGTTCTAGAAACTTGAAACCTATGGAAAGAGAGTACATTTAACAGAATTTTGATGAGCGTGGGCAAACATGGGAGCTTTCATCACAGCTTTCAAAAACTGTAGGAATTCTTGAGTCATCTGTGTACCCCGGAAATTGCATCAGCAGATATCAATGACTGCTATTTGCAAGTCTGTTGTAACAAATGGGGTGTAACAGGTCCTTCTTAGCTTCTGACATGTGAAAAATATTTACTCCAGCTTGAACTGAAAATATTCTGCCAGGCACAAGATTGGAAATAGTCCTTGCAACAGTTGTGCCACTGTCACCTGTCTTAACACTGAATGGTTGGATAAATGATAAATAAAACAGGGAGTGCCTGGACTAGAGCATCCTCTGCAATGGCTCTTAACAAATACAGTTGCACCCTTCACTGCCAAGGCAAGGACTCTTTGTACCTTCATTATGAACTCAAGTGGAAAAAAATACAGAAGGTGCAAACCTGAGGATGCAGTTGAAATACAAATTATCTAGAGCAAGATGGAGCTCAGAATAACTGCACTGAAGGTGGAGATGGGAAAAATAGAGTGGGAATTAAGTGAAATATGTAGGGGGGTTTTTGTATATGTAAGCAATGAATTTTATGTGGTAGTCTCTTATATCTTTTAAGAATTTCTTTTGAGATATACATTTGAAAACTAAGGAAGTAATAAAAGTATGACCAAATGAACTGATGCTGCCATTAGGTACATTATCACGATGAGTAAGCCATCACTTAGGAAAGTTTATATCTAGAGGAAATCTACAAATAAAATTACCATCAAAACAAGAACTTTATTATTTGCCATGACACTGAAAATGGCTGAAGTTTCTTACCTTGGTTCAGGATTAAACTTTATATCCTTTCTGTCATCAAAGGAGCTGAGTCTGCTGGCCTTTGAGGGAGGGCTAACACAGGCTCTTTAGCCATTACTTTTTTTGTGGCAGGCCTATTTGAAGCTTCTGATGTATATTTTTGTTGTTCGAGCTGTGTTATTTGCCTTATTTCTGCTAGCTGGTACCTGGAATTTTATTACAATTTCTTGCAAATAATGCCCACATTATATATAATTGGCATAGGTGAAATAGATGTAGAGTTAATAAAAGTAACAGAAATGTAAATAGCAATAGTATAAAAAGATAGCTACTATTGATTTACATTTCTAAAGGGTAATTGCATTTCCAAAATAATTAGAGTAATAAAATTGTGGTTGTATCCTGAAACATTTTTTAAATATAAATTTTATCTCTAGACTTTCATCTGCCCCTGTTTCCAGCTGAAATAGTGCAACATAGAAGTTGATTAGAATTCTCTAACAGTGAACCTACAGGTTGAATCCTGTTGTTATATTCTATTTTATTGAATAGTAAAGTGATGAACAATGCAGGTAATACTGAAAAGAGCAATATTCCTTTATTTAATTTTTCAGTTTAAAGTTAAGAACATTTTGGTTAATGGAAGGTGAAAATGGCATTAAGGAAGTTATTATTTATTGGTGATTTATACAGCAGTGAGATTGTATTGTAAAGCACTGAGTTAGAAAAATTGACATGATAAGTCTCCTTAACTCTCAGACATTGGAGAATTGCCCTTGGTTCTTGTTGAATAATACATATTGGCTGATATAAACAAGGTACAAAGTGTGTATAGATTCATTTAGAACTCCCGGGTGGGAAAATTTGAGTAGGTTTTCAATAAAGAGTCTATTATCCCTTGGTAACTGAGAACATTACATATGAAAACTATGGCATTTAAAATGAGTAATCTTATATCCAGACAGTGTTGGCTGACAATGCCATATTCTCCTTTTTGAGCTAATCATAGCCTTTAATTACCAGATATCTTTTTTTAATGGTAGCCATTTCTCAGATGCTCTAGTTAGGTGTTTGCCTAGCAGTGACAAAAATTTAGCAAGTTCCTATTAGCGGTACGGTGATGTTTTATAGCTCAAATACTAGAATAAGGAAAAATCTACCCCTTGTTGGTCACACTGTGTCAGCATTTGTAAGATAACTCATCTAGCAGACTGTACATTCCCCAGGGCAAAGACTTTTATGTTTATATTTGTAATCTGCCATTCAGACCAATGGGACATTGTAGTCCGTAAACAACAGTAGCTGAATGCCAGTTAATTTCAGATTATAGGCTGAATGAGACATTCAGACTGTAATTTTGCTTTCTAGGTATGGTTATCTAAGGCTTTATACAGCAATTTCACTAGAGTAGCAAAAATTTTCATGTGATCCCATGCAGGAAAAATATCCACAATCATTCCAAACCAAATGCCTGTGAGGACTTCTTAGATCTTTCATTTGTGCTGTTGTTTTATTCTGACAAACCTAATCAACACATTAATCCAACAACTAAAAAACTCATTATTTTTCATAAAATCTTACATAAAAGAAAAGGTTTTTAATAGTCTGCATCAGCAACACATATTATCTAGCGTGGAGGCAGTTCTGTTTTATCAGAAAAGGAGACATATTTCTGTGACAATAGTTTAATCTATTTCCAAAACACATCAATATAAAGGATAGTGAAAGTCTGAAGATGAAGATAATGACAGTTGCTGAAGCTCAGAATGCCAGAACTTTTAGTGCTGAAAGCCTCTAACTCTTTAGGAGTGTCACATGAAGGTGTCTACCAGAATGAAACTAATGAGAAGTCATATTTTCAGTATTTTATTCCCATTTTTATTATTTTTAAATACTACGCTCTTTGATTATGGCAGCAGCTGTTGGCAGTACTGTACAATATGTGTCCGCACAAAATGTGTTCTCTCACATTTTGTTCTGCAGAGAGTGAGACTTGGATTTATTTTTATTTAAAACTGAAGAAAGTATTTTATAGGATGTTCAATAACTGGAATTCTTAAAAAGTCACCTTACAAGTCTTGGGGAAGGGTCACAGTTCAAGTGCACCATTCAATGTCAAGGGAAATGTAGATTCTTCCTTTCCCTCTTTCTCTTTTCTCAGTGATGTAGAGATATTTTTAAACAAGAATAAGTGACAGACAATCACGTGTATTTTACAGCTTGCTCACACATTAGTCAAACATCTGCCATACAGTAATACTGTGACATGAACTGCAGTCGACTAAGGATTGTTCCTAACAGAAAAATTGATAGATTTATTGAAGAAACACGCAGAAGATGCAAACTTCTTTCTGACCCTGTCTGTTTTCTTCCTTCATCTCTTATTTTGTACATGAATATACATATACATATGTATATATATACACACACACACATACACATACTATGCCCCCCAGGACAAAAGCTGAAATGAAATAACACTAATGTAGGGATATGGACTCTGGGCAATATTAAAAAAAAACACATACATGCCTGTGAAATCCAGATCCCCTTTTCCAGTGAGATCTGGGGAATGCCAAGTGACTTAAAGATAACATTTAGGCTTTGCTGGCCTGTGTGCCCTCATCTGAGCATGATGCCATTTCAACAGCAGTTCCACTCCTCCCTGCTGACCCTCCTTTGTCCCTCCTCTTTACTGTCACCCTCTGTCTTGCTGCCAACAAAAATGTCTAATGATCTGAAAAATAATCTGAACTAGCTCTTTCCATCTGGATCTGTTCCGTGACGTGTCTCCCAGGGTGACCACACACAGCTGTGCTGCCATGGGCATATGAGAGGGAATGATTTTAGCTGGGTAAAGTCGATCTGCCACTGTCTGTGAGACCATGGCCTCAGCCATTTCTACCATTTTTCTCCTTAATCTCACTCCAGCAATTAACCTAATCATCAGCTACTGGCACTCTTGAGCAGCTTTTGACATCCACAGATTCCTCTGGGAGTCAGGAAGCAGAAGCAGAGGCAGAATCAGGCCGCCCCTTTCAGGAGGTGGTGTGCTCTGTGAAGGAGGTTTTTCAACTGGAGTACGAGCAGGAAGGTTTGTGCAGAACAGAGAATATCAATGCTGTGCTCTTCCATATAATGGGTAGCAATATTTTGCCCCTCAGAGTTTCCTGGGCTGGTGGCTTCCCATGCTGGATATGGGCTGGAAAAGCTCTGTGCTTTGCCCCTTATGCAGTTTGAAGTTTCATGGTCCCTGTCAACATGTCTGAGACATGGCCATTTCTGGATCTTACACCTTCAGACAATTCCTTCTCTCTATGCCGTGTGAGGTGGAGGATCCCCAGTGTAAAGGACGAGAACCACACAGTGAGCATACTGACAGCATGTCTCTTCTGGTCAAGATGGGTGTACAAATCTCCCAGCTAGCCCTGACCCAAGTTGATAAAGGGTGTTGTGCCTATTTTTTCACCATGGCATCATCACCCTGAACCCAAGCTGTGCATTCCTTCTTCCTTTTCTGATGTGCAAAACACCCAGTTGTGAACAGTCCCTTGAATATAAATTCATCATGTGAGATCTCTCCAGAACTGGCAGCTGAACACCCCACTTACCCTGCCATACCTCTCCTGTTCTCCTGTGTCCTGCACATGGCCTGTGCTGGTGGCTGCAGGGACCAGTGGTGCTGGGCCCTCCTTGGGTGGCAGAAAGCTGTTGTTTGTCATTCTCCAAGCTTGGTTGCTGTGCTGGAGCTAGCTGGTGAGACCAGCCTGCATTTTACCTCCCAGAAACCCAACTGGAGCAGGAGCCCTGACTGATTTGTCAGCTTGGAGTCACTGCTAAGTCTGAGGTGACCCAAGAAATCTTCAGAATCCCTTTGGGGACTAGCTTGCAGCTGAATGGCAGCCTTGAACATGCTGTTAGCATATAAATGACAGTCTTAGGTGAGCAAAGTGATCAATTGATATCAAAATGTCTTTAACAATAAGTTATCACTTCTTCCTGGTGAAAGCCAAGAGTCAAAGGTGGAATTTCTGTCACGGAAGAAAAGATAAGGCCAGAGACTGCCCACTGGAACAGCTATTGGCTCACGGAGGGATGTAAAATATATTTTCCCCACCTGCTCAGTTTCCTCCAAGTCAATGAAATTAGAATCTGACCATTTTGTCCTGGTAACCTTTGAAAAGGAGTCAGGCTTGCCAAAAACCTCTGCTAATATACCAAAGGAAAAGGAAGCAAGTTGTAACAGGTTTAGGATCCAATAGTAACATTCTGTTGCACACATCTAAAACACAGTGGAGGGAACACAGTGCTGCTTTGGAGTGTGCCTAGTGACATGAATCACGATATTAGCTCAATATTTGCCCAAAAAGAGTAAATCACCAGGATTCAGGCAGCCTAACTTTGTTTATAAGAGCTGCACAAGGAAATATGTATACTGCAGCCTTGTTTCTCTTAATTGTCCAAGTTAGGTTTTCCCTATACACCAAGTAATTTTTGGTGTTCTTTTCCTTCTTTTTGAAGAAGAAAATTGCATAAATAACATGATAATGAAAGAAACGCTGCACCTCAGAGAGAACAAAACATTGGCAGCATAACCAAATTTGACATTATCATAGATTAGGGTTTGCAACACTGACAGTAATAAGCAACGGATCTATTTCATGTAAGTTTGGCATGAGACATCAAAAAAAGTGTTGGCTGGTCCCTGGTAAATCTGTCTCAAGAAGAGTTTGGTCAGTCTGGTGAAGATCAGGTGGAGTTCTGCGAGTCAGTCGACTGACTCTGAAAAGTGGAGTGTGGAGTGAGTCAGCAAGTTGTTGGCTTCGTGGCATTGGGAGAGAAGGTGAGGGGTTTCTGTTGCCTGTGTGAAGGCCCTTTGGTAACTTGTGACCCTCTTGGACACTTCAAACTGAATCTGAGAAGGCACAAATTTTCCAGCAATCCTCATTTATCAATTCCAGTTGGCGGGTGGATAAAGGACAGAGGTTTTCTTCATGACATATCTGAACAAATTAGTGCTCAGTGTCAGTTTTGGCAGCCCCACAGCTGGTCAGGTGGCAGGTGCCTTCTGGCAGACCAGCTCTACAAACTGTGCTTCCAACCTAGTCCCAGTGTTGTCTCCTGCCCAAGTGACAAGATGGAAAAGAGTAGCAAGGGCATGAAGGAGAAATGAGTCAAGTCACCAGAAAGCCTGGGAGATGTGAAGGTAAATGGAGACATTACAAGGTAAAATATTACAGGGACATGGAGGGTACGATGAAAGGACCAAGGGGACATGTGGTGAACTTATGATGCCAGAAGCAGAGAGATGTTATTTGGGGTTAAGAAGGAAAGCTTTGGGACACTGAACTGCAGGAAATCAAGGTTCAGTAGTTCTGCACCTCAGGGAACAACTTGTCTTCAGAGCTTGACAGTATTGCATTGTGGTTAAATGTGTCTGGAGGGATTGGTTTATTGCTAGCATGATATATGGATCCCTTACAGATACTTATCTTGCAGGTTGTGAAGGGGTTCAGCTAGCAATGGGAGGCTATAAATGGGGGAGGAGAAGGATGTCAAGCTTAACAGTGAGGAGGAAGGAAAACTGAAATAATAAATATTGATTTGGAGTATGTCACTTATTATCTCTGACTGAACAGGAAAACGTTATAATAATGTGATATTTATGTGAACCATAAATTATCCACGTCAAGCTCTTCTGCATTGGTGTTGACTAATCAACGAACCATTCTGGGGGTGGTTGGCTTTACTATTCATTCAACAGCTTGGGTTTGTTATCGTATTTCATTGTATTTCTGTAGGCTGCACATTTTTATTTGTTTATAGAGATTTGTGGGATGCATGCCCTGGACTCAGAGAAATCACTTTTACCAGATGGTTTGAGTCAGTAAGAGACTTGTCCTGATTTCAGTGATCCTTCGACCTGTTCCCTATTGCACCAGGTTGTAAAACTGAAGAGACATAAGTAAATCCTGATGATAACAGGCATTTTACTAAGTTAAAACCTTTCATGTGGGTTTTGACCATATATATACTGAAAGTGAGTTGTAAAGCGAAGCCAAGCATTGGACATGCAAATTGAATGCTGCATTAACCTGTTGGTGAGAAGCACTCAGAATAACAGATGTAATTTTTGTACCTGAAATTTATTTGGACTTCATCCCTCTCTGACATCACTTTTGTCGGTGCCCAGGGAATTTGTGTATGGACAAACCTAATGAATTTGCTGTTACTATGGGTACATGTGAAACACTTCCAAGAGAGGATGTTGGCAGGAAAGCAGGGTGGTGTCCATGACCTACAGCTTCTTCCCAAGAAACCTGAAACAGCATTGGAACAAAAATGAAAGCGTGGGTTGCACCAGGAGGTTGCAACTCTGTAGAGGACACAGGTTGTTTGCTACATGGTGCCACACAGGGTGTGTGTGGGGGAGTTGTGCCCACTCCATTACTGTCTCCTTTCTGGGACCTGTGGGCTTCATCTCCTCACGTGCTCCCCCAAGAAATGGCCAACTGGTGATAAAGAAAAGTTAGCAAATTGACACCACAAAATTGACACCACCTCCACAAAACCTCTGCTAATAGAGATGCAAAATGGGCTCTGACCCAATCTGTCCTTGCCCAACCACCAAAGTCTCAAACCAGGAGCTTCCCTTTAACAGGGGGTGTCCACTTCTCCTGGACATGCAGCTCAGGACTGCATTTCTCCACATTCAGATTGAAGTGCTAAAGTTTCAAGACACAGGATTACATGTTCAGACATTTCATTGCTTCAAATGCATTACAAAGCCATGCTATTTTTGCTTGTAATGTGTTCTTCATAAGGAACAACATGAAAAGAAAAGTAAGATTTATTGCCCAAAAAACATTCCCCAAGGGAAAAAAAATATTAACGTGGCAACTTGTGATTCTTAAAATGTAGATCAGATGGAGGAAATGTTAGTGATGGTATGAATACCAAGTTTTTCCCGTTCCGGAGTCAAGAAGGAAAAGTCATCCAAAGAGCCAGTGCAGATGTTCACCACGTGGTCACATGTTTTTTTCTGTGATCTGTTGAACAGATCATATAGCTAGGACCAATACTTCCAGACTTAATCAGATGTCAGGGCCTTAGTTGCATATATTGAAGATGATATATTAAAGTTACTTGTGTGTCTTAGAGTGTTATTTCGTGCCACTTGCAGAAGGACATAGTGGGTTTAGGGTACATCTATGTCAGTATTTATTTATATGCAAGCCATCCAGATGCATTTTTGTCCCATTTCCATTTTTTTGGAAAAGCTTTGCTCAGGTTCAGCAATTATAGTGCCATTCTGAGTCTAACCAAGTCTGTTAAAATTTGGGATATTTTCTGATTTTGGTAGCTTTTCTGTCCTGTTATGGGCAACAGACTGACTGAAGGATGCACCTTCACCTACTCACAACCTGTGACCTGAAGGAGGATTTCCTTTCACATTTTCCACTTTAAAATTGCACTTTTGTTTATTCAGCATAGGTTGTGAGGCTCAGGCCATCTCAACTCTGTGCAAAGTATACGGAAGCTGAGAAAGTACATTCACTTGTACTTGAGTTACCTGAATCGTGCAAGTAAAGTCCTGAATTGTGCAGGGGCAGTATATGACTCCTGCAGGCCCCTCTCCCAGGCGGAGTCTGGCAACAGATCCATGACCAGGCACCAGCCCAAACCTGAGAGGACGTGAATCCTTCCCTCTGGTAGTGGAAAACACTGCTGGCACAGCAGAAATCAGCTATTGTATCTGTGTGCACAGGAGGGGAACACAGACAAAGATCAAAGCCAATTTACTGGTGCAAAGTCGGATCGCATCATTAGCAGTAAAAAAAGGGATGTTTTCTTTTATTATAAACCATTTTTTTGTGTCTGTGACATTCCATTTTTACTATTTCTTCTCTCAAATTTGTAAATTTTTAAATTTTTTTCATTCTGTTTACTGTGAAATTGTGTGCATGTGAATCTGTCTTATGGTGTAGTTTGCATATATCGTGTTGCATGGGCCAAGGAATGTGCTGGTTGAAGACTTTGAATGCGAAACACATTTGAAGGGTTTGATTTTGCAAGATGTGTGAAAATCAGATCCCTGTAAAGTTCCACGTGTTAGATGTCTAAAGATGAGGGCACGCAGAATCAGCAACCACCTGAATATGTATTTCTCCTTATCAGATTTCCTCAGTTAAGAGGAGGAACTGCAAGAGGTAAATTATGGGGTTTAAGTTATTTTCCTTTATTAAAGTATTGCTGCTCTGAGCAGTCAGGAGGAGTTGTTTCTACGGATGCTCTTTGCTGTTGGGACTCCAATGCAAATAACCAGTGTCTGCCACAGTCGGGATTTTTTCTGAATGTTGTTCTGGCTGACATTACACGGCTTTTTAAAAGGAATTTTCATAAACTTTTAAAACACCAAAGGCTGATTGCTTTGAAATTTTAACAGTGTCAAATATTTCTTCGAAAGTGGGGACAGTAAAATGAAAGCTGAACAGGCACCTCTGCCCACACAAGCAAATTCTTTTTTGCATTTTCAAGTGTTTCTGCTGCTGGTTGCTATTGAAACTTTGAAAAGTCTTTTTAGTGCTTGAAGTGTGACACAAAAGAGGGACTGTTTCATTTTTCTTTTTCAAAGATGAGGAAATTTCAAAATTATTGAAGGCAATAAAAAGGAAAATGAAAAGGAAAACTAGAACAATTTTGATGTTATCAATTTTACAGCATCCGTGTGAAAAGGAAAGTGGAAAAAAGCAGAAAGACTCTCTCTGTGTGTGTATCTTGATTTTGTCAGGTTTCACATTTGAGTTTTTTTTCCAAAGATTCTGATTTACAGTAGAAGTAATTTTTCTTTGAAATCTAAATTTTAATTTTCAGGCAGTTTTGAGAATAAATCTGACTGGTTTTTTTGGAAAAAAAGAATCCCTTCTATATATGAATTGCCTTTTGCTGTCTAAAGAGTTCTACTTTTGGACAGCTAAATTAGAAATAACGAATAATATGTTAATTTATTACATGTCTTTGATTCCAACAATCCTCCCTCCCTGAGTTATGAGAGAAAATTAACTAAACTTGCTTGCTGGAAATAATTATCTTGTGCCTATTCCTGTAAGCCAAGACCATCATCTGCAAACATGAATAAAACTATTAATGTTGCACGCACTGAATTTCAAGGAAATTTCTTGCAAAGTGTAAAACTGATCATATGAAAATATGTTTGCAGGTTGAGACTGTTTTCTCCCCCAAACATATAATGCAGTTTCCACGTGGTAGCTATCTGATATTATATCTGTTTTTGTTTTAACACAATGAATACTCAGCAGCAGAGTAATACTGCTCACTGCCTTTTCCTTCTAATATTGTTCGTGGCAAAAATCCAATTTATAAAGTGCAAATAATCATTATTTCCAATAGGCTGAGGATCTTTCCTGGCAAGAGCATAACCAATGCCTTCTACTCCTACTTATGTCATTCATGATATTCCAGTGATGTGACATAGCATACAAAATCCATTACCCATAGAAGGATTGTGGGAAGGGGGGAAGAGGGGAGAGGAGAAAACGGGGAATGTACCTGGTGCTGCGAGGCACAGGGAATTAAAAGCAAAAAGCAAAGTAGGTGGAAAAAAATAACAACGAGGAAGCTTAATACATTGAAGAAGTACGGAGGGCTTGTGGACCTGGGGAAGCACTGAAATTGGTGGCTTAGTGGCATTGTTCAGTCCCCACATCATTGTGGGGGAGTTAACTGTTGTTAAACAGCACTTTTATGAGGGGTTTGCCATAGTCCCAAGCCCTTCCCCAGGCGCTTTTGAGGTACAAAGAAAGGACTTTAGCAGCAATCCCTTTTTTCACCTGGAAGCCTGAGGAGACTCCGTGCCAAGCAGAGCTCCTCAATTGTCTTTTGCAAAAAGACTCCAGCAGGATGCTAAAGCAAGAGCATGTTTTCATCACCGACTTTGCGAATGGGAGTGACTCATGTGCCATCTGTTTTGTCCCTCCACCGATCATATGCGCTCCCTGTTTGTGCTGGTTAATGCATTTGCCATCTATTAAAGGGAGAGGAAACTTTGGAACAGTCAAAACAAACACGCCTGAGAAAGGCTGAAGTTTTGAAAGGGGCTGCCTGGAAAGCCACTGCCACTCTCTCACTTCCCACTGAAACACGAGGTTCTGGGACAAGAACATGCCAGGTGACAACCCACTGAACTCTTGACAGCGGGGCAGGGGTTTCTCAGTGTCTGAGGGATGTCTGATTATACGAAGAAGAGACTGACAGAGTGCACTAAATGCTCCATGTCATGCCTGGGCTGGCAAACCCTGCTCCTCTGTGTCCATTGTTACAGCTCTGTGGTAGGCAGGAAGGGCAATCCTGCTTCAGAGTCTGAGGGGGACTTTTCAGCCTGGAGGGAAAAGGACTGAGTGGGAGCTATGACAGTGTGGATTTGTGAGCAGTAAAGAGAAGGGGAGCAGGGATTGCTCCAAATTGTGTGAAGGAGACCATTCAACCATTGTAAAAACTGGGAGGGAGGGGAACAATACATGAAAAGGGGAAGTTGACATGTTCAGAAAAGCCGAGGAGCCATTCAATATTTGTCTGAATGGTGGGACTTGCTGCAGGACGCTGAAATCTTACCTGGGGCTTCAAGGTGCTTGAATAAATGAATGGAAAAAAATTTCCATCAAGAGCACTAAGATACAATGACAGCACCTCCGGCTCATTCTGGAGCGTAAACTCTGCGTGATGTTGGCACTAAAACTTGGACTCCAAATTACTAAGCCTTGTAACAGACTCAAAAGACTGATGCCAGAATAAACTGGAAAATTGGATTATTGGTCCCTTGGTCATGCAGGGGCTGAAATTTTGCCACACTCTTCCTCTGAGATTATGGTGTTCAGTTAAAGAGCCCACCAAGACGGCAATAGCCCCATCTGAGGAGAAGGGCTATGCGGGGGAGTAGCCAAAACACGGCACATTACACCCGTTTCCTGAGTACTAAGATCACCATAATATGCTGATGACAGTGCTTTCTAACAGGACATTAATAGATGGTATAATTGGAGGAAAATCAGCAACAACTTGAGCTCTTCTTAAGCCTAACATCATGACAGCAGGCAAAAAGTATAAGCAGGGCCAAGGAATGACTTACTAGAGCACAGCCTGTTCAAGGAGCAGACTTCCCTCAACAAACACCATCTTTCCCTCAGTGCCTTCCTGTCACGCTCTTGTACATCATCCCTTCCTGGTTTTAAGATTTTTATATACAAGTATATTGTGGTAGAAGTGCAAGACATGCTGTGCAAATGTGTTAAAAATATATCTTGGTTTTCCTGTCGTTTCAGGTCCTCCTCAGTGGGCAGCCTGACTTGGTCACATACAACACCCCACAAAGAGCTCACGGGTTTGGTGACGTAGTTTCATCCTCCCAGCTCAAGCCTAGACATGAGCCAGGATGTGTCACTGTCTTGCTCTAACTGGTTTATGTTTCTCCTTAATCAGTGAAAATGTTACCTAGCTAAATGGGAATGAGGAACAAACTGTACCTATCACCAGAAAAGCTCCCTCGAAAACAGTTTCCAAACATATGCATGAGGTAATGAGCCTGTTTCCCTGACTATGTGTCACAGCACTCTGTGCTATTCTGGTTGTGTTTCACAAGCTGGCATTGCATTTTATTACTCTCTCTCCTGGTCTGCTCTGAGTCAGTCAGTCTGCACAGTCTCAGGCTCCTCTTGTGAGAAACCACAGCTACGCTGGGCAGCTTCTTTCAGCCCCTCACCACACTTCTGGTTGGAGCACGACTTTAAGCTCTCTCTACTTTTTCATTTTTCCCTTTCCTATCTCTAGCTGTGTCTTTTTGCAGCGTGATATGAAGCCGTTTGTAATGGGGAAAGGTGCACAAACCTTCCCAGTGTCCCTCTCTCCGCTTCCTTGCCAGGAACAGCAGCCACAGACACACAGTGGTGTCATTCAGTACAACGAAAAAGTGCCTTCAGAAAATAGGTGCAAGGTGTTGTTGAGAAGGCTCAGCCTTTTGCTTATGAAATCTCTGAGAGCTCCTTGTGCATTACATCAGCTTTATCAACAGTTTACAAATATTCCCTCCCCCCAGAAACATTTCTCACAGTAGATTATTTTATTCAGCATTACTGTATGTAAAATGCAGAATGTTAATACTTTATTTGGCTAAACATCCATAATTTGGGAAGACAGGTGAAGTGGTGGATTAATCATCAGGCTTTTAACTCTCAGTCTTGTTATCTGCAGTTTTAAATGTTGTTTATTTGAAATTACAGTGTGGGTATGATGTCTAAGTGGAAGCTTAAATTAAAGCTGCTTTTGCTTTTGGTAATAAGCTAAAGGATTGATTTAAAATCTGTCATTTTCTCTCATACCTGGATGTTCATATAGACTTATCACAAATAACTCAATGACAAAGCTACAGCTACTACATTTTCCTTCTGCTTTCTATGAATGTCTCTAAGCCTTGACCTACAGAACCTTTCCTACTTATTGTAGGAAAGTAATTTTACAGACAAAAAAAATTACGGACATATGGAGAC
Source organism: Corapipo altera (assembly GCF_003945725.1). NCBI lineage: Eukaryota > Metazoa > Chordata > Aves > Passeriformes > Pipridae > Corapipo > Corapipo altera. Next base: position 6,646,010 of record NW_020884872.1, on the reverse strand, counting down.
ATGGCTGTGAGTCTTTGGCATGGAAATAAAATGAATCCAATTTTGCTGCTCTCATTGAGTGGGCAAATCACCCTTTATACAACTCACAGCTGTCCCAAGTCACCTTCTTCAGTATCTATTCATAGATTTTGTGCTCAAGACATCTCGACTTCAAAGAAATTCTTCTAAGGACAGCACACAGTATTGTCTGGGAAGATAGGGGTATTCCAGCTTTGAATTTGTGCTGTGGAAGAGAGAGGTGAATATTAGTTTTGTCAGAATGTCAATTGAACCAAAAGAATGTAAAAATGTTCATCTGATGCTAAGCCAAAAAGGGTATTTTTAAGGATACGTTAGTGAAACTTAAATGCTTTACTTAAATGAAAAAGAGATTTTTCATTTTGGGAGTATTTAACCCTTTTAACCTTTTTCTGCTCTATATTTGTTTAGATAAATAGCGTTATTTCAAAGAAATTGCTTGCTTTGTTGTCAGACAGAAGATGTAGGTGTTTCTGAAATGAGACATTGATCAAGCAGCATCCAAACACTGTGTTTTGGTGTAATATTCCCAGTACTTTTCCAGCTCTATTTCACAACAAACTTTTTAGTTCCCAGGGATGTTTCGCTCAGCTGAGGCAGAGGCCGGTCTGGGTCAGTGAAAGACAATAAGCAGAAAATCCTTCCTAAAAGCGTTAGAGACAAAAGAACATTTTGAGAAGCAAATCCTTCTTCCTTGACTGGTGCTGGAGGGAAGCTGTTGATTAAATGGTCTTTAGTGATGCTGGATGATGCTCTTCTATGTTCTACTCCTGGGAACTAGCATTTATTATCTTTCGGATCTGAGGAGAGGTACAAAAGACCTGTGTTGCTAATTGGTGTAGCAGCTGGCATATAGTTATTTGTTGCCAGAGATGTGCACTTTGCATTTAAGGGTTCTAATGTTTCAATTTCATTTGTGACGGCGCTGTCTAGAGGCAAAAGCTGTGATGTTTGTGTTCAAGCCCAGCCTGTTCACAGCACTGAAGATTCACCTTGTCTGCCACAGTGTATTTCCCCATCCTTGGGTAATATAATTACCCTGAATAAGGAAAGGAAATGTGAGGAAATCATGCTGAGCCTCACAGCAGCTTGGGGGAATGATGCTGGAGCAACCTCATAACCACTACCAGTGCACTCACCTTAGCTGATGTCCACTTTAGCATGACTTTGACAGGAGAAACTCTGGAAAACAGCATTTTCAGGAGTAAAACAGGAGATGAAGGCTTGCCAGCATTTATCATCTGACAGTAAGTAAGTAAACAAGTTGGCAGCAACATCTAAGATTATCTCCTCTCTGCTTGGGACTGGGTTATATTTCAGCTGAGCCTGTGACGGAAGAGAAGAACTTTTGTTTATTTTTATATTCAGCTTTCACATTGGTAGTTGTTTTTGTTCCAAGACACTGCGGTTCTTGGAGCTGGACTGGGCTGGAAGGTGCTGGGGTCCAACAAAGGACTTCTGGGGAGTCACGTTGCTGTGAGGCCATACAGACACCATTCCACAGTGTAACAGCATCACCTCCAAGGCAGCTCAGACATGCTCTCTTCCAAGGCATGTGGTTTGATCCTGTCACCATTTGCCTTCCTTCGAAGAATTTCTTCTAAACTGCCTTTTATCTGTTTTTCTCCTTCTAAATCTCCATTGCAATTGTTCATAGTTGGCTGTGATTAGTTTGTATTTCTACAGCTTTCCTGCACTGAATAACCACCATTTTATTTTAATTATTGGAACACAATAAGAAAAAGAATTGGGGAGAAAAGGAATAAGCTGTGAGACTATCTATTTGTAGCGTTGGTTTCCTGTGTCTACCAACAAGTTTTTCACTTGCCTAGATAAAGGTATTTTATCCTACTCATTCTTATTTGTTTTCTTGCATCAGAATCCTGCTTTGTTTCCTCCCTTTAACTCTTTTATTTATGTAATGTTCCTGTTGCAATTTACTGAACTGGAAGAGGATGTTAGAATTCAAACTCAGTTTTGGCCTAGTCTGAGCCTCTGTACTTTTTGGAGGACAGGATTTCTTGGGTAAGTGGATTAGTGTCTGTCTTTGTGCTGTCCAGGGCTTCATCAAATTGCTACTAAAATCATAAGAGATAAAACCTTTGGCAGTTAAAACTACATATTTTTGGGTCTGCTGCCTTTTGCATAACACACACTTGGGACCTCTAGTTGTTATCTGAGGTCTGAGAATTTTATCGGATTTATTTTCAGACTTATAATAAAGGGATAGACTCCATTTGGGAAGCAAATTTATTGTCACCCTCAATGGCCTGTTTGTCACTGTGCACAGGAGGATTTTAAATCTGCACTTTAGAAGATAAGAATGAACAGAAGTTCTGCTGATTGTGCTCCCTTCGGCTCCAGGGTTTTGTCCAGACATCTGAACTGTAGAAACAGTGAGACAGAAGCAGATTGACCATGTTGTTTTATCCACCACTTCAATGTGCAGTACTTTGAGTGAAACCCTGTCTTCCCACTACGTTGCTCCTGTTCCACATCTGCTTCCCGGCCTCACTCGTGTGCTGCTCTCAGCTTTGCTGCAGGAAACACGTAGCACAGTGTTGATCACAAACATTATTACAGACTCTTTTATTTAGCCAAGAGCAATTGCAAAATGGGACTGTGTCTGCCAGACAAACACATGGTCCAGGTCAGAAATAGGTTAATTAAAAGGAGATAAGCAGGGCAGGAAGTCCTGAAATAGATAATATTAGTTGGCATGATCTTGACTTTGAAACTTACTTAATAGTTTTCCTTTTCAGAGAGTTTATTTATGTTCTAAATCTTATTCTTTTGAGCAAGGAGGAGAGGAAATGTGATTAAGTGAGATTAAGTGGCTTTTAATTCACATTTTTTCTCTTTCCAGCTGTATGCCTGCTACTCCTTGTGTTGAAGTCAGTGCTCTTGCATTCAGTGGGGACAGAACCAGAGCCTGAATAAGTAATTGAACGCAGTTCAGTGAAAAGTGCTCCATGTGGAATTTCAGAATTGTGATGACACTGGATGCAGCAAACTCTCCTTTTCACAGGCAAAAGACTGAGTGTTCTAAAGCACAAACCTGTACATTTGCTTAATTAAAGTTCCTAGAGTCAAGGCAATGGGGAGGGGTGAGGAAGGCAGAGAGGGAGAGAGGGCAGGAAGCCTGTGGCAGCTCGAAGCATTTTGCCTGAGAAGGACAGGAGGCTGCATCAAATCTCTCCCAAATCCTGTCACCTTTTTCATGGGCAGGATTTGTACTTGCAAATCCATGGCCAAAGAGTTACCTCATGGCTTATGCAGGCACCCACATACAAATTTCAGGACTTGTTCACCTTATCCACACTTAAACTCACTCATCTTAGTGGTAACAAGTCACCTTTAGCTCTCTCATTGCACAGAGAGAATATTTGTGTTCTCCTAAAAGTGGGATGTGCCCTTTGGTGACACAGCCAACTGCTTGTAGGTGGCCTATACAGGTGGCTTAAAAATCATTAGAGAAAGCTATTAATGAAAATAATTTTCCAAGTGTACCTTCAGAGGGATGCAGCATTTGAGCAGCAACCACCTGTGGTGCAGGGGCCAGGGATGCAAACACCAAAGCATGTGGTGCATCTGCACCAGGGTCTGAGGACACAGAAAAACACCAATTCACAGCCTTGTCAGACCTGACACAGCCTTGTCAGGACGTAGCTATCCTGATTGGGATGTCAATACTTTCTGAAATGGATAGGCTTATGTACCCCACTGAGACAATGAAGAGATGCTGACTGCCTGGTTGCCAAGTGCAGTGTTCCTTATGTCATAGATCTTTCAGACTTGAAGTTTGGACTGGAAAACTGTAATTCCTCCAGCCACAAAAGAAGAGAAGAATTTATTTTCTCTAGAAATCAGATTCTCTGTGAAATGAACTTCCCAGGGCTTTTTGGCAGTAAGTGGTACGTTTTTCACCGAGTTGCATTCTTCATATATTGACTATGCTTCCCATGAAATTACAAATACATTTAACATTAAATTGGCCAAATTTCACTATCAATTTTCTGATTTTCACCTTTGAAGAAGGGTCTTACAATGCTTAGTGATTGGGCAATAGAATGATAGAAAAAATTCAATGCCAATAGATGTAAAATGGTGCATATGGGGGAAAAAGCACTCTAGCTACATACAGAATGAGAGTTTCTAAATTAGCTTCTGATGTTCAGGAAAGAGATTTTGGAGTCTTTACTGATAAGTCCCTGTGAAAATCAGTTCATTGCTCAGCGGTGATCAAAAAGATTATTAGGAATTGTCAGGGAAGGAATAGGGAACAAACAGAAAAAATTAGTTATGCTACCACATAAATTCATGATTTATTTTTATTCTGCATATTGTGCAGTGAACTCATCACCACAGCTTGGAATGGAGAGCTGAAAGTGTCCCAGAAAAAGGAAGAAGCAGGCTCAGTGAATGGAATGACTTCTCTGTGAGAAAAAGCAAAATATACTGGGTATTTTCATCTTGGTGAAGAGATGAAGCCTGATAACATCATGAATGGTAATGGGTAGTTGAGGAAAGAGATTAATTATCATTCCTGACAATATAAGAATAAGGGCTGATGAAATAATCAGCTGGGCGTTTAAAAAGGGAGCACTTCATCACCCAGCATGTGGTGAAGTTGAGCAAGTCATGGCCGTGGGATGTTATGGAGACCAAAATAATAAATGGGTTCGAAAGCTGATGGGGCAGTTTGGCAGGGAATAAGGCCGTAAGTTTCTGTTCAAAATTATATTGAGGATGAAACCCTGGAAGTTACTATGTCACCAGGAGCAGGAGAAGGCCACTCAGTGCCTGCATTACTTCTCATACGCTTCACTTGAATGTTTCCTTCTGACCACACTCAGGATATAGAGCCAGGTGAGTCCTTGCTTTTCAGTATGGTGACAGTATGGATGTTCTTCTGCTATGTTTTTAAAATATATGACTGAGGTATTTATTTTTATTTGTAGGCTTTTCCACATCTTCCATCACTGTCTGACATGGCAGACCTAAACGCATCAGTGTCTGTCCCTCACAGCTCTTCAAAATGTCAGAGAAACAGCCAAATCCCTATTTACAAGGGGATCACTGTCCTAGGAAGGGTCTACCGGGACGGGAAAGGCCCTGAGGGACTGGTAGCCACCTTCTTCCTCCCCATGCTCTGTGGTACCCTGGAGAATTGGCCATGCAGCAGCTTGCTGTGCCAACCCTTCTCCTGCCAGTCCTCCCAGAACTTGCCACCTCTGGGCTGCATCCAGTCCTTATGACTAAGGCACAGTGAGAGAGGAAAAAAACCCCTCAGTGCAGCAAAGCCTTCAAGTCCTTAGTCAACATCGAAGTGAAGCCTACGTGGTTTGGTCAAAATCCAGCAGCACATCTGTGAAAGAGGTGGGAGCTGGATCCAACCCTCTTCTGACTTGGATAGTAACCTGTAATTACAGTTGTCAGACTGTAAGACACCTAATATATCCTTCTTCAATATTCTTTTTTCTCTAGGTGTAACTTTTTCTTGTATCCAGCATGCTGCATTTCTGGGTTTTTCCCTTTACAGCAGTTGGTTTCTCGGCATAGTCCCTGACCACAAATACTTTCGAGTGGAACATCTGGCTCTAATGTGTGCTCTAGAGACGTTACTTTCTGCAATATTCCGTTTTTCTCCCAAACAATATTTTTCCTCTCGTGTTTGCCCAGAAAAACTTGTAAGCTGATCAGTGTCTGAAGCAACAAAGGGTCCATTTGAGAACAAAGGCTCCAAAAGCCACATAAATGATTTCCCAGAACTCGAGGCAGTTGCAGGGGAGATAGTTTGCAGATCAGCCGTGCACATGAGAACTCTGCAAGGCTGCCTCCCTCCTCTTTCTCCATGCTGCCTCTCCCCACTGGTCCTACCAGTTACCATAACTGCAGAGGCATTCCAACTTGTTTCCTCGCTGGTAGTCCCACCTAACTTTGTGTTTTTTAGTTCTCCTTCACTTCTAGCCAAACTTATTCAAATGTTCAGAGGAGGAAATATGGCAACCCAGTTCCTTCTGTTGTTTCTCACTGCCATTACAGCTGCTTTTTTTCAGAATTACAGGCTTAGGAGCTGTCCTGCGCTATGTGAGTAAACAAACCTTCACCTACTTAGAGAGGGAGTACTGGTCTGCACGAAAGAGGCTGTGTACTCAGTAAAGTGGAGATACAGGATGAAGCAGGAATGCTCAATGTAGTTTCAGGCATGGGCAACATGAAAAGGCTGCTGAACTCTAGAGAAAACTCTAGCACTCTTCTGGTATGTTTGCAATACAGATGATGTAAATAATATATAGCTCCTGGAAGGAGTGTAGGGATATATAAAGTTTTATGTAGGGGAGCGCTGCATGCATGTGGGAGATTCAGAGCCAGCTACAAATCACGGGCTGGATGCCAACCAGTGAAATGGTGCCCACAGTAAACGAGGCTTGGGGACTGAATTACTTAAGTAATTAAAGTGGATTGTGACTCACATGCTGAAAGGGTAAATTGTGCACTGCCACAATCCACCAAGTTATTTAATTTTGGGAAATCAAAGCTCCTCAGTGACGGGGGAGGAGGATTTATTATTCTATTATTTTATCTCTGCAAGCCAAGCTGTAGGCAAATATGATCACGGTTTTTAAGGGTTTGCCTGAGCAGGGCTGTCTTGCTGGCCAGCCACTTCATCATTAACAGAAGGCATGGAGAAATACAGCATGATTCAAACATGTGAAAAAATGTAGCTTAATCATTTCAAATCCTTTACGGCTTTTACTGTTGAGAAGTGAACAAAGCTGTGCATAATTTCAGGGGCCTGCTGTCCAGCCATGTCTGGCTGGCAACTGTGCAAGGTGGAGCTTCTTCTGCTAAAGTACTCCCACCCATCTCAGAGTGGGCACAGGAGCACCAGATGGAGAAGCCCAGAGTTTCAGCTTTCAAGGAGCTGAGGCTGAAACCCCACTCAGCTCCCAAAAGCCTGTTCCATAGATTTCTGTGTTCTGCAAACCTATCAGTTTGCTTTCTGGACCCGGAGACTTGCTTTTCCAGCTCTGTTCTTTGGGGCACACGTGGGATTGAGCTGCCTTGTCTCTTCGCACAGCCACTGTCCCAGACCCCCTTTCTTCTTCATTAAAAAACAGAAGGTAGAAGAGAGGGTCCCAACTCAGCTCTTACCTCCCATTCTAGCGAAAGGTGTCCCCTGAAATTTGAAATGAGATGAACTCTAAGGTCCCTTCAAACCCAGGCCATTCTATGATTCTATGACTCCCAATTCAGCCTTTTCATAGTGTTCCTCCCTCCTTTCAACCCAGAGAATACATCTAATGTCTTTTTCAGTGTTAGAGTCTGCAGCCATTCTTTTTTTTTCCCTCTGCTCATCCATCCATTTAATGCTTAGCATGACCATGAATATTTGCCATATGGGCCTGTCTCTTGATATTTTAATCTGCCCTGAGTTTTGGGTCAGTAATAAGCAATAAGAACAATTATAAAAAAATTTGTCACACTTGAAATAAAACAGAATTATTTATATTATTCCTCCAAGGCCATATTCTTAATATAGCTTCATGGACATCTGAGAAAATGCTTATACTGAGATTTTCCTCTGACTGTTGAAATGATGCCAACAGGACAGAGATTCCCTTTGTAATCATTTGCCTGCTTTTCATGCCATTTAGCACACACAGTAAATATGGTGAAATAGAGGAAAATTTTTTGTGTTGCTGGAGGTCAATAGAAGTTTCAATAATTTTAGAAGAGGTGTGTGGAAAACTAGCTGGCTGAGATAGTTGCACCAGGGGGACCTTGGCCGCTTTGCATAGCAGCAGGCAGTCTCTTTGAACCCTCCCCAGAAATATCTCTCAGCTTGAAGTCTTGTCTTTGGTGGAGCAAAACTGCTGCTGTGCTGCAGCATCCCCTTCCCCTTGCTGTTCCAGGAGCAGGGTGGCTGGGCAAGAGCTTTCATTGAGATGGAGAAAACCAGAGGGATTGGCTGAGAGAGCTCTGAAGGAGCGAGGGTGACACATTTTGGGGTTTTCTGAATCTGTGTGACCATCTCTTCAATATCAATAGTCCAACAGACAGCTACAAAGCAGGCACTGACTTTGTCTGCTGCTTTTTCAGGTGATCACAGGGGTCACAGCCCTGGGTCACGCCCTCAGTGAAGCTGAGTTGGGATCTGACCTGGGGTTCATGCACAGCAAGGGTGGGTTGCTACCAGCACCTTCCCAGGAAATGCTTCGCAGAAGTCAAAGGGATCAGGTTAGAAAATGAAGCAATTTAATCACCATCTTTTGCAAGAAATGCTTCCACAGATAATTTTGTCCTCGTTTATTAAAACTATCCTTTGATCCGAAAAGGAAAAATCTCATTTTATAGGAATAGTGATTTCTGGAAAAGGTATTTTGAACTAATTTAGATGTAGCTGGCAAATTTTAATTATAGATGAACACTTGCTTTAGCACTTTTTAGTCATATCTTACTCCTCTGAAAGCGTGGCTGGTCTGAGTCAGCAGGATGCACAGCTGACTCCAGCCTGGGGAGGAGGCTGGGCAGAGCAGACTCTGCAGCCTCCAGATGTTCTGCACTGTTTTCTTTTCAGTGACCTTGTGCAGCTCCCTTGGAGAACTAGGTGACATACAGATTAAGACAATTCTTTTTCAGAAGGGATAATCTAAATAACAAAAATGACTAGGAAGAGTACAATTTCTACAGGGTTGAATCAACAGCATCTGCTTCACTTAAGGCACAGAGAGATTATTGAACTAAGACAGGTGTCCAGGTTTCACTGAGGAAAATATTTTAGGCTGTTTTCACAAGGAATAATAGCTGGAGGAACAAAGCTGGCTTATTTTGAGGGAAATGACAGCGATCAAAACAAAGAAAACACACAAAGAAAGAAGGGAGTGTGATTTTGATGTCAGCTTTTAGGTCTCCTTTTTTGAGCATATTAGAGGTTGGTGTTCTGGACATGTACATAAAAGACTGACATTTTGGAAGGAAAGGAAGGGAAAGAAAGAAGAAAATCTGCACCTTGGGTACAGAAACAGGGGTTTACCATGCTGTGGAGGGGCAGAAGCAGATTTATCTCTCTCCAATCTCTCCCTAAAACCACAATGTATGCATGCTATATCCACATGCTCTTAAAACACTAGAGGTGCATATATTTTTGACAAAGGTTTAGTTATTTTACCTGTCATTGTGATTTATGATTCTTAGAAAACATAGAGCTTCAGTTGGAAGAAAAGAGAAAAGCCACATGGCAGACTATTGCCAAACAAACAAAACCACAAAATATAGATGCCAAACAGCTTCTACACAAACAAAGGGGCAGAAAAACAGCCTCATCCCCCTTTGATACATCTACCTGCTTTTATGAAAGAATATGTACCTGGCTTTTAACCTCCCTTCAATCCTTCTGAAGAGACTGGCTCCATTACAGCCTGTGCTCAAGGTATTTCCCAACGCCTTTATGTTTGATTAAGATCTCAGTTTACAGAAATAAATGTGTCTAACTCTGTGGAACTGGCATTAATTTTAGGTGCTATCACATATTTTGAATAGCTAAAATACTGTGAGATGGAAAGTGTCTGGGTGGGCAGGGACTGTCATAACTCAAAAATGGCCCTTTCTAGAGTCAATCAGGACTGAATCCCCATGTGCTGCTCATGGAGCACTTGCTGTTACCTCAGCCCTACGATGGCAACCCCTGGAGCAACCTTCACCCAGACAGGCAGAACCTTGCTCATTTTGGGTCTCCCAGGTGGTGGGTGTGGGGTGGCTCCTCAGCAACCTGCGATTACAGTAAGTGTTACGTATTTAAGGACATAACTGTCAAAAAGTTTTAAAAGCCCTGTGTCTTTTTGAAAAAGTAAATGAGGAAAGAAAACTCCGTAGCTTTTGTTAGAAAGGGAAAACTCATTTTGTCTACTGTGTAAGCATTTAATCTAATGCAGGCTGCTGAACTGCACACCAGGAAGATGGGACAATGGAGAAGTGCAAGGGGCCAGGGACTGATAGCAGCCAGGAAGGTGTCTGGGGTTGCCCCTTTTCATTCCTAAATTCCTCTGCTTCCATGTTCCCCTGTCGCAGAGAAGGTCTGTGAATGGCTTATCAAAGTGGTTTTTTCAGTCCTCTCTAAACCAGATACTTGTTGAAGAAAACAAGTTACTGTCCCAGCTGGCCACACTCAGTTCCCAGAGGCTGAGGTCTGTCCCAAGGACTCTGTGATGGCTCTGGGTGCTCCTCACTTGGTGTTTGCTGAACCATCAGTTCCCCATGCTGGAACCAATGTGTATTTAAAATAGGAGATGGCATGTTTCTTCTCCCCCTCCCCCTTTTCACAGTTTCTCACAAACACGCTTAAACAGGATGATCAGCCTGCACAGACTTGTCCGGGTCTGGAAATGTGAGTACCTGAACTCAGCTGCTGGTCCTGTCACAGGACAAATCAGCTCCCTTGTCTGTCAGAGTACAAGAGCACAAGGCCTCAACTTGGCTGTACGTGTTTTCACTAATGTTTTTTGAACATCTATTACAAAAAGGGGCTGCGATGGGTTATCTGTGTGCTCATCCATGATAAAATTAGTAACTTAATGAGAATTTACCATGGATGCGGTAGGTCTGATTCCACACAGGAGAACTTGGATTAATTGATTGTGTTAATCACATCCTCCCCTACTCATCTTAATCCCTACATTTAATTTTATTTGTGTTGTGCAGATCCCTTGAGGAGCTGTGCTTGATCCGAGTGCAGTCAGACTCAGTTAGGTTTCTTGACAGGCCAAGGGAAGTGGAAGAATGCACTGAGGATACTGCTCAATCCAAAGCAGAAGGGATAGAAGGGGAAAAAATGAAAAGAATTCCTGATGCAAAATCTAAAGTATAAGTCCCAGGGCTTGTCATTCTTGTAATTATAAAATTACTAAATAGATATGACTGTTTCAGGAAATAAAAGAGACGGGAGTGAGCTCTTTCTCACTGAGGAGTGTGAGGGATGTGGCACTACCCGCTCACATACTGTTGTGTTTTCTTCTCCCAGAGAGTGTGTCCTTTTCCATGTAGCCAAACGAGGGCGGCTGGGGCTCGGTGCTGCTTCTGCACCGTGAACAGAAGCTGAATGGTAGAATGCTGATGGACATGACCCTAAACCATACCAGAGAGTGCACTAATGTGTGAGCACTATGGGCAGTCACACATGGTGAGCCCAGGCCCTGTTAGGTTTGCTAGGATTGATGGAGCTCATGGGTTTCCAATCTGTAGGCAGTACACCTTCGTTTTGTGAAGGATGCGGTAGGGAGAGGATGCTAGATGAGAATTTCAGATCCATCTTTGAAATTTGTCACTTCTGCAGCTTCAATTCAAATTCTTAATGTTTCTCTAACACAGTTTTTTGTAATATAATTTCCCTCAGCCTTAATTAGGGGTTGAAGGACATTAGCCCAGCGAAGTCCTGGAGGAACAAAAAAATCCCCACCTAGTCTTTTTCTCCATCATTTTTTGTAAGTGAAGTAGTTAGCAGGGATTTAGAGCAGGTAATTTTGCCCTTGACAATAAATCAGCAATCATTTGTGATGAGGCAAATAGACATTCAAGCTGGGCAGAGAACAGCTGAAGTAGAACCTCAAGAGATTATAAAAGAAACCTGCTGATGTGCAGGTTTCTGACTTTCCGGTGTCAGCATTAAGTGACACTATTCAGGTTAAACAAACCTTTTTTCTCTGTGAATAAAGCTTTCCTTCCAGACGCCTTTTTTTGCAGTCAGTGAGCAAGACATGAGAATTTGTGTAGACAGGTATAAAGCCGTGTAGTTAATCAGCATGTCCGAATATCAGCCACCCCCAGACACCCAAGTTTGGTTGGTTGCAGGAATCAGTCAACTTACAATACAGTTATAAAAGCACAAAGTACAGAGTATATAGACCAGGCACACACTGTTGACACTTACAGATATGGTAAAAAACCACAACAGCCTAAGGAAGTGCTGATTACAGCCATCCCCCTGGCATCTGGAATCCAAACATGGGTGGTCACAGGTGCCAAAGGTGTGTTGCTCTGCAGTGTAGCCACAAGAGGCCAAGCAGCATCTTGGGGGGTCAGACAACAGAGCAGGGAAGACTTTAAACAACACAATGTAAATAGGTTTTTAAGCCATAGAGGTCTTTATATCCACACAGCTCCAGTGGAAATGCCCTTGCAGGACCTTCACGGAGAAGATTTTTTGCCACCAAATCCCAGGAACACTCCAGAGGTCAACAGACTGTGGCACTGCACACCATCTTGGCCTCTCTGTTATCCCTGTTAGGAACAGGCTCCCTCTCTGCCACCCTCCCATGGAGGGGGAATGCTCCAACCCAGCTGCCCATGGACTCACCAGCAGAACAGGTTTCCTAAAGATGCCCTGTGCTCTCATCCCACAGAGAATTTCACTTTGGAAGTCACTGCACAGCTACACTTTCTCCCTTCAGAAGTACACAGTGCTGAGGGCCAATGCACTCAGCATATTTTACAACAGACTTTAGAAACTCAACAATTTTTAACTTTAGCAAGGTTGCCTTTACTGATGATGCATTTTCCCTTGTTCTCTCCAGGCAAGTCTATTAAGGCACGGATAACACTTAATCCTTGACCTGTTCACAGATAGATAAGCAGGCTGGTACCAGGTCTAGCCTCCCTAGCACAGAAGCATAAATTATAGCACAATATGAGAAATTCCTGGGGATCTGAGCAGTTTGTATAATCCCAGTGGAATTAATAAATATGCTTCAAGATATTCCTTGTTTTGTAGCAGATTAATTTGTTTTTATTAATGTATCACATCTTTGAATGTTGTAATCTCATCCTAGCTGCAGGAAATTGCTGTGATCCCTTCTCCAAAGCTCTTAAAATGTTATGTTAGTCACAAGTCTATTACTGAGATTAAAACACTAAGACAGTAAGGGGCACAGTATGAATCTGGTGAAGAGGAAGGTTACAGCTACAAGACTGCCAGTTTTTCTGGGGGAATGACATGAGGTTTAGGATAATTTTTTTTTCTCCTGCCAACATTAGATTAGAAGACATTCCCATGTTGGCATACAATGTGTGAACTTCAAAGGGAAAGTGTTTTGAATAAGGAGAGAGAGTGACTAGAGTTTTCCAAGAGAAGTGCCCATCCCATGAGCACCCTAGGCACTTTTTTGAAGTAGACGTTTACATGTTTCAGCTATTTTAGGCAACACTGGAGGACTTGCCAGCTTCTAACGGACTGCCCAGGGAAGTGACTGAGTCATCATCCCTGGAGATATTTAAAAAACATGTAGACGTGGCTTAGGGACATGGTTCAGTGGTGGACTTGGCAGTGTTGTGTTAATGGTTGGACTTGATATCTTAGAAGCCTTTTTCAGACGAAGTGATTCTGTGACTCTCTGGGCCATGAACTGGAGTGAGAGACAAACAGCAGCTTTCCTCAATGTGGTTCTCACTCTCCACTGCTCCTGCAGGGTCTACGGGACAGCGATCCTTGCTGTCTTCTCACCCTGAGGCCACTCTTGCAGTGGTAGGAATAGGTGCTTGGGTCTTTCACCCAAAGCTGTCCAGGTCATCTGAGGTGGTGCTGCAGCTTCTTGCTCTCCAATGCACAGTCTTGCTGCAAAAGACTGTAGATGAGGAACTACTCACATTTTAAATCCTTCAGTTACAGGTTTCCTCAGAGTCTCACTTTTGAGCAGTGAAATTTGCTCACTGTTCAGTGCTTGACCTACAGTTCATGCCTATGTTGTGAAGACGGCAAGAGTTGGTCAAGGGTCTCCATTCACGACCTTTACAAAAATTCAAATAACTGCTTTGCCAAAATAGCACTGGAAATAGTAGGGCTTGTCTGGGGGAGAGTGGGAAAAGGAGGGTATTAACTAAAAGTTTTCAGGCAAACCGGAAAGAGGATGTTTTGTGAAAGTCAGAGGAAAATTGTTATTAAAACAGGCACGTTTTTCTGGATCTTCTTTCTGAGTTTTTGGCTTCTGAAAAGCAGTCTGTTAATTAAATGAAAAAATGCAAGAAGAAAAGGAAGTTCTGGCTAATCCTTGAGCTGAATGTGGATATGATGGCTGTTTGTAATAAAACACCTTGTCTCCTTCCCTCCCTGCCTCCCATCTTCCCTGCCCTTTCCCTCTCTCTCTCCATCCTGAGTATGGATGTCACCATAGATTTTGCAACTGTGCAAATTCTTGTCCAGCAACAATTTCAGAAAACTCCAACCGGATGACACAGTAATGTTAAAACAATGGCCTTTGAATTTTGGCTGAGCTGATTAAAAGAAAATAACTTAAAAAGTGCTTTAAAAGCATTAGTGGATTCAGCCTAGCCAACAACACAACAAACAACATTTTTATTTACTTAGTCCTCCTCTTCTTTTAATGACTTTTCCACTGAAATGTTTGCCAATTTAAAGCAGGAAAATCACCAGCTATGCCAGTATAATTTGCATCAATTAGTCACCCAGAAGTTGGTGCAATTCTATTTTGATCATGTAAAACAGCAATAGCCTAAGGGTCTGTACAAAAAGGGACTAACACACAACATTAATATATTGCTAAAAATACCTCATAGGTGAGCACATATGCATAGACCATAGAGTGTTCCTTCTCCCTGAGGAGAAAGGTAAAAAGGTATCATAATGAGTAGATTTGTAAGGGTTTTTTCTTTTTTTGGGGGAAGGTGAGGGGGGTGTTTCATTGGTTATTTTAATGACATTTAAACATGAGCATATTCTTGTCTAAAATATAAAAGGGAGAAGGACAGGAGGATAAATACTAATCAAGTATAAGCAAACATTACAATTATCAATTTCTTCTGCCTAACATTTCCCCAGTTACAACTGAAGATATTATTCTGATAAGGACATAATAGTTTCTAGTCTAAGCAAATTTCAGAACTCTGAGAAGTTACAGAGCTGGCTTTAGCTTTTTGCCATCCTGGCCTGTGACAAAACCATTGAGCCTGAGAGGGGTCCAAGTGTGGCACTTGGGAGGAAAGAAAGCAGTGTGCATCTCCTCATTCCTTGGGAACATATTATCCTTCTCTTTGTTATTTGCAGCATGAAGAAAGAACTATTGTTGCTACAGATGTAATTGCAATTTTGGTCTTGATTTGTATTACCTGGAAATCAAAACTGGAGCCTCCAAAGGGCAGGAGGGCCTACATGGCAGCTCTCTGGAGTCTCAATGGCTACAGTGTGTCTGTCTATATGGAAAATATTTATAAAACATGCTTGCTATGAGGACTAAATGGCAACATGGGATGTCTGCCAATAACCTCAAATCTGTAGTGAGAAATAATTCAGTCTGCTTGCAAGCTGAGTTCCAGCCTTCCTCTCCTGTATAGGCTGTTGATTTGTCTGTGATTTACTAAGAGTAGGTACAAAACATATTTTATTAAGGCAACATCTTGCACTCTAATCATGATTCTTAAAATAAAATGCCAACATTTTACTTACTGGCTACCCAGTATGTTTCAGGCCTACTTTTAAACTTAGTACACTGCTGTAAGTAGAGGTCTTCATCACTACTGGCAGCTTTCAGAATCAGTCATTGCTAGATTTAGCTTCTGCTCTCCATATAGCATCAAGTGTCTTGAGGCCAATTCATTACCAGAAGGCTGATGTGTGTCCTTGATGCATTTTTCCAGCTTATCTAAGTTGTTGAAATCGTCGAGAAATGAGCACTTAAAAGTGAAAGTCCACAGGTATCAAGCTGAGTTTCAGCTGTCTGGTAAGTGAAGATTCAAGTGACATTTACCACTTACTTCTTATCAACCCCTGCAACAGAGATGACAGAACACCTCCTTGAGAAAGCCCTCACTGTTCTCACCAAAAGCAAACATGGAACTACCGAAGTCAGGCATAGGAGATGTTTCCTAGTCTATTGTAACAATGCCATGTGTGGGTTTACAAACCTGTAGTCCTAAATATATGTGAGTGTTGCTTCTAGCTGCATGGGGAGCAGAGCCTTTGAGGCTGCAACTTTCAGACAAGCCGTGTCAAATGGTGATGTGACATTATGGTGTGATGGGAAGAAGATGAGCCTCAAAGGAGCTGTAGAGTTACCCAACTCCTCATTTAGCACGGGAAATGAATAAATGTCTAACCTGTGCACATGCTAAAGATTTGCATTGCTAAGGTGCTGGCATGCCACATCTCCTTGGACTCAGCAATGAAGGTTCTAAAGGCTGGCACCAGTACTCAGTCAGTCAAGTTAGGAACTTGCCCTGGATTCTCTTCCTGTTAGTCTCTGCTTTTAGTTGTGTCTACAGTCACATCTTTTGTTTGTACAGCACATGATAGCGATTTTACGTGTTCGCACAAAATGTAGCTTTCAGGTGTAAGGACTAAGCATGAAGTAGATGGTTAAGCTGACCTAACTGTGGGTTGCTGCTGAAATGAGTGGCCCTGCTCCCCTTCCCCTTGTCCACAGAGCAAGACCTCTCACTCCTGCTGCTTCCTTTGCACTGGCACTGCTGTGTGTTCAACCCCATGATGTGCTGGTTCAGAGAGTTCAGCAAGCAAAGCCTGAGTTGGCTGCTCACATGGTTGTAGCAGTGCTGGTTGTAGGGAAAATGGTGAAGAAGTATTGCTGGGGAGATGGAGGGTAGACATAACCTTTTTTGCAGCAGAGATGTTTCATTGCAGCGGATTTAAGATTAAATGTCACCCTGCTGGAGTGCAGATGGCATCTCATCCACAGGAACTACATGGGCTGCTCACAGGGAAAATTACTAACCCAGTTGTTATTCTGGTCAGGAAATGTTTATGGTCAGGAAAGCCTGGAGTTCACCGACTACACAAATGGTGATGCCAGGCTGTGTCTGGCCTGTGCCAGGGGATATCCACATTCCTAAAGACAGGTTGTAAGAGATAAAAATCACACAGTTTGCATGATAAAGATGCATCATCAGCTGCAGTTAACACTCCGATGTCTGCATCTGTACAACCTGCAGAGAGGAACCTGCAGGAATGGGAGCATCCCCAGGGGAGCATCCCTGCTCTGTACCTTGCCTAAGGAGCTGGAAAGCAATGAGAGTGTTTGAGTTCAGTATAAACTGCTCAGACTTTCCAGGCTCCGGCTCTGGCTCTTGCAGCTGAGACAGGCCCCAACAGCATTTTAGCTGGATGAAATAAAGAGAGCAGCAACTGGAGCCAAGCCAGGATGCAGTTAGCTGAGAGAGAGCGCTTCCTTTTCATTTTTATAAATTTGTTCCAAGACAGTTTTATTAAGCTTATTCTTTCTTCGCAGAACGCTGGTCTAATTTTCAGAAGAGCTGGAGGATGACCGGTAAACCGTTCCACCCGTGAAGCAATGTTGATCCCAAATTCCTGTCTGTTCCTGTGAATCCCAGCTAGACTTAAGATTGGAATGCTGAGGAGGTGGGGGGATCTCCCCTTTAGATGCAAAAAGACTAGCTCAATCCTTTGAGAGAAGCTCCAGCCAGCATACCCTGTGATTCAGTGGGGCACTAGGTGGCCTTTTACAGTCTTCTTAAATGGGTAACAACTAGGAACAAGAGAGGACCTAAAAGCCAAGCAGACTTAGGATACTATAACTGCAGCATTGCCATGGTTGAGTTCCCTGAAATTTAAATAAAGGAAGGCTTCCTAGAAACCCTGTTGTGAAACCAGACTTTCTTCTGTGCTCTTATGGCTCCTACAGGCTGCAGAAACACTTCCTGGGCACACCTGAATGTAGAGAATCCCCAGGAAGTTTTGGGTCATCCGTTGGCACAGACAGACAGAAACTGTGGAGCTGGAGAATACCTGCAGCCTCCCAACAGCCAGACTGAGAGAGAAAGGAAGACCCTGGTAGAAGAGCAGCAGCTGTTCCTAGATCATGCTGCATGGAAAATAAAGTTGCTGCGACGAGAAAATTAGAGGCCAGAGTGAGGATGGAAAACAATGTTGATATCAAAGAGCTACAGAATGAAAAAGAAGAGTTTAAAAAAAATGTCGAAGGACCAAGTGAGGGGATATTCAAAGGAGGAGTAACAAGATATTCTTATGTGCTAAACTCAGTGTGCAGGTGAAACCTTGATTTTAGGTATGGCACAAAGGAAAAATGTAGGTTGCAGGTACACATTGAAAATATGAACTATATTTTCCTAGAGGTCTCGCCCCTAAGGCCAGGAGAAGTAATCGGCGGGATGGCACTGTAGTGCTGTTGATGGGAGTGTGTGTCTCAGTATCCACCATAATCAGGGCTTTGGAGACTGATCCTGCAAGCTGCTCAGTGTTCCCAATGTCATCAGACATCACAGCCATGGGAGCAAAGAAAAATTCATATCAGATTCAGGATCAGGCACAACAAAAGCAGGGATAAGGATTTCTGGGGGCCTCACTGTAGGGCAGAGCACATATATGTTGGTTAACAAGAGATTATTTAAATCTGCATTGAGATAACGGGCAAAAGCCAGAGCTTAGGAGAGGGAGTGTGGTACAAGTGAGGAGACTTAAGTAAATTGTATTGATGCAACTTGAGTCAATTTGTATTTGATTTGGTCAACAAGCCTAAAGCTTGTATAGATATTTGTATTTCAGAGGGATAATGGATTACTCCGGGTTAGGTCAAATTGACTTCAGTTAAGGTCAGACAGGTGCTCACATTTGGGCTGGACTTGTTTGTGAAGCTGCTGCCCCTTTGTGCTTAAAGAACTAAGTGTGGGCACTGAGTTAATTCCTGCTCCTCAGCTGATAGACTGCAACCTCGAGCTGAGGACAAACTTTGGGAACAGGTGTGCAAGCTCTTTGCCTCTTAGGCTAAGTCTGTGTGAACCACTCTTAAACCAATCGAAAAATCTTCCTGGAAAGAAGTTTCAAAACATCTTATATTTTGCTGTTGCTTAATTGCATCAGCTTAAAATTTCAATCAAACCGGTGGAAATTCACCTGTAGACTGCTCTTTGAGCAATATGGTTCTTGAAAATTAAACTGGCCTCAGACTGAAGATGAATGAACAGGAGAGGAAAAAAGCTTTGCCCTAGACAGGAATCTTGAGAGTGACTCTGATAAGTTTAACCTAACACAGTGCCACTGATATCAAAGCAGGTATTCTTCCTTTACACAGAAATAAATTTGATCAGTAGTTAAGCTGGTAATTCAGTATTATTCCACTAGATGTAAGGTTTTTATAACATTACCATCTTATTAATAGTCAAAATCTGAAACTTTATATTAGTGCCAGGGATGTGGAGGAGAAGCAGAATGAAGAATGGAAAAAGATGACATTATTTGCTCAGGGCAGATGATTAAATAATAATCTACTTTAACAGTGTCACCTTTATGTATTTTCTCCTGTCTACCTTTGCCACAGTTTTCCACACCTCAGGGGAAGAGCTGGGACTCTCAGCAGAGCTCCTAAATGGGTTCTCCTTTCTGTGAGATACTCTTATTAATTTCTTTTTTTCTGGAAAGCAACAAGTAAAACCAGACTTCACAGAACAACACAATGAAGTTAGTCCTGTTACTGGCATTGGG
This sequence comes from Corapipo altera, assembly GCF_003945725.1. Taxonomy (NCBI): domain Eukaryota; kingdom Metazoa; phylum Chordata; class Aves; order Passeriformes; family Pipridae; genus Corapipo; species Corapipo altera. Next base: position 6,626,512 of record NW_020884872.1, on the reverse strand, counting down.
GAGTTGAATGTTGGGGCACAGACACTACTTTTATGCTCCTGGGCACCAGAGTGCTTGCATTGCTTTGACAAGATGACAACACTTACTTTGATTTTTTTCATATGCATCAATATATTACATGGGTTTTCTTAAAGATACCATCAGCTTATCTTTCCTGCTTATTTATTCAGCAAACCTTTCTGCATCTGAGAGAGGAAGAATTTTAATTTTCAGGAATCTGTGCTCTTTAAGTTAATGTCTGTTACTATATTCTTTTACATTTATAAAGCCTAAGCTCCTCACAGTAGTTTGTACATCCACTTCCTATAAAGATGTGTCTGTGATTAAATATATACTATTGGGATAACCTGTGTGCAACTTCTGTCTCTCAGTGTTAACTACTGGTTTCTGAAACTCAACATGACTGTGCTACCCTGCCGGCCTTGCTGGACAATATAAATGATGTCCCAAAGATGCACGTTGACACATTCTTGTTTTTAGCTTCTGCTTCTTTTGTCTGCCTGACTGGAAATTTTACAAGAGTGCCCATTGCCTTGATATCTAAACCCAGTATTCTTTTAACTGTCCTCTTTTGCCTCTGGTATTAACCTTTGGGTTAGAGAAACCTCCTTGGATAAATATAAAGATAGTTTACACAAGGAGTATATATCAGTCTGTGCTTCCTGTTTCTGAGGCTGAGACAGAGGTGACAGCTATATGGGATGAACTCATTTGGCAACTCATCATGTTGATGTGGTCATTTCTTGCTTTTTTATTGCACAACATTTGATTGTGTAGCCTTTATTTGTCTTGCAGGGAACTACTTTTAAGAATATCAGATACTGCTCCTAGATCTAATCTATGAAACTTAAACCTGAACTGCAAGGCTAAACATTTATAATGTAAGCTCCAGATAAGAAATTCTGAGTTAGTAATGAAAACACAAAGCTAAAATGCTCTTATTAGCCTGCTTTTTTATGTCAATACAGTTTCAAACAAGCCTTATGACTTTGGTAATTGAAAATGGTCTTTCTGTTCTCAAGTCTGCCTTTAGGCCTTAAATTCAGTCCAGGTTGATGTGACCAAAAGTCATCACCCACTCGTCTGCTCTGTGATCAGCTACAAAATTTAAAGCTGTAGAGGTCAACTGTTTGGCTGTTGGTCATAATTGGCACCTGTGTTGAAAGACTTAACAAGCACTTCAGAGAGGGAGCTATGGGTGCTGAATACAAAGGCTTTCTCAGCTCCAGAGTCATCACTCACACCACACAGCTGCCTGTCAGTCTCTGTAATGTATATCAGATTTCTCTTACAGTGGTTGCATCACATCTGGCAGCCTAATCTGGGATTAGGGAGAAGCATTATTCACTTCTAACCCCTGCAGAGGCACAGGTTGGGGAACTGGGGGTTTGGGAGGGGCTGCTGTGGAGACCACACTTCCCAGGAGATGGCAGCTGGAGGCAAAGAGCCCATGTCTGCAGGGGCACACAAATAAGCAGCACATGATAAACAGATTGGGAGAAATAAACTTGTTATGAGTCACCTGAAATAGTGGAGCAAATGGTCAAAATGTTCTACAAAGGCTTTGATATGATTTCTTAGGTGGTCTCGGGCAAAAACCTAGTCAGACTCATTTTACTGATTTTTTTTTATTTATTTATTTTTAATTTAGGATGGGATAAAGTAAAACACTTCGATGTTTTCCATTGCACTAGAAAAAAGAAATGTCTCTGAGGAGTTACTTTCTGTTTTTTTCTGTTTTCAGTATTATTGGTCATAGGCAAATGTTGAAAATCAATATGTTGACAGAGTGGGCAGGAGCAGATTTTGAACGTGACTATTGGGAATTTTTTCCTTGAATGCTTCTCTTACAGAAAAATAGAAAATGATGAAGGGGTATACAGGCTTTCCAAATCTGATAGATATGCAAGTTAGTAGACAAATTGTAGAAAAATCCTTTCATGCTTTGAAGACCAGGAGTTTCTCTTTGACAAAAGAATAAATAAAAATTTTTATTTTATATTTTCTTCAAATTGTTTCAGTATGAGATTTAGAAAAATGTGCATAGAAAAATGAGAATATTAGAAAAGTGATACTTGAGGTGTTTAATTATCTTTCCCCCTGGAGTGCTCTTTTTATGTATAGCAGATCTGAACAGAGTATCTTTTATTAAAATACTCCCAGTATTGAAAAGTGCAGCCTGCTGAGTAAAAAGCATGATATGTACAGAATTTCTGAAGATCCTTTTGCATGTAGTTTGGGCATATTTAGACCTTTCCTCTGAACTTATTGAACAAATAGGTAACTTTGTTGGTGATGGGAGGTGATAAATGAATCCTGTGGAGCTACCAGAGGTACTCCTTAACCAGGTGTATGAGAAGTTGTCTCTCTGAAGCCAGTATTCAAAAAGGGAGGGAAAAGTGGCAAGGCTTGTAGTACTTGATGGCATAACTTTTCTTCACTGCTATTGAATCCCTTTCCTACCCTCTCTTCAATTAACATCCTTGTGGAAAAAGAAAAATCCACTCCAGGAAGGAAGGTGATCCTTTCACAAGATATTTCAGGTCATTTTGACACATGTGGGAGCTGGTAAAGAGCCAAACTCTTATTGCTGGGTTGATGGGCTGGACTATAACAGCCAGCTGGAAACAACTGGCTTACTTTTCAGATCTCAGCTTAGAAACACGACCTGTTGCATTTGCTTGAATGAACATTCATGTGGAATGTCCAGAAGAGCTGGCACCCAAAGCCACAAGACAGGACAATCTTGTCTCTGTTTTCCCAGGTAGGAAGTCACAACTCAGTCACAAAATCATGGTTAATTAAAAAAAAATAAAAAAGTCCTCATATCTGAGTTTCTAATCCGCAAGCAGTACACAAGGCACTGGAAGAATACATCCTTTCCTGCACTCTCTGGCATTGGCTTGTGTTAACCTTTGTGTAGTTGGGTTGCTGTAAGCTTATGTTTTCTAAAGAGAGATGAGAGACTCTGAAACATTCTGCTGTCCCAATCTGGTGTTATAAGGGTAGGATTGGGCTAACCCCTGCTCCTATGTGAGGTCAGGTTGAGGAAGATGCTAGAATTTCCTCTAATTTTTCCTGGAGTAGATAAAATCCTTGTTCTGAGAGGGACAACAAAAGGTCCAGCAATTTCAAGGCCTGCAGTGAATGCCCTTGATCATTCATCTGGCAGCTGTAGCCTCTATACCCTTCTTCACGACAGGTACCCTCACCCAGTGGAAAAGGTGCTGCTCAGCCTTGTGTGTATACATCAAGTCCTTCAAATAAATGAAATTTTGGTTTCTTCAGTTTGCTGAGGGTTTGCCAGCAAGTAAAGCCTGGTGTGGGTTCTGCCCATTCGAGTATGAAGTCTGATTTCTCTTAGCAGAAATGGTTGGAAGAACGCAGCTGCTATTAACAGGGAGAAGCGGAGGGAACAAGATTTTTTTTTTTTGCTTTTAGAACGAGAGTTTTGATTTTTCCTGCTGGAGTCGTAAACACATAGCTTGTCTTCTGGTAACTCAGATATTCTGCACAAAAATCCCGTAAAACAAAATGTGTTTGTTACTAGGACAGGGCAGCTGGTAGTGTTGGTTCTGCTTCTGAGAGCACACCCCACATAGGCTCTACCATTCTCCTCAAAACGTGGATGCACCAGGGGGGAGAGGAGGGAGTGGCCTGAGCTGCAGCTCACACTGCTGCCTTATTGTTCCTCTGAGGGGGTTAAGAAAAGGCTCAGCTGGTAGTTTGCTAAGCTTGGGAGCAGAGGCAATGGACTAAGTGCTTCTGCATTTAATAAAGAGCAGAAGTCAATTACAGCACCACGCAGGAACAAGGCTAATTGGGGCAGGAGATTCAGTGGCAGGTCTTTACCAGTTCTCCCCTTTGTTCAGCACAGTTATATATTCAGCTGTACATATAGTTATATATCCAATATCCTGAATGTAGGCCATGCTGTGGAAGAAAACTACCTCGAGCCCGAGGTTTAAAAGCAAACTCCCATCTGAATAATTCAAATACAAAAGACCTCCTAATTTTTATTGGGGATGTATTTTTGTTTCCTTCCATGGTTGTATAACACGCACGGATGTGAGGGAGCTCTTTGTTCTCTCTCTCGAGGGTGCTGCACACCTGCGCAATGCAGAACTGCCTTGGCTCACTGTACTGACATTAGGAAAACCAAGCTTTGTCTGCAGACTGAGTATGGGGAGTTCCATCTGCCAAGAACCCCGAGAGTCAAGCTGTGAGGGCAGAAGAGTAAAGTTTTAAAGGGGGCCGTAGGTTTGTCTGACCGAATTAGTTGTAGCTCTAACTGGAAAAGAAACCAGAGCAGCACAGTAAATATCCTGGGCTTATAATGATGAATACTGCAAAGTGACAAAGCAAGTCCTGAAGCTGGGAACCAGGGGCACTCAGGTCTTTCAGCTCTACTCCTTATAGGAGGATGCTGATATCTCTATGTCATTATGTACCTCCTTTGGAAATGTAGGAGTCCTTATTATTTTCAATATTACCATGTCAGGTGCTCCAGAAACCTGGAAGAAAAAGTTGCCCGCTTTCCCAGGAAATGTTCAGTATCAAAATCAGAGGCAGCTGTCAGAGGCAGTCAGGACATGAAGCAACGTAAAGGAGGAGTGAAAGACTATTTATCAACAGGAGAAATGGTGGTCTCAGCATACCAGGAATTTTTGAAGCATTGACTTTCATTGCTGGTGATGAAAAAGGTGATACTCCACTGCTAAGTTATAAAATCCCACTGATTTCAGCAGGACACAAATTGTGCTTTTAAGCACAAGTGCACAGAGATGACTTGGTGCAGAACTACTACAGGGGACTCCCTAAAGCCTCCTTGCTTTCTTTATTATTTATTTATGTAATGACAACTGAGTTTTAGAAGTCTCAGACACAGTCACACATCACATATTAGTCTAATGAAGGTGAGAGCACGTGTGTACTCACTGGCTGTTGCTGGAACTGCTGAAAGTTGTGTCAAGCCAAAAGATGGTTGATCTTTGTAATGTAGTGTGACTCTGGGACTCTGCTAACCTGTGCTCCCACTGGTTGCTTGCAGAAGTCAACATTAACATGCGTATTTCAGACAGAAGCCCGGAGGGTAATTTATTGCTGTAGTAATGCCACAAGGTGCATTTGTAGCCAAGCAAATTCATACACTTGTAAGAGCCAGCCAGGGCAGCTGCAAGGCACCAGGCAATGCACCTCAGGGTACATTGAGCAGGCATTTGAGTGCCAGACAAAACTTCTTTTAGTTGCTGGGTTGAGTTTCACATCATTTAACTGTGTCACACATAGGTATTGGCCCCAGCCTCAACTAACCCTAGGCTCACTATAAGGCAGACTGAAGAAACAGGCAGTTCTTGGGTACAGTACTTCTCAACTGTTTTAGAAGCCACCCCTGAATAAGGCAAAGCTGTTTTTCATCTCTGTAGACTGTGAAGGAACCTCAACTACAAGCTCCAGTGTGGATATCAGCAATGTAGATGTACATTTACACATTTGGTTTGATGATTTCCACGTTAGATCTTTCCTGCATGCTCAGAAAAGCCTTGGTGAGCAGCCTCAGTGAGGAGGGCTGGCCAAGGCTGCCCACCCACATGTGCTGGGCTCTCTCACAGAGCAGACTTGGCCTCGTGACAGGGACGTGGACTATTCAGTATGTTAAGGAAGGAAGAGCTATCTGAGTCTCCTGTTGATGACTTTTGTCATGGACAAAACGTATTTCTGGTTGCTTTTTAGTTTTTCTCTTATAGTCATGAACTCAATTGACTGAGGTTGAAAAGACGTTGGATTTGCTGGGGGACAAATTATGTCATATCCAAAGGATGCATTTCAGATGCCCTCCAAGATCCCAGCTGGGTCTGGTTTTCCCTTCAGGCAGTGTCGGTGCTGCACAAAGAGGCATCACCTGGAATAGGAGAGGAACTCTCTGCTCCAGCCTCCCTATGAGCTGGGACTGTTTTGCTTTGTCGTGCTCCAGACAGTGAGCAGAGATTTGCAGAGGTGACCTGTGCCTGTGGCTCTGCTGGTGGCAACACAACCACAGAGAAGCAAAAGCGAGAACTGGATGCTGTGGGCAGCCCTGTGCTCTGCCCAAAACACAGTGTCCATGAGCACGGACACCTGCATCCCCCAAGGGCGTTGCCTTTTAGCAAGAATACAGCACATAAAGGGGAAAATAGCGGCTTAAGTATTTTTTCAAGAGGAGCCTCAGTGAGCCCAGCATGGAAGGAAATGGCAGACTTGCTTTTTCCTCCTGTTCTGGTGGTTTTATGGTACAAAATTACCCCAAAGGTACCCTCTCTGTAACAAGGCCTCACAGGCCAGCTGGCCCCCTTGCCTCCTGCCAGTCCTGCTTCCCAACAAAGCCCTGTGCAAAGGAGCAGCAACACAACTGGCTGCTTCTTCATTGGGTGTGTGGAGATGCTTAGGGATGATGGAAGAAAAGAAGCCGGAGCAGGAATAAATAAATTATAGAATCACAGGATAGTTTCAGTTGGAAGGGAGCTTAAAGATAATCTCATTCCAACCCCACTTCCATAGGCAGGGACACCTTTCACCAGATTAGGTTGCTCAAACCCCCATCCAGCCTAGCCTTGAACTCTTCCAGGGATGAGGCATCCACAGTTTTTCTGAGCAACCTGTTCCAGTTCCTCACTAGTCTCACAGTAAAGAATTTCTTCCTAATATCTGATATAAATTTACTCTCTTTCAGTTTCCAGACAGTCCTTAGCAGAAATGGTGAAGAGTGGCACAGGGAGCCTCTGCACATCACACGTACCCTCCACCCCTGCAGCTCTGTCTCCTTGAAGCTGTGAAGCTGAGGCTTGGCTGGTTTGTGTGCTGCTCCACTGCTCTTTGCTGAAGGGTGGCCTCCTCCAACGAGCAATCAGTCAATGGTAAATGATAAGGGAAGGCCGCTGAGGCTTCACTAACTGCATTCATTACAAACGTTGTAATTGTAAAGATTTGCTATAATTCAGTTAGCTGCCCTAAAACCCTTGGCAAGCCACGTTATTGAAATGATTATTGTTACAAGATTGTTGTAAATTGGAGTCAATCATCCAGACGTGAAATTGTCTTTTTTATATCTGCATGGTAGGGGAACAGTCTTACTCCTTTTATTTCTTTAAATTAAAATCTCCTGGTTATTGTACCTGGAGTACTGTATTGGACAGTGGGATTGCTCCCAAAAAAATGCAATAAAAACTTCTCATCTCCTCAACAGAGACACCCTGATTCCTTCTAATCTGACAGCTCACACTGTTAATCCCAGCAGGTTTTTGGTGGTGTAGAAAAACAGCTGTCAGGGATCACACAGGTACAGCTGACTCTCCTTTGCACTTCAGCTGCATTGGACCAGAGTTTCTCTACCTGTGTCCTGTGGGAATGGCTGCAAAGTGAGAAAACTGGTCAAGCAAAAACGTGCATTGGCATTTCCACACACATGCCAAATGAACACATTGCAGAAGAGTAATTAATAAATATTCAAAGTTTCAGATGATCTTTGCTCATTGTAAATTGATGAGCTGCTCTGACAGCCCTAAGCAAGACGGCCTGTTAATTTTAAGAAGAGAATTCCCAGATTTGAAGTGGTGGATAAGCACTGGACTAGCCCATCTGTTGAAGCTCTGGAAATCTTGACTCCTGCCTGGTGTTCAGGCCTGGTATTTGCTGCAGTCTGAGGAAATATGTGATCCTTGCTGCTCCTGCTATGGGTTGCAGTGTGTCCCTGTGATGCTCTAATTGCCCTAACTGTCCCGCAGGGAATCTTGTGCATGTTTAGGACATGTCACCTCTCATGGGCATAGGCAGGTGAATGTCTGGACATTATTCTGGCCATTATAAATGCCACAACAAGGATGGGAGTTGCTGTGCCTCCTAAAGAGGTGTGCTACATAAAATGGCTAATAGAACTTTTTCTGAGGACTAGGTCAGTAGCTGTGACAGGCTTGGTATGAATATTCTGTGGAAGGGGTTCCCTTACTTGACCAGAGGTGCAGATGTATAAGTAGCGGGTAAAATACAGTCTAGCACAGTTGGCAGTAGCTAATTTGGTGTTTATGAGTCTTCCCTGAGGTGGGCTGCCGGCTCAGTCTATAAGAAAAGCTGTGTCTATGCTCTGGCTGAGCTGTGCACCCCACATGAACAGGGGAGAGTGAAGGAAAGAGGATTTGCATCAGTGGGTACCTCTTTAGACTACATGACCAGTCTCTTGTCTAAACATGGATAGGTGTCTTTAATCCTGGATTTGTACCAAAAGAATATGGCCAAAAAGAATCAGCCCTTATGCCTCTTGTAAACCCCTTGTCAAGTGATAGCACCTGGTGGAAATTGTGGAAACAGGCACTTCAGCTATTCCTTGCAAAACCCGTAAAATTATTCTTCTGATAAGCAAAGGTTCTTGTTGTTTTGGAGCCGAAAACAAAATTAGATCCCAGCAACCATGAAGAAAACAGTGGGAAAAGGGGCCAAATGACTGCATTCTGCTCACAGAAGCAGAGGGATGTTCTTGCTGTTTCCTGGTCTCCGGGGAAGCAAAACTGCCTCAGACTTTGGCTCTTCCCTGCTCTCAGGGTCACTCAGAAAAGTTTGTTGGTGTGTGAGTGTCATGAGTCCTTCATACCACTACAGCTTTCATGAGCATCACTCCAGTACTGCCTACAACGCCTCTACTATCTCATGTAGAAAAAGCAGGGGCAATGAAAGGTATTGAAAGGAAAGTCACTGGAAAATAAATTATTTTCTTCCTTAACAGAAAAATTGTCATAACTTCAGGGAGAAAATGCCAGGTCAGGAAGCTACTCCTACCTGAAACCCAGAAGCCAGTCGTGGAATTTTAATCATATGAGCCCACGCAATAATGTATTGCATTTTTCTTTTGGCTTCAGATTTCTGTATTCAGCTGAGACCAATGCTATTGTTTAATCAATGATCATATATATTGTGTCCAACCCACTGCCTCCTCTGGGGAGAAAAAAACATCAAATGCCTTGCAGAAGAATTTGGGGTAAAGCTGAAAATGAAAAGTTGCTGATTTCAAAGAAGGCAGTTAGAGTGCTGGTCAAATTGGGAGCCTGATGCATTACTGAGCTGAATATAAAGTTCTTCTTTTGTTGTTGTTTTTTTTTTTTTTTTTTTCCTTCTGAATCAAAATGTTTCAAAGGCATTTAAATAAAATTGAAGTGATATAATTAGTACAAGCCCATGAGAAGTGATTGAATTAGTAAGTATGGCCAGTGCTACAGCTACATAATGGAAGCCTTCAGTTTTTATTAATTCCATGTTTAAAAATCTGGATTAAACAACCAAACTAATAAGTCAAAACACTGATGTAAGCTTCAAAGGACAACGGTGTTGTCACTCTGTATAGCAGGGCACCGATTCAGTGCTTAATTGGTACAAGAGCTGTAATAACATGGTTCATATTTAATTAATAAGACTCCTAACTAGTCATAAAACTTTTAAGAGCTCTTGCTTCTGTGAAATTGTTGTAGTTTACATCCAGTGTGTTACAAAGCCTCAGACCTCTGCAGGCCACATGTGATGTTGAGTTAGTAACCGCTCGTAGGCATAGAGTCCACTGCTCAGAGAGGGGTGAGGCTTTTGTCTCCTGGGTAAGTGAGGCTTTCCCAGCTGGAAGGCAAAGGGCTGGAGAGTGATGAACTTTGATTGTGGAGAAAAGACTTGTGTGCCATGGGCACTTTATGCAAGACAGAGAGACTGAGTTGTCCCCAAAGAAGGAAAAAAAGGTGAAGAAATACTTGTGTTAAAACTAAGATGTGAACAACCTCTTCTAACATTGATTAGGAAGCACTTTCTGAATTTTGACTGATGGTTTGTATCCCTTTTTAATGTGAGTGTTGCCCTGGGACTGAAGTATGCTGTACAACTGGTAGGGGGGCATGGGGCTTTCCTCTCTGAGACATCACACTCTGATGGAGAAGGTTACTGGCTGGAGGGCTGGTAACACCACTGGATACAGGCAGCACGTGTTTATTAGCATATCTCAAAAGCAAAAATTGTATTTGAAGGAGTTTTACCATCCATGTAGTTAAAAAAGGCTGGAATTCATCTTGGGTTTTCTTTCCCCTAAGAGGAGAGGGACAAAATGTGGAAAACCTTGGCAGTCAAGGTGAAGTGGTCAAAACACTTGGTGATGTGGTCGTTAGCTCCCACTGTCCTCTCTCTTGCTGACTCCAACAAGCACTCACAGACTGATTGTCTTGACAAAGAGCTCTCTTGGCATTTTATAGATATTCCAGGCAGAAGTTTTCTGTGTTAAAAGAACAGTGTTCAGTTTAATGTTCCAGCCATATGCCAGAATTTATAATCCTTCTCATTTAAAGCAGTTCATCTAAATTTGATCCCAGTATAGTGCAGTAAAAAAAATATAATTAAAGGTGAATGTAAAAATTATTGAACAAATATAATAAAAGGGCAATTAATATGTTCAGATATAAAAATACAAGAAACTAATGGTAGCCCTTGCCTCTTAAAATATTCCTGCAGCAAATATATTTAATCATGCAGATGCCATTCTCTTTTTTACTTTTCGGTCAGACCTGAATGAAATATTATTAAATCAGGGATACATTTTGGATATTTTTTCTCTAATACCTACTAAGATTCACAGGAAGGATAACTTGCTATTAGCATAGGCTTCTCTTCTTTTTTCTTGGAATTAGCATACTCAAGGTAGCAGTGCACTTTATGAAGAGAACATCTTGTTTGACATTTCTTCATGGACTTTTCTTTCCTGGTGAATATACCTAATCCCTTTTTGAAAAGCTCATATAAGTTTTAGGCACTCTCAGTGTTGCACAGAAAAGGACTCCAAAGCTTATTTCTGTGAACTACCAGCTCTGGTTCTATATGAACCTGCTATCTGCATGTTTCACTTGGTGCCCTCACCAGTGTTAGAGGCAGTGGTAATCATTCTCTTTTCCCTTTTTTGTTCCTGCCTATTCACAAAAAATGTTTTCAGAAGAGCAGTCAAGTCAAATTGAGTACTCTGCAGGAGATTACTCTTCACCATAAGGTTAATGGGAATAGTATTGTAGGGAAAATGCCTGACTGTCTATGAGGCTGGAATTGGAAAGATCCCATAGCCAGAGAGTGTGTTACTTTGTGACCAGGGGACTTCAGAGGAGTGGGAGCTGGACAACTGACTCTTGGAAAAGAGTTAGCTTCAAACTGCAAAGACACTGAGAGGAGATGTGAAGGGAAACCCTCTATAATGTTATTACTACGTTTGAAACCATACTGATCATAAAGTATTTTAACAATCAATTTGACAAATAAAAATATTTGTTTTCAATATTTTGTGAGCTTGAAAATACCACATCCATTATGTTGTGTATCTCGAGGGCAACATTTAATTTGAGGTGCATTTTTCTTTGCACCATATTGCTAACTTGAAATACGATGTCATCTGCTGGTGTGCTGTAGTGAATCTTCTGAGCCTTGTGGCTCTGATCAAAGATGGAGCAGGCTGTGAACGGTGATTAATGAAGATACTGACCCTATTTTTTCAGTGAGCTAAATTGAGAATTTTTTTTAATCCTTTATAAAAACAAAATCAAGCAGAAGCACTTCTTTGTGTGTATGACATACAGCAAATATGATAAAAGCTATTTGTAGATTTAGTGGTGTTTGTTGTTTAACACCTACACATCCTCTAATGGCAGATGCTGCTGCTCACTTCATGCACTTGACTGGTTTGGTCTGCTGGCTCGTGGGTTTGCTTTGTGGAAACATTCAAAAGCTCATGGATGAAAGGGGTGCATCAGAGTGAAGCTAAAGATGGGCCAGAGGTTTTGAAGCTAAATCAAAAATTTCCTAAAGGTTGAAGTCTCTGATTCCAGAGGCTTGTGTTCTGACTTTCTTACAGGTACTTGGGATTTAAAAGCCCTTGGAGTGGTTTGTGCCAATCACTGATTACGTGGTTATCTCTGCTGTGTAGCAAAGGTCTGTGTCTTCATAAGAGCCATCCAGAAGATTGTGGTTAACTGCAGTGTTCCCGGGACCTAAAGATGTTCCCTCCTGCTGTGGCCCCTCAGAGCCAGAGCCATTGGGTCAGTATTGCCCTGCAAGGGGTGCAGCAGGGGTGGAGCGTGGGGGTGGAGCGTGGCTCTGGCTGGAGACTGCCAGGGAAGGGGAGGACTGCAATGCTGTCCTTGTCCCAGGCTCTCAGTTAACTCTTGGTGCTCCCACCACTGACCAGAGCTGGTAACTGTGCTTTTCTGAGCTGTGCTCTGGGGTCAGGAACCTCCCTGGATAACAATCTTGGATAAACAGCAATTTTCTCTCTCCTGTCATAGGTCCTGTTCGAGAAGGGACCACTGCTGAGGGAAGAGCATCTCTCTCCTTTTGTTCTTTCTGTGTAATGTCCATGTTAAAGATGTGACACCAATACTGGTTTTGGAGGAAAGCTCTGGCTAAAATGCTGGCCCCCCTGAATCAATGGCAGTATTCCCACAGACTCCAAGGGGGTTAGAGTCTTGTCCTTCATTCTTCTATTCCCAGCCTCTTCATGCTGGAAAGAATGTTTGCTCAATCATCAAATGTGATATAAGTACGATCCCAATGGGGAACCCTCCCCCCCCAATCTTTAAAAGCGATTGCTGTGGCTTGAGAATGCCTGGAGATGTGAGGGATGAGGTCTTTCAGGAGCAGAGCCAGCTGGCTTCCAGACACAGGTAATTGGGGTGACTCCACTAGTAATATGATGATAAATGCAGAGAAATAGCAAAGAGAAATGTTCCAAAGTTTGGAATATTAGAAAACTTAACTGTTTTCTGCCAGAAATCAAACTGAGGAGGAAATATGCTGGCATCCTGTCCCTATAATCCCTCCTCTGCCCCTCAGCCTCCCTTTTTTATCTTTCATTTTTCCATCTGGCTCATCTAGTTGAAATTTGAACTGAGTCTGACTTCAAGTTCCTTTCAGGTTTTTGTGGAATATTTTACAGGGTAATCTCTTTGTCACAATTGCAAGATTGTGAAACTCCTAAACCATGATTTGTCCTTGTTGCCACAATGAAAACATAAATTATAACAGTGTCCCATTACCCCTTTAGTGGTTGCAGTATAACTCCACTTGTGGTCTCCATGACCTGGGAAAGAATTGTATGCACTGGCTGATTTTTTTAACAGATATAATAGAAGGCAAACTTTGACAAACATGACTAACAGCTAAAAAATGCAGTGTGTTAGCAAACTTTAATAAGTACTTATTAGAAGTGGAGTTGAATCAAAACTTTGGCCTCACCACACCATGAAGTATGGTGGGAGCTGGGAGTCCAGGCCCACATCAGGAATCATGTCAGTCCCTCTCTCTGGAAAGGATTAAACCAAATGCAAAAAACTCAAGGTCTGTCAGCTAAGAGGTCAATCAGACATGGAGACAAAAACAGTGTAACCTGCAAGAAAAAAGACTCCTTTGTTTTGAAGTGTGTGAAGACAAAGACAGTCAAGGAAATAAATGTATTGCAGAGGTGTTTTATTGCCTTTTCAGATGATTTCTGTGAAGTGTATTTTATGAGCTTTGGCCGTATTTTTACATTACTGGTGAATAAAGCTCTCATTGTTCAAAGGGTATCATCTGGTGACTCATGAATTTCTTCAAATGCTGCTTAAAAAAACCCTCATATGATATTGAGAACGCTGCTATATATGTAGCTATTGGCCTACAGAAAAATGAGCCACTCCTGATCTTGATCAGTTAGTGGACTTGGGAGTCTCAGACAATTCAAGATTGATAGACACAGGGAAGAAGTGAGAGTGTAGCATCATCTCTGCTCCTCGTGGAAAATAAATCTCCTTGATTTTGTGTCACAAATGCTGATTCTGTATTTCCAGCTCAGAACTTCACTCTGGAAGTACAAGTTGAATTTAAAGTGAGTCTAAGTTATTTTTTAATGAATGTCTGCTTTCTCCCTCCTTGAGTCAATGCCAGAGCAGACATGCCTGGCACAGAGCTAACAGATAGCAGGGAAGTCAAAAGGATGCTTAGCTGGGCAAACAACTGCTTTACATGATCTACCTAATTTTCTAGGTCAATCTGGGTGAAGCAAGTCTTTCAAACCAATCTTCTCTAGCAGCTTCACAGAGGTGTGCCCAGGAGGCTCTCAGGTTTGCTCTCTGCCTGCAGCCCAATGAGAAAGCTCCTTTTGAGGGAAAGTGCCCTTCCCAGCCAGGTACATAGTCCAGATCTGCAGCTGGAGTTATTTTCAGAAAGCTGATCCTAGTGCAGAAGCACACCAAAGCACTTTATAAACCAGCTGTGGTTTAACTGACATTCTGCAAATACTTCCATTGTATCACTGAACTTGTGTATTGGCAAAAATGTTAAAACAGCTCAAATAGTCTCACCTCTCCCCAGAGGAGTGTTTGGTCATATTGTAGATCAGATTTTGCTGTGTTTAACCAAAACTGTGCTTAGCGCACATGTGGCAGAATTACCTGGATGTCTGTTGGATCTCTCTATTTTTCTTCCTTCAGCTTGCTGTTTCATCATCTATGATGAAACATCTTGTGGGCGTTGTAGAAATACACTACATCATCCTCTGGTTAAAACCATTTGAAGGAAGTCAATATCCACTAAAAATATCGGTAAAGATATTTTCACACAATGTTTTCAGCTCTCAAGGAATACCTTTACGTTCAACATCGACAGCTGAGGAATGCACCCTGCTTTGGGAAGTAAAGAATGGCCCAGTTTGTGGAAATCTGAATGCCATGTGTGTAACTGAGGTCTTGAGAATGGGATTTTATACCCATGATGATGCAGGGGGAGAAATTACTGTGGCTACTGTGACTGACTGTGCCAAGGGAGAAGGCCTTTCATTGTGTTTCCTACCTCTGCACACCTGTGGAGCATCAAGTTGTCCAGGTGCTGACTTTTTGACTGTGCCAATGTTGGAACCAGGTCTCTTGGGAGCTGAGAGGTGTGTGAGACCTCAGGGCAGTGCTTCTCTGTTCCTGCTGGGAGACACTCATCCATTTAGTGGATAGAGGAGACCACATAAGACATACTCACAGCTGGGTTGCACTCCCTGACCTGAAATGTTCTGGACAGAGCAGGTCCAAGAAGGCCATGTCAGGGAATGTGTGAGAGCTCCATTCCCCTTGCAAGGAGCTTTGTCATTACAATATATCTCACAAAATCCCATCTCTGTGAGGTTTTGCTGCGTTTCCTATTTACATTCTACAGGTCTTGCTGCTGTAGGGCTGCACTCAGGCAGATGGTTACTGCGCGCCTGGAAGCACAAGTGAGAAACTGGAGAGGGGAGCTTATCCTATACCAGAGAAAAAAATGCATCCTCTCTGACAGCAGGGCCTTCAGGAAAACTTGTCACAGCAGATCTTTTCCCTTTTCTGCAAAACACTGAAATATTAGAAGGAAAAAGGGAGGGTGGGCAATCTCATTATAATCCCTCCTTGCCTCAGAAACAGGGAGTCAGGAGACACCTTTAATTGATTCCTCCTAAGCTGGATAAGGTGGTGTGTGCACTGACCATAAAGGCTTAAATATCTGATTAAAATGTAGTTGCAGACATTCAGGATGACCAGATTTTCAGAGGTGTTGAGAACTCATGAATGCCAATTTGATTTTTGAGATCTTTGGAAGTTGAAATTACAAAACTGAGCTATGCCTTAATTTACAGAACCAAAAATATGCAAAAATTGGTGCTTCATAACCTCATCACTGAGCAATTTTAAGTGAAACATGGTAAGAAAAGATAAAAATGAACACAGTGCACAATAACTTAACTTACAATATTTAGTGAAAATATTGATATTTCTGTCCTAAATACTGCAACTCTAATAAGAACACCAAACTATGAGCAATTTACATCCAAATCAATGCATTGACTGGATAGTGAATCTGCAAATTACTTAACAACTCAAAGTTAGGATATTTTTTCCATGTAACCTTTCATATTATTAGCACCAAACAGAGTCCTAGTTACTCACATGGATGCAACAACCAATCAGTCAATAGCTAAATATCCCTATAGGTCTGCCCACACTCTATTACAATATATCTGATTGATAATCCTGCAAAGCTTCTTTATTTTAAAAGGGCAAAGCTCAAATAAATCCTTCTCTGTTCAGTGTCCCCATGTCAGCTTTTCCCAGTGCCTGTGGGCCATCTGTAGCCCTGTGCCCTCTAAACTGTGACCACCCCTGTGCCCTGTTCTGGTGGCTCCCCCAAGTAGGTAAATGATAAACCATCCCATGAAGTACCTGTATGTTTGTGTATCCCCCTCTTCCACAATTGCCATTGAATGTGCCCTTCTGACAGTGATTTTGGTACAGGATGGGCACATTTCCAGTGAGAGTTAAATTGGCACAACCAGCAGTGAAACAGATGCTTTGTTTTACCTTCCTCTTCTGCAGGAAGAATTCCAAACTACCAATATCATACTGTGCAGCATGGAGCTGACCAGAGGACTGAGGCAGTAAAGTCAATTCGTCATCGGGACACAACCCTAGCACAACTCAGTTTTTGTAGGATACTGGAAAGAAAGGATCTGAAAGCTAAACCTCCTGATTCTAGGCACTGAAGGAAAGACAACCTGTTACTAGTTCCCAGAATTTCCTTTTTAAGTTGTGAAAATCGTCAGTGGTCTTAAAATGTAACTTTTCCCCTGTTGTGGACACTAGAGGTGGCTGAAATGCAGCCTTAACCATTTTATTTCAGAGATCACAGGAAGCATTGGGTGGCAGTGACCTTACATGACTGATGATCTGAGATGCATTTTTCATTAATGTAACTACTGGCCTCCAGCCCCAAATGCTGGAGAGGAAACAACAGACCTCAAATCATTCTGTAGATAGTAGGGGATTACACAGTGGTAACACAGGAAAATCAAACCAAACTAACTCTTTATCCAGCTAAAATCCCGCTGCACTTCAGCTACACATTTCATCATTCTGCCTAATGGGATTAAGACACACACCAAGGGGCTCCCATTCTCCAGTACTGCTGCCTTATTCCTTTAAGTGCAGGCCAATTTCAGAGCCAGGGACATTCGCGAAAGGGTGCAAGTACCAGATGACAAATATTTTCCATTTTTGATGATCGACTCTGAAGAAGTCTGACTTGGACACTTATTAACAAGGTGAAGTCATCTGCTATGGAAGTCAGTGCTCTGGGAAGCTTGGAGATGCTTGGCAGCATTCCCCTTTTAAGTTCCAGTTGGCGGCTTTTTTTCACTCTCCTTAGTTAAAGGTTCTGCTTGACTTCATTCAACCCCAGAAGCAATTCTGCTTCCTTTACTAGCTAAGGAAATACTGGAGCACTGGTTCAGAGAGTGATGATGTTAGTGTGCAGCCAGGGCCAGCAGCTCCCTTGAAGGAAAGAGTCACGAGTCTCCATAGGGGCTGGTAGGGTCTCACCAGCCAGGCCCCATCTCACTGCCCTCTGCAAGGGAGCAGGCTCAACCAAGTTTCCAGATCACCATGCAAGCTCGTGGTGACGGGGCAGATTCAAGGGCAAGCCAGGAAGTCAATCCAAAGGTCAGATCCAGTGAATGTCAGGCAGGTCCATAGAGACCAGGGAGCGCCAAGGTCAACATGGAAAGTTGGTCCTTTGGACAGGGACTGCCAGGTTGTGACTACATATTAGAGCTTTTTATGAATTGTAGATTTTAAAATCAAAGAAACAAATAGCCAGTACTGTTCAAAAAGTTAATGTTGTTTTTCTTCTGTGTTGGTGTATCCAACTGTCACCATGACATTTCTTGCTAGTCCTGGGTTAGGTTTTACTGTTTATACTCACAATCATAGCATAAGCCAAAGAGATGCTCTTTGCCCCAGAGACTTGAAGTAGGGACCAGTGTTTAGATCTGTAATTTTATGGGGCAGGCACAAGGGTATCAGTGTTCTGGTTTCCCTGAGACACTCAGCAGTGCATGATAAAGCAAAGTAGAAAACTGCCAGAGACAGAAAATTGCCCTATCTAATTTAGCTGGGACATGTACAGTCTCTTCAAAGAAGAGATTTAGTCTATTAGATTCGTCTGTAGTTTTGCTTCAGCCACTCAATTGTAAGGGGGTTAAGCTGGAGACAAACAGTGATTCAGTTTTATGACCAGGCTGAAAACACCAATAAATCTGCTGCTCCTATGTGTTAACTGTCCTGTGTACCCAGGTGCATGAGGCTTTAATTGCATGTAATAGCTCCAGGTCTGGACCTACGTACGTGCACATCAAATAACTCCTTTTAAACCATAAAGCAAGAGCTATTGAAATAATTATTGTATTAGCATCATCTTTCTATATGGAAATGTGGAGCATATGGCAAACTCAACAGATGCCTATAGCTGCCATCCAGACAATGTTATTAAAAACAACAAAAAAAGACAAAAGCCATTACATTTTTTGCATATTGGCTGAGAACACTCAGGAGGCTGAACTGGAGACTGCTGTCGTATTTGTCATCCTACTGATTGCCTAATATAAAACACAGAAGGTCAGTGAAGTGTGAGAAAAGCGAGACATTGTGGAGGACCAAAGCCTGAGCACTGGGACTAAGAAATTACAAGCAGTGACCTACAGTAAATATGCAACAAAAGTGCAGAAACCCACTTTCTTGCTGCCAGGGGACAGGCTGTTGACTGGGGACAAAGCTTCAGATTTCTCTGAGTGATTAGAAATTCACAGTGTTGTGGATGCCATGTCCTAAAAGTCCTGGAGGAAGAATATGGGCATGGCGGCTGCCAGCTGATTCATAGGGAGCAGCTGCAGAGAAAATGCCTCTTCCTGCCCTCCCAGATGGATGAAAACTGTCATGAAAGGGCCCCTACAAAGGAGGGTTGGACTTCAGCCTCCAAGCGGATTTGTGCAGAGATACTCTAAGTCCCCAGATGGGAAAAAATACTTCCCAAACTTACTGAATATCCTGTTCAAAGGAAAGGCTGCTTCTCCTCCCTGTGAGAATTGGTCAGGGTAATGTAGGGCACTGGAGAGAGAGACTTTCTGTTCTCCTAGACCATGAGCTGGTGCCTGCATCTGCTGGGTTAAAATGGCTGTAAGATTAGGCTTTTCTGAATGAGAGAGTCTCCTCCTGTTCCAAAGATGGGGAGAGAGGAAAGGAAAAGGGAGCTGCAAGGAGGAGCTCAAGATGGGGAATCACATGTGAGTGAATGTCCTTGAAAGAACAGAACATATGCTTGAGCTGGATGTTTTTTATTTTTTTTGTTTTTGTGGACCTTCTAAAATGAAGATATTCTTGATTAGTTTTGTTGCTCTCTAATATCCCTAAGCAGTGCTTTCTGACAAAGAGAGGAACTATAGGGAAATACTTTCTTGCTATGGAAACATCGTGGTGATTTACTTCAGCTTAAGAAACTCTCCCTCTGCAAGTTCTTTGCTTTTTTTAAGCAGCAATAAGATTTTTTTTTTTTTTTTAAATAGGGAATGATCCTGGCACACAATATGGTGCTTTAGATATTGCCCTTCCTTCCTAGGATTTCTGGGTAGTCTGCTGGGGGCAGCTGACTTCAGCTGTGAAATGTGAATGGATTTTATGCATTCAATTCAATTTTGGTTGCAAACAATCAAAATTAGGAAGAATTATGAAGGGGTTCTTAATTCCTCTTTCTCAGGAGAGCCACATGAGTAAGATAAAGGAGTATGTGTGTCTGGGAGAGAGAGAACATATTACTCCTCTAGTCCCATCTATTTCTGCCCCAAATTTGTGGACAAGTATTATATGCCTCCTCTGTGACTTCTTTCAGGAGGCATAAGCAGGAGGTAGGGAAACAGAACGACTCAGACAATGGACTGTGTGGCACAGGGTGGAGACTTTACACAGTTTGTGTGATACTGTGGGCAAGTGGGGTTGCTGGAGCATGAAGCAGGACAGACCAGGAGCACCATGTCATCACGGACCCCATCAGACACACTTCTGCCCTGTATAAGATATGCACTGTAAATCAGTGGGCCGTGCTAAGACTGATTCATTGTTAATTTACCTTTCCTCTGTCTCATTGCCCATATAACATGCAGTTTAAGACATACACAAGCTAATTAGAAGACATTTTCTGGAAGGGAGTCACAGCTGCGTGATGTGAAACTCCTGCAATCAATGAAAAAAACGTAAGGGGCTTGTTTACACACTTCAGATGTCCAACTTCAGCTACACTGCCACGAATGGCTGAACTTGTGGTATTCTTTTCTTCTTTCATAGTAAGTATTTCTCCAAGAACATGTAATGCTGACTGTAACACTACTCATTAGGCTGCTCTTGAAGTATGGCTTGTGTGCACAAAGGCTTGACCATTTTTTCTAACAGTAGCTGTTGTTTGAATAAAACATGTTGTTGCACATCCCCTGCAAAATTTGTTTCTTGTCCTTAATATTTTGTCCCGGGGATATTGCCAATGTGATTTCTAGAGCTCCTTCAGGTTTCCATAGGTTTTCACACCCTTAGATGAGGAATGATTTATTCTCCACTGCCTCAAATCTGTCATTGGTTTTGCTGCATGTTCCCTTCCTCCCTTACAATTCTTAAATGATTTCAAGAATGTTTTAGGGAGATCTTAGCTATTTACTTCTAAGTCATTTATTATCAGCAATTTATTACCTTACAGTACTTTTTTCCTACTTTCAGATGTGAATAAAACACAAATAACAAGTATTATTTTAAGTGTACACTAGACTCATATTACAGTAACAAATGGATAGAATTACTTGTGGCATATATTCATTATTGCATCCTATATAATGTTAGTGCATGCAATAATATGTAATATGTACACTGTGCAGTTGACTGTGTTCTGTGCTGCACATGGGATTTGCAATCTAACAAAACTAGAAAAGTAACCTCAATGACCTGTATGAAAACCATACTTTCAACTTAATTTTTCCTTTTTCATGGTTACATTTTTGAAATTGAGATCCTAGAAAGCCATGAAGAAGTCTTCAGCATGAAAGGTGACCTTTTTCAAGATACCAGATCCTGTGGGGTATATATTTTATCCATGGCTAAATGGCTTATGCATTTATTAGCACCTTTAGATTCAGAGCTTGCCCACTTGGTGCTAACAGAGGAATATTTTTCACTGCTGATGTCAGTGTGTGCTCTAGCACATTCTAGGAGATTCCAGAAAACCTCTGAAGAAAATGTATCATAGGTTTAAGACACATGAACCTTAAATTGTTTGAAAAAGTGTTAGATAAAGTTTGAGAAGGGCAGGTTTACACATTACAAATATTGACTAGATAAAGGACAAGTATCAGCAAATAAGACTTGATAAAGTCAATTGAACAGTTCCTATTATGTGTAGATTAAGTGCTGCCTTCCCAGTTTAAAGGGTTTTATTCTGCACCTACTGTCTTAAAGAAGGTTCCTGTGATCCTCTGGGATACTCAGAGAGGAATTCAGTTGCAGCAGGGAAAAGGTAATTTTCAGGCTGTCACAGGAAAGCCAACTCTTGTGGGACAGGGATTAGGAACAATGGATACAGGAAATCTCCACAAACGGATCAGAAACTGGCCTGGAAATCTGAAGGGCCATATCAAACTTCTTTTACTTGAATTACCAAGTCTGTTAGGAAGTAATTGCAGTATGAAGATGGAGACTCCACTAAGGCTGGTGCAAAACTAAGCTCTGAAACAGATAAGCTGAATAGCTGCGTGAGTCCTTAAAGCTATTTAAGAAACAGAAGGTGGATCTTAATATCCATATTTAAGGATTAATCATCTGCAGCTGGTGCGAAACATTCACAAGGGAGCATAAAAGTAAGCCTTCAGGCCTCCTGGTAAGGAGATAATTGGGTGGTTATGACATTATAGTGACAGCAGTGAAGTTTCATGCTCTTCAGGGCCTTGGTAGATGGCATGGCCATCCCAGCAGGACAGTCCTGTGCATGTTGTGCGGGGGGTTTTGCTGCTTCCAGGGTATTAACTGTAACTGTGCATCCTTCACAGATATGTTTTCATTGAGACAGTTTCCAAGAGAGTAGCTCATTTTTTGCCTAGCAATAGCAGTCAGAAGATAATTGCTGCTTAGTAAACAGCAGAATACAATTTAACTGACTGCCTAAAAATAAAAATAAAGCAAGTCAGCCAAGAAACTCAGTAGTCCAGTATTTCCACAAAATATGAGTATGGGTAGGAAAGTAGGTGCTGATACCACTGTGATCACAAGGAGAGAAGCCACAGTTAGCACACAGAGAGATGAACAGCAACTATAAGCTTTCTCAGGCCTGGTGTTACCCTGACCTACATCATCTGAGAGTCTGACCCATGGTATATAACTGTAGTGGTTGCTGCTAGTTCTGTGAATGAAGTTGCAATTCAGTTCAAGGTGACCAGGAAAAACTTGTCGATATCAATAAAACAAATTGTCATAGAAATCAATGTAATTTTAGAAGTAACTGAACTGTTGTGCAAATCTAACTATCTTCTTCCTCTCTTTCTATCACCTTTGTACTGTGAGGAAATCAGATCTGAGAATTCTGTTTTGGTTCATCTTGACGTTTTCAGCCTGACCATTTAGTTGTTTTATGCCCTGCACCAGAAGTACATAGTGTTCATGGGCACTTTTATTCTTCCTGGAGTTATTATATGATGTGTGTAGAGGAGTATAAATATATTTTGGCTTGGATTGGTGTACAGTCCACAGGGTAAAAAACTGTCTGGATGACTGGGCCAAAGAGTGATGGGGAATGGAGTTACATCCAGCTGGTCACCAGTGGGGTTCCCCAGGGCTCAGTCTTTTTAATGCCTTTATCAATGATCTGGAAAAGAGGATCAAGTCAGCCCTCAGTCAGTTTACAGCTGACCCCAATTTGGGTGGAAGTGTTGATCTGCTGAAAGGTAGGAAGGCTCTGCAGAGGGATCTGGACAGGCTGGAATGATGGACTGAGGACAAGGGTATGAAGTCCAACAAGGCCAAGTGCCGGGTCCTGCCCTTGGGTCACAGCAACCTCAGGCAAATGCTCCAGGCTTGGGCAAGAGTGTCTGGAAAGCTGACCTGTCCAGTCCTGCCAAATGTGGCAGTGACTGTGAAACAAAGGTTCCAAAAGTAACTATGGACAGAGGGAACAGACGCACAGGCAACAAGCATAGTTACACAAGCTTAAAAATGAGGCTGCAAACAGTTTGCTGCTAGAACACTGTATGGCCAGTTAACATCCTAGAGCCATGTTCTACACAGGGAAGAGATCCTAGAGAAAGAAAAGAACGAGATTCAAAAGAAGTTACAAAACCTCTCTGAATTACTAATGAGCTAAGGTAAAAATTATCAAATGCCTGGAGAGCTTCTCTCTTCCACCCCCTTCACATCTTGTTTTGGTTTTGCTCTTTTATCTGAGCAGCAGTTTTGAGAAAAATGAGTGTTTAACAAATTATGTTATCTAAAAAACAATTAATATTGAAGGAACACAGAACATACAGACAGTAGGCTCTAAACCTCAAATTAATAAATTACCAAGTAATAAAAGTATAGTATTGTTGAAAAAACCCAGGCACCTGATATGTAGGTGGGCTATACTGGAGTATGATAGTTTGTTGGCTCTCCCTGCTCACAAACCCTGTGTGCCAAGTAGAAAAAAAAAAAAAGAATTTTTTATTCCTGGATGACCTTTGACAGTTGTTCTGAAATAGAGTACTCTGATGACTTGTATCAACCACTTTGATGAAAAAATGCACTAAATATGCTAGAAAAATACAATTTTCTGTCTTATTTGAATACAGTGTTGGTAAAAAAGCCCTGCAGAAATCTTACCCTTAACTGCACTTAGTGTCAGGGTCCTGAGGCACTAAAAAGGTCTTTATTTAGGAGTTGCTAATAAGATTTGCTTCCTCCATTGATCTTGAACTCTTCTTGTTGCCATGAACTTGCATGACCGTGTGGACTCTTGGCTGGGCCTGACCACCATCTCCAGGTTTGCCTTGTGGTGGGATGGGCTTTGGCTGATAAAGCCCTGCGGGGTCCCCTGTGGCTCCCTGTCCTGAAGACTGTCCTGCTGTGCCACCCTCCTGCAGGTGGTGGGTGGGCAGGAGAGTAGCCCATAGTGAACTCACTAGGTTTGCTCTAGGGAACATTCCCATTCCTCTTCTCTTTCCTTTGGCTTTCATGGTGCCAAAGGAATATCCTTCCAGGGTATTGTACTATGGGAAACACTTAGAACTTGACCATGTGAACTAATACCTTTGGTTGTTGCAGTTATAAACTCTAAATGAAGATTCGACACCTTGGTTAGAGATGTAGTATCTTGCACAGAGTGGATTGTGGTTGTTAGATTGACAAAATATAGTTAAACTATTTTTAATTGTCATCTTGCAATTCCATTTAGGTAGTTTCAAAATGCGTATCCCACATGGGAACAGCTCTTTTTCAGCATAATGTGACATGGAATTGTAAATATTTTGGTTTGACCCTAGAGCTAAGGATGAGAACTGTATAGTCAAAAGTCTAAAGTTTGAGACTGATTAGCTGCTGATCTGCTTCCTAGAGGAAGATGTGACAGCCATGGGACACTGTCTGTCTCTATCTTTTCATAGAATCATAGAGAATCATTTCATTTGGAACGGAGCTCAAAGATCATCCAGTGCTGAACCCCCTGCCATGGGCAGGGACAAGTTTCAATAGACCAAGTTGCTCAGAGTCCCATCCAACCAGCCTTGAACACTTCCAGGAATGGCACATCCACGACTTCTCTGGGCAACCTGTTCCAGTGCATCACTACCCTCGTAGTAAAGAATTTCTTCCCTATATCTAACCTAAATTACTTCTCTTTCTGTTTGAACCCATTGCTCCATGTCCTATCACTACAGTGCCTGTTTCCTTTTATCTGTTGTTGTCCTCTAGTATTGCTTATCTTCAATTGCATATTCAGGAAGGACTGCTTTTCCTCTTTGAAATGTCCAGGGCATACATGTGGTCTGGAGACAGAGAGAACCAGGTTTTCTTCCCAGAATTGTGTAGGCCACATAGCGTATCTGGATATGTCGATGCTTGTGGCTTCTTTTGCCAGATAGAAATTACAGTGGGGGTGTTGTTAAAAGAGGAATGTAATGGGTAGGTCTTGCTTTAAAACCTGTAGTGACAGAGCTGTTTCTAAGGTGCTGCACAGGCTGCCTACAGTCCCTGGAAGGCATTGTGACATCTACTGCATTTGTTTCCATTGCCATGCTCTACTTAAACACATACAAAAGAACAGTCAAGCTGGGAATGACTCTCACAGTTGCTGAGGCAGGACTCTGTAATGGCAGGGTTAGCAATGCCTGCAGTTACATAGCCTGTCTAGGAGCTGGTCCCTTTCTTCTTTTAGTTCACCTCAGGTTTTCAGTTTCCCACTGAATTTAACAGGTTCCCTTTCTTAGAATTTTTAAGATCTGACCTTAAAATGACTTATGTTATTCCTATAGTTCACTGACTTGCAAGTTGATGTGGTTGCTATGGTTTTGTGCAAAGGGTAGGGTGATCTTATTGCTATCTCTTTTAAAGTGATCAGCAGTACTTGATCTGTTCTACACTTACAATACGAATATTTAGAAACAGCTGAAAAGAGGCACAAAAATATAAGCATGCAGAACAAACTGACAGAGTAGTCCCATCATGTCCTTCAATACTGCTGAGCCGTCTGCAGATAATTCAAGCCTTTACAGAGTGTCTCCTGCCTTGAACAAAGTGATTGCAAGGGGTTATGATGTACTTGCCTTGTCCTGTTGGCCCCAGGATGCCGTTGACCTTCTTGCCCACCTGGGCCCATTGCTGGCTCTTTGTCAGCTGCTGACAACCAGCACCCCCAGATCCTTTTCCAGACATTCTTGCCCAAGCTTGGAGCTTTTGCCTGGGGTTGTTGTGACCCAAGTGCAGGACCTGGCACTTGGCCTTATTGAACCTCTTACCACTGTCCCCAACCCATCAATCCAGCCTGTCCATATCCCTCTACAGATCGTCCCTCCGGCAGATCAGCATTCCTACCCAACTTGGTGTCATCTGTGATTTACTGAGGGTGCCCTTGATCCCCTTTTCCAGATCATTGATAAAGATGTCAAACAGAACTGGCCCAAGTCCTGAGCCCTGGGGGACCCCAGTCATGACTGGCTGCCAGCTGGATGTAACTCCATTCCCCAGCACTCTCTAAACCCATCCATCCATCCATCCATCCATCCATCCATCCATCCATCCATCCATCCAATTTTACCCCAGCTGGACACTGTAGTGGATCTGCCAGTAAGACAACCCTGTGGTCATGAGGAACATCTGCTGGAAAACCTCTTCTCCCTCCTGACTAGGCCAACAGGAGCCAGATCCCTGCTTCCTACACAGCCTCTGCACCTGTTCCCAGTTGTGATGCTCCCCTTTCCAGGAGGTATAGGAAGGGATTTGCCCTTTGTAAATACGTTAATAAAACTGTTTGCTTGTGTTAAGAAATCCTGTGTCTGTGGATATCTGGGCAAGACTGTGTTGCATGTTGGTACTCCTTGGCTCCATCTTCCCTCTGTAACAGACAGATGGAGTTTGCACTATGATTTACATTTGCAGTGGTTACACCCAGACACTTCAGCACCTCCCTGTCTTCTCTCCTCCTGGTGTTCTTGACATCTCCTCCCTACATCTTTCCCCATGTCTTGGAACACCTCTCAAGTTGCTTCAAAAGATGCTACTGAAATCAGCAGTTCCATCATGGGGTCTTGCTGCTTCTCCTTGGGCTGCTCCCTTAAGAAGTGTGGTCCCATCAAGTGAACCCTAAAGCTCTGCCAAGGCCATCACGTTACCTATTTCTGACCATCAGATCTTGACCCACAGCTGGAGGCTCAACCACCCCTGGACACAGTTTGACGGCTGCTGGGAGATGGCTGTGTGTGCACAGACCTCCACAGACCTCCCGATTTTTTTCCCGCACTCGTCCTCCAAAGTGGGAGTATTGCATGTGTCTCCCAGGCAGCTGAGAAGGTTACTCTTGGTACAGGCAAATCTGTGTCTGTGGCCCAGGTGTCCAGGCTTGGCAGCACTGGAGCTGCTGGGGAGGCCGCTATGAGAAGATACAAAACGCTGCCTGGCAGAGTGAAGAGTGAGGAAAAGAAGTGTGAGGAAGGAACAGCTCTGCAACCAACAATATGAGAGGAGGAGAAGGAGGAGGAGAAGGAGGAGGAGGACAAGGTGCTCCAGGTAATAGGGCAGGGATCCACACCACTGGCTACAGCTCCCCATACTGGAGCACCTGGACATTTCCTGAAGAAACTGTGGCCCATGCAGAGCCCCTGCAGCACAAGGTTTATCCTGAAAGACTGCAGCCCTTTTAAGGGGGGTCCA
Organism: Corapipo altera; assembly: GCF_003945725.1. Classification (NCBI taxonomy): domain Eukaryota; kingdom Metazoa; phylum Chordata; class Aves; order Passeriformes; family Pipridae; genus Corapipo; species Corapipo altera. The sequence goes on along the minus strand of NW_020884872.1, from coordinate 6,599,234 downwards.
TGACAGAACAGGTGACAAATGTGAGGAGGATGGAGTAGCAGAATGGAGCTGGTGGACTATTCCCATGCATCCTGTCTCTGGATCCCAGGGAGAAAAGATCAGCCCCTCCCCCTTCACTTTCCCTCCTCAAGAAGATGGAGAGAGCAATGAGATTGTCCTGGAACCTCCTTTTCTCCAGGCTAAACAATCCCAGCTCCCTCATTTGCTCCTCATAAAACAGAAGTGGCCCCAAGACTGAGCCGCAGGGAACCCCACTGGTGCCCAGCTGCCAGCTGGATGTAACTCCATTCTCCACCACTCTCTGGACTCGGACAGACAGGTTTTTACCCAGTGAAGAGCACACCTGACCAAGTCACAAGGAGCCAGTTTCTCCGGGAGAATTCTGTGGGAAATAGTGTCAAAGGCTTTATTAAACTCCAGGTAGGTAATATCCACAGCCTTTTCGTCATCCACTAAGTGGGTCACCTTGTCATAGAAATAGGTCAGGTATGTCAATCAGAACCTGTCTTTTGCAAACCCCTCCTGGCTGGGCCTGATTCCCTGGCTGTCCTGTATGTGCCACTCAAGATGAGCTGCTCCATGACCTTTCCTGGCAATGAAGTCAGGCTAGCAGGGCTGTATTTCTTCTTGCTGCCCAGTTCTGAGTACCAGAGACTCTCGTATGTCCTCCTGGATCCAACTGTGAGTGGTGTCTGCAGAGGTGCAGGGGATTGTGCTGCATTATGTGCTGCAACAGGTGCTTTCCATTCCCTACCATGGTTCTTTCACTAGGATGTTTTCTGTATGTTGACAGAAGAGCTGTATTGCACACCCAGCACCCAATCTATTCTTCAACAGGAGGGCTGAGAATAGACCTTTGTTTCAAAATAGACAGTAGTGTTTTAGGGCAGCAGACCATATGGTCCACCAAAGCCTATTTCTGTAAGGTTTTAAAAATAATCAGACACTCTCTTATTGTTCATATGTAATTACGCATCACGTTTCAAATGTCTTCTCTTGGAAAATTGTGTCCAGTCACCTTGCAGGCCCTCTTTTTACACACCCAGTGTTGACTTTGAATATTTATTTTGCACTACAATCACTGTTTTAAACAGGCAGTCTGTCTGGACAATGTAATGTCTTTGCTATGAGGGCAGGGAGTGTATTGCATCAATCTGTTTCCCTTTCACTCCTAAGTCTTCTTCACCTGTTGCAGTCTCTTTATTCAATAAGCCAGAGGCTACATTAGGCAAATTTTTTTCCTTGAATCATGGTCTCTGAACCCAACATTAGCTGTGGTTTTCACCCTACCAGTTCCTCCCTAGTGAGTAAGGGTGGGAGATAAACACCACTTAGCTAATATGCTTTGTGATCTTGTCAGTCTCTGTGACAAGATAACTAACACTGTGTTATTTTGCATGTCTATATTACATGTCAAAAATAAAGTTAAAATAGCCTGAAGAGCCTAATTTGAATCTCCCAGCATCAGAAAATTCAGTATGAAGTCTGAATGCTATCCTTTCAAGAATATACTGAATTCTACTTCACATCCCTATTCAAAATATGTACAGTAACATCCAACAGACCTCATCACATTGGCAATGAAGACAGAGGAAATTGTGCCCCATCCAAAGGTGCTAAAGGGAGGCTTGGTGGATATAAAACCATAGAGTTATTATCATATATAGCAGACTGTCTGCTAATAATTCATGGGAATCAGAGAATGAGAAATTATTAGAAAGGTTGGGGGGGTTTTTGTTGTCGTTTTAACTTATTGAAATTCAATGTATTATACAAAAGAGATTTGAGTGCCTTCATGGCATTAATTAAAAATGTTAGTAACTTCACAGAGCCTGAACTTCAGAAAGCTCACTGCTTTGAAAGATTCTATCAGTATAAAAATAAATTCTTTATACTTAAAATGGAGAGCATAATAAAATCCATAAGGATATTGCCTTGCCTAAAGGCGATTGTGAGTGGTAATCTTCTGTTGATTCTGTTGGTGCCAGTATTTCACTTGGGGACTCAATGATAGGGAGTGGGAAGGAAATTATTTGTTTTATCCGAGAGGAGGTTTTGAGATATTTATTTTTTTCCTTGTGCAGCAGAAAGAAAACTGATATCCTGAAAATTTTCAAGGTCTGATAATCTGAAAATTATGAATCATTTAATTTTTAAGTACCTTTTTAGAGGAAATTAGTAGGAATTATTGAACAGAAATGTGTAAAAAAATCACAAAGTTCATATTTTTAATTTTTGTGTTCTAAAACCTCTGAAAGAGAGATTTCCTATCGAAAAAGGTGTTTAATAAATACATTTCAAGTGAAATTTAGGGTCAAATAGCTTGTCACTGAAATTGGAAAGGACCTCTGGATCCAACCCTCCTGCTCAAGCAAGGCCACTATGCCCAGGCAGTTTTTGACTACTGAAGGATGGAGGCTCCACCAGCTCCCTGGGCAACCTGTGCCAGTTCTCAGTGAAAAAATATTTCCTGGTGTTCAGGTAGAACCTCCTCTGTTTCACTTTGTGCCCACTGCCTCTGGTTCTGTCCCTGGGTACCACTGAAAGAGCCTGGCTCTGTACTCTTTGCACCCTCCTTTTGGATATTTGTACACATGAGTGAGATCCCTTCTGACCCTTTTCCTCTCTGGCTGAGCAATCCCAGCCTTTTCTCACAGAAGAGATGCTCCACTTCCTTCATCATCTTAGTGCCAGCCCTTTGCTGGCCTCTCTCAAGTAGCTCCATGTCTTTCCTGTACTGGTGATCCCAGAACAGTTCCCAGCAGTCCAGGTGTGTCCTCACCAGTGCTGAGTAGAGGAGAAGGATCACCTTCCTCCACCTGCTGCCAAGGCTTTGTCTAAGCCAGCCTGGGATACCATTAACCCTTCTTTACCATGAGAGCACACGGCTGGCTCATGTTTAACTTGGTGCCCACCAGGGCCATCACAGGCCTTTTCTGCAGAGACACTTGCCAGATGGGCAGCCCCCAGCATGTGCTGGTGCTTGGGGTTGCTCCTCATCAGGTGCATGGTTTGGCACATCCCCTTAGTGAATGTCATGAGGTTCCTGCCAGCTCATTGCTCTCTGGAAGGGAGCACAACCCTCTGGGGTACCAGCCACTCCTCGCAGTTTGGTGTCACCAGCAAACCTGCTTGAAGGTACGGACTGTCTCATCATCCAGATCACTAATGATGTTGAAGAGGACTGGACCCAGTATTGACCCCTGGGTTACAATGGTAGTTCCTGGCCTCCAAGTAGACATCATGTCACTGATCACCACTCTCTGGCTGTTCATCCAGTTTTCAGTTCATCTCTCCATCTGCTCATTTGTCTCTCATTTCATCAGCTTCTCTTTGAGGATCTTATGACAGACTGTGTCAAAAGCCTTACTGAAGTCTAGGCAGACAATATCCACTGTTCTTCCCTCGCTGCCAAGCCAACCAATTTTGATTTCTAAGACTTTAGACATGAGAAGTGCAAAAGGATAACAAAGACTGACACTGCATAATGAAAACAGAGAGATATGTGGAAGGTATTTCTGAAGTAGCTTTTAATATGTTTCTATATACATAAGATATATTGTGTAAATATACATGTGAAGTTTATGAGCTAACTTAGCAATCTTGTCTGAATACAAAAAAAGAACAAATGAACAAGATAAATGAAATATGTTTCAGGCTGAGTGGCATAACATGCTTTTGAGCTGTTCTTCACTGGATTCCTACACCCTTTGTATCTTATCTAAACCTTCAGATTGGTTATTCCTGTTATGCTGCAGCTGGCCATCTGTAAAGCAGAGGTGATGCTTCTTCCTTTGCCTGTCCTGCTATCTGGATTGGGAGCTACTCCATGTGGAATCCAGGTCCTCCAGCTTTATGCTTCTGCAAGCTCAATGTTTAGCCCAAATGTGTCTCCAGGAAAGGCCAGAGATCCCTCCCTCATGTTCAGAGATAGGGAACTACAAAATCTGGAGGGGTGGTTGAGGCAGACATGGACCACTCCTTGCTGTTCTTGGGCAGCAGTGCTGGGTCACAAGACTGAATTGAGAGGAGTGAAGTGAGGTAGACAACAGAGACAACACTTCTGGGTGTGCTTTGAGACCTTCTAGATCCTCGGGTAGCTGCTTCTGGATTTGTGGGGGGATCCCAAAAATCCTCTGAGGAAAGTCAGGGTGGCAGTTGCTGCTGGGTACGGAGAGATTAGAGGAACCATGGACTCCTGGCAAGCCCTTGCAGCCTCTCATGAGCTCTGTCAGCTGCTCTTGATTAAGGGGTGCATTAAGGTGTTGGATTGAGCTGACTCCTGATAAAACAGAGGAAAGAACCCTCTGAGCAGCTATGAAGGGGGAAGCCTATTTAAAGGCCCACCTCAGGGCACATAACTGCTGTCCATCACTGTCTTCCACAGAGGCAGTAATGGCCATTGCTCATTATTTAATCTGAATTCTTTTTCTCCATTTTTGGCCTTCACAGTGACATATGAAACCTGATCACAAAACATGACTTTTAGTTAACTTTGCAAGCAGATAACTTTGTTCCTTTTGTTAGTAAATATGCTTTGTAGTTGTATTTGATATTACAAATTCCTCTATGAAACAGTTCAACAGTTTCAGTGTATCTGTCACAAAAAATACTTCTTTCGGTGTTGTACTGCACAACTCCACTCTCAAAAGTTGAGGTGTTTATTTGCCTCCACACCTTCCCAGCAGACCACCTTCCTCCACTCCTGTGGATAATTCACTTATTTCGAAATGTTTCCAAATCCCCTGCCTGTCTTGCTCTTCTGAAGGCTTTCAGCAGCTCAGTTAAGGAGATCAGCCAGTAAGAAGCTCCCAAGTTCACTGAGGAAACCCAAATGTTAGTCTTATGCCCCATGAACATATAAATGTTAATGCTCTGTAGGGACATATGAGTCTGTCTTTGTTGGTGACACAGAGGCTTTTATAACCAACACTGCCTACCACGGCAACCCCTTTGTCCCTTCAAATATAGGTATGTCTATTTACATGGACATTGATATGTCCTTCTACATTTTTGTTTAGAAGGAGATCTCAACAGCTGATCAAACCCGAGACAATGGAAACAGTGAAAGATCTTTCAACCTGATATCACAGCTGCCGTGATTGCAAGTGCTCGATAGAAAAGGAGTAAATTCCTTTCTTTTTCCATAATTAATTTATATTTGATATCAATCTGACCATATGCAACCATTTGATCTCATGACAAAGTAGCAATCCCTTGCTTCCAACTAAAATTAACTTCTGTTGCACCCAAAGGTTTAAAATACTCAGCTTCCAGCAGTTATGCCTAACTAGGAAGGAAAAGAGACTGGGGATCACTGCTCCCCAGCCCATATTCTGCACAGGCTTCTATTAGATTCCCATTCCTGTTCTGGGTCCTGATTCCTACTCTGTAAGCCATAGACTCCCTGTGACCATAATCTTCCAGACAGCTACACTTGAGCCAGCTGAAACCAAATGTTAAGAGTCTCGGTGAATTTCCATGTGCAAAGTCTTTCTTAGAGATTGGGAAGAGCCAACTGTAGAGTGAAAAGTAATTTTGTCAATGACAGAACAATTTCTTTGCCTAAGTATAAACATGTAGGTCACTTCAGATACTCCTATATACAGTTTGCAGAGGGCTGGGAGACATTATACAGATCTTCATCCAAGCCATACATTCTGGACATACAGCCAGTGACTGGATGGGGTGTCCAAACAGCAAATAAAATCTCAGATACATTTATGCAGCTGAATCCTTCCCTCAGAAGCAAAGAAGAACAAGAAGAGGAGAAAAGCCTCAATTCTGGTGTGCTAATTGCTTTAGCAGCAGCAAATCACCCCAGAGCATAGCAGAGGATGGCTGCATCTGACCAGCTGGCACAAGAAAAGGCTGCAGTGTTGCACCTTCCCAGACCTTCCTCATTTCCAGAAGGGCAATAAAGTTCACTATAATTGTCAGTCTGACCAATAAACCTCCCTGTCACAGAAATAATAGGGATGAAAAAAAGTTCTGGTTTAGGTATTTCAGTCGTTTTTAAATGGGATTTGTCACACAGCTATTCACCAGTGAGAACAGAGACTGGATTATGTGTTCCTCCATTTGTTCTGGTGCCCAGGTACTGAAGCGACTGTGCGGAAAAGATCACATTGGAAACTCCTCGTGGTTTGGGTTTCAGCAGCATGAGCCCAATCTTTTCTTATCAAAGTGAAACCTGAGGAGATGGCAAAACTCCCAGAGACCTTAATAAAAGCAGTAACAGACCCCACGACTCTGCTATGAGAATCAAATAAAGTGAAAACAGAGAGGTGAGGGACATCAGTCACTCTCTGAGCAAACATCACTCTGGAAACCACCAGACATACTGAAAAACATTAACACTGTTGTGGGACTGCATGCAAGATGAATAGCTTTTATAGAATTCTCTCTCTTTTTTTTTTTTTTTGCATATGTTTTGTATATATTTGCTTAATTTTTGTTTACACACCTATTTCAACCCCTAGGTGAACAAAGATATTTTTTTTAACCCCATAGGTTTACTAACTTGACAAAAAAAATCAACCCAGAAGGAAAAAAGTAGTCTTCTAAACCTTCTTTAATAAGCAATGCGAATTTTTGTTTGTTTGTTTGTGGTTTTTTTCCTTTTTATGTTTTTGCTGTGTTAAAGATGGGTTCTGAAAATGTTGACACTTCTTCCAGAAAGAAGCTTTTATGTTTGGGTTTTTTTTAATGTCATTTGATCCTCTGTTGTGTTTTTAACAATGCAGAAGGAACCACTAATTCATCCATTATTTATTTCCTTTTTTGCTTTGCTATGTTTTGTTTTGTTCTTTTCAGTCACTGTGTTTTAATGCATTTTTGCCAGGTGTTTCAATTTTTATTTCTCATATGTCTTTGACACCTTAGTAAATGAGCCTCTTATCAATATTTAAAGGGTTTGGTTTTTCTGTTTTGTTTTGTTGTATGCAATACTAAAAATTCCCAGCATATGTTATAGTATCATACATTCTCCATAATGTATAAAGTCCCACTGAAGTGATTTGGGATCTTGGGATCACACCTCACAAAAGTCTCATTTCAAGGAGCTTTACTCATTGTCGTCATATTGCCAGTTCCATTGCACGTGTTTGCTCTTTATGGCATATGTCGATAAAAATAATTTATATTAGAAATGCCAGACTATGGAACTGAGGTTGCATAGAGGACCATTCTTATTAAAGAAACAGCACTTTCAGTTTTTTAAGCCAGGACCCTTTTTTCTGAACTCCTTCCTCCATTTGAATCTTTGGAAGCAGAGGATCACGATTGCTGTGCTTATCACAGGATTTTTAACAAGACAAATCCATAGCCAATCCCTCCAAAAATATGCTAAGAAACAGGAAAAAAAGTTTGCATGCATTCAGATCAGTCTTTGATTTTAATAGATACAATCCATTTTTTAACCTAATCCTGTTCTGAGCCTGGCTGTGACTTAGCAAGGTGTTTAATATTTAAGTTCCTCTTTCAAAAGGTATGTAGAAACTTTCTTTTCATCAGAGATTTGGGAGTCAAAGTTAGGAAGTAATTTGTAAGAAAGGTTTTCTATATATACATCTCATGATAACAAATTATATCAACAGAGTTTTAATTTAAAAATGCGATTCAATACCTTAATAGTGAAAGATGAAATTACTGTTGTGATCATTCCCAAAATAAATAATCTGATTTGTAATCTAAGAATTTAGAAAACACTTAAGAAAAATTAAACATATCCTAATGTGTCTGTTCCAGGTATCAAATAAATAGCCTTAACTTTACCCTGCAGTTTTTCTATAAAAACAACTTTGCCTTTAAGTATGTATTTGTTCCAGTTTTTAATTGCAAACACTGCTTGTGTGTACAACACACAACTGGAGCACTATATATTTAAAAGAAGGCAATCCAGAAAGCAGACCAGAAAAATGACTCTGTGCTGTTTATAATTAATAAATAAAAGCCATTTGCTTCATGCCCATAGACAGTAACAGGGCAAATAAGTTTTTGCAAAAAACTTTATTTCAGCAATTACTGCAAGCTCAATTCTAGTTTACAATGCACCTGTTTCAAAGTATTAAAAGTTTACACTTTCTGAAACTTATTTTGACAAGAATGAGTATTAGCAGTTATGAAAGTATAAAACAAGTACTTTAAATAAGCTGATGAGTACTCACACTTCACATTTAAATTTTTTAAAAATTTGAAATATGAGAATAATTCCTGTATTGCCACAGAAACATGAATTAAGTGATTGTCCAGTTGATTGGAGAAATTCATTTACCATCACTCTCACACAGGAGTATATGCACACTGATGAATAATACATACTAAAAAATTGTTATATCATAGCAAAATACATATACTTGTCTGTTCTTTGCTTTATTAGAACACCAAGTTCTTTCTTTGACATGAGGTAAGATACCTAAGAAAACAGTTTGGCCATTCAAATGTTAAATCAGTGTAGAAATTATGCTTTTTGGACTCCAGAGCTGTCTGCCTTCCCCCTAATCCAAAACCAGACTCACTGCTGTAAAAATACACAGCAAGATTCAGCTTCCTCAAGTGGAATTCTGCAGTCACAGGATTGCTGAGGCAGGAAGGCACCTCTGGAGATCACTTGGTCGAACCCCTTGCTCAGAGCCGGGTCAGCTAGAGCAGGCTGCTTGGGGCTGTGTCCAGAACATCTCTAAGGATGGAGACTCCACAGCCTGCCTGGGCAATCTTCTCCAGTGTTTGAGCACACTTACCATAAGAGAGTATTTTCTTATGTTCAAATGGAATTTCCCTCATACTGGTTTGGGCTTACTGCCTCTGAATCGCTGGGTACACAGAAAAGACCCTCTCTGAGCCTCTTCTCTGGGCTGAGCGGTCCCAGCTCTCTGTGTCTGCTCATTTATAAGATGCTCCAAGTTCTTAATCATCTCTGTGACATATCTCTGAACTTGCTCCATCATGTCCCTCTTTCTTACTGTGAAGTTCAGGACAGGACCCAGGACACCAGATGTTTCTCACCAGAGATGAGCAGAGGGAGGTGATACTCGATCTGTTGATGATGCTCTGCCTAATACAGCTTAGAATTCTCTTTGCTGTCTCTGCTGGCTTGTGTGTCACTGTTGTGGTTTAACCCCAGCCACCAACTAAGTACCACACAGACACTTGCTGCCTCCCTGAACCCCCATGGGATGGGAAGGAGAATTGGAAAAACCCCGTGGCTTGAGATAAAAATAGTTTAATAATTGAATTGAATAAAATATAACGCTACTAATATGAATAATTGTAATGAAAAGGGAGATAATAAAGAAAGAAATAAAATTTAAGAAAAAACAAGCAAGTGAGACACAATACAGTTGCTTACCACCTGCTGACTTGTTTGCAAACTTGCTGAAGTAACATTACTTCCCATCATCTGGACCATTAATGGAGATAATAAACAGTATTGTTCCTGCCATAGACCCCTGGGGTACTCCACTAATGACTGATTTCATGCCCCTGATTATAACACTTTGAGTCTGGCAGTTTGGCCAGTTTTCAGTCCATCTCTTTGTCCACTTCCCTAGTCTACACTTAAATAGTTTGGAAAAGGGGATGTTATGGGAATCAGTGTTGAAAGCCTTACTAAACTCAAGATACACAATATCCAGTGCTCTCCCCTTACCCACTGAGCCACTCAAGGATATCAAGTTGGTCAGGTGTGATTTTATCCATGCTGAGTACTTCCAATCATCTTATTTTTCATACTGTTTATGGATTATGGATTATTTGTTCCATCACATTCCCAGGGACTGATGGAAGCCTGACCAGGCTGTCATTCCTCAGATCCTCCTTCTTGACAGTAGCTGTGACATCCACTTTCTTCCAGCCCTTGAGGACCTTTCCCTGGCTGTCCCAGGCTTTCAAAGCTAATTGAGTGGCCTTACAATGACCACTCTTCCATCAGGGTTTCTTTCAGCTGTCTGAACAAAGCCTCATCTACTACATCTTCCTGGACAGACATTTGGGTGATACTGATGTTGTGAAGGTGTGGATGCTGCCATTGAAGACGAGCTGAGAAACTACTTGGAACCCCTCTCCAATGTGGGACATCACCACACCTTCTCCTGAAACCCTCCAGTGCAAGTGCAGATGCAGCTCATTTCTGCAGCTGTTAGACATCCTATATTATTTTCATTAGAGGAATTCCCTGTACTTTTCCCCTGCTCTCTCATGACTTATTACACCCCTCACACAGGCAGAGCACTTGGAAAGACCTGCCGTTAAACAGTCCAACAGTAGCAGTGTTACCCTTGTATTAGAGATGTGATGCCCCTTCTGTTTCTCCAGATTGTTTGTATTTTGTGTTTGGATGATGTACATGGAGGGTCTCCCTAAAGGGAGAGACAGTACCACCCCACATGTCAGAAAGCTCATGTTAGGTGCTTCTACAAGAAAATAAAATCATAAACACGATTGAAGGAGTGGAATTAAACAGCTCCCAGCTACCACATTTCCGTGGTAGCCAAGCCAGTGACCCATTCCTCTGTTTCAACTTCCCTTGTGCTAGGACCATTACAGTCTCTCTCAAGCATCTGGGAAGACTATTTTACATTAAAAAAAAAATATATATATATTTGGCTAGTTAAAAGTATCTTAACTTTATCAACCATGTTGCCAGCTAGCAGTCCTTCATCAGGGACAAAAAAGAGGCTTTAGCCCTTATAACTTTGTAGGTTGTAATTTCTGCCAGGAAGCTATAAAAACTCTTTGGATCTTGTTTTTTTCTCAAGTTACAGATGAACCCTACATGTGCCACCAGCTACCAAATGCTACACTTTGTCCTTTTAGCAACCCACATCAATAAGATGCTGTTTGGTATTTAAAAATTAATGCCATGTAGCAAATTAGTCAGCCATGCCTCTGGTAAGCTTATTCAGTGCTATGGGGCTAATCACTTCTGGAGGACCTTGACATATTTTATAATTGAACTGTCAGGTTTGCATTTTGCTACAATTCATTCATATTTAAGTGTGAGTTGTTAGCCACATTAAGTTGACTTCTTTTGAAGGCTGGTGGGAAGGATGGAGTCCTGTTTTCCATGTTTATATGTGATTACAGTATTCCCACAGAGGGCTGGTAGGGAAAAGGGTTTTGCTATCATTTTGTGAGCTAAATGAAAGATTGAGGATGGCTCATCTGTGGATGCACTGCTTATGGACTGACTGGTATTCTCTGCCTGTTTCCTTTTGCTTTCATAGAATCAGAGATTCATGGAATGGTTTGGGTTGGAAGGCACATTTAAAGGCCATATAGTCCAATCCCCTTGTAATAAACAAGGGCCTCTTCAACTAGATCAGGTTGCTCTGAACCCTATCCAACCTGGCCTTGAATACTTCCAGGGTTGGGGCATTTACCATCCCTCTCGGCAGCCCGTTCCAGTGTTTCACCACCCTCATTGTAAAAAATTTCTTCTTGCCTGTCTATAATGATGTATGCCTTCCTTCTTGCCTAAAACTCTGGTGTTACCTCTTGGGGGAAGGGATCCTGATCAATTTTATTTACACAGCCCTTAACTACGAGTTTTAAGTCAGATAGTAAACAAACCAACACTCTAATATCCTCCCCTTTGTTCTCCTTCCTTATTCATTAGCTTAAGAGACTTGGTAGCTACAAGAAAGGGATGTAATTCCTAGTGTAGATTACTGAGTAGCATTAAGCCTGCTTCAACAAACCTTCTTTGCATCAGTAACATGGTAGTATGTATCCCTGTGAAGCAAAATCTTCGTGTGGAATTGTGTGTCACTGGAATAGGCTTATATCAAAATGCAAAGAGAAATATCCATCCACACTTCTGGCAGCTCTCTGTCATGCTTGCCCAGACTTACTTTCTAAAATGAGATTAAGCTGCTTGAATTGAAATCCATGTGTCATGTGTGGAACTGAATGGGGTTAGAAAGAGGGTCTACAGGCAGCTGAGACAAAACAGTTTAAGGAGATGCTGTTTTCATGGGGCTTTATGTGCAGAACTCTTAAGCATCTGAAGCAGCAGTGTCCATGAGATTTGCAGGGGATTTAGAGAGGAGAAAACCCACCAAATTCAACTGTGTGACCGTTTAAATACTACCGTCAGGCTGGGAGGTACCAGTTCCTCATGTATTGCTCAGAACGGTTCCAGCTCTCAGTAGAAACTGTTGTTTATTCTTGCTGGACACATTTGAAATCTGACACATTTGGAGTTGTAATGCCTTGAATTTCAAGGAACCAGATATCATTAACTGCTTCCATTGCACTGGCAGAATATGCAAGCCATGAATAAACAGTAATCCCTGCTACCAGTCTGCAGCTGATTCCCATCTCTTCCAGTATATCAAGCCAAATTTGAACTGAGCTGTGGGCTCCAGAGGAGCAGCACTTAGGTTGAATTTGACCTGTTGCACCTTTGTACCACATAGTACTGACACTCTACTTTCTCCTACAGACTTATTTAAATTTAAACTTCTGATGCTTTTTAGTTACTTTGAATAAGGTTGGACTCAATGATCTCAGAGGTCTTTCCAATCTAATTTCTTCTGTGATTCTGTAAATGAAGATGGTCAGCAGTTCTCTGTTACAAAAAGAGTAAGTATGTTTTTACTCCAGTCCACTGGAGTAAGTGAGTGGACACATAAGTGTCCCCTTTATGAAGAGAAAATTGACTACTCTTGTTAGGGCATTAGAGCATAAAAACATGATTAAATCTGAGATGGCTATTTCTTGAAAAAGGTGTGAAATTTATTGTCCAAAATGAATTCTCAGATTTGATCTTCAGTAGAACAAAATTAATCTCTGAGTCTTGATACACCCTTGTTTTGCTGGAAAAGATCCCTGTTTATCACCAGTCAGGGGTCTGCCTTTCAAAATGGCCATGACAACAGTAGTAGCTATAATCCTTTCTAGCCTATTTAAACCCTATTCACCAGAAGTGGCGTAAAAACGGGATTTTTTTTTTCCAGCAGAGGTCCCAGACAGGTAGCTGTTCATTAAAACTGTAGTGTTCCTTTTCAGCTTTCAGAACATCTGCCCTGTATTTAATTTACTGCCTTTGCAGGGTGCAAATAACAGCAGGCACACAGACAGAGCTATTAAAAATGTAAGAGGTATTCCAGTAAATCAGTTACTTTGCAGTAAATCAGTTAGTTTACCATTACTGAAGTTCTGTATGAAGTGAGTCTCGCTGTTGGCAGAAGAGGATTTTGTAATAAATAATACAAAATACTCTCTGTTTTTTAAAAGGGATTTTGTAGAGAGACTTCAACAATAAATGATTTAATGGGTTATGTGATGATCAATGGAGCTGTCTCGTGGCATCTCAGAACACTGAAAATCCTGGTACACACAGAATCCTTGGAGGACCTCTCCCTTTTAAAATATTGTTACTAGCAGCTGACACTTACTCTTTTCTGTTTTTGAAAAGGTGAGAATCTGAACTTCCAAAGCTTGTAAGGAGTTCAAGAGGGTGAATTATCCCTCTCTACGGGAGGCTGCAGTAGCATCAAGTGAGATACATTATGGTCAGCAGAGGCATCTATCTGGATGGGCAGAGATCCTTTGGAGATCAAACAGAGGAAATGATTCTTCTCTGGAAAGGGGGATCAATGCAGAGAAGGACAGAGGCAAAAGTGCATTAAGACTTGAGAAAGCAGGACAAAGTAGAAAGAAGAAAGACACAAGGTACTGTCCCAAGTCCAGACCTGTTCTCCATCATAGCCTGTTGCACCAGCAGACATTGGTATGCCAAAACCTCACAGCTGTGGCTCTGCACTCCTCTCAGATATTGAAGCTACGTGTGTCCCACAGGTTGGCTCTATCCTAAGTCAGTCACCACAACAAGGAAAACCTTCCAGTCCTGTATCATTCTTGAAGTTATCAGATTTTCCCACATGTATCTACTTCCACTATATTCTCTAGCACAACTGGATTCAGAAGCAGTATCGTCAGTGCCAAATACAAATTTAATACAAAATCCCTACATTTATTCTGCTTATACATCTAAGGATCACACTAATTCTATCAGGTTATTTCCTCTTCCTTGTTTACTATCTGTTTACTTTCCTGTGATCTTCATATGTCGAAGATAAGGTGCTTCCTTCCCCTTAAGGATGGGGTCATCACAAATTGTTCTTTCTATCCAGACCGAAAAAACTACTCAAAACCCTAAGTCCAGGGACCAGTCCTTGCAGAAACCCTTTGGAAACACCTCTACTTCACTGTAGTCTCCTGTTTACAGGAGTGAAAAAATATTTTGAAACTTGCATGCAAAGCAAGGGCAAAGAAACAGTAATTCTTGAAACCTTATGCCTGGATACTCACGGAAGAAAAATCTGTAGGAAAAAAAACCCTGCAGGAGTAGAGAAAAGGAATGGTCAACAAAGAAAACTACAATTCAATGATCATGAAGTACTGGAATAGCTGAACAGCATCTGGGATTATGAAAACCAATTAAGGGAAAAACGAATGGGGCCATTTTCCCAGGAGGATGTTACGGTCCTACACCTAAATGAATACTTCATCTTTCAGAAAGAAAATGGTTTCCATTTCAGTAAGTCTGTGCACAGATGCTGGTTAGTGGAGTGAGTGTAAGAAAATAAAACTTACTATTTGCAAAGTGGAGTTAAACCTCATGGAGGTTAATGCAGATGGATCAAATGGACTGACCATCATTCATCTTATACATGGGAGCTGAAAACAGTCTTAAATGAAACTAACAAGCTGAAAGCTTTTGCCATATAAGTAGGAAATAGTAAATGTACTATCACCATGTCTACACCACTGGAAGGGGAAAAAGTGACTTTAGCAACCACAGGCCCATTAGTCTGAATCCAGTGGCATAAAATATTAGAGAACAAGTTTTAAAAGAAAGAATAGAATCATAGATCCATTTAGGTTAGAAAGGACCTTTAAGACCATCAAGTCCAATCATTAACCCAGCACTGCCTAGTCCACCCTAAACTATGTCCCTTAGTGTCACATCAACACATCTTTTAAATACCTCCAGAGGTGGTGACCACGCTACTGCTGATCCAAGCCAGATGCCATTGGCCTTCTTGCCCACCTGGGCAGTACTTAAATACATGAAGATAAAATCATGAAATACAATTTGATTTCATCAAAAATAATTCACATCTGACTTGCCTCACATATTTTTTTGGTCAAATAACTTCTTTTTTAGACAACGAAAGAAGTGGATTTGTCTTTTTTTTTTTTTTTTTTTTCACATGGTACCACAGCAGTTATTAGTTATGCAGAGGGATATGTGCAACGCTTGTAAGGGAAAAAACAGGTGCTGGAAGGCATATAAAAGTCTTTTAATGAAAAGAGAATCATCCAGATCGAATGGGATTAATACTTCATTGTTCAAAGGCTGCTTTAGTGTCTGACACTCAACTTTTTCAGTTATAATAGTCAGAATAATTGATCCCATATCCCTTTCATTTTGATGCTGTATGGTAGTCCCAGTGGGAATTTCCTTCGTCTGATCGAATAAATTCTTGAAAACTTTTAGACTGGGGGACAGTTTTTGGGAAGCAAATTTCAATGTCTTGTACAGATTACCTTTACACAAAAGAATGGATATTTGTTAAGGAAATTAGGAGGCTTTGTTGATGCAGAGATAGATCAAGATCTTTTATAGAAGAATAAGGCAACCTTGTAGACTAGAATGATGAAAATACGGTAAAATGTAATAATACACATTGAAAAGCCATGCCCTCGGGGTTTCATATGTAGTCTGCTTCCTGTACAAAAGGGTCTCTCTCATCAGTAGAAAACAGATGAGAAGGAGAAAACCCCAGGTGACAACCTCAAAATAAATCTTGTTGACTGTATATGACCTAGAGTGATTTGAGAAAAAAAATGTAAGTCTTTAACCTGAGTTGACTCTTTTTTCAGATTATCCTCTCAGGTCAACTCCTTTGAATTACAGCCTACCCTTCCATGGAGGCATTAATCTCTTACTGAGATCCTTCCACTCTGACCTGAGGTTCTGTCTGATAAGGTCAGCAAACCAGATGCTCTGAGTTGTAGGGAAGATCCCACACCTGACAACACTGTAGCTGAAGATTGCAGTATATTCCACTGTGGTTTACTCAAAGGAGTGATAAACTGCCATCGAATTGTAAAACACAGGAGATTGCAAAAACAGCATCTCTGAGGAGTTTACTCAGACAGCAGGAAACTGTGCTGGAGGCAAAAAGAAAAATCTGAGTATCCAGGAAACATTAGTGAAAATCCCAGGTGCACAGCATGTCTCTGAATGTTCAGAGTATTGGCAAATATTGACTCCAGCTCTAGCTGCTTATTACCACTGCATTGCCAACTCATAATGATGGAGGGGGATTATTTACTTTTCCTTGTTTTTTTTTTTTCTCCTTTTTTACATCTTTCCTAGTTACAGATGGTTAATTTTACTGTGAGGGGGAAAAGAAAAAGGAAGGAAGCTCTAGAAATACATCTCAGCTACTCAGTAGGCTACAGAGAGCAAAGAATAATCTGGGGGTAAGTTCTCTATAGCAAGATTCCAACAAAGGACTGATCACTAAGAAGTGAGCATTATATCATACTTTCCAGACTATTCACAGGATTAAACCAACTGTGCACACAGTAAGCTCTCTTTACAGATCTGAGAGCAGCACAGGCAGCGAGATCCATTTGTTTTGGATGGTTTTCAAGACACAACTATTGTTTATATTGTGCAGTGGCCCAGGGCTGCGGAAGAGGAAACTGTAAATTGTAACGAGCAAGCTGGAGTGTGCACAGCACTGTGCTTCAGGAAACATCAGCTCTCCAGCTGGAAAAGGAGGCTCTGGGACCAACTGCAACAACAGGGATGTTGATGTTGGAAGCAAGATTTTACGTTTTAAGGAAAAGAATCCAAAAAGAAAGCAAATGCTTCAAGTTGATACGGTCAGCTAAGCCTGGTGCTGACTCTGCTTCCAGGTGTGTTAATCAGCCCAGTTCACTTGTCAATAGTGGGTAAAAATCTTATGAAAACAAGATAATCAGGATCAGATTTTGTCAGTAAATATCTAAGTTTGAGGGTTTTTTAAAGGCTGAATTTGGACTTGGTAAAATTCAGTAGGATCAATATATAAGTATTAGGGAGGGCTGTTCAGAGGTTGTCTGCTGGCTGTGGGCAGGTTGTTGGGGAGGGAACCATGAGATTACAAAAGCTGTGACAAACACTTGCTCTTGCACCCTGCCAGTTAAATGCAGGGCAGACGTATCAGTTGCTTCCCATTTCAGTGTCATAAAGCTCTGTTGTCCTGAGGTAGCCTAGTTATCAAGTGGGGAGCAGGAGAGAGGAGGGGTTGTGCAAAATAGTACTTCCCTGAAACATTTGAGAAGGGTCAGTAGCGAGGAGGAACGAGTGCTGGAGATAGTCTGGCATGGGGCTGGTGTTACTAGAACGCTGCCTTCATCCTCAGCTTAAAAAAAAATAAATCTATGATAAATCCAAGAATGGAGTCACAAAGTGGAGAAATATGATACTTGTCCTTAGATGATCCTTAGAAAATGCATAGGGTGCTAAGCAAAAGAAGGCAGCTAGTCAAACACATGGGTCACATCAGCTGTGGACTGGCACAATGGCAAGGTGGGGGACTGGAGACACAGAAAAAGGCTGGCATTCCATGCTAGGCTCCATCCATGGCTGCTGCCCTCTTCCTGAGGGGAGCACCAAAGGTGCGTGACAGAAGAAGGGTGATGCAGCTTGGGTCTCAGCTTTACTTTGCTCCTCTTACAGGAGGCAATACCCATTTCTAAAGTATTTTTTATTTTACATTATTTAAACAAAAAAAACCACGGAAAAACCAGCCAAACAAAAAAAACCCCAATCGAAAAAAGAGAATGGTCAAGTTTCCATGGGGTATTTTGTAGGTCTGAACTGCCTTTCTCAAGGCAGGTGTAAGGGTGGGCAATGGTGTAGTCAGCCTACCCATGTAGCTCAGTCCCTATCCCTCTGCCCTGGCCTCCCAAAACCCCAGCTCTCTCCTTTGGAGGTGCTACTGCTCAGTCAAAATCTGTCAAGCAGTGGGATAGTTTCCTACTGGAAACCATTTTAAACAGAAACTGGTTGTAGGACATTACGCTGAGATAGCCGAGCTCTATTTTAATAATATTTATGTCCTTGCTTGCAGGCAGAATTGTGCTAAATCATCCCTCCTCCCCAGTCCCTGTTGGACAGGATTCATATCTGAACACTGCCATGCAATCCTTAACAGGAAAAAACCCCTGAAAAAAACTAAAGAGGGAAGCCACTGGGGAAGTGAGTGTCATGAGCGGTCATTTAGTTAAGGTGCATGGGAATAGATGTTTAGAGACTGTCACCTGATGTTGCTACTTCTACCAAAACCCAGAAGGCTCAGTGATTTCAGTTTAGAGGACTGAGACAGTGGAAACCAAAAAGTTAAAATAAAGCAATATGAAGGAGCAATGATACAATTGGACCCAGACACACAGCTGGAGGGATGTCCAGTCTCTGCAGCAGAATTTAAGTGGAGAGATTTCAGGTCTTCCTGAATACTGCTCCTTTAGCCATGTTAAACATCACTGATTTTAGAGAGCTTAGAAGACGGGCTTAGCAGAGACTGTGTTTCATCTGGCTGTTTGGAAAGGCATTTAACAGCACTTCTGACCAAGTTTAAATGAAAGTTAGCAGGGCTGCCCTTACTGCCCTGTGAACAAGGTGTAAGTTTCCCTTCCCTCAGCCCGTGAGGAATAAGACTTCAGGTATTCTCCCGCAAGAATTTAGCGTTCAGGAAATCAAGCGGTGTGAATCAGCGCATCTTTGTGTTCTCTAAAGGAACAACTTCTCTTCACACGACTGATGTGTCTGGCCTCTCACCCTCTGAGACCTGGAGGGCAGGGATTGTTTGTACCTAAGTGCTGACCTTCACCTCTGCTTATGTTCTCAGTCACCCCTAAAGAAAACAAATGGGAGTACACAAGTGATCGGTTATTGCGCAGGTCTGGCAAGTCTGAGACTTTGAGCATGAGAGTTGCTCTTTTGTGCTCCTATTTCATGCTCTGCTGCCTTTTCCCTGCTCTGAGATCCCACGTCCCTGCCAAGCTCTTTTTCTGTGTCTTCCTCCTCCCGTAGGGAGGTGCCGCCTCTGTGGGCCCTCGACCCATGTGGGGCACTGCCTCTGTCACACAGCTCCGTGTGGGAATTGCTCATGCTGGGAGCTGGAGCAGCCTGAGTGGCTCCCATACAAATTTTGCTAATAGCAAACACAGAGTATATCATTACTGAATTCACGCACAGACTGCTAATAAACACCCACACTCACCTCCTCCAAGAAGAGTTGTCATTACTCCTTCCAACCTTTTCACTGTTGTCAGTGAATGTTATCTATTTATGTGGAATAGCTCAGGTTGGCACAGTGAAGGCACCAGTCTGAAGGTTGTTTACACTAAGCACACTGAAATTATTGTCACATCAAAACCAGGACTAGTTGAACATCTTCCTTTTATAAAACTTTCCTACAGTAAATGGATTTTTTTTTACTAATACAGATCTTCTTGCAAACATCATTTCTTTGTGAAGAATTAATAGAGAAATATGCCCAGAAATTCGTATTTTAAAAGGGGAATTTCTACCCAAACCCAGAAAACAGATTGTTGTAATGACTTTGGGAATTACAGGGTGCTCATCATACCCTCAGAGCTGTGATGACAGTTTATCTCTCATCATGTCGTTCTAAAAATTACTGATTGTCAACTCACTTTGCTTTATTTCCAGAAAGCTGGAATCTGATAAATTGAAGGAAACCCAGCCCAGTCCAAGACCCTGACCCACAGAACTGAATGAGGGCAAAGTCCTGAGTGCACAGCTCCTATGAGACATTGTGGCAATCTCGTGTTTGGAGTGCTTGAAAAGAAATCTTCATGTCTCTATTTGATGGTTTTTGAAACACCCCTAAAATTTCTATTAAAAAGTCAATAGGCTTTGTAATTGTCAATTAATTTTTAGTTACTTATGAAAATCAATGTTTTTTGCTATAGCTGAAATCTTCCTGTTGCTGAGTGAGCTCAATACTAGATCTACAGGTCAAATCCAGAGCTCTTTTTAAGAAAGGACAACCTCAAGTCTGTAGCTTTTTCTGTTTCCTGTACTGCAAAGATTCTGCACAGTTTCACTTTTCAGCACTTAGCTGTGCCAGAAGTAATGGATGCCTATGAAAACAGAAGTTTTTCCTAAACAATAACTTTCAGTTGAAAACACTGTAGAGAATAAGATTAAGGGTTAAGGGCTAAAATTTTTGAATGCTGCTGGGAAACCCTCCTGTGTAGTTCTGTGCTGGCAGCTTCTAAAACTTTTCATTAGATTGATTCTTTTAAATGTTTGTCCTTTTGCTGTTGAAAAAAAGATTTTACAGAAATGTGAAAGTGTCCAAAGGGAATTTTCTACTTAGACCAAAACATTTACTCTTTCTTTAAGCCATCAAAGTGAAATATTACATTGCTGTTCATACCAAACCACAGTGTTTACTTTTTTTTCGAGAAAAGGGAGCCATTTTTTTTTGTGCTCAGCACCGAAGTCCAGGTGCCTCAAAGGAGGCATAATTCATGTTCCCAGCTTTCCTTATGGATGTACTACAACTTCCTTGAGACCCCTGGCTCCCTCCTAATATTACGCCACCTGATATTTCTCAAAAACTGAATAATTCATCTGAGCTCTCTGAAATTGTGGTAGAATTAAGGAGCATTTTTGTTGCACAGAAAGTTCTCTTACTTACCCCTTCCTTTGATCAGAAATTAAAAAACCACCAAACAAACAACAAAATATTGGAATTTTCCAAAAGAACAGAAATTGTGTTTTTTCTCTCAGCTCAGTGATCTCTCTGGCTATTTCTCACTCACTCACCTTGTGAAAAGGGAAGAGAAATTGCTCCAAACAAAAGTGCTTTAGTGTGGTCGCTGCTTCAATTTGAATTCAATTGCACTTAGAGTAAGCCTGGGAGAGAGCTTGGCAGATACTTAATGTGTTAAATGACACAAAATTGTAACTATTACGATAGGGCATGCATTAACTGAGTATTTCTGATGTAGGTAAAAAAAAGCAGGAGTCCTGAGAAATGGATATTCCTGAAGAATAAATGGTAAGCAAGTGCCAGGAAAATGGGATGTATCTCTTAAATTTTATTTGATGGTTGGTTTTGGCTCTAAAAATAAAAATGCTGATTAATTACCTTTTTAAAGCACTTTAATAATGACACTGATTAACCTTTACAGCAACCTGGTGGAGCAGATGAGTTTTAATACTGCCAATTTAGAGATAATTAAGTAGCAGATCTGTTAAAACACCTTCATTTTTGATGCCTTCTACACTTTTAATACCCACCTCAAGAAACCCAGTGGTTGAAGAGCTTCTGCCCCTTCAATTGGTCTCTGGCTGAGTTGTGGCACCTCAAAACATTTTGCCCCTGAGGCCCCACTGTGAGAAGCTACATTTGTGATCATCCACAGTGAAAACCTGTGCCTGAAAATCCACTCCATGAATGTGCTGCTCCATGTAGAGTCAGGCAGACGGTTGTCAGACCACTCAGGAAATACAAGGTACAGGCATTTATCCTGTAATTTACCCTAAGTGTTGTCCAAGTGTTTCCAGTGGCATTTTTTAATTAGTCCCATAGTAAGACAACTACTTACTATTACATAGTAAGATTAAGAATTAAGTTTTGTTTTTTGGAGCAGGAATCATTTGATGTGTGCCTGCAAAAGAAAGGTCAAAGACTTACCCCAGCCCCAGCTGCCTTTGGGCAGTTCCTGGTTCCAAAGCAGCAAAAAAAGAGGGGGAGGTGGGAAAAAAAAGGAGCCAAAGAGTATACTAGTGTTTAAAAATGCTTTATCAGGGCTTCTTTTCTTCCAGAACAGCCAGCAGGATTGGAGAAAGCTCAAAAACACACAGACAAAGGAGCAAATATGGGAAGATACGTGCACTTCCCTGCCACAGATTAGCAAGAGAAGTAACATACTTTAAGTCAATAGATAAAGCACTTGCTTGTCTGAATGGTAGAAGTTTAGTTCTGGAAGGGAAACAACCATTTGTCAAAACTGCATATTTCTTCACTTAATTAATAAGTAAAACAAACTGTTGGAACATGAACAGAGAAACTTTTCTGTTTAAGGTCTGTGTAATTTGGGGGCCTCCCTCTGATGATGACCAGCACCAAGTGCCTCAAACAAAACTGCAAGAGACAGGTCAGTACAGAGTTATGGAATGGATTGCAAATCCAGTTTCTTTCTAGACTTCACAGGTCAGTAGTTACCTTATGCTGTGATGTAAAAGGTTCTTTCTTTATTTTCTAATGTTTCCAGCTCTCACAGTATATGGTGTCCTTGAAGCCCTGACCATGCTTTTCTCTTACTAGATCCCAATCTTTCCTTAAAATAATTGAACAAATAAACAAATCAAAAAAGAAGAAAAAAAAAAGAAAAAGAAGAAAATAGTCAACCTTCCTATTTGTTGGGGATAACCTGACAAGAGATTTTGAAGGCTGACACGGGTTCAAGGCAAGATTGGACAAATACACATGAAATAAATTCACTGTGTGGTACTAATTAAACAGAAACCACTTCCAGTATGGCTACTGTCTCTACTTGAAAACAGTTGGAGAGTGGAAGAATATGAGAGGAGAATATCACATGTCCTTGTCCTGTTCTCATGCTTCCCTTGGGAAAAGCAGCTATTGGAGACAGGACTAAATAGACTTTTTGCCTGAGGCAGAATGGCCTTTCATACAGCAGATATCATCTACATTTTGAAAAATCCTACCCATATTCATAAGGCTAAGGCAAGAACCTTAAATTATTTAAGTTTCATCCACAAGTTAGTTTCAATTTATCTGGAAAAGCTGTGGATTTTTCCCCCAATGTTTAGAATTGAGTACATGTCCTAGGATCTCCAGATATTGTAATAGTCAGTGTTGAAATGCTGGATATTGTAGGTTTTGAATGGTAGCATATTATATTATTTATAATAGTTTCTTTAATAATGCTAAGAATGTGCTGCACCCTCATAGAAAATGAACCATTTTTCATAAAAAAAGAACCATTCAGGGTTCTTTTCAAATGCCAGAAATTTAGAAGGAGAGTTTTATTTTTGCAACATTTCAAATTAACAGTTTTGGTATTTCTTTTTTTTTTTTTTTTAAAAGAGAAACCCCCCCCCCCCCCAACTATTGTCAGAAAGTGATTGCTTTTACTGCAAAACTGACACTGCAGCGCTAAGTTACATCATCCTCCAGGAAATCACTTTCCCACGTGGCTTCATTGGAACAAAAACTTGCTGAAGCTGAGTGGGTGTTCTGTGCTCTGCCACAACAAGGTCCTGGCTAAGGGGAGTTGTGGTGTGTTAAACAGCCCCTGGGCTCCTGCAGCGATGCAAATTCAGAGGGAGGTGAAAACTGTGAGAGAGGAAATGAGCCCGTTGGCTACTCATGATAAAAAAGGGAGAATTTGTGCATGCCAGCACAAATAGTGTTTTTAAGGGCAGAGATAGCATCTTTGGGGATGTTTTATTTTTAGCTTGAAAACTTAAAACATGGCTAATTAACTTCAAATGGGATGTACGGCATAAACAGGCAGGAGCCTGCTGGTGAAATTAATTATTCACCCTAGGAAGGGACAAGGTATATATGAGGGTGATCAAAATGGGAAAAGGGAATTTGATGCCTGGAATTGGCTAAAAGCAAGGCATGACCTGAGTTCGGTGTGGGGTGTTGGGGGTTTAAATTTGTGTGATGATTACATAAAGTGGGACTGAAGTGAAGAAAGCAGCCAACTACAGCTTGTGTGGGCTTTGTTGCATTTCTGTGTGAGGGTACAGAAGTTTCAGTACCTGAGAACGTCTCAGTTCATGAAGTCTGCATTGGATGAAGAAGTTTGTGGTGTCATCTAGTGCAGGATGTTACAGCAGGGACAGAGCCTGGCTGTGTTAGGGTAGAAATAATACTAAAAAATGTTAACTAGAAAGGAGAAAGTAAACACTTTAAAATCCTCTGTAGGATCTACCCAACTCTGTAATCCAGAGGGATAAGAAAAAACTGAGCCTGGCTCACTTTGGTTGGCACAGAACTCATTCCCCTTGTCTGGTAGTTAAAATAAAAAACCTCAACCCCCTCAGTGATGACGCGCTGCAGTCACTTCCCAGACAGGCTCTGACTGAGCACCTTGCAGGTGAAGCAACAGGAAATTGCAGAGGCAAAGGTGCTAAATTTTACAGTTTGGTGCATCCTCATTGGCAAAACTCAGTCTAGTGTGTCTGTGGAAATGCAGTTCTGCTGGTACAGTCCTGCTGCCATGTGGCTCTGGGAAACCCTGCAGACGCTGTGGCAGGGAGAAAGTTGGAGGTGGCCCACACGTACATCCTCACTCCCCAGCCCTGGTATATCCTTCAGGTCAGGAGGAGTGCTGCATCATTTATTTTTGGGGTTTCTCTGTGTGTGTGTGTGTGTGTACGTGTGCATATGAAAATCAGGGAGGAGGAGACTGCTCATTTTTTGTCCCTTAATTAGGAGTGTTGTTACCATGGCTCTGAGAAGAATTCACGAGAGCCATCTATCACGAAGATGGCTGTCATCACTCCCCCATGACACAGCTTGCAGGAGGCCTATAGAGTCAGCTTTCTGACTCAGTTAGAGGTCAGAGTGGGAGGCAGAAGACCTATAGATCATCTCTGCCCATTAGAGGAGACAAAACAAAGTGATTGTGACTCACTGCTCAACATGCCCATGCACACTTTGCAGGGCTCTCCATCAGGATTCAAAGCCACTGCCACTGGTTGTGCTGGACTCGCAGGGCCTCATCCTTCTCCTGGGCAATGAGGCATGCAGTGCTGCATTTCACGGCTGGGCTGTTTCTTGACTGAGATAAAAGAGAGGGAGATGGTCTACTCCCAGCTGCACTCGCCTTCTGCATCATCATGACGTGGTGCTCACACCCAGAGGAGCAGTGCAGGCATTATCCGTGATGAGCCACTTCCACAACTTTCTGACATGAAGAGGGATGCTCAGGCTTCATGGGTGTGTTTGTGTCTGTGCTGCCTACATGTCTATTCATCCTAGCTTCCCACGATCCACTGGGACCCTCCACCCGGCTTTCTTTGTTTACATCTCAGGATTCAGATTTTGAGTGATGTAGAGAAAAGGGCAGATGGCAAGCTAAGATGCCATAAAGGTATAATCTCTATGAAACTTATTCAAGAGTTATTCTAGAAGACAAAAAAAGGAAGGCGGAAGAGACAGCAGGAATTTACTGATGCTTCTACGAGCCAGCACCTTTCCCCAGTGTACGAGTGTGTGTGATGGCAATTTATAAACACTAATAATTAATCTTGAGCCAGACCACCGAGCTGCCTTCCCTTCCCTGTAAGTGACTGAATTCAGCAGGGGCTGCTTGTGCATTCTGGCTGGGTACCCCATCTTAGCAAGCACACGATGCACAGCCTGCTCGGGTGCTGCTGCTTTGCTTACCATCTGTGAGGATGCTGTTTGTCCACAGGCTGATCCCATCTCTTCCTTGTTACAGACTGGATATGACCAGAGGACCCCATTGCAACTGACATTAGGGAAGAAAAAGACTCATAATTGGCTCTGTTTTGCATAGTTTTGTTAAAAAGCCAGCTGTAGAGGGAAATGCTATTTAGGCTGCACGTTTGAGACAAAAAATATACTCCAGTCTAATTTAAAGCTTTAAAATCTACCAGATCTAGCCACTAAAACTCTACATGTAAATTTAAGCCATAAAGTTACCCTAACACTTAAAACTTAAGTAAATTTGCAGTAAGATGTACATAGATTTATTCCACATATGTCTCCCCTATGGGAGTTTCACAGCTAAATCCTTGTGCATCTTGTATCTTATTGTAAATATATACACTAATGATGCATAGAAATGGCTTTCACAACCTTGATTTGCCAGTGATTCTTGTTTGCATTACTTTTTATATTGTATTATAAAAAATCAGAGGTGATTTAACATTGAGGAATTCCTACAACTTAGTTATGGCCCTCTACCGAGGAGAAACCAGCACAGAGATCTGCAAACAATGATTTAATTTGCACAGCCACTGTATCTCACCTACTTGCATATCAGTAATAGTCCATCTGCTGCTGACAGTCTGTTCCAAATGTAGTAATATAACAAGCAATGTTACTACAGTAATGTACCACACCACAGCAAATCTTCCCATAAAGAACACAAAGTGTTTGCCAGGATGGATTTGAAAATACTTGGTTTGTGTTTTATCTTTTTTTTGCCAGTGTCATTATGTTAGGAATGAGGCTTATGTGAATAATTGGTTGATGCTTGAGCAGAAAAGTTAATATTTATTCAGGGGAATGGTCTGCATGGAGAAATATTAATGTGACTGGACACAAGTCTGTCATCAAAATAGGTTTTTAGTATTTTGATGGTGGAAAATGTTTCTAGACTGCTACGACTGAATTTGCTCCCTTTTTCTTCTGACACAAGGATATAAATCAGTATTATACAGCTGGACTTAGCAGTGGGATACCTAGCTGTGTGATGAGAAGGGACATGACTGTGTCTTCCTAATCCACACTACTGAACTTTTCATTCCAAGATGTGCTGAGAAACTTTTATTCTCAATCACGTTTGAGGCACATTTCCTCTAACAAGGGAATGAGCCAGAAGGGGTAGTGGCAGCAGAGAGAAAAATACCAATGCCACCTAACAGGGAAAGACTGCAGGACCTCTAAAGAGGACAAGAAGATCTGCTGGACCCTGTTCAGATCATTATTTTCTCTGTGATTAAATAATTCATCAGAAATAAAAAGCCTTTAGGTGCAGAGTTATGTTTTCAGTATTACTGCTCAAGGGTTTTTTTTATTGTACAAAGACTTGCATCTGAAGAACTATGCATATCTTATGATTTGTTTGGGGTTTGGGCTTTTTTTTTCTTTGATTAGTGCTACTGGGTTTATTCCTTCAAGAAATTATGCTAATGTTATTCTGGATGTAAGACAGTGTTTTTGCTAAAATGAAAGCACTGAACTATGTACTTGATGGTTACTATCACCTAAGTGACTCTATGTAAGTGATAAATCTTTAAATATTTGTAAATGCCCTACAGTTACTAAACCATTGCAGTGATTCTTCAGGCCTATGTTTTAGTCCAAGTGAAAACAATCAGAAGAGTTTGATTTTTTTTACTTACTGGTGGTCGGAGAGACAGCAGTGCCTGACCATCTCATGGGGAAAGAGGGGCTTGTGTTAAATAAATAAATACAGGCAGACAGAAACACATGGAAATTAAAATGAGAGAGAAGAGGGGAGAGGAAGGGGGAGGGGAGGAAAGGCAAGAAGGAAGGAAAAGAAAGGGAGGGGAAGAGTAAGGGTAAGAATGTCTGTCTCTTCTGATCAGGGTCTCCAGACAAAGGAGGAGTGAAGCCCCCATGATCTGTAATGCTGGTTAAGACGCTGTTGAATGACACAGTACTACAGACGAGATGTGTTTGGCACAGGTGAATGACTGCATTTCTATCCAGATAGTCCATGCACATGCCATGGGTCTATGCTGGCTTCCTGCTGGCTCCTGATCCCTGTTTCATGAGCACAGTGTGGTGTGAATACACATACAGTACGGATCCTGCCCGCATGAACATAACCTCTTGATATTGTTTCAGCAGATTTGAGTTGGCAGAGTGAATTTATATTGGATCAATGCTTTGCATTATGTGGCCACAGCATTTCTGCTCCTATGTTAGTAGCCCTGAAGCCAGATTTGCTGTATAGTCAAAGCATGGCTTGAATTGGCATAGAAAGAAAAGCTATTTAAGGTCATGGTTGTGGCAGACTGCTGGCTCTGCCTGGAGCAGCTTGTGTAACTACTCCACAAGCTCTACTGGCTCTGAGCATTGTGGTGTCTGTCTGTCACAGTATTTACTGCTGAAAAGGGGAAAATTGCTAGAGAAGTACAAAGGGAACATGTTTCCACAGGTTGCCCTTGTTATACCAAAGCATCATCCAGCTACAGCATGTGGTGAGGTTGTGGTTCAAGTGGGCTCTGCTCTCCAAGGCCACATTTTATAAAGCCAAGACCTCTATTGCAGAGAGACATCAGTCTTTAAAGAGATAGCATTATTCATTAAAATCAAACCCTCTGCTGTTGAGAAGGAGCTTTCCTGGGACTTAATTATATCAGGTTTAGAAGGCCAACAGCCAAGGGTGTTAGGCTTTCTCTCCCATGAGAAGAAGCTCCATTTTCATAATTTTAAACTCCCTTTAAAAATAAGGGCTATGAGAAAGACTTTGGAATAATTCTTCCTCTGGCTGGGAACTAGAAATGAATAGATTTGAATCCCTGTATGAACACAGGTGGAAAAAATGGGTCGCAAATTTTATAAACTGCTCTACTGTCTAGTAAGGACGTAGGACACCAGCTACCTAGATTTCATCTAATTGCTTCAGAGCAGAGGTCTTTCAGCCTGCTTTGCAGAATGGAAAACTTCAGGCTGACTAGGGATAATAACTACTCAAATATTTGAAGTCAATTAATGAAATGTTTGAGGTTAGAATAATATATTGGACATGTTATCATTGGTATGATTTTGGTAACACCTTTTCCACTCAGAATTTTTTTTTCCAGTTAATAGCAGTGCCTTCATTTGCCATCTCTGTCTGGACATTACATCTACTTTAGATCCAAGGCTCCAATAGTGTTGCATGACATCCTTTCTCCCCTAGACACAGCAGAAAGCAGGCTCCTATTTTGAAAAGTAGTTTGCAACTATTCTACAACTGTAGAATAGTTGCATAAATAGTGTAAAAAATACCCTGAAGTATCTAAAAAGTACATATTTATTATTGTTATGGCAGAAAACCACTAAAATGAATTTTCAGAAGTCTATTTGGGACCAGTCTAGCGGAGGTGCACCAGCATTTAGGGTCAGAAACTTGTACCACATGGGAGCTGCTGGTGGCAGAAGGCAAAGACTGAGACAGCACAATAAGGCAGAACTTCTCCAGGTTTCAATTGGAACTGTAATTCAGGCTGGAGATGCTTTGACTAGAATGGATATGTATCTTCTGCAGGAGGATCAAACACCAAGTCCTGCAAGGTGCCACTTTCTTACTCTGCGGAAAAGATCATATGAACTGTGAATTCTTCCAGGATGGTATGAATCTTCTCATCTTATAGCTAACAATCAGTCAGTCTTATGCCATTTTAAAATGATGCAAGGTCTTGGGACTAAGGAATTGTAGTTGAAGTCTCATTAATTAAACCAGTTTCCTTTAATACAGACAGGGACACTTTTAATATCCTTCATTCAAAATGTACTATCCGGCCCATTTTGAAATGAACTGACTTAAAAAATCTATATACAAAAAAGTAAAACCCTCCTTTGTCCCTTCTTGGAATAAAATGACAGCAAATGCTGAGGCTGTTGATTTAAAATGCAAATGAGAAATGTGCTCTGCAGGATTTATGACCTCCTCCATGTAGACACAGGCGGAACTTACTGAAAGATTTCTTCCACTTTTAAAGTTGACACTTAAAGAAAATTACTTTAATTTGTCACTTAATAAAATGCTCTGTCTTGGTGATTGGTTTTTTTCCTCAAAGAGGCAGGGAAATGAAAAAAAAAAAAAAGCACTACTAAATGCATCTTAAACATTTGCTGTTCCATAACACCTGGAAATACACATGTATTTCACTCCAACATCTAGTATTCCGAAATGAGAAAGAAATAGTTGTTCTTATGTAGTGCAATGTTATGCCTTGACATGATCACATTTACAAACACTTCTTCGCTTTGACTGTGACAGACATGGCCTCCAGTGTTGAACCCTGCTGGTGGAAAAGGATGCTCACCACAGCCTGCCCTCAGTTTCTTGGTGTTGTGCTGCAGCTGGAGGCTGTTGATCTGTACCTGTCAGCACAGGAACTCGTGGGAACACTCCCTAGCTTGCTTCAGTCCAAAAGGGACTGGCTGGCTTAAAGAAATCAAGTGGCAGGTGTTCGTTTGTAGAGGTCATTTTAACTAAATTGCTTAGGGAGCAATCAGACAAGCAGTCTGGTTTTTGCTAACAGTTAGCAAAAAATTGGACAGGAGCAGGGGTGATAACCTTACCACCAGCACAGCTGCTTGAAAACAAATGTTTGTCTGTCCTGTGTGGGCAGATGGCAAGTCACATTACCTGACTGCAATATAAATTGGATGTGAAACTGTGTGAATGGGAATAGGAGAAACACTTGTTGTTAGGGCTAACTATTATAAATCATCCATAAGTATTCACTCCAGTATTTGTTCTGAGAACCTTTACATATTTGTCTTTTTTTTTTTTTTTTTTTTTAAATTTCTTTTGTTTACCTTTGTTTAAGCAATGGATCACAATAAAAATTGTTTCAGTCATTTCAGGTAGGTACTGTTTAGCATATCTTCCCACATTGTAATGGCAAATGTCTTCCTGATAAAGAGTGTTAGTGACTAGATGTAGTGGTAAAACTTCCATTTGGCCAAAAACTGCTTCAGTGAAGCTTAGCTGAAGTCAAAGAATATAAGGATCCAAAGATAAGGCACCACAGAATATGACATTTTCTGTGTTTCATGGCAAATGCAAGCAATCCCAAAGATGAAACCAGAATGGCAGTAGGTACATTTGTCTACTTCAGCAGATGGTGCAGGAGAATCATTAATGTGTGTGGAGAATTTAAACACTCGCTTCAGCTTTCAGATCTCTGATTGTCCCTATGGCTGCATAAGAGAACTGAGATTGTTCAGCCTGGAGAAGAGAAGGCTTTGGGGTGACCTAATTCCAGCCTTCCAAGACCTGAAGGCAGCCTACAAGAAAAATGCAGAGGGAGTATGTAAATGAGAGTATGCAGTGACAGGATGAGGGGGAATGGCTTCATACTGAAAGAGAGTAGGTTTAGATTCGATGTTAGGAAACTACTCTTTGCTGTGAGGGTGGTGAGGCACTGGAGCAGGTTGCCTAGAGAAGTTGTGGATGTCCCATCCCTGGAAGTGTTTAAAGGCCAGGTTGGATGTGGCTCTGAGCAACCTGGTCTAGTGAAAGGTGTCCCTGCCCATGGCAGGGGGATTGGAACTGGATGATCTTTAAGCTCCCTTCCAAGCCAAGCCATTCTATGATTCTGTGATCTCTGTCTAGGAAGTTGAGTGTGACTGGAGCTGCTGCTGCTGAGACCAACCTGTACAGCACAGTCCATGTCCATGGTGGCTTAGCCTCTCTTACCCTCTAAAACTGCTTGTTTGGAGTGGTCCCTGGCTCTTGCCTGGGACTGCTTGGGAAAGTGCTGGCTGGTCCAAATTTGAACTGGACTGCTAGGCTGCTCTGCTCCAGCCTGGTAGAGGTGCTCAGGTCTCAGTGCCCAGGGACAGACTTGCATGTTTAATAAACCAGCACAGATTTAGCCTGGATGTTTCACTCCCCCCCCCTCCCCTGCATTTATGGCAGGGGTTCGCTGCAGGTTATTTTACATTGCCTAACATGTTGTGTTTGGGATCCCATCTGTTTGTGCGCAACATAAGAAAAGTCTAAAATAAATGAATGGTCATAATTTTACCTGGAAGTGAGGAAGGACTGGTTTTCAGATCTATGGCTACTAATGATATTTATGTGTACCTTGTTATTTTCTGTATGAAATCTCAACACTTCACAAACTGTTTAAGAGAAAGATTTTGCATCCTTTCTCCTTTTCCCTAGTCAAAGGGTCAGAAAGACCCTAGGACTGTTACTGTGATATCAACAGTACTATCCTTGTGTTGTCAATACTTTGAAGGACTTAGGAACTATAGCTCAACTTCAACTTCTTTTTGAAGTAAATAGTAAAGAAACATTTTAGGTTTTTATTAGTTATTTTTAGGTATTATATTACTATTATTAGTTATTAATTATACATTAGGTATTATATTAATAATATTAGTTATTAATTATATATTATTCTGCCCCTAACAACCTCAATGACCCTTGCCAGAGCTTGCTCTGTGCTACTGCACTTCAAAATAGTTTTGATTTACCAGAAAGGATACGTGACTAGGAAATCACAGCTGCAAAAAACCTCAGAGAGTGACAACTGCTGGTAGAGGAGCCAGCCAGGGTGGTCTACAAATTTCTGTTAGGATTTCACCTCCTGATAATCCAGAAATATTTAAGGAACTGGCATGAATCATTTCTGCCATCATTTGTCTTCTTTTTTGAAGCTGCGATTTCTGTTATCTCAAACGCGCTGAAGAAGATAGAAAATTCTCAGTTCCATTTTATCTCTCAGTCTGGAAAATCAAAAGATAAAGAAGATGTAGATCTGATGCTTAAATAGGATCAGGTACTTCAAAGACAAAACTATTTTCCTCCTAAGGTGTTCCAGAAATTTCTCCAACAAAAAAACCTCCTTCTTTGTTCCTGTGTTTTAGAATATAGAAAACATGCAGTGCTAAGGCTTGCCCCCCTTAATTCACACAATTTCCATCTTTTTAGAAATCAAAGTATTGTAGAGGAGGTGGAAGTTTAAAACTATCTATTCTTCCACCATTAAAAGCCGTCTTTTGTATTCAGTTTCAACAGCTTTGAATGTGAAAAACAAAAGAATCTATTTCTTAAAAAACAGTTTCAATGGCTTTGAATGTGAAAAACAAAAGAATCTATTTCTTAAAAAATTCCCTATCGAATGTAATTATAAACCAATTAAATATTCCAGAAGTTTGCTTTTTACCTGTGAAAAGTAACAACCTATAAAGATCTTCCACAAAGAAAAACTTTTAAAACCTTTTTATATATTTGTTTATACGCATGCACATATACTTCAAATTTTAAATGATATTGCTCAGTTAACATATCCAATAGATGCATTAAGTATAATTTCAATTGCAGACACCACTTTAGCGAGACAATGAAAGTGAACCAGTTCACTGAACTGAACAACAACATCCTAAAACATGCCTGAGGCAAAGGTATTTTACTTTATAGCAATTTTTAAGTGAATGTGTTAGTGACAAAATTGCTCATCCATATTTTTCTATCAATTTCTTCTTCTTCCTGGGTCCACTTGGAAAACTATTCCTAAGATAAACATGAATGCAATTTATTTTTTTCCTAATGAAAGCAAACAAAATGTCAGTTCTGGTTTTTTAGTAAAAAGTATTTTAGTTAGTAATATTAAAATAAGTTAACACAAAGCATAGAAAAACCATCCTGGGTATAATCTTGATTAAGAGTCAGGTAGTATTTATGATCAATAGGATCTAAACTAAGGAGAGGAAGCCCAGGAAGGTCTCAGGAATCATGAGCATACACATCACTTTGTGGTCACATCCCCTTTTGAGTTCAGAGAACTCCTCCAACTGTGCATGTTCTAGAGTTAGATGAAATCTGTTCTTCAGTACAGTATGGTACTGTTTTCACTCATCATACTCATTTACCTGTTTATTTGTGTCTGGCCTCTGCAAAACTCTTGAGGGGTTTTCCCAAGTCCCCTGGATGTTTCTACCGTGTCAGTATCAAGTAAGTGCCACCACCAGCTGCTCCCAGTCTTCCAACCACTGCTCAAAGAATGGAGCAGTAAAGGTTTTCTCACGGGCACACACAGAGTTTCCCAGCTGACTCGGGTGGGACTTGCATGGGCACATATCAATGGCATTGAGATGACATCCCAGAGATCCACATCTTCAATTTCTGTCTGAACTTGCAAAGGGGTGAGCAAGTTCACACGCTCTGAGGAAGTGTGATAGGTTATAAATGAGACAGTGAAAATGAGTGAAGGATTTCTGTTCAATGGTTAATGTAAATACCTCTCTTCATTTGCATAATGCATCAGATAGGCAACGAAATTAAAGGAGGGACATATCACAGGTGCCAGGTGCCCCCAGGTACCAGGGTGTCACACAGTTGGGCTACATGTGCCCATAGAAGGCAGTTTGCTGTGGTTGCTGCATATGCACCATAAACCTGACTCAGCTGACTCTGAATTTATGGATTTTCTGCCTAAAACCAGGGTTGAATCAAAGCAAGGGACAAAACTGTTAGATGAACTATTCTCATTAATGACATAATCCACCTATATCATGGCATCAAAGACAATGACCTTAGAAAAGGATTGTGCTTCAAGTCTGGACCTGAATCCATACTGTTACCTGAACATCAGGTATCCCACAAGGTTCATGGAGAAGAGAGAGGGAAGATCAGAAATTTAAGCTCTTTTTGTTATTCTGATTCTGGCTTTAAAAAAGTGCAGAACATTTCATGTTTCAGGATAAGTATGGTGCTGCAGGATCCCCCCCAAACTGCTCTGCAGATCTGCCGCAGGAAATTTAGATGTCAGTGAAACATTTGAAGAGGTTTTATCTCAGCTTGAAGTAATACTATAAGGGAGCATACAGTTAATTGTACATCAGAGTGTCTGCCAGTCATCCCTTCACACTGATACACTGTCTGCACTTTCCAGCCAAGGAAATCTGTTGAGAGAACTGTCAGTGGGACACTTTGCATCCTCCCTTCTCTTTCTCCCTCTTTGCTGCTCTACACTGTCAGCAGGCTCCTGCATCTCTCTCAGTTATTTTCTACAGGGCTGTTTATAGCAGATGTTACAAGCATTTTGCTGTCACTGACATTTTCCTCTGGTAGCCAAGATGCACTGATGAGGGCTGTCTGTCTATAGGAGGAACCCCCCTCACACCAAAAACATCACCTGGTCACCCCCAGCTACGGTGTTTTACGCGATGAGACAGCTGATGGATTTGAACTGTGACCATTTTTACCATTGCACTGTTATTGTAGCAATGGCCAACATTTGCTACCTCTGTGTTTATTTTTTTGTTTGTTTTCAAAAGTTTTCTTCCTCTTGGCTGTCTTCCCCTATGGTTGGGAACCTTTTCTTCTTCGCAATCAATGTCAAACCCAGCTGACGGTTCATGTTGCCAAATAGGTTTGAGATTTTCCCCAGCTGCTGGCTTTCTCCAGGAGATAGTATGGTAAAAAGAACTCAAGGATTTTTTTAATAGACTTTATATTTTTGGAATTATTATTGTTCATGTTTATCCTTTTTCTTCCTCTGTGCCTTATCTGTATTGCTGGGAATATAGTCAGAAGGGATAGTTCAAGATATAATTCAGTTTTTAGGATAATTCCTGTTTATTGCCCCTGGTTCTTCTTGATTAATGGGTGACTGCATGGGAAGATGTTTGTTACTAACAGATTTCTTCCACATTCCATGGGTTATGGTTTTATCTTTCCCTTGGCTTGTCATTTCTTTTTAATCTTCTGTGGAATATTTTTTGTTCTTCATTCCTTGATGCATTTTTGACCATATTTTTTCATTTGTAAGAACCCAAACCAATGCTGCTCCTCCACATCCTTGTCTCCCCTACGAGAGACACCAGGTGAGATCACACTTCCACAGATTAATATTAGGTGCCAGCTTTTTCCCAAAGATTACACAGCAGATAAATCTCTCTGTTTCTGCACAGGGTTTATTACTGAATATATTGTCTGCCTACACATGCAAGAACAGATAACCAATGATTTATATTTTCATAATGACTACTGCAGTGATTCATTTACTCCATTGTATATTGGTGTCAGGGCAAATCATTTATGTAAGAGGGGAGAGAGACCAAAGAACAAAAGGCAACATAAAGTGGCACAGAAAGCAAAAGAGGGTAAAAAACATCCTGGACAGATACAAATGCTTTCAAAGACCTGAGGAAAGGGTTTTGTTGTTCCTACCTCTTGCCACCTTCTCTCTGTTTGGCTTTCTGGATCTGCTGCTTTACAAAAGTAGGTTGCTCCTTCCTGGAAGAACCAAACCTCCCTCCCTTGGGAGGTTAACTCAAGTGCCAGCATGGCATAGAGTTTGGAGTCACACAATGTGCTCACTAATATTCCCGCTTCAAAATTCAGCCTGCTCAGGGCAACTCCTGACCCCTGAGCAGTAAGACAGAGGAACTTAGGGGAGCAGCTATATTCGGAGCAGCTACATTTAGGCATCTGGATTGTGGAACTGGCTTAGCTTGGAACTGTGCTACAGATCACTTTAGAAAAAGCTGTTGGTAATGTTTCCATGCATATGAAAAACATGCTGTTTCAGGGTTCCACACGCACAGTAAAGAATTTCTTCTGCATATCTAACCTAAATTTCCCCTCTTTCAGTTTGAACCCATTATGCCTTGTCCTATCAGTACAGTTCCTGACAAAGAGGGCAAACACATGATAAGTTTAGTCTTTTCACATGCCTTGCTTGGGGGTAATCCTGCAACTAGTTACGTTGAAAGACCTTTAAAAAAATCTACTCCATAAAGGCACTATTAACATGCTTAAGACACTACACAAAATGACCAGTTCACTGTCCATTCTACCACAAAAATCTCACTGAAGTTGGTAAGAAGTGCTATAGCCAAATCTTTCATAAGTGTTGTTTACAAGAGTGCTTAGTTTGGTGCTGATCAGCTGCTGGCTGATCATTTCATACCTGTGAATCTCCATTCACAAGTTTATTCACACAAAGAAATGATGTCATTTATTCTTGTGCAAGGAGAAGTCCTGCATGGGTTAAGGAGTCAGAAGACAGCGACTTACCCAAGTGAAGAAAAAGACATACAAACTACTCAAAATTAAAATCTTATGAATACTTGCTATGCACACTGAAGGATTAATTGAAAATTTCTTGGCAATAACCACATTTGTGAACACTAAGTGTATTTGCCAGTACTTTGCAAATGAAAAGTGAGGATAAGGTTATGAATAAATTGTTCAGGGTTTCTACTTTTAACTCTGGAATATTTGCTGACAGCATTGTTGAAATCAGAGGGAATTTATGTGGTAGTACTGAATAGGTTAAGGCAGGGATAACATCGAGACAGTATATTCCGAAAGAACTATATTCCGAAAGAACTTTATATCATTAGGAAAAATAGTGGTTTTCTCACCATAACTTCTTTCATAACTATCTTTCAGCAGTGCTGAGCAAATCAGCTTTTTTTTGTCAGTTACATGTGAGCTGAGACTTGCTATATCTACTGATTCAGAAATATTTAGTAGTAGAAAGCATGCCATAGCCAGAAATTTTTATTTCAAGGAAAACCACAATTTTTAGTTAATATAAAGCTATTAATGAATTAATGGAATAACTTGGCAAGTGATTTCTGGTCAAAGGGAAATATTTCACTAAAACATTTTCATTTTCCTGAGTTTTCTCAGATAATATGGCTATTTGAAAGGGATTTTACCTACGTCTTATTAAGTTCAATTAAAAATAAAATTAAAGAAATAACACATGGGCTGGGGGTGTTAAAGAAAAAATTATAAAGCATAATTCCCCTACAGCTACCCAGTCTCCCATCACATCAACCAAAGCCAGTTAATTTGGTTTTAGTTAGCCAACTATCTTATCTGTTTTTTGTCCATCTTTTGTTACCTCAGTGAGGAGGCTGCTCTTTGCCTTTCAAATGGCTGGCCTTGTTTTACACCACTGCCAGAGAGGTGGGGAACAGGTTTTGTTTTGCACAAGGGCAGATGCATCTGGGATGGCAGGCTGGGGAAGGCTTTTCACTGCAAGTCAGGCAGGTTTGTCACCACTATCTTGTCCTGGAGGAATTTCTTGAGGAAGGGCTGTGTTTCACTCTGTCGTCAGAGCTTTCCCTAATGAAGTCAACGTACTCCCCTGGTTTGCATCAGAAGCACCTCAGGGCAGGGCTGTTCCAGGTTTCTGGCAGGAGAGTTTGCTCTTCCCTGCCTCCAGCTCTTTTCAGGTTTTCCCTTGCTGAGCTCTGAGTCTTGTTGCCAGCTCAGAAGACAAACCAGACGTTATTACACGAGTCCAGGCAACTGTGTATTAAATGCAGGCAACTGTGAGCTGTTTCTGTTGCACCTAGCCAACCTCTCTTATTTTCTGCACCAAAACCGGAAAGGTTTCCTTATCTTTATCCCTCTTGATGTACTACAGGATACAGGTGAGAGATAGGAGGGGTTCCAGTGAAACAGTACAGTAGGTATCATTTGTCAGCTGTCAGAGCAGGAAGGCACAAGAAAGAAGATAGCATTGGAAAGGGCTGAGCAGTGATTTTCAGCCTTCCAGAAAACAAAGCAACAATTGCTCAGCCCAAACTAAAACACTGGAAATAGTATGGATATTTTTAAAACCTATTGTCTTCACAGATCCCAAGTACACTTTCACTTGAGGGGTGAGAATTAAGCATACTATTGTTTCTGTGAGAAAGTGGGTTAAATGTGGCGTAGACAGCTTACAGATAGGAGCAAATAAAGTCATGGGCTTCCTGAGGAACCACTGATGCATGGAATTGGAATCCCTTAAATCACCCTTTGCTCAGACTTCTCATTGTGTTGCCTCCTTTGGTAACGGGAGCACACGGAGAGGGAAGGACAGATGAATCTGAATCAGTGCTGAACCTACATGTGCAAGGGGAAATGAATTGCTGGAACTGAATAACACTGCAAGCAAATCCAAATCCCACAGCACGAAATGGGACCCCTCTAATATGCTGGTTTCTTGAACATTGCCTCCTTCCCCCTCCAATCAGCAGCTGACGGGGACCAATAAATGCCAGGGTAACAGCTCTTTGGAGAGATGTATTGACATCATTTTGCCACTGGGAACTAGATGGAATTGCAGCATATCTAGATTGTTTATTTTCTCTACTTTTAAATATCCGTATGAATAGTTCTGAAGTTTTCTTTTGCCCATTGCCTTGAATGAAACGTAGCAAAAGTCGCTCGGTGTTAATATTTTTGCCAAGAAAAAAATAGTTTCATTTTAGCCAGGAAGCTGTTGTTTATAAACTGGCTGACAGAGGAGCACAACTGCCTGTGTAATGTAAACAATGGTCATCTCCATTCTAAAGGGTATTTTTTCCTCTCTGAAATCAACACTGTACTGCATGCAGGAAAACAGCAGCTGCAGGCAAAACAAGGGAGATCTAAGTCAAAACAATACTATTCCCTTTACCCCTCCTGAAACAAAGAGAAGATGCTGTTTGTAGGTGCTGGGGATTTTTGGTTTTGCTTGTTTGTAATGTTTTCCAACCCCAGCTTTCACTATTCTCTGATTTGTTTCACAGAATCCTTCTACCTCCTGCTTATTCTCCCTCGTCTTCCTCCAATGCCTCCATTTGCTTCCTCTTTACATCCTTAAAATCCACACACCTTGGGAGTTTCTCATGAGTTATTTCTGTTCCTTTATCCTCCCAATCTATTACCTTCTCTCACTGGATAAGACATGATTCATATCCACACTTTTTTAGTGTGTACCTGGTTTTGTCCATTTCTTCCACCTTTGGCTTTCCAATCCATTCTCTGCACGTCTCCTCTCCATGTCCTTCTCCTACTGCGTGTCATTTGACACTTCCTTTGACTACCACTACTCAATTCACTCCTTGCTTCTTCTTACATGTCCTTTGTCATCCACGGTATGTCTGAAAAAAGCATAGCCAATCTGAGTGATATTTATATATCATATATATTTTATATTTATATAATATCTGAGTGAGACTTTCACCCTTAAAGACCTGTACACCTTTGCCTAACATTTTTTCTGCAGAAGTCCTCTCGTTCCTTCACATTCCCCAGCTTGGTGCTAAGTGTGGTGGGCTGATACTTCCCTTTTTGTTCTTTTTCTTTTTTAAGAAGCACAGGCTCTACTTCTTCTCTCCTGGCATATTGGTGTTATATATGACTGTCCTTTGATCTACCTCCTCCAATTTAGCCTTATTGCCAAAATGTAACTCCTGGCTCTGTCCCTTCCCCTTCTTCTTTCATGCTGAGCTTGAGCACCCTTCTGATTCTTTACCTTTGCTCAACTGACTTCTGCTAGGGGTTTGAATCTCTTTTCAAAGGCAGGACTTCACCCACTGCTATCTATTTCTGATCACACTGACTGTAGTTTGTCCTTTTCTCTAACCACGTAAAATTCATGCTGGATTTACTTTGTTGCCTTAAGCTTACTGCAGTTGTCATGACTTTCAGAGTCATGCCTCCAACCAGCCAGCTTTCATTTGGAACTGGAAAGTCAAATTTGCATGCCAGCCACACTACTGTGCCAGGTTTTGTTGTCCTCCTGACAACTTGCAGTGTATTGTCCCCTTTACCTAGGAGGAGTTCCCAGAAATTTCAGACTGTTGAAATTCTCCTGCCAGTGGGTGCCTGTAAGACAGAACACCAATGAGACCATATTGTTTATTAGTGTTTCATTACTATTTCATGTTTGCTGTTTGCATCTAACCACTGTCATTCCTACTGGAGCAATCTCTCCTGTTTTGTCCTGAGTCTGTACCGTACTGAGGTCCATAAGGTCTTGGTTAGGTCCATGGCAGGTGATGTTTGATGTGCTGCCAGTGCAAACACTGACAATATGGCTAAAAATATTGGCAGCAATTGTCTTAATTCTTTTGTCCTACATGGCTCAATTCTGCATTTTTTGGAATGAAATTGGGAACTTATCAGGAACAGGATCCATTCTGCTGTTTTTTTCCTAATTTGAAGGGTGTGTTAATTTCAGCTATGCTTCTTGTGAGACTCAAACTTCACCTGAAATTTTTAGATCATTATTGTTACTCATCCTCCTTACTGTCCAAGCCCAACAGTTCATGCAGAAGTTATAAATCCTAAAGCAGTAATTATCCTGGCAGTGTTCAAGGCCAGGTGTGATGGGACATGGAGCAACCTGGTCTAGTGAGAGGTGTCTCTGCCCATGGCAGGGGGGTTGGAACTAGATGATCTTTAATGTCCCTTTCAACCCAAACCATTATATGATTCTATGGTCTTGAACATGTTTGAAACATCAGGAATTATCAACAAATATTTCTTCTATCAATACAGACAAAATCAGATTAAATTCAAGTATGACCAGTCAGAAGAAAACTCATTTTAATTGGTTGCTTGAATTAAAAGTAATCTAAAGAACTAAATATTAATCAATATTGTGGAGAAATATGATAAGTTTTCTCTTTACAGATTGATATGATAAAATCCACAGTTGTTCTTTCAGTTATCTGAAAAAGAATGCCACAACCCCCATCCTAAAAATGAAACTCTTGATTTTTTTTCTGGTGTGTTTATCTATCTTGGATTTTCTTCCTGTTAATCAGAAGTGTTTTCAGTCTTATACTGACTTAAAAATAGCTGAAAACAATTAACAAGAAATTCTTATTTTTATCAGCTTTTGACAGAAAAATCTTAAGATCTAATTACTTTCACACCTCTCCTGTCCCTTACTTC
Source organism: Corapipo altera (assembly GCF_003945725.1). Taxonomy (NCBI): domain Eukaryota; kingdom Metazoa; phylum Chordata; class Aves; order Passeriformes; family Pipridae; genus Corapipo; species Corapipo altera. The sequence continues at coordinate 6,558,023 of NW_020884872.1, read as the reverse complement.
CTATTCAGAGAGATCACTGTTTTAAGTGTGGTATCAGCAGAAGGAATGGAAGTACCCTTTAAAGGAAACAACATGTCTAAATGGCTGCACAGTAGAGGACACAATATAGAACAACAGAAAATACAGAAATTCATCATCTTGTCTCTCTAATGCTCTCTTTTAGCCTCAAGGAACCCAGCAGGTTTGGTAGCCTTTGGAAGCCTTTTAACTGAGCCCCATCTGCCTGCCAATTGCGAATGCTCCGTGCCTCTCATGGAAAGCTGCTCTCAGAAGAGAGTTCTTGACGCATGTGGAACAAGCAACCCTGAGATTTCACTTCTGTGCGAGATCTTTGAATGGCAAAAAATTTGTCACCTGCTATGGTGACAAATATTTCCCAAAGTACAATCAGTAAGCAGCACTGGGACCGGTTTTCTGTTCCCTTCTTCACCTTGCAAGGACTTAATCCTACCTTGTCTGAAGTTTCAGGGACATTATGCAGCTTAATGATTATTTAGTCAATGTTAAAGCATTTGCAGAAGGGATCTAAAGGAAGGCAGCAATATGCAGTCTCTTTCTTTCTTAATCCATATGGTTAGCTACGCTTAGTTTACAAACCTATGTTACTATCCAAGGAAATGTCTAGATAATCCAGAATTAAATATCTATGATTGTTTCTTCAGTTTGCCAAGCACCCTCCCATGGACCTGATTACATCTCCCTTTCTCCTGCTCAGGAGTGTCTTTCCCTATCACTAAGGGTGAGTTCAGAAACCTACCTGCCCACTTTCATGTGCCACTGACATGTTGTGTTAGTCAAAGCTGGATGGTGTGAAAGTTTAAAGGACACTCAGGGCTCAGACAGTCAGGTGTCTTTAGCCAGATCTCCAACTATTCCGAGGAAGAAGAGTTCATCTCACCTGACCATTGCTGGGTATGGCAGTTGAAGGGAAGACCTCAAAGAGCTCAGCTGAGCTCACAAAATGAGGTAAATGAGGAGACCTGGGGATCACCAGTCAACTGTGGCTCACATTGTCAGTATCTGCGAGTAAAATAGAGAAGTAAGACTTGGGGAGATGCCATAAAGGTTTCCAGCTGCTCCAGCTCAGTACTCCTTTGTGGATTAGCACTGGTTTTGAATTGTGGCTTTGGGTACCAATAGGTTTGTTGGACATTCTCTTCTCTTCTCAGGATGCTATGATTTGCTAGATGCCCCACTGTCATCCATGCTGCTAGATAGACCTTAAGATAAAAAGAAAATAATTCAGTATAGTGAACTCAAGAGAGTAAGCAAGATGGATGAGGGACAGCTGTAGAGAGAAAAAAGTAAAAAGAGAAATCCCATTTTTTAATATCTCTCATTTTTCTAGCTTGAGATAGTTCATATCAATATCCTTCATCTGAAAAGCTGTCTGGTAATTTCCACATCTGTCAGATGGGAACAGATTCTCTCAGGAGATCTGTCTAAAGAATGGCTGATTTGGAGACAAGTGTCTTCTCCCATACTCTTTTTCTCCCTCAGCTTCCTCCAGACTCAAGGGTCCTCTTGAGGGTTTATTGCAGTTCATAGACTTGATACTTAATGAAGATCTCAGGTTTAATACCTTCCACAAATGATCAATGATTTTTTAAAGATGCTCTGCAAATGCTCACACGTCTTGGGCAGATTGCTACCTGGTTAGACAGTAAAAAAAACATTTACCAGGGTGAAAGCAACACCTAGTGAAAAATCTGATACCTAACTCTAGCATAAAGATATCCTTTATCCATTATGAATGAAGTTCTCCTTGCAACTGAATAGAGAATATTTTAGACTTCCATGGCAATTTATGCACCTTTATAACATATACAATGAAAACACAGAAATACAGAAGAGTACTAGAAATGTGGCTTCTTGCTAAGTCTTGGTGGAGACAAGACATGACATTAAATACGTAAAATCTTGTGTGAAAGCCTGTCTGGGTCGAGTGACTTCTCTAATGGCTTTCCAGATAGAAGAGCACCAAGCTGAAGTGCATTAACATATCCTGAAGGTTTCCTCACAAAGGCAATGACCTCAAACGATTTAAATTGATTTAAAATGCCAGAATTAGGAGACCTCTAAAAATAATAGTATTGTTTTAGTTGTTTAATAGGTCTTCAGAACACTCATAATTTTTTTAAGGACCAGCAGTAGTAACTGTGTTGCTTAGAAGTTGCTTAGATGATGAGATCAATCAACAAAAACATTCTGCAACCTTAGTGCTTATTGATTCAGTTGCTATTCCCCAGGAAAAACAATTATTGCTGTGTTACAAAACCCAGCTATTCACTCTTTGGTATGTGCACTATTTTTTACTATTCACAAAATAGTTAATTCGATCTAGAACTTAAATTTCTTTTCCTCACTTTGGGTATCACTTTTTAAAATAATATTGTAACTATACCTTCTCATCACTTTTGGGCAAATGGCTGGGGATGGCATTCCTGGGATGAAGTTATGAATAAAAGATCACTTTTAAGGAAAGGAATGGTGAAGTTAAATGGATGTTAATATTATATACCTGTGGAAAATCTGGAAATTTTAGAGTACAATGGTGGTGTAATGTACTGCCAAATGGTCAGAAAGCTCTCTTTGTCAATGACTGAGGTGAAATAAGAAATTACAGTACTTTCTTACATTGTTTAACTCCTGAGAAACAGGAAAGAAGCAGTAAGGAGTGAGCAGGACAACATATTCTGCATAAACAGAGAACAAGGAACAGCATCAAATGAAGGCAGCAGTGCTCAGGTTTTGCAGATTGAAGCAAACACTTAAAACTGCCAGGTTGCTTTGTTGTTAGAAGAGACATCTGCAAGGACAAAACCCCTATTGGCTTAAAGAGAAGTTTTTGTTGTGCATCTATTGCTGCTCCTCAGGTGAACGTTCACAACTTCTGCTATGCCATCCATCTCCATTCAACCTTTTGAAAATGCCTGTAAGGGTCATTATTCCCAGGAATTTTCAAGCGACATAGAGCAATTCACAAGTACTAGGATATATAAGCCTTTTTTAGCATGGAGAGCAGTTGTCCACAGCAAAATGACACCTTCCATCAGAGGTCAGTTTGAAGTTGTCCATCTGTATGATTTGGGTTGGAAGGGAACTTAAAGACCATCTGGTTCCAGACCCTTCACCGTGGACACCTTCCACTAGACCCGATTCCTCAGAGCTCCATCCAACCTGGCCTTGACACTTCCAGGAATACTCTTTACCATGTTTTATATCTCTTATATCACCCGTACTTATTCCCCCTGCTTGGTGCCAGAACAAACAACTTAAAGTTAAAACAATGTTGCAAGCATGCCAGTAGGTTTCTTTCCAGCTTGTCTGACACAATGTTTTGATTCCTTCTCAACCAGTTTGTATAGAGAAGTAATATGAGAATACTAAGCCTTTATTCACAACATGTGGACAACAGAATTCCAGATGCATTCCTACAGATTTGCATCATTCTCTCATCAAAATCAGTGCTAAAGTATGATAACAAGCAAGATTTTACAGTGTAGAAATTATGGAACAAATGGGTTAGTTGAGATTTTGAGGCCTGATTAATATGTCACAACTAAATCTGTGAAAATGTTTGACTTTTCATGACCTGAACTGGTGAAGGAAGAGGAGTTTTAATTTACCCAATAGTTTTCAGTTTTGTGCCTCAGCAAAAAGGTGTTTATTTTATTCCAAGTCCAATAAGGTATTTGTTTTTGAATCAGACAAATCGGTTTTGTTTCTTTGCCTTACATTTTTTCACCCTTTTGAATGTTATAGAAGGGTAAATTTCAAAATAAAATGTCATTGTAAAATACTGGATCAATGTGTAAACAAGTATTTCAATGTTTCCTACGAAAATAATAATAAAAAAAATCCCAATAGTTTTAGCCAAAGCATTTGGAGGAATTTGACAACTTACATATGTATATTTTGGGTTAAGAAAGTTGCACCATCCTCTTGTACTAATAACCTCATGGAAATGCATGGTAATAAAATTTCTCTGTTTCATATTCTTTAAACTTTATAGTTTGTTACTGCCATTGACTTTCAAAATTAGAGTGAGGTGGTTTGTGAATTAATGCCCTTCCCTACTAGAATCATTCCCAATTTGTTCTTTACCATCCTGTCTTCTCCCAGACAATTACTGCTGTAACATTTCAAGGGAGAAAGAAGTGTCCACTAGGACTATGGGCAGGACTACAGGCAGGACTACCTCTGCTAAAGAAGTAGTCGGATTGCTGGAGAAAAAATAATACAGGTGCAGCTGATGACATTGTAGCTGATACAAATAAGTGTGTCCCTGCAACAACCTTCCAGCTCTTTTGATATCATATCTATAAATCAGTCTAAGAATCAATTTGAACTTGACTGTATGGATAGACATGAAGATGGAGAGGATTGCTTGTTCTTCAGCTATTAGTACAGAAGGACACTACTTCTGTAATAGTCAACTCTGTATTTTTATTTGATGTACAGATTTTTCATATATTAAACTTCCAAAAGGCTGTCTGGCAAGTGGTAAATGTGATCTTCCTGCACTTGAGACTAATAAAAAGAGATTTTCAGGCCTCTTAGTTTATTTCTATCACTCCTAAGAAAAATCTTTTCATAAGGCAGTAAGTACATCAGCAGTCAGTTCTTTCCTAAGAATGCTAATTATATTCTCTCTGTATGAATTAATTATAATTCCTTTTGACTATGGTGATATTGTTTAGAGGAATTATCTCTCTGGTCAGATGAAAAGGTTTGACTTCGTGTGACACACCAGAGTGATTTGTTCTCCATTGTGGTATTAGTATTCCTTAGCGGGAACTTTGTGAAGAATTAAAACCAAATTAAACAGAGAGAGGGGCCCCCTCCACTGATTTCCTCATTTAAAACAATATATAGAGAAGCTTCTCCATAGACTGCCACGTACAGCCAAACAATGAAACAGACATTTTCTCCTTCACAGAGCTCCTTCTGAGCAGCATCACGACGTGTGTTCCCCAAGTGTACTTTGCTGTGGTATGGTTACACCGGAGAAAAATGGAGACTAGGGTGCAGATGGGAGTTATCAGTAGAGTTGCACCTGCTTAGCCTGGTTCTGAAATTCCCTCTGATGTGTCACAGTCTGAAATACAGCCTTCCTAAGCGTGAGTATTTATGGAAGCTGTGTAATCTGCAGGAAAAAGCGTGGGGTGCAAACCTCTACCGACTTCTTCATTGCTGCCTTGGAGAAGAGAGTTTTGGGTGCTGAGACACCAGGCTTCAGATGGTCTCCAGTTTTGCAGAGAGCAACAGAAAAGCAGCAGAATTTCCTAGGTTACACCTCCCTACAAGCTACTGAGCTTCCCAGGACATGGTGCACTTTGAAGCTGGAGAAGCATCTTAAATCCTTTCCTACAGGCTGGAGCCAGACTTAGGCTGCTCAAAAATGCTCTGTGGCTTTATGGTGTGTGATTCTAGAGCCTTGTAGAAAGGATCTGAGCTGCCTGGTAAGTGTGATGTTGGTTACACGGCATCATGAAAAAGCAGATGGGATACATGGAAGAAACTGGGTCAGACAAAGAGCCCTAGCACCTAAATTATTCTATGATTCACAGCAAGTTCATCCACAAGAGCTATTTAAGACTTTGAAGAAGACTGACAACCAGGGAGGACCAAAGGGATGCTCTGGCAGGACATTCATGTGATAGTGTAATGAATTTGGCCTTGAAACTGCTTTTGCTTACATGTCTTACTACTGCTTACCTGGCAATAAACAGTTCAGTCTTACCTTTTTTTCTTCTTCTACTGCCATTATGTCAGAAATTAGTAAACAGAAATTAAACACTCTGGTTCTCATGGCACTGATTCTGGCCACCAATCTCCATTGCCTCCCTCTGTCCTTCTCTGCAGCCTGCTTTCAACAGCTCAGTCACTGATAAGCTGGCAAGAAGTGCAAGACTCATGATGAAGCTACGGGGATGTGAAGCAAGTAGTTTTTCTGCACATATCCCAAGTTTGAAAGTCCTGGGGAAGCCTCAGGATAACAATGATTTCATCAACTTTAGACCAAAATGGAAAGTTCATTTGACCTGATTCAACTTCCCTGTGGAAAAGTATTCAAGGTAAAATTAGATAGATGATAGAAAGAGAAAATTGAGACTGAAAACGTTAGTAAAAAATAATTGGTTTTAAAGTTGGAAGGTTTTAAGTGTGAACTGGGAAATCTTTTGTTTGTATGTTTTCCAGGAGACAAGCGTAGAGAAACAGAGCCCTAAAGCTTTAAATACAGTGACCATGACTGAGAGATACTGTACATAAAATGCAGCTGCACATGATTGCAGTACTCAGCGGAATCAGCTGTTTCTCTCTCCTTCAGCCATGACATTGTCTAAATCAAAGAAATAGGAGGAAGAAAAAAATCCTCTACTGTGGTATCCTTTCATTCTGAAATGTAGGAAGTGATGTGCCCACGGTGGGGATAAAGCTTACAGTGTCTTCTTTCAGGTGCAACATCCCAGCACAACCCTTCCTCAGCAGCACCCAGGGATATTTGGTTTGTATATTCCCCTTCTCCAGAAGGAGAGGGATGTGGATGAGAGTGGTCAATGACACAGCAGTTACTGTGCTCTTCCTCTTTGCTGAGCAGTGAGCTGAGCACTGATCACAACGAAGGAAGAAGGAGTGAGAGCTCTCATTGTGCCACTGCCACCATCCTCACAGTCACACTCTGTAGAGCTGCCAGTCCTCAAAAGGAAAGAAAACAAATGTGCTCATTAAACCCATGTTCTGGCCCTCTCTTTTTTACTTCTTGCCATATTAAAAGAAGTCTATGTTCTTCTCAGTCTCAAACCCAGGGTCTTTTGTTTTGATGATTTCCAGTTTCAGTAGTTCAATTTTCTTTCCACCTTCTAATTTGTATTCCTAGTATCAGCTGCTAAGGAGCAAGTTAAATGATTTGAATTCACACTGATTTAACATTACTAATTGCCCTGCCATTTGCTTTCCAACTTTGCATTTTTTTTGAGAGACATCAAAACCTGTGATAGGTTTAAGATCCTCAATACTTAAAAGAAGGAAAGAGCAAATAAAGCAGTAAACCAGAGTGGAATAAATTATCAATTACAATCAGTTAACTGTCTTATCTAACACTGTGCCTGCTACAAAGAAGAAAATCAGTCTTTTCATGCTCTGTAGGTGGCTACACATGTATTGTAAGAGAAGTATATATGATGCTGTCTCAACCAGTTCAAAGAATGACATGGAGCAGCATTACACTGAAAACAGTTAAAGGCAAAACCCCAGGAGAGAGGGGAAAGCCCTTGTTCCCATAGTTACAAGCAAGCCATTAAGAAGATACACACCTCCAAAAGCTGAATTAGAAAAGTGCTTTTAACTCAACATATTCTATTTAATTTCAGCAATTTCCCCCTAACCATTATAATGCTGTGTGGGTTGCATTGGCTGCTACTCTGTGGTACTCACCCTCAGCAGCTGCCACAAAGAAGCCAAGAAGACACTTTTGGATTACACCGCTAATAAACAGCTTATCACTAAAACCAAATCTCTCTCCAGTAGGTGGGCTGACCACCCTGCCACCTTATGATAATTTAAAAGAGATCACAGGAGAAAGAACCTTAAAATAAGGGGCGGGGGGGGTGGGGGGGAAGGGAGGGGATTGCTCTACATCTACTTTTTGTACCAGTCTGACCACGTGTACAAGGGGTGCAAAAGTTTAAGATAAATTAATAGTAGGAATGATAATAGTACCATTGGTATAAGGTGCATGCAGGTTTAGTACCATCACAGCTTTTTGCTCTTTCTGTAATAAAGCAAGCTGTGCTCATACAAGCACTGATGTAATTGTATTTACTCTGTGCACTGGTATGTGTGCGGGGGATTTGTACTTCTGTAATTATATTAGTGTATCTAGCAGTCTGTGCAAAGATAAGTTCTTAAAATTATTTTCAGGAGTCACATCTTCCCCTTGAAACCTCCTGCCTTTGTTTGCTGCTATATAACCACATTTTGCTCTGCTTTGAAATATTTTCTCTTCTCTGTTGCTGTTGGAAATACCCACGCAAACCAAGAGGAGAAATGGGCTATAAAGGGAACAAACAAAACTGAGCATTGACTTAAATTGGTTTTGGTCTGTTTCCAAATGTTGCCAAACACAGAGGATAAACACATAGAGTGGAGAAAAACTGTCCCTCTCTCTTGCTTGCCTCTGGTGCCAGCTACAAATACCATAAATAAATAAATAAAAAAAGGCTAACGACTCCATGTAGTATTAAGACATGCAGACTGCTTATGGTTATGACCTGGATTCTCAAAATTTTTTAGTATAAACATCTTTGTACAGGATCTGATGACAATCAAAAGTACATGTATGCAAAGAGAAGGCAACACTGTCTTCGTTATATTTATCTCAAAGATATTATCTATTTTTCTTTTTTCATAATCTATTTTTCCATTTTATTGCTGGCAGTCTTATAATTTTCATGTCATTCAGGCCTATAATTTTACAATCACACTTTATTGATAAACAGAAGCTTGGTTTACAGTATTTTCTAGAGGCTCAGCTGAAAATTGGACTCTCTTAAAGTAACCCTGTGTCCACACATGCATACACACATGTCTAAAGGCTATCCTTCCCCCAGCAAATTTACAGCTTGGTACTTAAAACAAAGACAAGCATTAGAAATGAAATATGACTAGCACTTCATAAATGGAGAACTGAGAGAGAAGAATTATGTCACATCCAAAATAGTAAGATCCTCCTCCCTCATCTTGGGCCATGCCTTGTTCTTGGCATTACAGATACAAGAGAGCTTTCCAATTGCTTTTAGGGTAATTTATTCTACGGTACTTTAGGCATCCCACCTTTGAATTCCACCCCAAACTCTCACCTAAGCTTTCCTTTCCTCAGTCCTCAAGTAACACAAATCTCCTTGGCTGTGCCTCTCCTTGCCCCAAGGTATCCCTTGCAGGGAGTGGCTGCCAACAGCAGCTTTCCTGCTTCTCCCTGTTTGTAGCTTAAAGTCACCACCTTCATCATTAACACACTTAAAACTAAAATGTCTTATTATGCCCTGTGTCACCACATTGTGTTCTGCCTCTTCTGCCTTGCTACCCATGCTAGAGGGGACTTCATTTGTGCTTCCTTAGTCCAGAACTGTCGGTGGTGCACATTAATCAGGTGTTGCTGCTGTGAAGATATTTAAGAGAGAAAGGAGCAAATCATGGTGTCAGCATTGCTACCAGACTTCACAATTATTGGAGAGAAGCAGTTACAATGAGTAAATGACACATTTATAGCAATTTAATACAACCCTTTGTGCTTTCTTCAACCTTGACTTTATGGGTGGATTGGCTGATAAAAACTGAACCACAAGGTCATTTCCTCCTTCATGATCCTTCTCAAGAATCATTTTTACTGAGGCACCTGGAGGAAATTAGCTATTATACGATGGAAAGGGCAGAAGGGTCACTAGGGCAAGCTTAGTCTGAAGGAAGAGTTTCCATGTAAACACCCTATATTGTCTATAAATTGAGAGATCTCAAGGCAAGGTATGCTCAAAGCTCTGTTGGAGAACACATGAGTGCTACTGGAATACCATAGTTACCAAAAAATAACAGTGGTAATATAAAGGACTCCATTAAAAATATCCATACAAAGGACATTTGTTAAATAGGCAATTGATACCATCCTATACCATGAGAGTCAGACTCATAAAGAAGCCTAAAAGTGCCTGAAAATACCTCAAATGAATTGGTGAGTTTGTAACCCAGTTTACATTTTTGCTCTTAATGTTCATTCTAGAAATATTTCCCTCCCATGTTTAATGAATCCGGGAGCAAATTAATTTAGAAAAATAAATTCAAATAGACTTTTCTGAATCAATATTCCAGCATTTCACATTCTTGATAACTTGAATCATAGTGCTGAAGCAATATTCAGCTGCTGTAAATTGCCATAGCTCCACTGAAGCCAATAAAGTTACAGTAATTTATTTCATCTGAGAACGTGATTTTTTACAGAATAGTCCTGACCTTATTTAATTGTGGGGCTTGTTCATTTATTTGTTTTAATAAATGGGGTAAAAAAGGGCAGACTCTTGCATTTTTAGACAGAATGAAGAGATTACTTCTGCAAATAAAGTGGGGGTACCAGTAGCAAAACTAGGAATGTCAGCAACTAGTATTTTGTGAGGAAAAGAGCTCAATCTGAGAACAGAAACAGGGAAGTTATGCATCTTCCCTTCTCTTTCTCTCTTTAAGGGACATTCACAAGTTATGGAAACACACTGGAGACGTTTCAAAAAATTCGTATGATGTAATCTCATTCAAGTATGCTAAAACTACAAATACATATGTACCCCAATAGGGTTTTCTTGTGGCCTCTAGAACCAATGCTGGTTAAAAAGAGAATTTCAGAGAAGGGACAAATATATAGGGATTTTTCTTACAGCACAAACTGGCAATTTTAGGAACTGCTCACTGAGGAATGTTCTGACCTGGGTTGGATGTTTCTAGGCCAGAGGCGCCAGTAGCCCCACATTCAGTGACTCTCACTTGACACTTGGCAGCAAATTTATTCTGTAGCTTCCACAGAGATCCTGTGAGAATTAATTCCCTGGCCTTGTCTGAAAAGATTTTTTTTCCTCTCTGCTCTCACACTGCTGGTTGATAATTTCATTATCAGTCCACCTGCTGTTCTATTGTGAGAAACAGTGAATAAATCACTTCCTATTCCTCATATCTACCTCAGCCATATTCCATCTTTGTCATTTATTATCTAGTCTTTTATTATGAATTATCTGTCACCTAGTCTGTACACTCTCCTTGTAACAAAACTGTTCAATAAGTTTGGTCTTCCCATCTCTGTCTTAGTTCCAGTACATCCTTTTGAGGTGGGTTGAAATGAATAATAAGTACATAATGTGCAGTAATAATACACAGTGGTATAACATTATTTGATTTTTTTCTTTGCCTTTCCTAATGATTCTTAATATTCTTTTTTTCTTGGTTCCTGAGGGTTGATGTATCATGTATTCAAACTGTCTGATGAATCTTGAAGGACTCCAGCTATTCTCCTTAAATGACATCAGGTAATTCACCACCTAACTGACTATATATAATAGCCTACCTATACATACATACATGTACACATGTATGTCTGAATTGCTTGTTGATATATCAGCAGAATGTTGCTCTACTGCATCACATTGCAGTTATTAATGTATAAATAAATACAAACACTTATGATCTTCAGAAATAACTCATAGTCAACTTTAGATTAGCCTTTTCTTAATAACTTTGTATGAGCTAATTTATCAGTGCCCTTCTTATCTGCTTCCTTCAACATTTATGAATATGTTGAGAAGCACTGGGACCAGTTCCAATCCACTAGTAGCACCATGAGTGACAGCATTATACTGTGAAGAATCTTGTTGTTCTTGTCTTTTCTTTCCTTTCCTTTTTTATTTCTGTTTTTAAGCATTTGCTAATTGATTATTGTAATTTATGTTGGGAATATTTAGTTTTTGCAAGGACTGTTGACTCATGGCAATGATTCATCGCCATTTTTTGGCAATACAAAGAGACTGTGTTAGTGGTAAGGTTTTTTACTCCTCACCTTTTCTGAGAACTATGGGATATGTAAGGCATGACTGCCCTTTGCAAAAGCCATGCTGCCTTATCCTTGGTATTTCTTACACATCTTTTTTTTTTATGTTTTTCAATTACTATCATTTCTAATAATATTTATAGTCCAGAAGTCATAGTTCTTCGAAACTTTAAAAAAAATTTTTCTACCAGGAACCAAAACTAACTTAGCCCTTAGTAATTCAGTAATTTTAAATAGAATATTTTTAGGATTTTATGAGGCATAGAATTTGATCTTTTTACATCCAATTTATTCTACTTAATTTTTGTTTCATAAAAAGTGTGTGTGTCTCATCCAACACTTTAGTCAAGGGCAATTCACAGGCACTTCAGTAGAAAAACTCTCCTTACCTAATTTAGATATTCATCTCTCTGTGTCTCTGTACGAACTCTCTCTCTCTCTGATGTTTAGACAATAAGCACAGTCTAGGTTCCAAATCTTTAGATGGCAACAGCCAAATTAATCTACCTGTACATCAGGTTGATCTAAAGCTTCATTCCAGGACAGCTTAATTTGAGGCAGTGTCTCCTTCATTCTTGTAAGGCCTCCATGCAGAAAGTGGTGAGTAAAGTTGATGATAAGCATGTACATAAAAGATCCTCCCTTTTCTGGGGCATCAAGTTTTTCACCATATTTCTTCTTCCTTTAAAGATTCCCTTGTGATGCAGTTCTCTGGGGAAAAAACCAAAAAGGTACATTTTCCAAAATTATTGTTTATTTCCAACCTTCTCACTTGTCATTCCCTCTTTTGTTTTGTGTATAATGTCCTCTGGTAATGACAACACTGCCATGCACTGCTGCCTTTAGTCTATATTGAAGCTGCTCTGTCTTGTCCTGACAGTTACCTTCAGATTTTTCTACTGTGTTATTGTGAACGTTTGTCCATTTGTTCCAAATGATTTTTCAGATTGAAAAAAAAGTATTCCAGATTCTGCCTCATTTCCCCCTCTCTCTCACAAACACAAGCATGAACATAGCCATGACTCTTTAATGGTGGATAAAATCACTGTTTTCCCTATGAGAGCAAAGAAATAGTGAGATGTCTTGAGCTGGAAGAAATTGATTTCTTCAAGGACTCCCTTGGAAGATATGTGGTTTATTTTGCACAGAAAGTGGGAGTGTAGTAATCTGACTTGCTGATGACACATCCTAGGTAAAGGTGGGCATTCAGAATATTTTACAGGTAGAATTTGAGGACTGATCATTATAAACTGAAGTAGTTTCACAGTACAAAGTACAAAATCATGTAGGGACATATGAGTTCCAAGAACACTTGCTGTCATTAGATGCCTACTATCAAAGGCTCTTCTGCTGGGATGGCAGAGAAAAGACAAGATAAAGACACATAACCTCGTACAGAGGCTGTCAACATGACAGAAAACACAAAGACCCTGGGAACCCAAGATGGATTAGGTGAGTTATTTCCTGCAGAGAGAGGGATGTATGCATGCAGGCTGGTAAGTGGAGTATAATTTGGTCACCTGGGATCAAAAACTATTGCTTTAAAGTGGAATGCAAGATTGACAAGGGCTATTAAGATGGTTGGAAAAATGGAGAGCATAATATATGAAGAGATAATAGAAGAGTCTGGCTTGATTAATTTGCCAGAATGGGGGTGACAGGAAGCATGCATAGACACCTCAAAGGGGTGAATGATAAACAGGGATAAAGCAATTGTGGCTAGGGAGTAATACTGGCAGCAGAACAAACAAGGCACCCAACATGGGAGAAATGAAGCCCAAATCTCTGGAAAAGTTCCCAGCTGATGGGCAGGTGAGCTTTTGGAGGCTTGTACCCTGGAGTACCCCGGCAAAGGAATGAACTCTCTGAGAGGATGCACAGTGTCGACACCACCTGCAGGTGAAGACTTGGAGTTCCTCCTGCTTTTCCTACCAGCTCACTGTGTGTCCTTAGACAAAACCTGCTGTTCACGGGGCTCTGGACTCCACACTGATAAAATGTAGGTAATTATGCTGATGGCTCCTGTAAAGAAGGCTGACACCTGCCAACAAGGAGGGCTAAGCACCAGCAAGGTGTTGTTATTCTCATTTCCAGCTACTTCAAAGGAAAGCAGAATCTGCCTTTCCAGCCATCAGGTGAAATGAAGGTGTGTGAGGGGGTGAGAACAAGGGCTGAGAGAATAATGGTTGTGTCACCTGCACAGCTGCAGGCAAACCCCCAAGTATTATTCAGGTTTTTTATACAGAGAATACAAGCTAAAGAGAATCTTTATTTACTTTTTAATAATTCACCTCTCCATGTACCACCAAAGATGCTTTGAAATGAAAAAATTTCCTGACAGCAGGGACTGTAACTCTCTGCTTTTTTCCCCCAACATTTTCTTTTGATCATTGCCTTTTCCACAATAAACACCTGTACTGAAAATAGCTGCCTCTTGCTGGCAAATGAATAGGTCCCTTCATGGTCTGTGCCACATTTATTTTAACTTGGTTAGACTGGTTAAAATTAGATGAATGCTACTGAAATCTAAACCTCATTCAAAGGAGGTCAAAGTTATCCAGATTAGTGTGTTGTCAGTTGCATTTTAAAATCTTAAAATAAAGTCCTAAAATATTGGTTTATTCCCCACCAACTAGGGAATATTAATTATATATGATGGGAAAAAATGCAACTAATCCCACAAATATTTCCAAAAATAAATTCATGGAACCACTGGACACTCACAAATACATTCCTTCATCTGTGTTGTTAACAGTACCTGTTTTGATCCCTCAGGTATCTCCTCTCTTTGGCCATCACCACAGGCTTTCCAAAGCTGAAAAGCTCCAACAGACTGTCACTGAAATTGTTAGCTGGGATTTCACCTGGGGCACAAGGCTGACAAGCTGGGGTCAGAGGGGCTGAACAAAAGCGTCTTCAGCTCCAGTTTGGCTGATGTGGGAAATTCTTGGCTATCTACTGGTGCTTCTGTAGCACTGGTAGTGCTAGGAGATCTCTTTTTTCCTAGTGAAAAATGTTTCATTCTCGCTCTGCCACGAGACATCTACATAAAAAGTAAATACTAATGTAATTTTGTAACAGTATTTCTTCTGTGTAGACTCAGAGAAATACACATCCAATAAAGTGTTTAGTTAGTCTTTTTAGTACCAGGGTAGGTTATGTCAATTTTCTGATAGAAAGATAGAAATTATGGTACGTGGTAGAAGAAACCCTGTATTTAAGGGCAGATGCCTCTGGTTGCAACAGGACATGATTCTCCATTACTTGCACCATTAAATTTCTCAGGCTATTCAGGTGCATGCTTGACTACACCGACAAATCCTAATAAAATCAGATGGCCAAACAGAAAAAGGAAAAAAGTTACGCAAGATAAAAGGGCTGTAAGATCAAAAGTTCATTGAGACAGTTATAGAACACGATCAGACCTGCACTTTAAAGTACCTAAAGACTGACGAGTGTTTGACAGTGCTAAGTGTGGTCTTTAGCTCTTTGTGCTAGAGGTAGCCCCTCTTGATACGTACAGGCATCTGTCTCTATCAGGAGGCTCACTGATCCAAAGCAACACAAAACTTTTACCTTCAACATGACTTTCATGGTTTCCTCCTCATTTTGCTTCATCTCAAGGTACTTTCTTCAGATAAATCAGGTGTGAAGTGTGCCATACCCTCTGATAACGCTCCCCCCTCAGCTGAACAGAGCCCAGCTTTACTTTGGGGTAGTGTCAGTTTAGGAATGTTCCACTTAACTACATTCTTTAATACATGACACAAATAACACAGTAGTATCAAAATATGCCACTTCACCGCCGCTTGTTTGCTCAGAACAGCTATGAAAATAACAACATTTTTATTTTGAGCTTAAAATTGAAAGCAACACCGTGCATCCATCGACATTGAAAAGCAAACTGTGGGCTCCTTGCAGCAATGACAAATCATGGATTTCATTGGTTCTTTTGCATACACTGAAACTGGAGTTCATCTTACCCAGCTTCATGTAAGTCAGGAATTTAGGCCAAGTCACTGATGTCCTCTCTGTAGCCAAAGGAGAGGGAAAAACACTTCTAGAGGACAAATCCTTCCAGTTTAAATTATCTGTTTCCACACTGAGCTAATAACCTTGTGTTAGTGTCTGAGCCTTTAACCAATCCCAGTTGTATTTTAACTTCACTGCCAGTCGAATTTTAACTGAGCAATAGGCATCCCTGCTTTGAAAGGTTTCACTGTGAGGAAGGAATTTTTATTATGGCTCACCAAAAGAATTTTTTTTTGGCCAGACCTTGTCACATGTGTTGTCTCTTTCCCAAACCACATGCCATTGCTTGCTAGTTACTCCTGCTTTCATGCAGTAAGATAGAACTTTCTGATGCATTGAACATCACAGCAAAGGAGTAAGTTACCTGTGGGGGGTGGCATTCCTGTCACTTGTGGGTGTTAGACACAAACTGGTCATTAAGGAAGGCTTCAGTGCAGCTGAACTTGGAGTATGGACAGTATAGCTGACTTAGTGTGGTTCCTTCCAGCCCTTTCCTGTATGTCTCTGGAATCACTAAAACACCAAAAGTACAATTAATCTGACTGAGAGATGGGGAAAAGTGTTACAGCATATAAACAGTGAGTGTTTTGGGAAAAAAAAAAAAAAAAAAAGAAAATCATGCATTTTTTTATGTCCCAGCCATGTGCTGCCAGTTACCCAGTCCTTCTGAGAGGATTATTTCAAGATGTTAGTACTGTATCACTTGACAACCTGCTGCTTCCAAAATTCAGAATTCCTGCTGAGCTGCAGCCTGCAGTTAAGATTTGAGCATTCAGAAAGGACTGTAACTGAATTTAGATGCATGTAACTCCTAAATTACACAGTACTGTAAAGTATTGATGTTTATACTTGATAGCTTTAATATTACTATTTATGTCTCAATAAATTATACTTGCAGAAGTAAAAATGGAAAAGCCAAACTGCATTAATATCTGCACTAAACATATATCTCAAAATATAATTGATATGGATATTAGCACTGCAATTTCAATAATATTAAACATGCCTGTGGCTGGTAATAGGTTTTCTAATTGCAGCATACAAATGATAAAGTGAATCAGGTAAAAAATATTTTTTGCAGAAGAGCTTGTTTGAATGATTGATTAAAACCCAGGTATTGGACACCAAACACTGATTTGAAGTAAGAAACTTAAGACTTCTGTTAAACCAAAGTAAGATAAAACACATTGTTTTTAATATCACACTAAAATGTACCTTGAATTTGAGGTCTGCAAATTATTCATATAATCATTGTGGTGTTTGCAGTGGAGCACACTTTTGTCATTTTCTCTGGACAGAAGACAACTTCTTGCTTGCCGGTCATGCTCCACAACAATTGGAGATGGAAAACATCTCCCTAAAGTAGAAGTGTATCTCTTAAATATTTAAAAATTAGCACACTACAGCAGAATTTATCTGGGAAGTCAATTGCAGGCTTGTTGATTCTTCAGATGAAATTTCTGAAACAGCAGGGTACCGCATCTCGCTCTGAAGAGATCTGTGTTTTTACAACAACAAATCTGTATTCAGCTCCTCTTCATGATCTGACTTGCAAGACTGTTGTTCACATTATATATTTATTCTTAGTGTGGACTAGAGGAAGCTCAGAAGCTCATAAAATGAGCTTATCTTTTGTGTTAGGGTGAGAAGTGCTCTAAATTGTTTCAACCATGAACTCCATAGATAGTGTAGCTACCCATATGTGAAATTGCATTCCATAAAACGGCAATTTCACTCAAATCCATTAATGATTTTCTAGCCTCCATGGGTTCCAGCATGGTTTTAATTTGGATAAAGCATCTGCAGAGAAGGGGATGATTGTTATTTGAAAAACATCAATGTATAAGGACAGACCACCCTGCTCTGTGGAGACGTGTCTGAGGAAATCTCTGGAAAAGTTGGAACAGTTGACCTCTCTCACTTCTTGGTGAACTTTCACGTGTGAGGGAACAGGGTAGTGGAGGTTGAGGGACTGAGCAGTTGTAGTGCTTTTGCTTCACTGGGTGTAAGAAAAATAAGGCCAGGAAATGCATATAAATCTATTTTGTTGTAATATTCAGCCTACAGATTACTTTAAAAGTTTTGTTGCTTAACCACACTGAACTGATAGTGTCAACACAATTAATTGCACTTTATCCAAGTTGTTTAAAGATGCTTCAAGATTTGAATGGTCTTTGTGGCCTTCTGTGAATGCCATGCAGCAAAACTCTATAGCTTTAGGAAAAAAAAAAAATTAAAGCCCTGAAATAAATGATTGTAGAAATAAAGAGAATCAAGCTTATTGTCTAATGTCTTTTGCTCAACACTTGACATGGTTACAGCATCTCCAGTATGTAGAAAGTATTCAAATATCTTCTGAAATGAACAGCATATCCTGCTGGTATTGCACTATGGTAAACTTTCACTAGTCAATACAGGTTTTCACTTTACATGAGGACCAAACATATTAACAAAAAAATTTATGTCTGTATCCAGAAATCATACTGAGTGTCTGGAGAAAGTGGTATTGATGGGGCTTGATGAGCTGGAGTCTAGACAAAATTTATAACTTGTTTCATGAAAGTCCTGGACCATAAGTGGAAAAGAATGTTTTGGGCTTGATAAGCTAAGTACATGTTTTTGCTTGGATGGCATGTTTATCCATCTCTTGTAGATTGGACCACTAATATTTTCCATGTGTGCTTATATTCCAGGAAACTTGTTGAGGATGATTCAGTCCATTTACTAGTGGAGTTTTACGCTGGTATCATATAATACCAGAGTTCTACAGACTGCACAGGCGAACAGCTGACTTCTGAGGAGAGTTTAATGATGATGTCACATGCATGGAGCCACCCTAGAGCCAGCCAAAATAAACTGGAAGCCTCTCATTGTCTCAAAATTATATTTAAATCCCTGACTGATTTGAGTCTATATTGCCTGAAGACAGTTGATTTCTTTCCATAAAACACTCACAGTTGAGGTTTTCACCATGATATGACTTTTTTGATATAAAAGACAGACAGACATCAATAAAGGATTTTTAAAGAAATGTTTCTTATTTTGGACTGTTTTTCCTGCTGCCATGAATATCAGAGTTCATATCTCCATAAATGCTGTTTTCAGAATACAGACATTTGAGGAGAATTTGGAGCAAGGTTGAGATGGGGTTGTTGCTTGCAAGCTATAATGAAGTCATGGAGTTAGACCAAGTTGTGACTCTACAGGCTGGCAGTGACCTCATGAGAGATTAATCTCCTTTAACTGCAGATGTTTTGAAGCACAACATTTCACCCAGACTGGTTTCTTTTGAGTGAACGTGTGTCTAAGGAAGTTGGTTAGAAATTGCTTGTGCAGCTTCCCCTCTTTCAGTTGAGTGTGAAGAGTGAGAACACTTAGCTGACACGTGACACCTTGGATAAATTTTACCTACCTTTAAATTCATATGTCTTTGGAAATATTTACCATCTAGTGAATTTCTGCCGTTCTGCTGATAATTGAAATACAATAATTAACAATCTGCCATGTATAAAGGGAAAATAAGAAGTGTCTCATAAAAATTCCATTTGGGATTTTACTTCCAGCTCCTCTTTTTATCTTGCTTTTTGAGTATCCTAAAGGAGACAAGTAAAACATGACAAACAGAAATACTTAGGATATCAGACCACCATCTGCATCCTCAGCTTGCTGGTGTTTTTTCCCCTTCCCCTTTCTTGCCTTCTGTTACCACTACTTGCCAGATCTTAGATCTTATTATCCCCTTCCTCTCCTAGTCAGACTCTGAACAAGAACACAGAGCATGGATCAGTGTCTGAATATTTCCTTACAGGTCAGCAACCTTGTTGGCTCCCATGCATGGAGAAGTTTGAATTTCCCAGTAGTTTAGTGCTGTGATTTTTCACATTTGTCTTTCAGGCAGTTCCTCATCTCAGGCCTAATGTGCTTAGTCAGGCTTGCAGCTAAGGACAAGCACACCAACAGATGAGCAGTAAGCCTGTTGCCTTTGAGAGAAAGCCTTCGAGGCTTTATCCTCTGGGTCTCTGGGTGTTGGTGAGACACTCTAAAAACCCTGTTCCAACAAGTCTGAGGGTGCTGCCACACCCCTAAACCCAGGCCCCCTGGTGCAGAAGTTGGCTGGCGGTGGTGTGAATTTTGAATACTGGGAAACAAAACAGAGAAATTGCTTTATAACAAGCAGAAACTCACAAGAATTAGCTGAGAAATAAAAAGGTCAAGGCATTTTTGTTACATGCATCTAGCTTGCTTCCTAATTCCTGTCAGTCTTTTTTCTTCCACAGAATCATACTTTCTGGCACACTCTGCAGTCTGATGGTGCTACAATGACTTTTTTTAAGGACATCTCCCTTTGGAATGTTTTTGTGTGTGGTTTCTTTGTTCCGTGAGCAGAATATGCCTGCCAGTGAGACAGAATCTCATTTAGTTAGAAAATACACTGATTCTCTTAATGAAGTTGTGGATCTGTTCTGCAGAGAAAGCACAGATGAGGGTCTCCTCAGCTTCTCTCTGTAGGACAATTATGGTTTGTTTTAAAAGTACAAATAGTCTCTGAGGCACCAACTCCTTCAGTTTTTTAGCAGGTTTTGTTGAATTATATGTAACAGAGGTTTCACAAATTGGCACTGCATTCTGTCCTGAGAGAAGGGCTTTAGTTTTCTGGGTGGATGTTTTCATCTTCATTTATCACATTACTACTCTGTAGGGGGTGCTTGAGCAATCAGAATTTAGTCGTGTTACTTGAACATTCATTTTAAATCAAGACAGGGTCATCCTCCTCTGTATTTAATAATTATCAGTTGCTTGAAGCATACAAGAAGATGTGGTCAGACAGGTACGCTTGAGCTTTCTGGTGATGAAAATTGCACAGATCTTAAAACTTATTTGGCCACACAGTTAAACACTTGTTCTCTTTTCTTTGTGCCCTGTAGGTGTATTCTTTATGCAGTATGGCTCTTCCTATAAAGGCAAATGTGACAGTCATTCACAGAGGCATTTATCCTTGCTTTCTCACATGAATTCAGCTCCTTTCCCTGATAGTTTCAGCTTAAAAAATGTTTAAAGTACTTAACTGCTTCAGCTGCTCTTTCTGGTCACACCATTTACCTCTTATCATTGTGCACATAATCCATCAGGCATTTATAAATCTAAAGGTGCTCTGCAGTGACAGAACTTCCCATCTTGTAATATCCATGTTACATATTTATCCCATCTGTTTGAAAATCTACCCTTTTTTAGCCTCTTTCAATGTATTTTTGTTAGAAATACAGCTGCTGTTGTTTTTATTCTGAGCGGGAGTGCCTATAGGACCCTGATGAGACTGGCAGAGTGCTGAGCTAAGCACAGAGTTTACATAATATGTCAGTCTCTGCCTTCAAAAGCTTGTGAGCCAAATAAACAGGACAAAGAGCAGGAGGAAAGAAGAGAGGTGAAGTGACAGGTCAAGGTCATGCAGCAGACATCCATGACAGCAGTGGGACCAGAATGAAGGTTTCCTAAGTCCTAGGATGGCACCCTGTTGCACCAAGAGTGGGGTATTTTATGGAGAGGATCTCGAGGCTCTGAGGATTCAATTATTTTTTGTTGCCTTCCCTCTGCTGCCCTTACATGTGACCGGCGGCAGCTGTGATGCTGGCTATTGCCAAAGTAGTAAATAGAGTCTTTTATCCCCACTGAAAGGAGAGTGAATGATGTAATTTGGCTTCTTTTCACCCCTGCTGGCTGCCAAGACATTATTTCTGTATCAGTGCACATGGCCATTTGGCACCAAACAAGACCCTTCTCTTTGTGTAAGTGGAGGCAGGATGTTAATTCTTTTTGATGCACCAGTAACATATCTGCAGCAGAGCAGCCACATTTCTTTTCAGGAGGTAACTCATTCTCAGGGTTCCCTAACAAAAAAAAAGAAGTGTGAGCTCCTTTCACTGCACGTGGAGCGACCGAGGAGGTAACCACATACCTCCTGCTAACCACAACTCAATTTTGTTGTGTACTTTTAATTTCAATGGGATAGCGAGGCTGTTTGTTTTCCTTAGTGTGGTGGTTCTGCTGCAGAGCACCTCTGCATTAATTCATTAAACTTCTTTGTTCTACAACCTATAAATCTGAGCGGAATCCCTTTTAAAGGCTGGAAGAAGGATTCTGATACTGTGTAAAATATAAAGTCATATGGCACCCACAAGGCCATATTTCTGCCTACTCTGCCTCCGTCTTCTCACCATATGAAAATATTCTTACTCGAGTGGCTTTACATCAGATCATTAACTTTGGTTTATTGCCTGTGAAGACAGTTCTATGAATTTTCCTTCTGGATTTTTGTGAACAGGAACAACTTGGTGAAAAGGGAGGGGAAGGAAAGCGATTGCCTTCTGATGCCAGTGCAGATTTATGTGTTTTGCATGACTAATACCTGGAATTACTGTGTTTCCTCCTTGAGACCTCCCCCACCTCACTTTTAATGGGGTGATGACATCAGAAAATCTTTTTATTTTCTGTCTTAGGAAAATATAAGAGAGTCTTGGACAAACAATGAATGCCAACGAAGGTGCTAAAACCAGCAGGCAGGTGAGGCTGAGTGCCTTTTCACCCTGTGTCTATCTCTATAAGGAAAGAAAGAGGGTGCTTTCATTCAGGTAGGAGACACCTAACAAAGTAATGGAGTCTACAGTCTCAGGATGAAAAAAATGCACTATTCTGTGTCAATTTGAACAGGCTAAAGAGCACTTGCATAGTGTCTACCACAACAGACATGGGAATTCACAGTGAGAGAACAAGCTGGTCCAGAGCCTCTTCCCAGGCCCGTTCCTCCAGCCAGGACAGAAACAACAGTGCTGGAATTTTGAACTGCACATTAATTATAAGCTTGACAGTTCTCTTTCATTTTAACTTGTGTAAGCTACCATAGGCAGGCTCACATGTCTGCTCACAAGAGTGCTGCTAATGGATGGTTTGAGGTTTTCATGGCCTTTGTGAGTTGACACAGAGGATCATTCCTTCCTTTGCAGTTTGGCAATCAAAGGAAAGAGACAGATTGGGCATGCCTGCATCTGTAGCATCCGAACTCTCTAATAGTTGTGTTTATTTCTCCACACTCAAGGTGTGAGTGCTTTCCACACTGCTTTCGCTTCCAGTGAAAAGTGCCTCTGGCACTGGAGAGCAGAGATAGCTGAGAGGGTCCCAGTTTCAGGCTTTGTATACGGACGAGACTGATCAAAAAGTTCTGGGGCTGTGCCCAGGGGCAGCTTAGTCACCAAAATAGACTTTATGGGGTATAACTGCCCTTTAACTCATCCTGCCAGGTTATGAAATTACTCCTTGTGCCACCATTCCATCTTCACTACACCAGTGCCATGGGACTGATCTGCAGAGGTGCAAGTGAGCAGCTCAGAGAGCAACTCAGCAGACCCTCAACCTCTTCTTATGTTGCAGGAGGAAACCTATTCAGGCAGAAGGCTGGATTTTTCCCTTCGTGAAGAGACAAACACAGTTGCCTACTTCTCTCCCTTCTTAAACATCCCCCCTAAAACCACTTGGTAGCACCATCTATATCCATTTCTAACACTATCCTTTTATTTTGTGAGTGGATTCTCTTGCCTTCTCCGTTTTCCACTGGGAAAATGATTAATTAAAGATTTTTTCCAAAGAGCAGAAGTGCGTGGCTAAGAGACAAGTGTGCATGTGTAGCTTTTCAGTAACAGGAACACTGCAACCAATCTGGGCTGATCTGATACCACAGGGTCCAATCTCAGTCTCCCTGATTCCACCTTGGAAAAAGTGCTTGACCCACAGTGAGTGTAGAGTTTTGTCACTTAGAGGTGAAGCTGCTTCCTCTGTGGAGAAGGAGCAGAGTTCAGAGGAGAGCCACAGAGGATGAGGCTTTTGCTTCTGCTGTTTCCAAGGGAAAGAGGAGCGCTGCAAATTTGAGGGGCTGTCCTATGATGTTTTGCTGCCACGCTGGACATTAATATCTCCTTTGGGAGTAGTCTTGCCATCAATGGGAAAAATTGTTGGTAGTCACTGATGCCTTCAGCCACTGCCTTTTTAGTGGGCACCTATACCTTAGCATGTGTGGGCAAACAAAACAGCTGCAGAAAGTGTGTTCCCAAAGCTTGCTCGCTACTTCCATCAGAATTGCTCTTGGACAGTGTAGCTCTACCAGCTTGTCAGTGCCCATCTCTGGCTGCATGTGTGCAGAGCCCAGCAATTTAAGTTGTCACTGGCCTCTCATTCCTGACTGTCTACTGCTTCAGCTCTGTGTCTCTGGCTGTACCCCTGTCTCACAGGGTTGTCCATGTCCACTCAGCCAGGCTTCCTGCTGACTTGTCCAAATAAGTTTTTATCCTGTCAAAAATGTATGGATACTCTGTTAATTTAATAATTTGCTGAGGCAGAATCTTATGCAATAATGTTAGTAACAGCTGTTTTCCTTAACTTCCTTAGCTGCACAGGGAGACCTGGGAATGACAGCTGTGGATCTAAATGCTGCCTTCCTCAGAAATGAATGTGAAACTCAGCACTCACTGGTATTGGGTGCAGCAATGGCATTAATGGCAAGAGACAGAGACTGTGGAAAAGGTTCTTATAACCAACTCGAACTTTCATAGAGGAGAATACTAGATTTTGAATTGGGAGCAAATGCGAGTTTTGGAAAAGAAAGGATCAGCTGGTCCAAACATCACACCTACAAAACAATCCTCAGCCTCTGAACTTCATTTGGCACTACTTAAAATGAAAGCTAAACCTGTGAGGGTTTGGAAATTCCCAAGATATGGACCCCAAGTACGAGATTTAAATCTATAATCCAGAATTGGAGCCAAACCTAACTTGTGGAAAGGAGCCTTTTCCTGTACAGGAAGGTTTAGACTGACTTCTCCCTGAGCTACTGCAGGTGCTGAGACAGTGAGGAATAGGTGACGTTTATTTTCAGGAGTTAGCTCCCTCTCCCTGCTAATGTTTGTGTGGGAGAGAGACAGGGACCTGTTCTGAGCCCTGCCTGCTTCTGTATTTGGGGCAGAACACAAGATGCACAGTGTCTGCTCCATCTTCTGTGCTGAAGACATGTTGTCCTCAGTCACTTGGTGGTGGGGAAGACTTTCCTCTCTGGTCTGTGCATGTTTGCATCTGTATGTGTGTGTGTGTAGTATATTAGCTCTAAATCCCTCCACAACTTATAGGAAGCATTCAAACCCTCTATCTTCCAGGCTGGCCACTTGGCTATATCTTCACTAACATCCTATAAACAAAGCCCCACAGCCCTGTGGATACTGGAGCTTTTTTCCCTACATCTCTGCAGTAGTCAGAGATGGTCATAAGTGCATTAGCATGGCACTGTAACAAATGATACAATTATTATTGCATACAGCACTGTTTCAAAGACACTTACTTTATCAGCCAATGCATTTCGATGGAATTTATTTTCCCTCTCCTGTTATTCATTTACTTCTCTTCTTTTCATTTCAATAAAGCTCTGAACAGAGAGGGGAAAATCTAGATGTCTGTTCAAAATGCTGTAGTAAATAATTCACAGTAATATAAGGAAAAGTTGCTTTCTGTTGACTGCAGCTCATGCAGGGCATTGCGTGCAGCTCAGCCCTGATAAACATGGTCAGCCCATTTAAAGTGTGTCTACGGTTTTAACCCTGTCTGATGTCATAGGATATATGAAGACTGGTGCCAGGTATTGACATAGAGTGGGGTAAAGTATGGTGCAGCTGGCTGAGGTAAACAGAGGATAGTTATTTCTTTCACCTCAGCCCTTTTCCTCCTTCACTGCTTTGTCACTGAGAAAAAGAAAACAAAGAAGTGAAATGTGAAGCCTTCCAGTTTCCTACATCTGTTAACCAATTTATTTTTTAAGGTAGAGGAAATGGGAGGGTAGAAAAGGTGAAGGTAGGAGTCTGTCTTAATCTACAGGAGATCTAGGTCAGCAAATAAATGTAATGATTCTTAGAGTTAGTGTGATCTATGTCAGTCACGTTAACCTGTTGAACCAATGACCCATGGCTCCCACCTTGAGTGTGGCTGGAAATATTAGTTTTAACAACTCCCAGGACTGGAGATGAAGCACAGACTTTCTGAGGCTGCAAACAGTGATTGAAAACTATCTGGATTATGGAAACTAAAACCAACCAAACAAATGGGAAAACAGCAACCACTGTCTCCGTAACTGGTTGACAGAACATTAATTCAGATACCACTCAAAACATTAATCTTTACTTAGTTTCCAAATCTGAGCTGAAGCAGACAGGCTAGAGTTACCGGATTTAGTATCATAACACATGCTTTTAAAAGTTGCTTTTAATCTTTTTGATCCATGACAGGGAAAAATATCGGGGTGTGTCAGAGCTGGCAACTCTGTAATGGATAACCTGGCTTGTAAATGCATTGCCTTGGATTACCAGACATACAGGGAGAAAGAGGTATTGGTAAAGAGGGGTTCAGGTTATTAATTACATTTAATAAAATGGTCTGCTAAATACAGTGGTTGCACAATAATGAGAGGAGGAGGAATCTTTCTGCTTCTATTTCATACTTCTGAAAGGATAAGGCACAAATTTTTATGCTGCACCACATGTGCTCTGTGTTTATTGTTGTTTGGGTAGCTGGCCTTGAAAAGTAGGGCTCATGAGTGTAGATAATTTGAAAATAATGACTCTGACATTATATGACCTTTAGGTACACTGACAACCACTCCAGACTACATGCTATTTTCTGAATAAAGGATTTTTTTTTTTTCTGGGGAAATCTGTTGA
Source organism: Corapipo altera (assembly GCF_003945725.1). Lineage (NCBI taxonomy): Eukaryota > Metazoa > Chordata > Aves > Passeriformes > Pipridae > Corapipo > Corapipo altera. Next base: position 6,531,662 of record NW_020884872.1, on the reverse strand, counting down.
TGGAAGAGTTTTAAATGTAATAAAGCTAGAGTTATAGTCAAAGTGACAGTCCTTGTTGTGGAACGCGCTGTAGGGGACATGAGATGATTTCTGTGCATGATAATGCATTTGCTTTTAAATGCCATCACTAGATTGATAATTATAGAATTCTTCATATTGCGCCTGGTGGGGTGTCAATGCTGAATCTTACCAGTCTGTAAGAGCGTGAGATAGAAAAGTCTGTAAACCAGAAGAGTTTAGTCAGTTTGTGCACGCAGCTGCTAAATGTATTTAACATGTTACAGGAGAGAGACTTTAGTCTTTTCTTTTCAGAGTCAGCATAAACCCGATGGTGTTTTATTTGCACTCAGCGTATTGGCAGGAAAGGTCTTTAGACCTCTCTGTTGCAAATGATCCATAAGTGACCACCACACAAAACCTGCCTCTTCCCAGTTTGGTTAGCTATGTGGTAATTGGTTTAATTCCTTGTATCCAGTTTTACTGCTGCCATTTTTAGATGCAGAGGAGTGTTTGAAAATCCTTTCATTGCACTTTCAAAATATAGAGAAATAACAGTGAGGAAGACAGAGCATCTGGAGCAGCATGAAGATAGTATCTGTAGCAGTCAGAGGATGCAAAATAGGAGGGACTCTGCTGGTCATATTTCTACCACCAACTTCCTTAGCTAACTTATTCTGAACAAAATAACAGATAGAAATTTTAAGAACACCATGACCTAGGGAGTGATAAATGAAACAAAAAAAAAGGGCACAGATTCACAACTGGGTTTTATGTGTTGGGTACACTGAAAACCATGGTTGCAATTGCCCAGGTAGGATCAATATGATCAGCACATCTCCCTTTGCTGATTGCAAATCCTCAGTGTGTTTGCTGCTGTGTGCCACACTCCCCACGCAATGTGTTTGAAGCCTTGTGAATTATGTTGGTGAAGAGTGGGCTTTTTTAAGTGCCTTAGTCATCTAAATATGCCAGTGTTGATTCACAGTAAGATATCTCCTTTTAAGCAGGTAAAAAGCAAATTAATCAAAAATGAAAGCCCTTTTTGGGTGGACAAGCTGTCTGTGAATGCTTAGATAAATATGAAGAATGGTTTCTGCGAGAAAAAGAGGGGGATTCTCTTAAGAATATAAATATGTTTTGTCTATCCTTTTTTTTTACATTATTTGGCCTTTTTTTTTTGTTTAAAAATTTTCCTGATTATTTAAAGGAGCTCTAAACACTAATCATAACACAGAATTTTCCTTTTTCATCAAATAAAACACTTCCACATTTATCTAAAATTTTCATTCTCATTCCCCACCCACAGTGTCTCAGTTTGGGAACCAAACCAAAAATGCATTATTCATCCAGACCTTTTCAAAATTCCATTTATGGTCATCTAAAGACCCTTAAAAGGGCAGAGTACACTGAGGGTATGCTGAGGAACTTCCTTCCCCCTTCAGTGGGGAGATTGTGCTCATAATATGAAAGCCCAGATGCCCATGTCTAAGTTATTGGCTGTGGGGACAATGAATGAGAAGATGGCACCTTGCCCGAGACTTCTCTAAAGGTGTTGAGAGCCAGCAGTGAAAAAAATATGTACACTCCTCATTTTTCATCAGCAAAAGCCACAGCCCAAGAGAAATCAAGGCAGAAGAACCAAAAATTCAGCAGAAAAAGAATGAGAAGAATGAGAAAGGGACAGAGAAAAAAAAAGCACATCCTCACACAGTAAGCAGAAGGGGAAGAGGCACACTGAAAGTAAGACAGCAGCAAAACTGTCTGTTGGCACTGTGTGCCAGTGCAGAAAGCTTAACACACTAATGGCAGGCAGGTTGGTAGTTGTATCTGCACCATGAGATGTCCTGTGAGGGCAAAGCTGGACAGCCACAATGGAAAATCTGCCTGACTGACAAGGATGAATTCCTCGGAGGAATACTTTTTTTGTGGAACGGGAGATCTTTCACACCACCTGTGCACGGTTGCAGTCTCACTCAGACCCACGCTGCAGAAAATGTTTTGGGAAGTTATGAAGACAGAATGCAACAAACACACAAGAACCTTTTGTTGCAGTCTACAACTTCCTTGTGAGGGGAAGAGGAAGGGTAGACACTGACCTCTTCTCTGTGGTGACCAGTGACAGGACCCCAGGGAATGCTATAAAGCTGAGTCAGGCGAGGCTGAGGTTGGATATCAGGAAAAGGTTCCTGATCCAGAGTGTGGTTGGCACTGGAACAAGCTCCCCAGGCAGTGGTCACAGCACCAAACCTGACGGAGTTCAAGAAGTGTTTGGATGATACTCTCAGGCCCATAGTGTGACTCCTGGGGATGGTCCTGTGCAGGGCCAGGGTGTGGACTCGATTATCCTTGTGTGTTCCTTCCAATTCAGTATATTCTCTGATTCCATCGTATTTTTGTGCTCAGAAGCACGTTCATTTCTTTGCACTGCAGAATTAATGGACTGTTCTCTGATAAAGAAAACACCCTTACTGTGCACTGCATCTATTTCTAGGTATAATTAAAAATTCTTCTCCAGGGAAGATCCCTCTGTGTAGTGCAGGTGTGTGGGAAATTCTGAGCATTTCAATTACACTACGTCTTGTTATTTTAGTTAGAGAAGGCTGAAGCAAAATTTCTAAATTCAAACAGAGAACTTCAAAAATGACATGATTTTCAAGAGCTCTGAATTCCAGAGGTATGCAAATAACTTTTTTCAGTTCCCTGGCAAGTGTAAAACATCATCTCCAGCTGATGATATTTTTAGCAAATATAATTTTTTTTCGGTAGGGTGAAAACGAAACCAGCAATTTTGAAGTCAAAACCTGTTACCAAGCTCCAATAAAAATGTGTATTTCTTTCAAAATGAGAAACTATCTATGATACGAAAAGTAAAATGTTTTGTTTCAAAATATTAAAATTGAATATTTGGACCTTGTTATGGAGTGAAATGTTTTATTGAAACTGAGATGAATGGGTAAACTTTTCCCTGTCACAGAATCTTCACTTTTTCGTGGAAATAAAATTTTGTTAAGAAGTATTAGCTTTGCCAAGTTCCTTTTAGCTTTTAGTGGATGTGACTAAGAGATGTTTATTCAAGTAAACTAATAATTTGTGTACATAAATACGGAATTTGTAATATAATATCAGTTTATGGTTTTGTAGCGATTTTTAAAAATTACTGAAGCTTCTTCTATAAGCAGCAAGAGCTCCATAGGTATGCCAGGTAAGGCAATACAGCAGCAGGAAGACACTGCAAGGTTTTGGTTATGGCAATTTTTCTTACTGACATCACCACAATTACATCAGTAACTTATTGAACTTGTTCAGATCACATAGCTCATCTTTCCTCAAATAAAACAGCTGTTGATCTGATGAAGCACTGAACTGTTCAGTTTCTCTTGATTCTGTTATTCTCATTATCCACTATCCTATAATACTTATTTGGTTTTGCAGGCAGTGTCATTATCATACATCAATTCCTCTTACAAAATAAAAACTGACACATTTTCCCTGGCACTTCTCCCACTTTCACTTTTTTTAAAATTGATAGATGTCTTCTAAATTGCTAAATTAGGAGTATAGACTGCCATCTGTCTCTGCTGGTAGGCTATGTGGAGCTGAGTTGTCTGCACCAAGAACCTCACCAGATAACATGGTCTGTGAGTGACCAAACCCTTGTTTCAAAGCTTTTTGTGACTGATTGTTGTACTGTCTGGTGTCTTAATTTGTTGTAATATCTGACTGAAGTTTATCCCTATGACTGAAGGTTTCATCCCATCTGCTCTCTCTATTCTTCTTCCTCTGTTTCTTTCAATCTCTGATGTTTAATGATGTTCTCTAAGTATTAAACATACTTCCATGGCAGTACTATGAGAGTTTGACTCTTTACCAGCCCTCCTTTCTCCACAGTTCTGAAAGGAGCATTTTTTTCAAACCTTTATATCTATGTTAAATTTGGTTGAAATCAACCAAGATTTAAAAACGAAAACCAGTTTGGCATAGGAAACAATCTGAGTGCCAGACACACATTCCTGTAGACACTCGCATCCAAGCATATGCAGCATGAAACAAGGCTAACACATCTCAGAGGCACCACATACTGCATAAGTCAACACTTCTGGAGATACTGAACATCTGTGTGAACACTGACAAATTTTAGGTTTCCTGTGTCTTAGCAGTTTCCTTGTGATAACCTCGTCGTGATGCAGGCAAGCACTAAAACAAATTAAGCCAACGACTTGACTGTGATAAAGCACACTTGAAAGTTCCCTCCCCAAAAACGTGTAAAGAGATTAAGTAGTGAGGTGGAAGGGTCAAGTTCTTCTTGTGGACTTACATGTGTTTAAAAGACAAGAAGTAAATCTGAGTATAAAAGCTCAGTTGTCACAGCAGAGAAAATACTGCAAGAGGTGACCACTGAGATCTGTGCTGGAATTTGTGCTCTCCAATGTGTTTGTAAATGATCTGGAAAGAAGAACAAGGAGGAAAAGGGATACCTTTGCTAAGGAGTAATAAAAACTAAAATTGACCGTGAAGACTTGCAGGAGGATGGTTTGACACTGAGTGATAGGCAATAAAACAGCAGGTGAAATTATCTTTCAATCTGCTGAAAACCTGACGTACATGTAGAAAAACATAGAAACCCCCCACCTATACATAGTGACAAATCCCACATCAGATGCTGCCATTTGAGGGATTAGATGCCCAGATCAGAGTGGGTTGCTCTGTGAATATGTCTCACTGTTCAAGGGCAGTCATACAGAGTGCTACAATATTTTAGCAAAGAAAGGGAAAAGAAGGAAAAAAACAGGAGAAAAAAAAAAAACATGAAAGGAAAGCAAAGCATATCTTTAAACCAGAAAGTAAGGCAGTGTTACATCTAAATTTTACAGTTCCGGTCTTGCTTCTCTAGTACCAGAAAACAATCAACAAAAGCACTGTTGTTATGGAATAGTTTCTGTACAATAAGAAATTAAATAGAATACTTATCTTCCATGAAGAAAAAAGATGAGATAGGAGTGATTTCTGAAACCATAGGAGATGCTGAAAGGAGAAATTATTTCTTATACCACAAAAGGAGTGGCTTTCAAATTAAACTGTCAAACTAAGGTTTTAAAAGAAACAAGAGGTAGAGTTTTCCACACAGTGTATAATTAAACGGCAGAGCTTGTTGCCACAGGGTGTTGTGGAAGCTAAGGGTATAAATTAACAAAGCAATTAGACAAGCTCACAGATGAAAACTCCATCCATGCTTGCTAAACATCAAGATGCCAATCCACTTCAGGCCTAAAAATTCCCTGTTTCACATTTGCCCTGTGCTGATATTTTGTCCTCAAGATGCTATTACTGCTTGATACCAGATGTGGATTCAGGGGTAGATGGACTTCTGTTTTGGCCTAATAAAACCTCCCTTATGGTCTTAATTGCATCACAGAAAAACAGGAGATGAGGTGGTAAAGGTCACTTATGGGATGGCCATGACCACTGGAATTAAAACTCAGAAAGTGCTTCTTTTCTTGACCCACTAACATGCAATTTCTTCTTTGTTTCTGTATTTCACTGTTCTGCAAGACTTGCTTTCATTCTTTATAGGTTGCAGATTGCAGTTAAGTACCTCCAAGAGAGTCTGAGATTATTTGGATGGGAGCCTGGCCTTTGGGAAATATATGCGAGTATAAACAGATCAAACACAATTTACCACAACCTTGTGCATCACTTCTGAATTTTGGTAGAAATCTCAGGAGGCAATCATCTAATGCAACTGGGAAGGAACTACTAGTAGTGCTTTGAGGCCATTGGAAAATTTGAATTCCTCCTAATCCTTGAGGGAATTAATTGGAAAATATGCAGTTATGAAAATGTCTTTGGAACTCTGGAAACATATTCTTTATACCAGGTTGCCTAAGAACTAAAATGGAGTTGAATGTTTCAATAGCTTTGAAGACAGAGATAATAATTGACATTTCTCCAGAAAATGATCATAGCATTAGTGCTGTGAGCGGCTTCAAATGAGAAGGTATCTGCAAGAGCTGTAGCAAAGAAACTTACTGAAAAAAAGTTACTTCCTAATAAAAAAAATGAAAAGCAGGTTTTCAAACGAAAGCTGCAAATCAGTGAATCTGTGATCCAAGTGCAGATTTTAGTCAATGAGAGGGGATCTATGTAGAGGAAAGTGCATGTGGACTCTGGAGTCCACTGAGGGCACTTTTAAATTTAATTACAGCCTAAATACCATTTTTCATTGTGAAATAAAAAGGCTTTTATAATGTCAAGCCTCCTTGCTGGTGTTCTCACTAGCACCAGGGGATATTGTGACGATAGGGAAGAGAAGATAGTTACTATATATTAATTATTTTATATTCCATTACAGCCAAATTGGTACATACAGTGTAAACCAGGAAAGAACATTGAAGAAAAAGAAAATTACAGTCAAACAAAAGATATTTGGAGAGGGGTTATTCTGTTAAAAGGCCAAACAACTTAACGCAACACACTGCTTTTCATTTCCTAGAGCACTGCAACTGCCCTCCTCAGCAGGAGGAAAATCAGTCAGAGACAAAACAACTGTTTCACACAGTAGAGGGTCTGAGAGGCAGAAGGGAAGGAAGCAGGAGGCAAGCTTTGTGGGAAAAGGACTGGAGACTCCATGGCCGCAGATTTCCTCTGTGTCACTTAGGCATGATTGGGGATTGATTTTTAAATGCAATAGTAAGCAGCATAAGTGGGTACTGAGTAATTTGAGAAATCAGGTATTGGAAATGCCCTTGTACCTTACCCCTTATATTAAGTGCATCAGTTAAGACTTTTCACTGTCAGTTCTGCTGACTGTGAGATGCCCAAGATACTCAGGCAAAGGAGCCTGAGAAGGAGCCACATACATGAGCAAAGGAGTCACAGGACAACCCTGGTGTTGTGGGACTGAATTAGACCATTCCCCATTGAGCTAAATTATGTGACTGCTTGGGTATGGACCATACCTTAAAATATGTATACAGAGAAGTGGGAGGATGAATCTAAGGATATTTCTCACCTTTTCAGGGTGAATTTTGTTATGTTATCTGTGTTCTTTTTAAAGAGATGTTTATGTGTAGGATGGATACGCAGAGAAAGCCCTAGATAGTTGCCACTAAATTATACACAGATGAAATCATGTGGAACATTCAAGGTGAATCACACAAACATAGTTTTAAGGTAAGGTAGTCAACTGGTATGGGTTATCTTTGGTATTATAACAAGCCATGGACCTTCCAGTGGTGCTGGGGCCTTAATACCCAGATGCCATTATGGTTAGGGTTCTGGATTAGAGAGCCATACAGTCTACAGCTCCAGGGACACTTGGGATGGAAATATGCCAGGGGGAGCACAGCACTGCACCAGCATTGCTGTTTCCATACATTTTAATCTTGGCCAGCAATGGTGCTGGAGTTTTCAGCCTCAGCCCTAGCCCGAATCTGCCATTGGGGTTTGGGTTAGGGTTCAGAGAACCACACAGCCCCTGTCTCCAGGGACACTGGGGGTGGAAAATACATTCGAAGGGAGCATAACACTGCAACAATACTTCTTCTACACCTTTCTAATCAGGGTCATCCATAGTGATGGGAACCTCAGCTTCAGCCCCATGTTCCCATTAGGGCTAGAGTTAGGGTTCAGAGCACCACACAGCCTACAGCTCCAGGGACATTGGGGCTGGAAAAGGCATGTTAAGGGCAGCAATGATACCAACATTGCTGCTTCCACACCTTCCTAAACCAGGCCGCCCATGGCACTGGGGACCTCAGCATTAGGATTAGAGTTAGGGTCAGAAAAAAGACAGCTGAGTCAGAGCAGTTGTAGTTCATGTACAGGTGCAGGAATTCTCTGGCATATTTTGCAAGGGTCATGTCTATGCAACAAAATTATTAACAGACAGAGAGACCTGTAGGTTCCCCTATATAATGGAATCATGGAATCATAAACTTGTCAAGATTGGAAGAGACCTTTAAGATCAAGTCCAACTGCCACCCCAGCACTACCCCTGTAACCCCTAAACCACTAAACCAGATCACCCACAGCCAGATCCAGGTGCCTTTTAAACACCTCCAGGGATAGTGACTCCACTACCTTCCTGGGAAACCACCCTAACTGTGAAAAATTTTTTTCTGGTATCTAATCTGAATCCCCCCTGCCTCAATACAGACATGGTGAGAGTGTAGATTTACTCCAGCCATTAAAGGGGACATATCCCTGGATCTTGGAGCTGATTTAGCACTTTCTCTGACTCATTTTTTTCCTGCTGACTACTTTTGCTGTATGACTGAATGGAGGGGTCATGGCTGTGACATTTGTGTTCTCTGGAGACCTTATTCTCTGTCGGCAGCTGGAACAGGTTGCTCTAACTTCTGCTATGGGACTGGACGAGCACATAGAGAGCTCTGGTCAGGCTTTTTTGCCTTTTGGGGCTCAACTGTGCTGCTGCTCAGCCACAGCTGGGAATCTGGGTCATGGTGTCTTGCTCCGGATGCAGTCCAGGACTGTGCTTATTGAGGAGAGGTTAATCTCTGTGTATGATTATGTCTGCAGATTGTGTCAAAAGTTCATGTCTAATAATAGCCTGCCTCCAACAGATGTTCCAGGAATTAATCAGCCCTAAAGTGTTTGGTTGCAACTTGATTTCTTCAAGTATAAATTAAATTACACACAAGGGCAGCTGGTTTAAACTAGGCAGTGGGTAGCCATGGAGCAATGGCTTGTATCTTCACCACACCAATCAGATATGGAAAACCACTCATCAGATAATCTGTTCCCTTGTTTCTACCTTTGAAAAGTTGTCTACTGAAAACATTACCCAGAGTTTTACTCAGTCTGTGCTTTAATTTTCATTTAGTGTGATGCATTTTTTGTCTAAATTAATTCCAATCACCCACCTTGACCACCAGTATCTTTGACAAAGGATTAAAAGCATCATTAATCTTAAAAAAAGTGCAGTCAATGAGATCATCTAAGAAAAAAAGAAATGTATTTAGGTTTCTGACTGTCCTAAAAGTTGCCCCTCAGCAACATCTCCATTCTCTAAAAGTTTCCAGCAGCAATTGATTTTGCAATGCACCTCAGAGCACATCAATTCTGTGCTATTTGTCGCAAATGCCAAAGTTGATGCATTGCCCGCATTGGCAACATCCCTCCTTTTAAACTAGCCTCGGGAGTTTCCACTGAACTTGGCTCTGGCAACACACTTGAGGAGTTGTTCCTGCTCCAACCGGAAAAAACACACAATGACCCAGTGGTTTGCAACTGCTTCACCTCAGAAAACCTTGAACAGACTCACACTCCATCGTTCAGTGGGGCCAACAGCTCAGGCAGCCAGAGGATCAAGAACATGAATGAACCTCACAGCAGCCCTGACTGGCCCTCAACAGCCCCCCGGGGCTCCCCCACCTGCCTATGGCCCTGGAACCCATGTCAGCACCCAGGGCCTTCAGTCCCTGCCCCAGGGACGCTGCAGCAGGGCTGGTCTCCAGCTCCCCACAGCCCTGCCCAGCTGAGCTGTGCCCACCCACGAGCTCACATCCCAGCCTGGCCTTGGCCCTGCCCCATGTCCGGGGCTGCCATGGTGCCCCTGGTTGGGGCTGGGATAGACCCGGGCTGCCAGCACATACCCTGCTGCCCCTGTCATTGGAATCCCCCAGTGCTCCCATTCACAGGAGCTGCCAGCCTGGCTGCACCCTCACAATAGTTGGAAATGTTAGAGCCAAACAAGGCACTCAGAGGGATGGCAGTCCTGTGTTCTAGTGACTAGGCAGCTGTATCAGGCCCTGCAATAAGAAGATTTAGGCTTTGCCACATGCCAAGAGCCCCAGGAGAGGCATGTTGGCCTCCAAATGTGTCTGTAATTCCCTTTCTGCCGTTATAATTTTCTCATTAGTCCTTGTCAGGTGATTGTAAGCATTACCCCGAGCCTCAGTCATGTGGCGGGGGCCTGGTGTGTCCCTTGACTGGGCAGAGCTGCCCTCCCACCCCGTACCCATCCCAGCGTCTTCCCTTGCCCCTGCTGCTGAGAGGGGAAGGGGCAGCACTCGAGGGGGAGAGGCACAGTGACAGAGAGATGTTGTGCTCTGGTAGGATGGACGACAGGCCTGCTCCCCCTGATTCCGACCTCAGATAAATCCTCATCGGGGATGCATGGCCAAGCTCTTCCTTTGTGAGAGTATAATACATTACATACTTAAAAGAGGAAAAAAAAAGTTAATTACTTTCCAGATGCATTAGGGGAGTAGCTGTGAGTGCTTTCCTGTTCATCTTTTATGCATTATATATTACCTAACTGTTTAAAAATTTATTATTGTGATGCCTGTAATTGTTTGGGTTACAGCAGACCATGCTTACTGTATGTTTTATTTTCAGACCCTCTACAATATACCTTGCAAGACAGGAAACTGAGAGCCTGAATGTCATTTAGTGAGCAAGAAAAATGCTTCCTTCTGCCTCATGAACATTTAGGGCCAGATTCATTCCTTGAAAACTTCCTTGTTGTATTGCTGTGTTGTGAATTTCTGGCCAGAGCACTTAAGGGCACTGATTTGCAAAGCCAAAGAGGAATCAATATTTTCCTCTTTACAGGCAAAGCGTCACACAAAGTAATCTACCAAATATCTGCATTTAGTGGTCCAGCCAGATACTCATTCTACAGGCATACTGGCATTTTTCTCTACTGTTAAAAAATACCTACCTTCAAACCTACTCAATATTTTAAACATTTCTAATAATTCACTTAAAAGTAAATTATCTAGAGTCAGGTTCTTTTTTCCTTTCATTCATTGGTAATCTCTCTTCCATAAAATAATTTATAACCATGTGCAAAGTAGAGGAGTTATATATATTTTGAGTAAATCCTTAAAAAAGCCAGAAAAACCCCCAAAGAAGTGACCCACTAACATAAATCTCATTTGTTCTGTTTGTGAATTTTTTCCATATCTCAGTTGAAGCCCATTTATAACTTGATATATTTTTTTAACATTATTAATTTTTTCCTCTTTTTCTTTTTCATGCATTTTAGTAGCAGAGTTCTTCTCAAAGGCCTCAGAATATCCCCAAATAGAAAAAAAAATTATTCCCTAAAATAAAATCTGCTTCATCACCATCTTGTCATCCAGCCTACGAGACAGTGTTTCCACTGACTTCTCTAAGCTGTGGATAAGGCCCCATATGTCTTAATTACAGGGCTTAGCATAAGCTCTTTGCACAGAGCACAGCTTTGTCACTGCACTCTGCTGTTCTGTGCACTGTTATCTGTAGGAGGCTGGTGCCTGGAAAACAGTTTTGACAAGGACGTCACTGGTCATGTAGCAACAGACAATCCTCGCCCAAAGAGCCTGCAAACTGTGTGGGGGTGTTGGACAAAATGTGGTGGGGGTAGGAGACTCCTGCAGAAGGAAAGGACCTTGTTCAGTGCTGCATCAGATTTTTGGAATAGAGCTATTATGCTTCAGAAAAACAGCTCACAAACTAATGAGATCACTCCATTTTGAAAGGAAGCTGAGTCTTTATTGAAATGCTGTGACTATGTAAACTCCGTTCCCAGTATCTTTTCTCAACACTTTTGCAAACCATCTCCTGCCAAGTTTGGCACAGGTTGCTGAATCTTGTCTTTAACCATTTCTATTTGTGTTGCATACTTTTGCAATCATTTGCTGGCTGCTGGGGACCAGAGACTACCATTGCATCATATTTCATCTTTGGGATGATGTTGGCCCTCTATGTCACTCATACTCGTCATCTCTTCCAAATTCAGTGCTGAGGACAGCAGAGAGTCTCTGCTAACCTGGAGGTCCCAGCTGCTTCAGGTCAGCCTGCCAACATTCCCCAGATACCTTTGGTTATTTCGGTGCCAGTGTGCACTTGCTGGGCATTAACAGGAATTTGAATTCTTCCTACCACTCTGGATAAGGCTTTATTACCCTCCTGTGTCACAGTGGCTTTGGAGCAACCATCCTTTTTAAAAGCTGATATTTTATGAGTGTAGGTTGCTGGTTTGCCATTAAACTTGCAACCTCCTTAACTGTTTTCTCTCTTTTTGTCATTTTTTTACCAGTGTTCATGACTGCTAGGATTTACTGTTCTCAGAGTAACTAGACACATCTATTCCCCCACAGCTTCAAAATCAACCCCTGCTGACTTCTCTTGATCCTTTCCTCAGGAGTCCCTGCTATGCAGAATTATTTCTCAGGGCCAAGTCTCCCTTTCTCAGCAACCTATCCAGAAAGCCTGAACCAGACGGTTCACAATGATGATGTTGATGCTTTCAGTAAGCAACACTTTAAAATACTTCATGTAACCTGAGGCTTCCTTAGGCATCGTCTCACATCACAGTCCCTCAAGGCCTCCCAGATATGAGCACAGACTGGGAGAAGAAGTCATTGAGAGCAGCCCCGCTGAGAAGGACTTGGGGGTTCTCCTGGATGAAAAGCTGGACATGAGCCAAAAGTGTGTGCTCCCAGCTCAGAAGGCCAACCATGTCCTGGGCTGCATCCAAAGCAGCGTAGGAGGGGGATTCTGCCCCTCTGCTCTGCCCTTGTAAGACCCCACCTGCAGTGTTACATCCACCTTTGGGGGCCCCAGCACAGGAAAGATGTGGAACCTGCTAGAGCAGGTCCGGAGGAGAGCTGTGAGATCTGGAGCACCCATCCTATGAAGACAGGCTGAGAGAGCTGGGGATGTTCAGCTTGGAGAAAAGATGGCTTCAGGGAGACCTCTGCGGCCTTTCAGTACCTTGAGGGGGCTTTTAAAAGGGAGGGAGAGGGACTTTTTATATGGGCAGTTAGTGACAGCACAAGGACAATCGTTTTAAACTGGAAGAGGACAGGTGTGTATTAGGTGTTAGGAATAAATAATTTCCTCAAAGGGTAGTGAGGCACTGGAACAGGTTGCCCAAAAAATTGTGGATGCCCTATCCCTGGAAGTGTTCAAGGCCAGGTTGGATGGAGCTCTGAGCAACCTGGTGCAATGAATAACAGCCCTGCTCATGGCAGTGTGGTTGGAATGAGATGATGTTTGAGGTCTCTTCCAAACCAAACCATTCTATCATTCTGCTGTCAGGGGGCAGTTACAAAATCTGAACAGGTTCTATTCAGGTTTTGATTTCTGTGGGTATGGACTGATGGAGTCCCCTACCCTGACTCTACTTCTGATACAAACAAAAGAAGCAAGGTTTGTCAACCAAAAGAGGACCAACATCCATCCATCCATTCATCCATCCATCTCTCTGCCCATTTCTCCTTTCCAGGCCACACTAGATCACGACTATTATGTGGGTTTTCCTAAATACCTTCTAAAGCATCCTACATTTAAGTGAGGTGCCAGACTTTCTCTCCATATCTGACTCCTCTGCTGAAAAACATTTACGTTTTTCAAGCAGAATGCCTTTTTCTTAGAAGGATTCATAACATCTATGTGTAGTTTCTTTCGAAGAGAAGACAGATGCCCTACCCAAGTCTTTAAAGATATTCTTTATATGAGTGAACCAGATCCATCACATACCTTTAAAAGCTGATATGATTTTCCAGTTATTCCTGACACCTATGTCTCTAGTTCCTCAATCCCTTGTGTCCACCTGCTATGAGATTCTAAGGACTCTCTACCCTCAACCTAACTTCTCCAGCTTTCCTCTGTACATAGATTTGGTTCTCCTTACTCAAGCTTCTAGATTTGTGGGAATATTTTTGTTTCCTGGGAAACTTGTGGGGTAGTCCAAGATCTACCATGTCCCCTGTTAACTCTGCTCTTAGATATCACTTTGTCCACCTATTACTCATCCTCTCTCCTGGCTGTGGGTAGTAAGACAGTGCATTGCAAATGCCAGATGCTGGGTAAAAGTTTGAAATCACTCAGGGTTTATAAAACTGAAATGGCTATTTTGTAGATAAGCAATTTACAAAGATGCTGGAACTACATAGTGCCCAGTAAAAGCCTCTTCCACGCCTCTCCTGTCTTCCACCTTTAATCTACATTGCTTACAAAGAGAGAAGTCCTAAATATTCATACAGAGCTCTGAGACATTATGCTCTCCAGCAAATCTCAGCCCGAGAGAAAACTCAGCCTTTCTTTTCTTTATTTTTATTTTTATTCTCCTAATTCTGAAATGATAGCTATTAAAAAAATGTTTACAAGGGTTTATTGCTTGTGGTGTTTCTTTCCTGGAATGCAAAGCAGTTAAAAAAGTGGTTTAGGATGCCTTCTGGAAATATCATATATGTTCTCCAGGAAATGTTATGATAGCTTGTGGTGCCGTAATGCTTGGTTTCCATTAACTAATACCAATGTTTTGATGATGTGATAACTCATGCTAAGAGAAAATGCAGCATTTAACTAAAGCTACAATAACATCTCACTGTAGTGTTATCAAGAACTCCTTACTGAACTAAATGCCAGCACAGTTTATGCAAATGTAGTCTGTTCTGGATATGTGCACTCCATGTTTCAGCTACCTCTTCCCTCAAAAAAGTGGTTCATCTCCCCTGGGAACTGACCCTGGCAGTGTGACTTGTGGGCATGTAATTCTCAAGTCGTATTAAGGCCAGTAATGACAACACCACATCATTCTTTAGCAAAATAGTGACTCTGGAAATCCCGAGCTGATATATCTTTCTGGAACTCCGTAGGATCTCTCAGAGATATTTTATTAGCTTGAACCATCACATGAAGTATAATTCCCTTCCACTTCCACAAATCCAAGGGGATACATGGCTTCCATAAACTCAGTAGAACTCACAGCATTGAAGACCATGCTCAGTCATATCTTTACCAGAGAGGCTTCCTGGCTGTGCAACACCATCACTGTAGTTACATCAGTCCAAACACTTACAGCTGTCACAAGCTGACTTTTGATGAAGAAAAAAAGCAGAAACCATTTTCATCAGTTCCTGTTTCTTTTCCTAAATGTGATAACATTTTCTGATTTTATGGATCATGCTACTCATCTTTACAATTCATACTTTTTCAAGAAGCTAGCCAGTAATTACTGGGAGCCAACATATCTTCTTCTTCTATTTGGAACTAAAAATAGCTGTGTCAACTACTGACCACTGCGTAATTCAGTTATTTGCTACTTTTGCATATGCAGAAAGATCAGTCTGAAAGAGTAAGAGTAAGATGTACTGGAGTATAAGAAAGAACGTAAACGGAAAATATTTCCTTTAATTACTCTCCATTAAGCTTTGATAAAATAATTCTAAACAACTTGAGAACTGTTACTCATAGAAAAAATACTTAAAAATAAGCAGGACACCTACCATTTGCCTCCTGTGAGATGAATCCTCTGCGTTCCTACACACACATACACACTTAAACACACCGACACACTTACCCAAGTTTGTTTAGTTAACATGTGTCTCCAGCCCTGATCTGAAAAACAAAGAGCTTTTTGTAACCACCATTACATTAAGTGAAGCCATAATCAGTTACATATTGTTTGCTGGTCTTTTAAGTTGCATCCTCATACTTCCAGCTGCTGGTTTATAATGGAAGGTGGTGCATCCATTTGAATAGATGGGTGTTGCAACAGATTACAGTGGGTGTGTTGAGAACCCTTGGTTTAATTATCACCTGTGGGCTTTTTTCCACCTTTTCTACCATTCAAAGGATACCTTAAAATGTTTAAGTTTTCGTACAGGAGTGGCTGCCAATTCCATATAAATGGATGCTGAGGGAATTTTAAAAAACCTCATACCTTCCTGTATCCAGCTGAGATTCCAGTCAGCAGGAGGAAGTGGAGACAGCTCTGTATATCACTCCACACCAAGACACAGCAACACTGGCTGATAGATTTACTTTAGTGTGAGGACACTTATTCCTCAGGGGGTTTGGGCTAAAAATGATTAAGAGAGAGAGTGGGTAAAAATTCAATTCAACTTTCATGTCAGCTTGTGAATCAAGGAGGGCTTTGCAGATGGTGATAAAGTAAAGCAAGGAGATGTTTTTCTAAGCAGCTCCTCTAGAGACAAGAGCTGCAGTCACTTGTTGCATTTAGAAAGCTTGAAGCAGTGGAAGGACAAGTCAGGGATATGCTGGCAGGTTTCTGCTGGGGCTTGGAGTAAATGTGATGGACCTGCCTCTCCCTGTGTGTCTGGGAGTGAGAGAAGGAACAATGCCAGGCTGAAAGGAGGAAATAAGGGGATTAAACAAAGAGCTCTAATTCTTGAATTAACACAGTGTGCTGTGTCTGCCCTGAGAGCTGAATACAATGGCTTTCAGTTAAATACATTTTTCTGCTGAGCTGTTTTTTGGGATGGCTCATTGTAATGACTTCCTAAAACACTGAATTTGAATAAATAAAAGGGCTCTCAGGGACTTGCTCCAATAGAGCTTTATTTCTTCCACTCTAACATTCTCCATGTTCTTTCCCTCCAGTAACACTTGCTGCAGGAGCCAGAGGAAAGCAATATCTACCATATAACAAGGCATGACATTTGCAACCCAAACAGACTGTCATGTAGCTACAGTAGGAAATAAAGGCATGGGCCACAGTGGTGTTCATTTATCTTACATCTTTCATGTCGTGTCAGAACTGAATCTGTCTTGGATGAGAACAGAAGAAACTGAGCTACCTGGATAACTTGCTCTTGGAAGGTTTTAAGGCCTAAATATTTGCAGGGGCAGGACTGCAGCAACGAAAGAAGAGGATGTAAATAATAAAAAATGAATTGCAATGAAGTAATGTAGAAGACTATAGAAGTAAATAACCCTCCCTTTTCATTTAAAGCTATTGCAATGCAAAGGTATTCGGACCAGATTTTGTGCAGGATATAACGTTTGTAGTAAAAGCAGACATTCTATAAAGCTGGATTGCTTCCAGGAAAATTTGCAAAGGAATATGAGAGCAAAATGCATCTACAAGCATAAAGGGCAACACTCTGAGGTTAGCAAAGAAGTAGTGTTCTTTTTTGGATCCCCTAATACATTTTCAAGCCTAGGTATTACAACTGACCAGCTAAGAACATGTAATCCACTTTAATTGAACATTTTACTGCATGTTTCCTGGAGCTATGGAACAGTGATGCCTTCACAGGAAAGATAATATCTGTGTCTGTGCTCCCAGGAGCAGCCTTTAGGCCTTGCTCAACACCAGGCTTGTCTTCCTTGCATACTGGAAACCATTATTCTCATTAGGTATCAAAAGCAAAGCGTGACACAATAAATTTAAACTGCTCCTGGAAAATGCAGGTTAAGTAACAACAGAGTGCTCTGAAGGGAAGGAAATCCAGGCAGCTGAACACAGTACAACTGGATGATTAAGCAGGGTCTTCATCGGAGATATTTAAAGTTTAATCCTACTAGTATAAGTATTTTTTAGCAAGCAGCATCTGAGGGAGTGTGTGTGTGTTTGATGTATTCTCTGGCACAGAATTAAAACTTGCTTGGTTTTCCTAGTCTGTGTGAGGGATGGGGAAGGAGAAGGTGCCCAGTTTGCAAAATCAGCCCTGGATTCTGCAGGTCCAGGTGTTCCCAGGTTTCACTGGTAAAACAGAAGAGCTATCCAATGAAAACATTCAAAAGCTCTACCAGAAATATCTATCCTTCCTCCTTGGAAAGAGCGCTTTAAGTCTGTTACCTGCATAAAATTTACCAGTTGTTCTATAGAAAAGCACTGCAGCCTGTTGAAATTTTATGCTCTTCACCTCACTGAATTGAACATGAAAATAATAATTAGGAAGAGAAGGTTTTTGAACTGTTTAAATGGTTTATGTGCTGTATTATTTAGTGGTAGGAAGAAAACAAGCCCAACTGGGTATTTATTTTGCCTTGAACCTGTTCCACTCATTCTATGCAAAGGCTTAAATTAGGTGTTTTTTCTTTTTTAGTTTACTCAATGGAAATAAGGACAAGAAAGAGAATTGCAGCAGGAAAGAAGGGTTTTAAAGAAAAGGGTTTGAAAATAACAGCAAATATGAAGCGTATTTTTTCTATTTTCCTCTTCTCTGCAGGAACTTTCTGCCATATCAAGAGTGATGCAACTTCCGTGGTTTCAAGTTCGAAATCAACAGTATAAAAGCAATTAAAATACTCATCCCACTGCTAATACCTTTTACCAGGGGATCTCAGAGCACTCTATCTTTATCCTGCCCTGTTCTACAGTGCAGCTATTTGAGGAACTGAAATCATCGTTGCCCGCCCATGCATTTCAGCAGTCATCTTTTTTTTTTTTTTTTTATTCTTAAACTCTGCCTTGAGGCAATACAGAATGACTGACGTTTCTTCCTCTCATCTTAACCAAAATGGAATCTTGGATCTGTTTCCAAAAAGTGCTTGCGTGCCTTCGCATTTCTGCATATATTATGCATTTTTATTATAGGTTTGTTTGCTATCCTGAGTAAGATCACAGAGGGAAAGATATAGACTATTAAGCCTGTGAGTGAATTTAAGACGGTTATTTGCACTGAGGTTGCAATATTCTCTAAGTCCAGCTGTAGGGCTTCTGATACAAAGTAAAAAATGATGCAGGTATATAGTACAAAGCACTTGTCCAGATAGGACTCTCTCTCCTGATTCAGGTTTTCTTATGGGTTTCATGGGTTAATATTGCAGTGGCAGTCTTTATAACAAACCAGATATCATCTATATTCTCACAGCTAGCATAAAATGATCATATATGTATCAGCCCATTGTACTATAGTTAATGTGTCAGAGATTTAGCTTTATACTCAAGCCTGCTCTGGGTCCAATTTGTGGTCCTGGAAGATCCAGAGCTGCACAGATCCAGTATTAATGATAGTGGGACTATAGTGACATGGCTTCAAAAAAATACATGAGTGTTGCTTTATCATTAGTGCAATATTTCAGTGACAGAACTCAATATCAATTAGAGAATTCTGAAATAAAGATGAACATCAGTTGTTTAGTTTCCCTTAAAGACCGACCTGTGAAAAACAAAACTGACTGGTTTAGGTTGGATAAAATACAAATTAGATTCCATTATTTGCAATAGAAACAGATTTCCCTATGACATTTCTCCACAAAACCCCCTCTAAAAATAACTGAATAATAAAATACATGAAATAAACAGGTTTCTCTAGTTTCGTAGTTAAGATGATCGGTCCATTGGTGGAAATCTTCATTATAAGAAGAGAAAAATTGTATTGAGGTACACTGAGTGTCTTAATATATTTCAGTGGTATATATTTCAAGATGTTTGAAATTTATAGAAAGTTGAGGATAAAGTAGGAATTCTCCTCCCTCAAACAAACGGAACCTTCATTTCCAGATGTCTTAAACAAAAGGAGGAATATTAATCCTTTCATTTTCTTTAAGCACTATCTGACATAACAATAAATTACTTCCTTGAGTCTGAAAAGATTTAGGAAAATAAAGGACCTGGGAAACAACAGAAAATCAAAGCCATCTAAAGAGAATGCTAAGTTGCACATGCAGTGTACTAATGGTTCTAGAGTTAGAACCAGAACTCATTTACCTCTGGCAGAAATTCTCCCTTTTATTCAGGTGTGCGAGGGAAAAGAAGGCAAAATCTCATGGGAGAGAGATTTTGTTACCTCCCAAAACTGGGAGGTAACAGCTTCATGCAATTATTTATTTCCAGGTGTCACATCACTATCATCCCCAGGAGATGCCTCAGCTGAGTGCCAGGAACACCTGGCATAGCAGACAGTTCCTGCTTGAGGGAGCTGACAGGTCAAGGACAGGGAACACACAGCAAGGGCAAAAAAGGAAATATCATCTCCCTTTTCCGAACGGGCAAGGATGATGCACAGACAAGGAAACTCCAGGGAACTAGAGTTCTTTCAGTGTCCTGGGGCAGGATGGCAGCTCTTCTTCCCCAGAACCACAATTGCCCCAGAGACACCACAGGTGCTCTGCAGGTTTTTGGTAGGAGGAAATCGTTAGCAAGCATGCATCTTTTCCTTCAGTGACATAGGGCAGCACAGCATTAGACACCAATGACTGGTAGGAAATTCCATCACAGTGGTGAATCTGAGGCTAAGCAGTAAGACAAATCCCAACTTTTGCCCTTCTGTGCTTTGTCCTTGTCTCCTCGGATTCCAGAGAGGCCTTAAAAAGGACGGGCATGTCCCAGATTTGAAGTGAAAGGAAACAAGAATCTGTCAGTGACTTTTTTTAGAAAAGCTGACACTCAAGTAATGAAAACAACATTCACCCAGCTGAGAGGCAGCAAAAGAACAGCACTTATTCTTGATTCCTAGCATGTGATCTCTGTGCCCAGCTTTCTGATTTCTCCATGCTTCCCTTCCTACCTTTGAAGTGCAGACTGCACTAACACAGGCAGCCTTCAAACTTCAGGTGAAATTTTTGCTTGAAAGATATTATGAGTCTTTCACATTGTGCATCATTAGCATATGGGAATACGGTGTATCAGAAACAGACCTTACTTGGATCTAGATTTTCTCTGGTTGAGTTCCAAGTTTTGACATTGGGCCACCAGACAACCTCCTCTATCAATAATGTGGACTACTTTGTGGAACTTGTTAATGGGAATGCATGCACATTATAACCTAGAAATTCTGGGTTATCGATGCTTGCAGCTGTCATGGCAACAGAGTTGGTAGGCATCTCTTAAAAAGTCTTTTTTTTTTCCTAAGGACTCCTTGAAAGCACAACGCATTTATCATCCAGCAGGCACAAACAGGTTTAGCTATGAAAACAGTTTGCTTACAAAATGATAGACACTGTCTCCCCTTAGTTTCTGTATAGTTCATATTTTTAGTTCTACATTCATGCTACTGCATTTAACAAGATTTTCATTAAAGCCCTTATTTTTATGGCATATAACTAAGCTAGATTTTCAGGACTTTCCAGTGTTCAGGTTTTAGCTTTGTAATTCTCCTTGATGTTACTGGGAGTTGCCCAAAGCGATTTTCCTTGACGGCTTCTGAAAATTTAAGCCTCATTGTCTTTGTCTAGAAACAGTGAAAAAAACATGTAAACTAAATCACTGAAAAAATAACAGTTTGCTATTTTCAAATGAGCATAGAACTACTGAGGATTCATCCACAGAAATAAATGTTTTGATTCTGTATATCTCCAGTATTTTATTTTGAGGAGCATTTGCTGTATGTTCACTCTTAATGTCCCTAGAATAATCACAGTTTTCTATGTTTTTGACAGGTGGCACTTCTGTAGATGTGTTCACCAAAGGGACTATTTAAACTTTAAGCAAAAGACCATAAGGGCTGTACAGACTGTGCAATATACAATCTCTATCTGGCAGTCCTAAAGCCCTTCAAAAACATGAAACCTTTAAGACAGTACCAAGGATGTGAATTCTTGTTTGCCCTTTTGGAGAATGGAGACACTGACAAGTTAAGCCATATTAACTGACTCAGTAATCCAATCTCCAACTCTGCTACTGGCCTGAGATTTCCTTTGAACCCATTTCTTGGGATTAATCACAGGATTATCTTTCTTTCCTTCTTAAATGTGCATTTAAAGGACTAGAAAGAGACAGCGTGGAGTGTTCCAGTTGACAATCTGGTCAAAATTTTTAGAAGACTGGATTATATCTGCGTGCTTTAGGAAGGGTTTGGAAGCCTGCCTTTTATTATTTGTGTTGTAGACCAGGCCTCCATTCTGCTAAGTGATCACTTGAAAATCAATTGCAGACGCCTTTGTGGGAAAAGATGACACACATTCTCTAGAAAGGCATGATTCATGGCACAGCAGAGAAGGAAACTCTTGCTTTCTGCACAGTTCTGGAACTTCTATCAGTATTAAAGCCTTCATGGTAAGTCAGCTCCAGGAAGTGTGCTATTATAAACTGAGTCTGGGTATCTTCAGGGACTGAAGACTGTGCTTAAGGAAGTTTGGTATTTTTCACGAAACTAACCTTTCCTTAAGAACAGAGTTGGATTACTGAGTTGTAAAGTCCAAAGCAGTCAGACCATATAGTAAACTGATAACACTCTTTTTACTATGCCTGGGCCTCTTCTTTCACTCCTGCATCCCTCTGCTCCCCTTGCACCTCACCTGCCCGACCCCTTAAGAGCCAGTGGGATCACAATCAAGCTGGTCTGGCTATAGGTCATCTTTTACAGGGAATTTAAGCAGATTGGTGAAGAATTAAGATTCTTAAACCCTCACTTAAGTGCGAAACAATAAACTTACACTGTAGTCTGCCTACACGGTGTTATCAGGATAGCTCTTGAATGCCTCTCTGACATGGGATTTGTACCTGAGAGACATACCAAGATAGGAATTAACTTGTGACTGTGGTGATTTACATTGAAATTGTTGAGTCAGATTCTCCACAGGTCTGATTTGGTGTCACCTCTTGAGGTCAGTGGGGCACATAGAGTCCCTTTATTTGCAGGTTAGAGCTTTTGCAAAGCAACTTGTTTTTCCATCCTATTAAAATTCATAACACTACATAAAGTTTGTGGAGGAAGAGTTTCTAAGTACTTTGCTAATAGAACAAAAGCACAAATGTCCTTCAAAGGGAGCTGAATGTGATACTACCTTGCACAAAGTAATCTTCTGCTTCTTAGAAAAGGAGGAAAAAGGCAAAACAGAACCATGAAAAGTGGATCCCTTCATTTGTACAAAATACAAATTGACAAACATTGGGCAAAATGCAAAACCTTTCCTGTCATCCATCCTCCATCCTTAGCTTTGTGATACCTTCTTCGGATCCAGGTCTGATTTCCTGTGAAAATACTGTCCAGGAAAGAGACTGTGAGATTTCAGTGATTATTTGGCAGTGATAGTGGCAGCCCCTTAGCCAGGCAGCATTTCCTGATGGATCCAGCACTGTGACTGTGAGAGCCAAGGCTGACTGCCTCTGGCCCTTGGCAAACTTAGGTGAAAAACGTGACATAGTCAGCCGTGAGGGTACTGTAATAAGATATAATATAAAAATTATGAGTGCAGCTGAGAACAATGTAATAGGATGATGTACCTGAAAGCAGGTTCAGTTCTATTTGCTGCGTATGGAGTGACTTTTTTTACGAGGACGAATTGCTGAGGATGTTACCTTTGTCTTACATGTGAATGCCCTTGTTCATGTCTCCTACATTAAACTTATTTAAACCTTTCTATCCATTTTTTATATATCTGTAAGCTTGGGATAATTTAAAATCACTGGATCTTTCATATTTAGCCACTGTATCTGTCAGTTAGGAACAAAATACATTTATAGAGGATAGCTCAGCATTTGTGCTTCAATGAACTTTCGAAGATCCCTGTGTTACCTACTTCTCTTCCTTATTCCTTACAGATTGACAAGACAGAGCTTAAGATGCCTAAAACTCATTCATATCTCAGTGGTTTTCTTCTTAAAGGATGCAAATGATTTAGTGGAACCTTTTCTTGAGCTGTGCAGCACTTGGAATGGGCTGGCAAACAGTGAGAAAAAGAGAGACAGAACTTGCCCGTGAGTTTGGTTCCTTCCTTCCTTTCTGACCTACAAGTAGTCAGTGCTCAATCACAGGAACTAATATGTGAGTACACAGCAGCAAAGATGGGTCTTCTGTCCCACCAGAAGGCTTTATACACTATACGCTTTCTTACAAGACTGATGCTACTTTCAGAATTAAAAGTCAAGTAAGACTTTGGTGGTGTTGGTGAAGATACCAGAAGTCCCAGCAGAGTTGTTTCAAAACTCATTAAATGGAGTCACCTGATCTGTCCCATCCTACCCTTTACACCACATCATGTGCAACAGCTGCTGGCTTCTACTAAAGCAGGGGAAGAACTGACTAAAACTGGCACTATTTCTTCCAAGAGGCAAGGAAGTGTATTTCAAGAATTTTTGGAATCTTGCGCCAGTGAGGCTCTAAAATACGAAAAGTGGAAATTCACATTTGTGTTGACCTAGACTGAAGTGAAGATCTAATCAGACAAAGGATCTGATCACATGGAGCTCCTTATGGATCAGAATCCAGAATCTGGATTTACCCTGCCTAACTTTAGGCATGTATATAAGGCTTAAAATTCCTTTAAAATCAGTGAAAGAAAAAGTGTGCCCAAAAACGTTACTCAGGTTATAGATGAAGCAAATTAATCACTGGAATTTTCACTGTCTTCTGATTTGTGAATGATTTTACATAGCTGCAGCCCAAACTGTCCCACCCTTTGCTTTTGCTGGGAAGAAATTCACCTCCAAGAGTCTACAACAAAGTCTTTCTCTCTATCATTTATATTGGTGAGATATGGATGCTCAGTGCTCCTTATGCCATGGAAGTTCATGGTGGAGCAGAGATGTACCTGCAGCCTGTGGAAAACCCCGTGCTAGCAGGTGGATACACCTAAAAGCAGCTGCAACCCCTTGGGCTTATTTTTGGGTTATTTTTGTATTTCATTCCTATATATTAATGACATACTATAAATATCAATGAGCATGCTTTCCATGCCCTGGGAGCAACTCAGGAAATTTGAGGCCAGCAAGCATCCGCTTTTCTGGTTGTCCTCAGTGGATTTATGTGGCCAGTGTTATAAAAGTGAACAAGAAGTCTTACAATAAATATAAGATTTTGGATGCACACATCCTTTACAATCAACAGGAGAAAACATCTGTCAATACTTACAGAGCCGTGAAAAAATTACTGATCTTCAGAGCTCTCTTAATCTCCAGAAGCAAAGCTGGAAGGGCTTGCATGTCAGAACCAAGAGGAAATATATGGAAAGAAGGTAAATTTGGAGCAGAGAGGACTGATATCTTCTGCTTCTGGTTCACACCATACACGCAGGGAGTTAAGGCAAAAATAATTCTAATTGCTCCCCACATTTGTCCTAAAGCAGCCTGTGACCTGGATTGTGGTGTCTGCCTGCTAGTGGAGCAAACAATAGAGTTGCAGTTTCATTGTAAAGTGTATCAAGAGAAAAGGCACAGCACAAAGTAACAAAGTTAAATGGCTGTCACTTACATGGTAAATCATGAAATGACACCAGCCAACAGTCAGCTACATCTGGCCTAAAGGACCAATAGCTTGAATAGGGAAAGAATGCAGATATGCTAAATTACCAACTCATCATCAGCATGATGGTGAAGCAGAGAGTCAAACTGCTTTTTCTGAGGCACTGCCTTGCATGATGCATTCACGAGATGATGTGATCTGACAAGTTAGTGAGTGTTTCACCCCCTCCTCTGTCGGTGGAGACTTTTTTCCTGCTTCTCAGCAGAGACAGCATTGATTTGCTGAGCTCAGAATAACCCTGTGGGTGAGAGCTGTTGTGGTCTCATACACAGCATTTGTCTGAAACCTGTCTCCCTCAGACAAAATTTTGAGATTCAGTATGGTCAGAGATGCCCTGAGCTGGAAAAGGAGAGGAAGAGGAGCAAGGTAGCTCATAATATGAAGATCTGCAAAGCTAAACTGTCAGTACACAATAGGTGAAGCCAATCCAGTGTTTTGCAGGGCAGAGCATCACACTTTTCAGCATCAGCATCAGGTAGCCCTGACTGGTATTTATTGGGCCTGGCTCATAGCTAGCTATAGGTGGTGAAATGGCACATCAAACGAATAATACACTATTCTATTTGCACCACAAATGGCTCTTCTATTGCAGGAGTCTTGGTGGGGCACAATTAGAGGAGAGACCCTCTTCTTAGCTGCCCAGACACCTTGGATAAGTATGTCACAAAAATTCAGTTGGGTTAACTGGATAACTCTTCTACAGTTTGAGCTCCACATGTTATCAAGGGTTTGATGACAATGGACAAAATCTGGATCTGAATGAAAATAATTTGAGTAGAAGAATACTAGTTAATGGGTTTGCCCCAAGACATCAAGGTCTGTTTGCAAAGGAAAGTCTTCAGTTTCTTCTTCTCCAGCCCATCACCTTACCAGCACAGAGCCCTGCAGAATCATTCCTCCTTTAATTTGCATTGATTTATGTCAAATCACCACATTACTAGAATATAGTGCAAAAAACTGTTTATCTGTAAATGTAAACTCCTAAAGTTAATTCTAGCTAAGCGTCAAATATCCTCTGGCATTCATGACAGGTGAAAGTACCATATGGTTAGGGTCCTCCTGGATAAATCCCTGTGCTCCAAGTTCTGTATTGGCCTGTAAAAAAACAACTTCCTGTCCTGAGGATGGGCAGCATACCCCTATAGGAAAAGAAGTGTGGACCATAGTATGTAGTTTGATTTCACAACTCTGAAACAAGCAAACAGTGTTCAAACCAATTCTTTTTTCAACTCTAAGGATTTCTTAAAATGTTTTTTTGTTCTGCAGGGGGTTAACTTGGATCTTGTGTAGAAAGAAGCAGGTGGAGTATGAGTGTGTGTGCACAAGCATATGTGCCTGGTGCTCATGGGTTGGGGGTTTGACAGCAATGGGGTCTGTTAATATGGGGACAAGGAAAATATATTTTCTTTGCTCCCTTCAGGAGCAAATGAGCAATGAGTGGGTGGGAGATGTGGGGAGTGCTTCTGTCTCTAATCATCCGCGTGCGGGGTGGCTGAGGGAGTGTGCTGAGAGGGATGCTGCTGCTTCTGTGGCCAGGCATGTGTGTGTTGTGTTGCACTTCCCAGACAAACTGTCCCTGGTGCATCTCCATCCAAGGCCTGTCCATTTTTTCCTGGGGTGGGGCTGGGAAAGGTGTATGGTCCAGGCACTGCAACAGTACAGTGTGGCACTAAACCTGCATTATATGGGAAAACTGTTGTTTAAACATGTCTTAAAATGGCTTTTTGTGCTCTCTTTGCAAACACATGCTTCTTCTTCCCAACACCCCCCACGGTAGTGTTATCTCAAGAATACTCTGGGAAGGTGTCCTGAGGTGTTTCTTGTTGGTCCTTGTTAACCCCTTCCTGTGGTTGGGTGTTCCTGTAAGCCCCTTGAGACTTCTAATTGGTTACTCTGTGAATCCTCCTAAACCCTATAAATGTAACATCCCCAACAATAAACCCTCTCTTGCCTCCTCTCCACACCCGGTACCCTGTCTCCGTGCCGGCCATGGGGCCACGTGCGGGTTGGAAAGGGAGAGCACCTCTCCCCTCCAGGCTCAGGGCCAGAAGAGACCCCTGAAGAAACCCCTGGAGTTCCCTTTCCCCATCCTTCAAGGCATCAGAATGGTTCCTCAGATGGAGATGGAACTAGAACTGGGCCGCCCCACGTCGTGGGTGGGGAAAGGGATCCAGAGTACAGAGTCCAAAGTAGAAGAATGCAAGAAGCTAACAACCAGATATAATTTTTCTTGGTTTGTTGCAGAACTTATTTTACTGTTGTGCTCTAACAGATGCTACTGGTCCCCTACGCCATGCTCCCAAATCCACAACTCCCATTCCTAAACAAATACATTGTTTTAAAAAGGAGTATGGACTTCAGCAGCACTGATGGGCAGTGTACTGATAGCTACCTATACAGCTTTGTAATCCATAGGGGCAGCTGGGGTGAGGGATTGGAAAGTGCTCCAGAGGTTTATCACTTGCAGAAATCTGAATACTTGAGACAGAAACAGACCACATGAAAAGAAGAACATAAGCAAAGAAAAGGAGCAATACACTGGAATAAGTAAGGATAGGTAGAAAAAAATGCAGTGCAGGGAAACTCCCAAATGCCTGAATGTGCAGAAAAAGGAAGATGAATGTTGTTCAGATGAATACAAACTCTTCAGCTAGAGTGATTCACATTGAAGGAAAAAGATCAAAGAAATCCAGTGAAATTAGTCAGCTGAATTTTAATATGCTACCAAGTAAAGACTAAGCGAAGTCTTACAAACGATGGTAGAAACACTTTCTAGAGATCAAAGTTTATCTAGAGATAAAAGACAGAACAACAAACTATCATTTTGTAATTTCCATCCCACCCCTGACAACATTTTTCATTCATTATTTATGAAGAGACCAGTATGCCTTTTTTGGGGGAGAACATCTTTGATGGGGCTCCTTAAATTTCGGAAAGCATTTCAGTTGCAGTGGTCCCTGGCAAGTTTACTATCAATTTCAACAGCATCTGAATTGGGTACACGGTAAATTTAACAATGAAAGTAAACCAGACACTTTTAGTTCCTTATGGTGTGTCCCAAATAGCTTATAAAACACAAATGCTTCTTCAGTCATTAGGGATGAACAGGTCCCCTGGCATCCTAAATAGAATGCAAAGTGTCGATCAACCCGGGTAATAAATTGAATTAATGTGGCAAAGACATAGGCTGATGTCAAGCTGATGTTACAGGACTGACTTATACTGAACTTCTCCTTGGAGACAGCAACACAGAGAAATGGTTAGTGCTTCATCTGCAGCACAGCTCCCAAGCAGTCTGTTGCCATGCTACAGTATCTAGGTGGCATCTAACTGGGCCACGTAAAGGAAAATCCTGATTCTCTCAGTGTCATTCCTTGGTTGGGGTGCTAGCAGGAGACTCATGTACATCAGCTGAGTGGGTTGTCTTCCTCCAGATGCTGCTTGGACCAGAGGAAGGTGAGGACATGCCACACAGTATTCACCATGACACACTCCTGTAATGACTACTTCACACTCTCTGCATTTGCGCTGTGGGAGAGACCATGGAGCCGAGCCACGTACTAGATGCCTTTCACATCCCTCTGTGCCTGAACTCCCATTTTCTGTAGGAGAACTGAACCAATTTAGCATATAAATGTGCCTCTGGGGAGACAAAATGGAGGGTGGGATTTGCCAGATGAAAGTTCACAACAGCAAATCTAAAGAATGCTGGGAAATCTTTTGAAAGGGAACACGAAAGGTAGTAAACAGCAGAAAATTGAGAAAAACTTATCATGGAAACAAACCAGAGAGGTAGAAAACAAAAATGAAGATAGGAAAAAAAAGAAAAGGTAGGATGAGTGAAGATTAAGAAAATATTCCCATGAGTTAAATGAAAGGAATGAAAGTAGTGACTCATGTTCACCTGGGACTCTTCCTTGTTCTCTGTAATTCCCTAAATCAGTCACAATGTTTCAGAAGTTCCAGTGCTGGAAGGATGCAAGGCCAGGGACATGTCTCCTGGCACAATAAGAACCAGTCCCATGCAGTGAACTTTCAAGTCTAGAAAGTCCAAAACCTACACTGTTTGGTTTTGATCCAACCAAACATATATTTTTATGGTTCTAGCAGTTACTCTTCACACTGAAGCAATTCTGTGATTCTATGATGGAATAATTTAATTATACAAAATGTTGCTGATATTGAGCAACTCAGATGTTGGGCTGCACTTCAGGTGCCCACATATTTTCCAGTCCTCAGTGTTTTAGGGATAGCCCACTGATTAGATGCAAGGCACTGCAAATCTAGTACTTAACTAAAAACAGTGGTGCCTTTCTGTGGGTTTCATGAACTCTGACTGGAAACACACTTTGCCATCAGCCCCTTTCCAGCATTTTGTGGATCAGCTTGGGCTCAGGCTGAGGAACATCAATGCCAAGCCTCCTCTGCAGTTTCTCCGAATTTAACTGTGTAGCACATACTGCCTGACATGAAGAAAAGAAATACCACAGAAATGTAACCCATGAAAGAAAAGTCAAGCTTGGCTTACCTCCTTATGCTACAAAACACAGTTCCCTCCCTGCTCCGGGATGGTCAATGTTTGCAGTCGGAGAGGGATGTGCTTTCTGGGAGTTGTGAGAAGAGCATCGAGTCTGGCATGGCAAAAGCACTAGCGGAGCTGCTGCCTTTGCCCTGGCTGAGGAGGAGCCCAAATTCAGTCACTTTAGGTTTTTTTGCTGGAACTAGAAACCATGGACCTCATAAAACACTGTGTGTGACAGCTGCTGCTGCCTCTTCTCACCTTCTCTGTAACACCCTGGAGTGACAGGCGGACTAGACAGAAGATCCAGAAAGGACCTTGTTCTGAGCACTCAGAAAAGTCTGACACCTCGCCATTATCATTTCAATAAAATGTTGCAGAAAAAAGGACAAAGAAACCCCCAGAGCCCCTGTAGCTACTGGAGAAGCTGCTGCCCTGGGCAGGGTGTCCTTGTGCCTCAGAGGGTGCTCCCCTCCACAGCTGTGAGAAAATGCCAGAGGTTTCACAGGCCTCTTTTACACAACTTTTACAAAATCCAGTGAGTGAGGGTGGCACCCGAGTCCCACAGGCAGGGACAGCTCCAGTGTGAGGCCAAGGAGGCCTCCTGATCATGGCACTGCCATCTTGGATCCAGGCACAAATGTTTTCTGTGGCGCTCGTAGGCAAAGTCTCAGGCAAATCTTTAGGTGTCATCTTAGACCAAAGGCTTAATCTACTTCCAGCAACCTGACTCAGACAGCTTGGACAGGAGCAGTGTAGCTCACTGTCTGGCCACGGGCAGGCAAAGATAAGCTGTTAAGATGGAAGGTCCGACCTCTCCTCACAGGGTTGGGGTAAGAAGAAGGGGTGGCCCAGTGACAGATTGGTTACAAGCACACAACTTCCAATGAATTAAAATGTCATCTAACCTACAGGGAATATATTGCAGCTATGGCAGCTTTTGAAGCCTCTTTATATTTACCTGGGCAGCTTTTAAAAATGGTTTGAAAGTAATAAATACCAGTGAAGGTCAAAGTATAGTAAACAGGGGGTGAGCCTGCATTTCAATTGGGAAAGAGCACTTGAGGAAGTCCTGGAGTAGAAAGTCATCCTGTTCTTAGCAATCTGCAGTAACCAAATAGAGTGCACATCCAGCCAGGAAGACTGCAGAAAAGACCTTCGCCCTACAGTGGTCTGAGGACAACTGACATGGATTGATTTAAGTAATATGCTATTAAAAGCTCTTCTGAATGATTGCAAGCTATTATGTGGCTTCAGACTTAAGCACATTTAAAATGCATATTGTTTAATTGACACAGCATTAGAGGTCCTTTATGGACATTACTGTTGCTCATACTGTGACAATCTGAATACAGAGTTGTCATTATGTTAGTTCCTATACAGACACACATACAAGAAAAGGAGGGGAGAGGATACCATCCATGGCATAGAAATGGCATCTCAGCCTTAATGATACCTGTCAATTTGTGCTGCTGCAATGCATGTCACCTTAATCCATAGCTGAGCGACTAGGGGATGCATATTTCTAGCATGATGTTAATAACAATTCTTACTAGTTTCGGAAATGCACTGGTTCTACTCCAGTGCATTCATCAAGGCAATGGCTGCAGTCTGCTACTATACTTCCCACCCATTTTCTCTCATCTTTCTAGCTGGTTCCTGCATCAACTGTGAAAATAGAGGACATCAGAGGACATACTACTACTACTACTACATTATGACACACTGAAGAGAGGAAGACACAGCTATATTTAAAGCAATGTTCCATAGAGAGTGTTTTGCATTGGCAAATAGGTCTTTATACATTTACCTGTCATAAGATTACCATATATTAACGTAGAAATGGTGACATATAATTTTTTTCTTATTTTGCTGTTCACATATTCCTAATTCCTTTTCAGCTTGACTCCTCTTAACATGCCAATTGTAATTTGCAAGCTTAAAATACAAATTCTGTTTGTGAAGATAAGATTCTGTAAATATTATATCTCCCCTAGAAGAGGGGGAGATTATTTTATGTCCTCTTTAGCAAATTATTTAGATAATATCAAGTCTGCTTCAGGTTAGAATTTCTGAGATGTAAATAAGTTTTAATATGCCATCCTTATACTAAGTATATTATAAACATTTGTGCTATTTTAGGTATTTTGGAATACTTGCAGTAAGAGATATGCTGCAGCTAGAAAAAGAATATTAGACTATAGAAAGGGAAAAGATAAAAAAAATTAAATGTCCTAAATATAGGCACCTGTCCTCAAAAGCCCATGCTCTGAGGGTGATATCATCCTGCCCCTGTGCTGCCCAGCAGCTGCAACCTATCCTACTCATTCAGTGGGATTTCCTCCGGTGGAAACCAAACAGGACATAGCGTGGATAAAGGGAATTGTGTCCACTCCTCCCACCCACATCTCAACCTGGCTTTCTGCCAGGGTGTGGTGAAGACATGCACCCAGGCAGAGCAGACTGGATGACGGGAAGTGGTCTTGGGTTGAACTGTCCTGAATGTTAAACTTGCACCTTCCACACAGGGCAACTCGATGGTGTGCACTGAGAATACCAAGCACTGAAATACTGAGTGTACTTCAGCTGTCTGTCGGAGGGTAGGAGGAGGAACAGAGTGAGGGAATACCTCTGAGGGATAGGACAAGTGTTGCTCTGGTAATGACAAGGTGTGGGAGGAAGATGAGGAAGGTTTAGAGCTAAGGGAGCAAAAAAACCTCCAACTAAGAGATTCTAGAAGATAGTAGGAACTCCTCATTTTCAAACATTGCACCATTAAATCCAGAAAAGGAGGAAAAGAAAGGGCAGGGGTTATAGTTTGAGATTCACCAGGTTGCCACTGAGCTCCAAATGAGCTGGGAGAGAAGAGCAGCTGCCCCTCATGTGGACAAGAGCCCACCACAGCAAGACATGGAGGATCCTGTCTGCTCTGACCTGGGACCACAGAAGCAGGAGAAAGCATCTCCTACAAGAGCATTATCCTGCCATGATGAGGAACAGCAGTTCTGCTGAATTCCTGGCTCAGCTGGAGAAGGAAAACTGGGGCTGACTGGCTCTCACAGTGCTGCAGTATCACCAGTGAGATGCTTGGCAGTGTCTTGCTTCACTGAGAGCCAAAGGTTTTTGAATCACGGATCCCACTGAATTCCAAGCATGATGTTGAGCACCAGCATCACACAGTTACTCCTGAGCCCCAGTTCAGGAGGAACTTCCATCCAGAAGTCCTTGCTTTTGCTGGAAAGATACCACTGGGATCCAAGTTACCTTGCAAATGTGAGAATGTGCTGGATGAGCTGGCTTTTTGAACTGTGTGTATTATTGCCATGGAGGAGGCCACTGCATTAGCCAGTGCAGCTGTCAGTGGCTGAGGCCTGACCCTTCCCTAGACCTGTCTGCGAAGTGTTGCTGGTGCAAAGGGGGCAGAAATACAGAGCTGTGGGTTCAGGAGGCAGGGACACTGCAGAGCTGGCAGTGACATGAGCACAGGCTGCAGTGTAGTCACACCTGACAATGTGGGGAGGGGAGTCCTTTCCTCAGATGGGGAGATGTCCATGTTCTTAGAGCTGAGGTAAGGATATGGGTAAGAACTGCCTAAGGATTTTGCTAAAACAATAGTGTCCAACTGTTGTTTGAGAATGAAGAGGAAAGCTGAAAAACTGATGTTTCTGGAGAAAAGACATAGCAGTAAGTAGCTTGATCAGAAAACAACGTGGTAAGTAATGATCTGTATTAAAGGGGTATTGATTTCAGAAGCGATTAGATTATTTCCATTCTGTACAAAGGGGAAGCTTTGTGCTTTGGTGTGGCAGTCTGCAGTGCCTGCAGAAGTCTCTGTGAGCAATTTTTCATCCAATCAAAAAAATAAATCCTTCTAAATATGGCTGCCTAGCACTACCTCGATTGGAAGTGCCCATCTTTAAGAAACTTTTGATGGAAACTCACTGCATTAAGTGATGGTTGTAAAATAATGAGAGTAATTAGTGCACATTATGAACTAATTATCTGAAAAAAGACCTTTAATGGAGACTGAATTTTTATGGTTATGTTATATAAACCTTGAAAACAGAAGCTTATACACTGGAAATGCTGAGTAGCTCTGAACTACAGTGCTATGACCAGCTAATTGAACCCATATTCCCCTGCATTCAGGGAATCAATAACTATTAGAGGGCAAAGGGCAGTGCCTTAAAAGACCGGTGAGTGCTTCATGCAAGGAGGAGTTCTTGTGATGAAAATGCAGCTGTGAAATTGTAGGAACATGTGCCGGGCATCTCCAAGAGGATCATGTTCAAAACAGCACACTAAAGACATGCGCAGTCAAGCCCTAAGCAAATGCCATAAGTTATAATTTTTTCCTGATTTAGGATGATAAACAGTCTGATGTGCCAGACTCAAAAATTGCTGGGTTCAGAGAGCCAAGCAATACTGCTGGACACTAGTATCTTAACCAGGGTGTGAATATGCCAGGGAGCAAGTGCGAGAGGGGAACTTATTTATAGCATCAGCAGGCTGTTAAACACTGGTGTAGCAAGACTGACTAGTGACTTGTTACTTACTCATACATGAAAACGACACCTTATGGTGCACAGGCTGCTGCTAAGGAATAACCCCAGGGGCAACCCACTGGTGGAGAAACAGCCCAAGAACCTTCTCATGGGAGCAGCATTCTGCATGATGTGGTGGCTGCTCCCACTCCTGAACTGAGACCCAGGTGCCCTGCATCTATCTAGGCTGCCTGTGGGGAGATGCACCAAGGTGCCCCGTCAGGGAAGATGGTGCCAGACCTGTGTTAAACACAGTGACTTGCTCTTCTGAGAGGAAGATCTGTCAATTCCTAACAAAAAGCCTGCTGCGGATGTTTTCACATCGCTTTATAGGTTTTTTCATAGCTAAATGCTGTCCCATATTGCTTCTAGTGGTGGGGTCAGATCAGGACACTGTGAGATTCTCTGTGTGTGTAACTGTGTGAATTTTTCATGCTGACAGAGGAAGAAGGAAGAAGGGAGGGTGAGAGAGTGAAGTAGGAATGAAAAACCGTAACCATCAATTAAATACCATGCATGCTTCAGGAATCCCAGGGAAAAGAAATTTGTGCCTCCTGCTCATTTTACTGCTTGTATCTACCTTGTGCAAAATACTGTCTTGCTCACGTTTACATAGTTGGTCCGGTGAAGTAATTTAGCACATGCTAGCTGCAAGCATATGAGAGTTTCCATTACAGCTACTCCCATTCACATATACCAATGTTCTCAAAAGATTTATTAGATGTCAGTCTGGGAGAGGAAGGAGCTTTAAAAGCCTTTACAGGTCAGACTCCCTTCAGGATTACCTGATGTGTGCCACTGGGCCATTTTTGAGGGTTTAGTGCTTTGTCGGTGACTGCTCTCCTTGCTTGTGACAGTTCATCTGAGCTGCTGTACTGAATTGTTTTCTGCCTCTGGGTTGCTTGTAATCGCTTTTCTTTGATTGTTCATTATTTGTTTGATGTCTGTGGCAAGCAAACACACTTTATCTTTTTTTTCTTTTTTCTTTTTAGTGCTCTCTGCCAGGTGGCTGAGTTGTGTAAAAAACAAAAAATACAAACACAGTGTGTCTCCAGTATTTTTCAAAAACATTCACAAATTTTTAGAAAACTTAGTCTAATCCTCTCCTCTGCTTGTCAGGCCAAAATAATCCAGACAAACAAACCCACTTGTGATAAAATAAGTTATAACTCCAGGATTAGCAGACGCATCTACTAGCATGCAGTAGTCAGAAGACAGTGTGAGAATAAAACCCCAAAGGAATCCTTGAATATCCAGACTAGAGGAATTCATTTGGACAGCCATCACAGGGACAAAGTAAACATACCCCCAGCAGCAGATTTTGGGAGCATCCAACCAGCCGTGGGCTTTGTCTGCCCGTGGCACAGCCATGCAAATTCAGGCTGCTGGCTGAGGGAGCACAGCGGGCTGGGATGCCTGGGGGGACCAGCGGTTCTGGGGCAGGCAAAGGGCAGCAGTGCTGACCCTGTCTCTCCCCTGGCAGTACGAGACTGGCCCTGCAGGGCTTCCTCTTGCTTCCTGGGCTCAGCTCCATGCAATCTCCTCTCCCTCTGGCCTCGTGCCCCGTGTCTCCTCCTGCAGTAACTCTGGTTTTCTTCTCTGGGAATCTCTGCAGCTAAAAGACAACATAATCTTTCTCTTTGAGAGTCATCCTATCTCCATCACAGGTTTTTCCCAGGGCCAGATCCTTTGGATTTTGTAGCCTATGAAGCCCTTCCAGGGCAGAGTGGGGAGATGACAAGGTTTGTCTTCTTCCTCCAGAGTAATCAGAAGACAAGAGACAGAAGAAACAACCCTGTATTGGACTTGGTTTTCTCCACTGTGTTTCTTAAAAAACAGAGAGCTGGAGGAGGAGGAGTGATAAGGACCTAGGGGGGAGGAGGGAGATAGGGGAAAGGAGAAGTTTTGGCTTGTTGTCTTGCCAAAACGTGCAGTACAGATGGGAAGGCACAGATGGAGTATTTCTACTGATAGTTCAAGAAATCAAACACGAAGGGAGTTGCAGCAATTTCCTTGTATCAGTGTATTGGAACATTCTGTAGCAGCAGTTCTTAAAGAAACAGGCTGTCACTTCAGCAATGCTTTGGGAGCCTGCACATGAATACAAACAGTCACCCTAAAAATCTGCTGCAGCAACTCTTGCCTGGCACAATGAATTGAGATATTTTCTTTCAGCTCCCATTATGTTTGCTGGCCCATCTGTGAGCACATAGGAACTAAAGTATGCTCCCTAACTTAGCAAGCTAAACTTGCCCATGGCAGAGTTGCAAAGCAGCAGATGTATGGGAGCAGATCTGTCTTCTTTGTGCTCAGGTGCAGCAGAAGTCTGAAAACCAGAATAAATATTGCATGCAATAGTGAGGTTGCCATGCAAGGAGGGAGGAAAGAAAGGGATCCAGGGAAATGCCATAAAGAATTCTGCAGGTACTATACGTCAAGTCCTCTTATTAGAAGCACTGAAATGACTGAAGAGTCTCAGGAGCACAGTCCCTGCAAAGGCCTGCCAAGAGTTTCCAGTCTAATTAGCCTTTAAGAGCTGGCAGGAGGCCTTGATATCCTCTCCATTGCAAAGAGATCTGTGACTGGATACTCCTTTGTCTCAGTGGGAAAGTAGATGCTTCCAGTTCCAGCCTCCTGGTCTCTGTGGGGTCACATCCCTGTATGATTTCTGCAGCTGATAGCAGGGCAGGGAGAGCTGGACAACAGTGTTCTGGCTCTGGCACATGGCACCATTTCTCTGTTTCCCCAAAGACACCCAAATGGATGCTTTGGAGGAGGCTAATGGGGGTAGGAGCCTCCTCTCAGAGCAACTAAGCAAAGAGATGTGGAAACCCCTTCATTGTTTCCCTCCACATTCCTTAAGAGAAAGATCTTGGGAAAAATTATTTCATTATCTTCTCCTGTTCTGTTTATCTTCCTTTACTGTGGGAGACGTGACTTAAGACTATTAAGATATATGTTGCGTTCAGATCATAAAAAAAGTATTCCTTATCCATCTGTCTGTCTGTGTTTTTCTGAGGGCAGTTGTCACCAGCACATCTAAGAAAAAAAGCTTTTGAAAATAACTTTTTGAATTTTGTGAATCCCAGCACAGGCATTTTCTTGCCTCTCACATTCTGATTTTCATCCTGCTGCAGTAAGCAAATGGGAGTTGGAGAAATCATTAATGCCTAATTTAGGCTGGCAATTAGGCAAAATCTAATGAGCTGCTCTCAGGTTTAGAATCTAGTACTGCTGGTTGCAGCCTCTAATTCTGACACTAGCTTTTTTTTTGGTGGCCAGGATGAATTCTCTTCCCTTGGGTCAAAAATTACTGTTCTTTATGAAGCTACATGCTGTTGGGGTTCATTACTTAGGATTCATAAAATAATTTGGAAAGGAAAGGTAGGAAATATTGGTTTTACATTTTAATGTGTGTCTGAATAGACTTGAAACCCCTACTCTGGTCACTTCAAAACTCTGTCTTGGGTGAGAGAATTCCTGATCTTAGCAGACTCACACATGAAATTCAGTAACAGCATTGGTCCAAAAGACACAATGCTCAATGGAAGTGATCAACATGCCAACATTACGCAGTAACAAGTTTGACCATCTAGAGGGATTGCTGAGATAGAAAAGGTGACAGTGGCCACCATATCTGTCAGACATCACTTACCATTGATTCTGTGAGTATTTGGAATTCAACACCGTCACAGTATGTAGCATGTTTTGGTGTGTAATGTCAGTGGACTCTTTTTTTTTTTTTCCCCCTGCATCGTCATCAGCTTCAAAAGTGAGGTTAAGGCAGGACTATCTTCCATTAAAAAAGACCCTTGAAAAATCCTTTTAAAAGATCCTTTTAAAGAGTTTGCAAGTACAAAACAAACCTCTCTCAAATAAATGAAAGCCTCGTAACACAAGTGTTTACTTTAAAGCTGCAACTGAAGCTTCTGTCCCTGAATAGAATCTCTCTCCATGATAAGTTCATCTTCAAGGAAATAAAATAGGAGGAGTGATCTTTGCTTTCCTCTCCATCTAGGCTGTGAAGGGCTCTGTTCTCTGCTTTGAGATGGAGAGAAGATAAAAACTTCAGAGTCACTATTTTCATTTAATGTCCATGACACCAGCCCCAGTGCTCTGGGGGCTCATCCTCAGAAATCAGTTCTGGGGAATGCTGAATGATGGTAATGCCAATGAAGACACCACATGTCACTCTGCAGTGCCACTTTAGCCAACATGTTTTGGTCAGTGAATCACCCCCACGGCTTAGCTGGATTTGGTCCTCAGTGATTTTGCAGTCAGGAAGAGATACAGCCTGAGCTAAAAAAGGACTGGGCTGAGGACAAGAGCAGAAGCACCAGGCATCAGACAGGAAGGTAAATGTTCACTTGTCCTGTTTGGTGATCCAGAGGGAAAATTAAGAAGCTGTGTCACATAGGAAGGTGGCAGATGAAAAATCCTTTGGCTTTGCTAAAGTCTGTTCTTACAGAGGGAGATATGAGCATTCCATCCTTCCTGGCAACAACTGTTAAGCATCTGACTCAAGTCTATCGTGTCTTTTCAGGAAATTGAAGAGAAATCAGAAATTTTGAAATTGATGTCCCTTTTCCAAATTATAGTTTGCTGCCTGTCCACAGAGACACTGAGTGGTAAGGAGCAGCTGAGCCACCTGGGCTGATTCTCTGCAGTATGGACTTGGGGAAACAGGGCCAGTGTAGAAGTTCAGAGGATTTAATGCCACAGGAGTCACTAAGGATAATGGCAGATGAGGAACATAACAACAACCAGCAGGTCTACCAAGAGATTCCTTCACAGAGAGTGAGTTAGTACTGTTTGTCTAAAATTCAACAAAAACTGGATATAATGACAAATTAATTCATGTGAGTGTTATGCTGGTAAGAGATCCTGCCCAAGGTAATATGATTTTCCATTTCACATCTCAGTTCAAAGCTGTGATGGTATAGAATCACTTAGGTTGGAAAAGGCCTGGAAGGTCATCGAGTCCAACCATAATGAAAATACACATCATCTAAGGACTCCAAAGCTTCTGTGAGCTCTGATGTTCAACAGTGGGAAATGTGGAGATTTTCATATGCAGCTGGATACTTACAGGTTTAAAAACATTTCTACAGTGGGTCATCGTTAGCAAGTCCTATGGTCAGCAGGAAACCTTTCTGGCAAGATTTCATTTCTGATGCCTCTTCTGAACAAGAGAGCACAAAGAAATGAGAACTGAGAGAATATGGAAATATTCCAGCCTTGTTTTCATTTGCTGGTATTCTGGTTTGGTTTTTTTTCAATGCCATTGGGGAGTTATTTTACATGTAATACCATAGAAAAGAATTACTTGTTTTGGCTAATTACGTAGTCCTGTGATCACTGGCCTCTTCAACATTTTAAATTCTCTGTTTCAAAGTCTTCCTTCTACAGCAGCTTAGTGCAGCTAAGCAGATATGTGACAGATGTTTATAAGAAGCACGAAAGTGAATAAAATAGGAGAAGTCAGATAAATTAGGAGTCTAGGGATGTTTGCATCAGCTCTTCAAGAGGGTTCTGCTATGTGTAGAGTTTACTGCCTGGCAGTTTATTTCTAGCTTGTTTCCTCCACACTATTCATTTTTAACCATGATTAGCCTTTACTGTGACTAACTTTATAAGCATAAGGTGAGGATTTACTTTAAAGAAAACATCTTCCACACATATTGAATATATAACTCTTGTACTATTGGTAAGAGAAGGATTTCAGACAACACATGAATATTCAAGCCCTCTTTAAAACAGAAGGTCTCTGTGTACTAGGATTGTATTTCTACTCTTTCAAGGACAGGATGACAAATTCAAAAACCGTTTGTATCATTGTCTTTCTAAAATAATCAGATGTTGAGATCAGTGGTTTCAGGAGTAGACTATTAATTGTATTGCTTTAGGCTCTTCTAGGAGACAAGGATGGTGAGATAAGAACCTAAATAGAAGAGAATCTGGTTTCTGGGACAATCATACCGAATCCAATTTATAAGCTGTTAAACACATGAAGGGCAAGCTGGAAAAAACCTTAGGAAAATTCAATGGCCTAGGCCTCAAAACTATTGGCTTTTGTCCTTTGTTCAAGCTTCGTAGGGAGGATATTTTCATGGTTGACACTCACAGATTGTTTTTTACAGCCCAACAAAGCACAGTGTTATGAGGGAGATAAACACATCTTACAGATTTTATAAACATTACAGATGTCACTTTTGCTCCTGAGAATCGCACCCTATGAACCATCGTGGGACAAAGTGCCCTGGCAGTGGATGTTATCTGGCCCTTGGTTTCTAACAGCATAGTCACAGCTATTTGTATAGTACAATAGAATTTTGCCCTACATCCTTGATATAAATGTCAAGTGCCCTGCCGTATTGTGTACTGTTCCTGGAGAAATGATCCATTAAAACCATCTATATGAGAGGAAGTATTCTCAACACTCCAGAAAGAAATTATATTCTCATAAAATATTAGAGGAAATTGGCTGGCTTGCATAGACCATACTGACACAGAGCAAAACTTGGCTCTTCACTAACCACCTCCCCATGCCAGAGCTAAGGGCATCCTGTCTGCAAGGGGGATACACAGGCCTCCTAAAACTCTCTGCCTCAGACCCTTCATTACAAATAAGCAAGGCTGTGCAGCTGGACAAAAAGAAAATGGGTAAAGCACATTAATGAGGAATGGAGGCCAACAGAGTGGTGCATGAATTAAAAAATATACAAAGGTTAGCAAATGCAAATGTAGAAGTCAAAAGAGAAGAAGCTGAATTCACAACACTCTGTACGTTTCAGAGGATTAGAAGTGCCAGTGTTCAAATCACAGAGATGAGTTTCCAGCTTATCATAGTCTAAGTGTTCCATCACTTGCATGCATATTGAATAATGAAAGGATTTGTCTGAGAGGAGAAGTTTTAAGGAAAGGAAGGCTACGTAAGTTGCTCAACTTAAAAGAAAAAAGAAAATACGAAAATAGTTGGTTTCTTAGGATGAAAATATCTCACCAACCTGCACTTTCAGTTCTACCAGGCTGCAGTTCCAGCTGGAGAAGACTCCCTCTTTGTTCCCAGTCTGGCCTAGAGGATGCTACCATCCACTGCTGCAAGTCCTGTGAATTCAACAGGAGTTTTGCCACTGGCTGTAATGAGAATTTGATTGTGCTTTCTGTCGGTGTGCTTTTAAAAGGGACTTAATTACTGCATCAGGAGGGGGCCGCCAAACAAGATATGGTAGTTTCTTATAATGGGTTTAAAGGCAGTTGCAAACCAAAGGCCTTATGAATTTCTTATAGGCAAGACACACCCAATGGCTGCTGCTTCTTTCACACCCTGCTTAGTCTGTTTAGAGGCTGACTGAGGTCATGCAGAGACACTTTCAGCTGCTTTGCACGCTCTGTGCAAAGGGACTATGCTCAAAGGAAACCAACAGTGATTCTTGCCTCAGGAAGAATGGAAATGGTCTCTCCTTTTAAGTTCACCCAGTATTCAACAATTTAAAAACACAGCACTCTCACTCATCCTTGGAGGACATGATTTCTGAGGCTCTTTTCCCTGTTGTTTTCTGACTTAAAAAATATTCTAACTGACGGCCCTCAGCCATGGTAATGAAAATAACTGATCTGGTTAGAAGTGGTGCTAAGCAAGCTTCTAGATTTAAGAAACTTTGCTGTATGAATCTATTCAGTAGTGGGGGATTAACATGGCCCAGATTCAAAGAAGGGGACACTGCTGTCCACCTGGAGATAACCTCCACGTGCTCACATTAGCCGCTTTCTGTTTTTCTGCCCTGGTGCCCTCTGTACACTCAGTTGTGGCCCTTCCTCTGCATTATTTTCCTTTAAAACTAAAGTAGGGTGGAAACCAGGTTGTTTAGACTGCTACTCTATGCTCAAACTTCCAGTGAAGCTGAAAGGGCCTGAGATCATCTATAGGTTGTAGAGTAATGTGCTTTGTGGCATGCCCTGCAGTCTTGGTCCCTCAGTTATCCAGGTCTGGGATTTGTCCAAAGTAGATATTTGTTCTCTTTTTGGGTTGTGCAGTTCCTGTATCCTTTAGAGTACAGGGACTTGGGAATGAGGACTGGTTGACCCTACTGAATCAGGAAGCAGTGACTCCCAGAATAAGCAATCCAGGGGCCAGATGCCTGTGGAAGTCACATCTCCTTGGCATAATGATCTGTCAGAAGTTGCCCTCAGATATTATTCCTCTGCAAATGAATGTGACTTAGGACCTTCAAATCCTCAAGATGCGTGTTCATGAGGGTTCTAGAAGACCAGAGGGCAGTTTCTAAGATCCATCTCACCTTCTAAAATAACCAGGCTTTCTCATTCCCTCAGAATCTTAAATCACTGCACTTCAGTGAAAGATACAGATACTTTTTATTTTTTAAACTTACAACCACTTTTTCTCTTGCATTAAAGTCTCTTTTATTTTCAAAATCTTTCCACTTGAATTATGAAGCAGATCACAGGCCAGCAGAAAACCATTCCCAAAAGAAAAAGGCAACATAATGGAACAGAAATTAAAATACACATTCAAGCAAAAAACACCAGGAGTGGTCTCGAACAGAGCATGGATATCACTTTAAAAAATATAAAGTAAACAATTTAGTCCTAACACCCACGCTTTAAAAATTGCAGTGCATCCTAACATCTTCCAGATGTGAATTTGATTAGGACTAAAGTTAGATGGATTACAACCTGCACATAAAAAGCACTTCTTTGCCAGAGACTGAAGAGCATAAAGATTTGCTGAAGTAGAGGGAAAGAAAGGAAACGAACCTTCCCCTGCCAAAGACTCTGCTAATGAATACAAGGATGTTACTGACAGTCGAGGAAAGAGAGAACTTCCCACCGTTCAGTGAATTTGGTAGAACTTCTCACAGGAAGGATGTAGCAGAGAGGATGGCTGAGTACAATCTCCTATTTCTGTGTGGAACCAACTGCTTTCTACAAGCAAGTGCACCCTGCAATCACCAAGGCATAAATGCCCACATAACAGCGTATAGCCAGCTAAGTAAATGGCAGGGTTTCATCGAACACTGGCTTGTGTACATCTAGCATCCCTAATCAAACCTGGAACTTTCCCATCATGGCTGAATAACCTGAGTTTGTGTGGTTTCCTTGTGTGGAAATTGCATGTCACCTTGGGCAGGAACAGGCAGAGGTGTCACAGAGCACACAAACATCCTTCTTGAATGCTACGTTTGTCTTGGAGACACAGAAGTAGCTCTTGTCTTTCCAAGCAAGGATTCCCAGAAGATGTGTTTGCCTTTCCATTGGAAAGCCTCTAAGCTCCCTAACAAGATGAGTAATTTTGGAGTCAGTAAAGGTTGCTTCCTTGCAAAACTCTTGGGGGGGTCTCCCTGTCTGCTCAGGTGATTGTGGCTCATGTAATCTGAGCACTCTCAGAAGTTAAAAGGTTGGTGCTGTTCTATACGATCATATCTGAGCACTGCCTGGTTTCCCATGCTTCTTAAGCTCCTGATAATTTGCTCCACCTTATGCTGGGCTCACTGTGAAACCAGGATTCATTTCTTTGAGAGGAGAGGCTAGATATCAAGGTGGTACATCCTCAGATCTCTCCACAGATGCAGGGAGAATTCCCCCTGCTGTCTGTCAAGGAGTAAGTTATAAGGACCTTTGGTTTTCTTAGGGTAGAGGATGAGAGGAATCAGACACCACTCTTTCTCCATGATGAGCATGTGGCATTTTTTTAAAGATAAGTTTGAATATAAGTGGGTCAAAAATAATTGGAGATAAACACAGGAAAAAATCATCACGTATTTCCGCCAAAGCCTCAGTCCTCAGCAACTGCACTGAATTTGGTGTGGTAGAAGAACCTTTCTGAATAGTTATTGTCAGCTCTAGGAAAGTACAGCATGCTCTGCACAGCATGCCAAAAATGCCCCTGAGCAAAAAAATGGCTACCTTACTATTAATGTTGGTCATATTCTGAATAAAAAAACTTACTTTCTTGGTAAATTCAACATTTTAAAGGTGAAAGAACACCTTCCTGAAACAGGATGTGCCTTTAATATAAATACA
The DNA here is from genome assembly GCF_003945725.1 of Corapipo altera. Taxonomy (NCBI): domain Eukaryota; kingdom Metazoa; phylum Chordata; class Aves; order Passeriformes; family Pipridae; genus Corapipo; species Corapipo altera. Next base: position 6,487,665 of record NW_020884872.1, on the reverse strand, counting down.
TTTTATGAAATATATTTGTCACCATGAAAGAGATAATGACACTGCAAGCAGGTAAACAACAAGAGGCATCTGGCTTTCTTCTCCATGCATTACCAAAGGATCAGCATGCACATCTCAAATAAACTTCAGAATTTTTCAACCATCTTCCAGCATCAGAAGGAATTGGACACTTTTGTATATGGCAGCTCATTGACCACTTCATGTATGGCACATCAGCTTCTTGGGAACTGTATCCACTGGCATCAGCTGAGAATGGCTGTCTGTGAGCAAACAAAATGCTGCTAGCCCTTGTGTCTCACTTAAGAATTTAAGATACAAGTGACTAAACAAGCTGGCATCAGTTGTAGAATATCTGGCACAGGGATTGGTCAAAAGCTGGTGAAGGAAAAATGTACTTTGAATCTTTGGGCACCTCCTGAGATTTTAATTCTTTAGGTAATAATTCTTGGGATAATTCGAACTAATGTGAGCCAGCTGCTTCTGGCATTGCAGAATGAAAAACTGAAATGCGGAAAGAACAAAATGACTAGGAGTCAGAAAAACATATTTGCAGTGAGATACTCTTCTCTCTAGAGCTGATGAAAACTTAGCAGCCTTTTAACTCCCCGTGTCTCTTTTAGGACTGGGGGTGTAAAGAACATCAGAAAGACTCAGAGGTGACTGCAAACTGTGCAAAGAGGAAAGACAAGAGGGACAGTTAATCTGTAGTTCGCCACAGTTAATTCACATGACTTATGTTTACTTGGAAAATCAAATGGACAGGCAGGGAAACCATTTTCCTGAGTGCCAAAAGTCTTAATTGTGTAACCTTTTTGATAACTACTCATATCTCTTGTCATAGCTACGTATCATTGCAAGAAAAATCTGTTCATGCTGAAATGGGGTATGAATAACTTGGAAAGGACTAACAAAATTTTAAAAGGCAAAGATGGCTTGGAGCAGCAGAAAGGAAGAAAAAACAAAGCAGTCTCCAAATGTGATGAGGAATGGGGGGAAGAAAGATGCCTTCTGCACCTCCTCGGGCAAAATTCTGAGATCAACAAGGAAATGATTGAAAATCATTAGCCTGGAGAAAGATGCAGATAACAAATTAAGTTCAAGGAGAAGCATACACCTGTGTACAACTGTCCCAGCAAGAATGTTTGTGCACAACTGCATGGCAGCAGAATGACTTCATTTATTACAGTTTAATTTACTGGTAGCTGACAACCGTAGTCTGTTCAGAACAAACACATTGTGGTCTCTGTCCTCACAAGTAGTCAGTTTAGCTAGAAAAAAAAAAATAATTGAGGTCTTTCAGAGTTCCTTCAGCGTGTTTTAAACCAAAGATGTTACACTGGCTCACTCTTGCATTCACCATTTTTTTTGGCTGTTGCACACAAAAAGGAAGTTGCTTATTAACTAATTTGACCTCCAGGATTGCCCATTTTTCTTCCAATTCGGTTCTTCTCTTCCTTCTCAGGATGAAGTCCTTAGGTATAGACCAGAGGTTAGGATGGACCTTCCCTGGCCATGTCCTACACTAAGCCTTTCTGTTTTGCAAAGGTTGGGCCACTGTTGGGACATTATGCGGAGAAAGAGAAGAGAAATCACTGAAGGCCATGAGCCCCCTGTAAGGACATTCCTCCTTCTCTGCTCATTGTAGTGCAATGCTGCAGCCATAAAGTTCACAACTTTGGTTTTAGTATTGAATGTGGGTCTCTCTGTGCATACAAAATACTGTAAAACATTCTGTGTTCCTCAAACTACAACAACACAGCATGGAGAGAAAGACTGAGTGCCTTTCAAAGCTCTTGTGTATTCATAAAGTTTTAATGGCAAGGGGAAGGACTGTTTCAGAGCTTTATCACCTGGAGATGAAGGATGACCCATAAAAAAAAACTTTCTGATCATTTAAAGAAAGAGAAAAACAGTGGTATCCATCACAGTTTATCTTGCTGACCATTGCTAAAGCTCCTCTTCACAAAATCTGGTGTCATGTGATGTGGGACACCTATTGCAATCTCTGTGGGTGGGAATGGAGCACGTTAATTGCACTTACTGCTCCAAACTCTGTATGATGGGGTGCCATGGCAGAAAGACAGGTATGTCTAGAGGTGGAACTCTTTACTAGTCATTACCAAGTGGCTGAATTTCTGATGGAGAACACTACATAGTCATTCCAAAGGCAGTAACTCAGGTCGTAACAAAGAACCTGAGACACGCTAATAAAAGCCCCATTTCTATTTTATAAGATGCATAATGGATGTCACATTCAGTGCTTCTTGCGTGAACAGGCTGCTTATTAAGCATAGTCTATGACTTTATTTCATTTTAAAATTGCCATCTTTTCTAATTATTCTAACTTTTTAGACTTTTCTCCCTTTTAAATAAGGATATTTTTAGCATGAACCTCAAGTTACAAACAGCAGAAGTTGCTATAGAAACAGTAAAAGCACTTTGTAGAATAAAAATGCAGGAAGAAATGCTGTTCACTATTTATCTTCTGCAGACAATAAGATAGAATCAATACATATAGGACCGTGTGTGTGTATCCATACATATGTATAGATATATATATATGACTTTTCTTACTGTATCTATGAACTCTTCGGTGCTTGTCTTTGTAGCCTTAGATTTAGCCAATTTTTGGCACTTCTGCTGTAGCAGTTTTTCTCCCCAGCTACATACAACTACCCCATAACTAAGTGCCCTGCAGGCATCTCTGAATTCAGTCAGTCAAACCACTGCAAGTAAAACCTATGTGATGTTGCAGCACAACTAGAGGCAGGTGACTTGGATGGGTTGATGGGGAAAAAAGCTGTTCAGCAGTCCTATTACTGTCCCATTATTTGGCCTTCATCACACACAACATTGCTAATAGAGGGACTCATCTGGCTTTTTCCTCCCAACCTAATCAACCCCTACTGTACAGATATTTTGATTTTTCTTTGAAGGCCTTTAACTTGTTGTCTCAGTTGTAAAAATAATCTTCATGCTCTAGCAACTTTAAATTAAACAAAGGTAACTTCCAGTCATGAGATTTGTCTGAAGTCCACATCTTAAAATGCTTTGCAGCCTCTAAGCCTTATCCATGTAGAGGCTAATATGAATTAAGTATTATATAGTTTTAAGGCACTGGAAAGCAGACTCCAAGTCCAGTGCAACAGCACGGATTACTAAATCTGATTAATGCGAAAGAATACTATATAGATTGGACTTCATGTACTCATTAAATTGTAACAATTTAATGTTTCATAGTCAAGCTGCCTTCAAGATTGGACCTGAAACACATTTCTCGCTTCTGCTCTTAAACCTTTTATTTAACTTCATTGTTCTTTGTAATGGTTCAGCTTTACAGTCATTCTGTGTTAACAACAGGTCACAAAAATAGCTACCAGAGACAATTTAGAAATAGCTGATCCTGCCCTGTGGGAGGAAAGACTGGAGGCAGCGGAATGAACTGAGTACGAGTCAAGGACCCTTTCAGACCTATTTTTTATGTGGTCTGTTATTGCTAGAATAGTTCAACACTGTCTTAAGGAACAAGATTTTTTTCTTCTGCTTCAGAATTCATATACAATGCTAGCAAACCACGTAGGACCAGATTTCTGAGTACTTTGGTACCTCAGAGAGGAGATGGTTGCTTACAGTGATTGCCAAGTGGATCTTGGAAATCATGGTAGGTGTTTTTCTGCATGTTGGTTGCCCAAATAACTTTGTGAAGCTGCTTTTACACAGATTATCATCAACTGTGAGCTTTTGTTTCCCCAGCTGTCTGCCTAGCTGGTGCCTTGGTGTCAGTTTTGCAGGAGAGCTTTGGACTCACAACTCCAACACAAAGGGAGCTACTTCCTGGTGTATCTGGAGCTGTGTTTAAGTCCACTCACTCAAAAAGTAAAGAAACCCCACATCATAACGGCTAACACTGTACTCCAGGTGTGCTGTGCACTTCAGCAATGCCCTGGCCCTCTGTGAGGAAAAGACTTAGGTGTATCTCCTTAGGCAAGATGTTTCCTCTGGAAAACAGTCTGGTGGAATCTTCTGGGATCTCCAGGGGATTGCCTAATCTGGATGAAACCCTGCAACAGACTCCAGTGTGGAACATGCACTCCTCACCATGTAGATATAACAAACAAGGACACCCAAAGGCAGAGTTTTTATTTTCAAGTGTTTTTGCATCAATTCATGGTTTATAAATAGGGGATAGTGCAAGGAAGTTTTTGGAGCACTAAGATGAAATGAGGAGCACATTAGAAATCCTCATTAGAAAACTAAGGTTTATAACTTCCAGACAGGACTGGAAAAGTGTTCATGTTTTACAGTCTAACAGTGTGCATAGACTGGCAAAAGAAGAGTAAAACATTGAAGAGCTGCTGGTTAAATAAGCAATGTCGATCTCTGGTACTGGATAAGGCAAGGGGCTAGAGAAAAAATAGTAAATGACCCTGCAATTAGAGACTGTATTTTAATACACACTCATGTAGGAATAGATGAAGCACTCACAAGCAACTTGAAGTCTGACATTTCCAACTTTTAGATCCCTACTTTGCTCTACTGACCAGACTACAGGGAAAAGGTTGGTCTACACCTGCCTATTTATACATACTCTTAGGCTTCCAAGTGGTTCAACCCTAATTACTGCTTACAGAAGCAAGTCTGATTTCAGAATTCAGATCAGCATCAGTAGATACCAGGATACCAGGAAAGGTGATTTACATGTGCGTTGTTCAGCACATAGTCTTCAGCAGGACTATTTTCAATTCTGGTAATATTAAAGCAGTATATTTCTTTTTAATATGCATGTCACTCTGACTCAAGCTACTCAGTTCTTGAATGCACCCTTGTTAAAGAGAACAGATGGTTTCAGTTTCACCAAATGAACTCTTAAGGGTAACTTCAAGTCTGGGTGAAACCACTGTCTATTTGGTTGAACTGTAACACAGGCCTCAGTGTCTTTGTGATGTTGTTCCAACCCTGCCTGGTTCTCTTACCCTTTCTGCCTTTCTTTAGTGCTGGGTTGCCTTTGCAACAAGAATAAAAGACCGGCAACTTTCTCCAGACCAGTCTTTTGTCTCTAATATTCAGTACAACAGGTAGCCAGCTAGTTCCAATTCAGTATTAATAGTCAGGGCATGAGAGGAAATGACAGTTAGGAAATTGAAGACAAATGTGGTGAGCTCAACATTTCTCAATAGGATCAAGTACTTGGAGATGTCTCCTCTATTTACAGCTTGCCCATGTGGTGCTCCCTCCTCTGTTGAATTACACCTGTCAATCAGCTGCAGCACTACATGAAATTGAGGAGGGATCCTACCTTTGGAGACCATGTTGCTAATTAAAATGAGACTATTTTGAGGAAAAAATTCCTGTGAAAAGGAAAACAAGACAGAAGATGAAATGACATTTTGATTTTCGAAAGAAATAAATTTTCAAAACTTCTATAATACCTAAGAGTGAGATTAAAACCAAGCGGACTTTTAGCACTACACTGATCTTTAGTGATAAACTTACAGAAACCCTTTTCTTTGGGACATGGGTGTTGGCACCTTCCCTTCCACCTCCCTGCCACTAGGACAGTGACAAGGGAGTCAGAAGCGTTATCATCCTACTCTGCCTGAAAATGCCTCTGACTTTTTCTCTAATAATATCTCAGCTGGATTGTTATTTCCTATCAAAACTTTATTGATTCGCAGCGGGCCCTTTGCAAATGATAGATTAACTCTAACCTCATTAATATACAAAGCATTGTTAACAGGGAATTACAATGCACTAGATCTATTTCCCAAACAGAGACATACACAGTGGGTGAAAAACAATGATCAGTGTGCAGCTCAGCAGCCTGGGTAAGTGCATCTGTCTCTTTTTGTATGATATGAGCATAATACTGGTTGTTAGACCTGTTTTCTGAACAAATTTTCTCCAGAAATTACTTATGCAGGCAGAGGTGGAGAAAGATTCTCAGAGATCAAAGAAAGTGCTTAATATGAGTAACCAGATCAAAGAATTTTGGTTATCATGCTTTGGTTGAGATAGATGAAAGAGTTCTTTAGGGTAGGAGAGAGATTGCTGGCTCTTTTGAGAACGTAGCCCTGTGCACATCAGATGTTACATTTGGGTACCCATGTTCCCCTGAGCTGTGCTTTAGGTTATGTTTTAGTAGATTTTTTTATAAGGGAGCCAGTTCTTCATCACCGTGACAGCTTTCACTTTCTTCGCAGGCTGGGGAGGAGAGCAGTTGATCACCAATAATTGGTCTAGGAAGCACCAGAGGAGAAGAGAGGCTGTAGCAGGCTCTAAGAAAGGACCATATGAGGAGCTTTCAGGAGCAACCTGGCAAAACTACAGCCCGCAACAAGGCCTTGAAAATGCAGTCTGGGTGATGGGAGGAAATGGAACAGTGATTTAGCATTTCTGCTGGAGGCTCCTGCCCTGTGCCCTGGTGTTGGACTTAGCTGTCTTTTTGACCTCAGTGAAGTCGATGAATTCTTCATGACAGGAAATAGATTCTACATAAATCACTCACTCTGTGGTATCAGTTGCCATTTTCCCTGTCTCTCACTGAGACTTGCTATAAAGGAGTTATCCCACCAACTGGGGTTGCCACTTGCAAATCATCCTTGGAACAGATGTGGCTGGGAGCCAGCACTGTAGCAGATGCCTGCTTATTTAACAATAGGAACCAAAAACAGTATGAGAAAACAGAGTTTTAACTCACGATTTTTCCTCCCAAATGTGATAGTGAGTATGATCCCAAACACAACAATAAAATGCACTAGCCAGACACGTTGTGGTTTTTCTGCACCAGTCAGTAGTGTCAGACATCTCATTCAGAAATTAATTTTGTCGAACAAGAATCCTCCCTCCTTCTGCTGCTCTCTAAGCCCCCTTACAAAACCAAATAACAGGTCAACTCTTTCAACAGAGCACTGATATGAGTTTCTAAGTTGGGACCCAGGTGTCTCTTCCAGAACAGTCTCCTCTTTGAAGGAGTCATTTCTGTTCTGGTTCTCATGTCCTGTTCTTGCACCTGACTACATTAACATTAAATATTCTCTGGTGGTTCCTGGTTATTTGACCAATGAAATTTGACTAGACTGTGCCAATGATCTGTTTTCATTATTAAGTATTACACCAGTTCAGGTACTGTTCACAAATGTTACAAGGAAAGATTTAGTGTTGTCTCAGTCAAAGGTCCTAAACCTGCCAGTCTGTGAACTCCTTCCCAGGGGACAAAGAAAGATTAAACGAGAAAAGAAGTCCTAATGCCAGTCAGCTTTAGTTTTCTAGGGGGTATGTGTATTCTTTGTCTGAAAAAATAAAATAAACAACAATCATCTAAGTCACTGATGACAATATTAAGCAGTATTGGATCAAAATTTGATTTCCTAAGACAGCGAAGGAAACAATCTCATTTGCTGATACCTCAGCCTTGGCAACTACCTTTTCAGATGTGTCACGACCAATTCTTAAGCCATCTGTGTTCTGTTAATTCCCTATAATACAAACATTTTAACCAAAGTATCATGTTTTACCAAGTCAAATGCCTTGAAGAAATCCAAATGTACTATATCAACAGAGCCATCTTTATCAATCAAAACTAGAATCCTGTTTTACAGCAGAGATGATGGTTATATTTCATAGAACTAAAGGAAAAGATCTTCAAGATCACTGAGTCCAACTATTAACCCAGTACTGGCAAGTCCACCAATAAACCATGTCCCCAAGTGCCACATCTAAATGTCTTTTAAATTGCCCCAAGGATGGTAACCCTACCACTTCCCTGGGCAGTCTGTTCTAATGCTTGACAACACTTTTGGTGAAGAAATTTTTCCTAATATCCAATCTAAACCTCCACTGGAAGAACTTGAGGCCATTTCCTCTTGTCCTGTCTCTTGTTACTTGGAAGAAGAGACTGACACCCACCTGGCTATAACCTCCTTTCCAGGTAGTTGTAGGGAGCAATAAGGCTCCCCTGAGACTACTTTTCTCCAGACTCAACAACTCAAGTTCTATGTTCTTAAACTTACAAAACCTATTAATGACCATTTGCTTCTATTTCCCCCCCTATTTCTCACTTATTAGTCAGATAACTTATTCTTGTTTTCATATAACCTTGAAGCTGGGAGGAATTCTAGGTCAAAGTAGTCCTTTTGTTTGTGTCTGTACTGTGGTGGCTTCTTGGAAGGGTATATTCAGAAAATATTCTTAACATTCATTAACATTTTTATGTTTAATGTACATTCTCAGTTTGTTTGACTAGCAAGATATTTAAACTTGGGAAAATGGTCTTTTTATAGTTTCAGATAGACAAGGTAAAAGAGTCACATTCATTTTCATGAAGAAAACACAAGTCCTGATGGCTGATGCATCATCACAGCCTTTTTTTAGGTTTACAATTAACTGCTGTATCACATCCTCATGCAATCAATTTCATGGATTCAGTCTGTGTTGTTCAGGTCATCAGGTGTTGAGTTGCTGTCTGTGAGAGAAAATCTCCAGGGGTTTCTATACCAGTCATTTGAGTTCAACAGCAAGTATCTTCTAGTTATTTTAGTGATAGGTTGTTCTTTTGCTGTTGTTGTTCAGCTATTAAACTAAATGTAATACGTCTAAATAAACATTTCTTGTTATGAGGCCTCATAAAAGATTCATAAATTCATACAGATTAATTCCACAGTTTTCAGAGAGCATGAGCTTTGTTGTTCTGTGCTGTTAAATGCGGGGAGAGGAGGTGCAGAGGCCTCCTCTGGTAGGGGAATGAGGACATCCAGAACAACGGGTATTTTGGATGTAGATTAAAGACCAGCTCACTGCAAGAGCCAGACAGAGCTGGGAGGAAGTAAACAACTTTGGCTGAGGGAACCTCAGGCAAACAGGCAGATCTTATTCTTTATATGTCATGACACAGTTTGTAACATATTTGTATACATAATACATCTTCTGGAATTTCCACATTAATCTGAAGATGTATTCATCTGACAGCTGAAAAAATAACTGATGCAGCCACAGCTACATGTTTCCTAGGAATTCAGCTATGTCAGGGACAGGAAAATAAGAAAACAAATGATTTTAATATAATAAATAAATTAAGCTCACAGTCTTACATAGTGTGACCCAAGGAAAACGACTGAGCCAAGTGGGCAGGAACTCTGGGTTTCTGTAGAGGATCCACAAAGTCTTTGGAATCACTCTGTATCAAACCAAAATAATTTCCATGCAAACTGTTTTTAAAACGTTAGTATAATTAGATTACAATTGTTATATCAGTGTATTATTTTTCATTTTATGCTGTAGAAAAAGCCCAATATATTGATCTCAACTTTCATAGTGGGAGGTACATAAAAACCACACAAATTCTGTGACGCAAAAATAAAACCAAAACACTACAAAATTAGTAGGATGTAGTCCTGAACATTGAAGCAGGCCAATTCTCATCAGCTTTGGTAAAATCCTTGGTGTGTTGCATCTCTCAAAGACAAAGGAAAAGACATTAGCGTTAAGAAGCAGGCACTGAATTGTGCTCTATATATGTTTTGTCTCCATTCTGCATTTTTTTCTTTATCTTCCTTCCTCCCTTCCCCCAATTAACTTCATCCTAGATGCAAAGAATTTCTTGCTGACAATGAAATATTCCTCAAAATCTACATTTGTTGTATTTGTAAATGAAATTCTGTATTTTCTTTGTTTAGCTTGTAAGAAAGTTTTATCTATTAGAAAATGAATTATTATCTGTTGACAAAGAGGGAGAGAGAGAGAAGAGGGAAAGAGAGAAATGAAGGAAGAGGAAAGAGGGAAAGAAAGCTAAAAAAATATTTAAGACTTTTCAGCCAATTGGAAACTGACTTAGGAAAAGCATCATAGGATTCCATTTAGTCAGTAAAACCTTAAGAGATGGTAAAAAGGAGAAAGAGCACAAACTGTCTTCTGCAGAGGGAGAAAGAACACGTAGTTTTTCCTACACCACACAGGATTTCTGTGGAACTTAAGCTGAAGAGACTCAGAATAGTGGTTAGTTTGACAATGCTCTTATTTAGTGGAAATGTAGACACATACTGTAGGAAGGTCTGACTGTACAGAAGAACCAGAAATCTATTCCAGAGAGTGTTGATAACACTGAATATAGATGTTATAATTACCAAATACCCAATACTGAAACAATGAAAAGCATATTCACATCTGGCACAGATTATCAGTAACTGAAATAGTTTCCTGGGAATGAATAATAATGACAGCAATAACCATCATCATCATCATCATCAAAATGTATATATTGCAAAAGGAAATAACAGCTGGATGGTGTAAATGTGGTGAATTTCTTCACTAATATCAATACCCTGGGAACATTTCCTTGTCTGATGTGTATAGCTGTGAGATTATTTTTTCCCACTTTCCTGCTTTCCCTTTTGTCTTTGCATTGCTTTAAAGAAAAGACACACGAATTTCTCATCATTCAGTCACTGGGGAGTCAATTAAAAGCCAAATGGACATGCTTTGCTGGTTTTGAAAAGGTGGTTGCTTTCTGTGTGCAGTGCTCCTAACTCGTCATCCTGCTGAATCTGTTCTCCACCCTCCTTGCTGGGTGATGGGAAGGAAGACAGCTTCCCATCCATGGCCTCCTCCACCCTTGTGTGCTGGTCAGTTCCTTCCAGGCTCAGTGTTGCATTTTCAAGAGAATAAATGCTTCCTTAATTTAATTCCTTCTCCAGCAACAGTTTGGGATCTGACACCTCAGCCAACTGAGAACTTCTGAACACCCTGTGTCAGCAGCAGCCCTACTTAGTGCAGAATTTCTTCTTCACTGGGACAGAATTTGTGGTGAATTTTACCCCAGGAATTCTACATGTTGTAGTATGAAAACACACAGGAAGAACCTTTGCTCTGCTTCCACAGAAGTATTTCCTCCTGCCGCGTACTGTCCTGCTCCGTGTAGGAAACACCAAAAGTAGTAGCAAGGAGTGGTATAAACTGGCTGACTGTCAGGCTTACTATGCCTTGGCACTCTATAGCAGAAAAGGCAGCAGCAAGATGAGATCCCCTGGACAAGAAAGCAAGAAATGTTATTTGAATAATTCAGAAATGATCATGAAATATGCTTAGTAAGCCTTTCCCACGTCAATACCTGGCAGTTTACAAACATCATTAACATTATTTCCCCTTAAAATTGAGTGAGCCGTCAGATTTTTAACGGATATATTGTCTAGCTAAAGTAGAAAAAGGGATTGATTTGCAATTGTTTATTTCAGATCTTGAGTAGTTTGTTAGGCCATTTGATGCTCTTCCAGTGATTGGTTTGTCAGTATATGTTACGGATAAATTCAAAATGGTACAGAACCCAGAAATAACTGCTTTTAACCAGATTGATCTTGCAAGAACCTGCATGTAGTCAGAAAACTCCAGAAATGACAATTTTTTCTGGGCATACCTGGGAACAGAGCTTGAAAGCAGTATGAATCTGAGTGCATGTCAGCAGAGTTTTGGCACAGATGAATTAACCGCACACATACCGAAGCGTTCTTCCCCACACTTCCCCAATTGAATATTGCTCCCATTTTAGTGTTGTTCTGACAACAAATAACCCATATTGTTCTCATGTGGTACAAAACTCTTCTCTTAAACTTTCCTTACTTTATGCACACACACACACACGTGCACACACACACAAGCACAAACAAAAACACGCACCGACTGCAAACCTTTCTCTTCAGCTGTTCCTCGACTAAAATGCTTTAGATGTTCTGCTCCTCAGGAGATGTGAAATTTTAAGCACAAATGAGTCCAAAACTCTAGTCATTAAGGGCATTAGAAAATGAAATATATTAATTAGGATGACCTTTCTCACCCTTGCACAGAGCATATGTTAACTCTAGACAGGAGAGTCTCATTGTGGAGGACAATGATTTAAGGTCTAAGTACAGTATGAGAAAAGGTGAAGAGATACAATCAGAGTACATTTCAGTTTATGTGGAGCTTCCTAAAAAAAGTGCTCTTAGGCCACATTAAAAAATAATAGAGAGAGAACAGAGGTAAAACATCTGGCTTTTAATGAACTAATTGCAGATGCTCCAATTAGTCTAATCAGCATGCAAACAAGCAGATATGGAGGTTTCAGTTACCTAATAGTATATTAGAGCAGTCTTAACCAGTTGCTCTGTCTTTATCTCAGAAATGAGATCTTGGATGAAGTTGCTTTGCCTTTAGTAGCATATCTGAGCTTCAAGCACATTATATCTGAAAACAGATGTGAATTTATTGGCCCCGCTGAGCTAAGCTACACTTGAAGATTTGAGATTGTAAACAGATAGTTTCACAGAGTTAGAAAAGGGTAGAGCAAGAAGATCCAGCCATGCAAAACCTGTTAATGCCTGAAAAGACACGAAACCTTGATATGAAGGTCTGAAGTTCTACCAATTTGGTAAAACTTGTTAGCAGCCAACAGACATTTCTGAAGCAACTTAGTTGAAGTTCACATGTTCCTCTGTCTACAAATACAATTCCCTGTCCTGTAGTCATTACGTTAATATTGAAGTCTCAAGTCTATCAAGATAAAACAAATCATAAGCCTCAAGATAATCCAAAAAATAAACCTAATAAACATCAAGAAACAACAAGTTCTACAATGGCAAATCCTTGAGCATGAGACTAAACACTGGAGGCTTTGTGTGCAGAACTGTAGTACACAGGTATCTAGTGAATGAACTGGAGCTCTTTGCTTGGCAGGTGGGTGAATCCTTGTCTGGTAGGGATGAAAGCACTTCATCTTCTGTGTGAAAATAAAGAAGATCACAATGGCCTGACTGAACAAGACAAAACAATGAACTTTGTGAGTTTTACTTCTAACAGTTGGGCATGAAATACAGTATGTAGAGTTCTACGACCAAAGAGGTAAAACTTGTGTTTGACCTGGTTATAGCGTCAAGAAAAGGCTGTTTTATACAAAAGCGGGACATGATATCATTATATGGTGTATCTTTATAGTGTTTGTGGGTTTTTGGTTTGGGGTTTTTTTGAGTTTTGTTTTGTTCTGGTTTTTTTTTTTTTTCCCATGAATTGATTTACACAAATTATCTTTACCCCTTTTCTGCAAAGAGAAAGCTATGTGAAAGTAGCAGAAAACTGCCACAAAAAGGTTTTCAAGGCTTTATCATGTTCTGAAAAGTAAATTTTCTGGAATCAAGAAAGTGATGTAAGTAGTAGCAATTGTATTTAAAAGATTTTGGGTTGAGTTTCAAATTCGCAAAGACTTCTGACACTTTTTCACTTTCAATATGTGACTTTAAACAAACGAAATAAGTGTGATTTAGAAAACAACAGAAGAAAGACATTTTATTACTTAGAGGCGACGCTCCTACTATTCACATTTTACTGTTTTTGTTTGTGTTATTAGAAATGAAGGAATGAAATCACATTGTTCCAGAACATTTGTTGTGTCCAGGTATTGTGGAATATGTTTGGGAATGAAAAAGCTATTGATATAAAGAAAAATATCCCAAGTCTAACTGGGTAAATTCTAGATATAATTTCCAAGTAAATCTTGATTGGATTTTATCTTTGATTAACTTCTTGATTAACCCCAACACAATTTAATTTAATTCTCTATAAAGATTTTTTAAAATGTGATGGAGAGGAAATTTTAAACTTCTCAGGATGCACATATTAAATATACGTGCAAGTGAAAGTGTGAAGTTGTAGACAAATCTGATCAAACTGAGCAATCATACACAGTAATAACCTTGATTTTAACAGTCACTTTCATATCAGTCTTTACCAGGACGTGTCAAAATTTGCCCTTTATGTCTCTAATTTATTTACCTATTCATGTACCTATTGAAAATATCATAGTTTATATCTTATACTCCCTATTTCACGTCTCTTTTAAGGCCTAGTATCAGGTAATTTTTATTTATTTAAACATCTCTGAAGAAAAACTACAAAATATTTTCGTAAAAATAAGGAGAGGTATCTCCATTTATCACTTTTTGCTGTTTATTATAAGGAAACAAAATCTTTTTATCCACTTTTTTTTTCCCAAACAATTTAGCACTCCTCACACTCCCCATAGGTTTTTCCCTCTCTTTTTCTACATCTCTGTGACCTTTCCCACACTTATTATATAGATGGCTAAGTGAAAGCAAAAAGCTTTAGAAACATTTGCATCTCCATGGTAACGAGCCACAATATCTCATTTGTGCTCCAGAATTCCCAGGTAAATGTTTTCAGCTCTGTTTTTGGCATGGATTTCAACTGCATGTGTGTGGGGTCATGTGTTCTCCTAACCCAATTTTGGCTTTCTTAATGTCATAATAATCAATACTACAGTTTCAAACTACATTGCACACAAACATTTAATATTTATAAGTACGCATAAGAAATATTGTAAGGTCATTCCAGCTATTGCAAACCCTTTCAAGGATAAAAGTCTTCAGCTGTTTTGTAAACTGAAAGCACAGAAGACTGAAGTGTTTATTTTCCTCAGAAGAAGGCCTGAGGTAGCAGGATACACAATTTCTCCCCAGCATTTGTCCCATAAGACAGTTTGATCTGGAAGGAAAAAACGAAGATAAGGGTTTCACTTTCCCCGTGTCCTGGCTTCTTCATCTGCTCTGTGAACAAGGTCCCCAGTCACACTAATTTGACAGGTTTCTGCTTTTTTTATTTCCCTTGATTTTTGTTAATGGGAATCTTTTCATAAGGGAATAGATGACAGATCCAAACCAGAGAGCAATTAAAACAGTATGGGGGCAGGGCAGATGGACACTCACCTAACATGGACTCTGCAGAGTGGCAGCAGAAAATTAAGCTTAATTTTTTAATTTGAACATACAAAACCCTTTTGGTGGAATCTGGAATCAGAAAATAATTAAAAGTAACTCTTGATCTAATTGGTTTTGTTGTCATGTTTTCCCTATACTTTCCAGTCAAAATATCACATCTAAATCAGGAAAGATGGGGTTTGAGAAGGCAGAATTTAATTATGCAAAACATGCAGCAGAGGTGACCAGTCCACTTAGTCCAAAAAATTCTAACTGAACTGTGATCAGTGAACCAGACACGTTATGAAAGACCTGAGGCTCAAAAAATGTGCTTGTGGTTAACACATTAAACAAGCTTGTCCTTTCTTGAGGAAACCTGATTGCTAAAACCCCTCATCTGTAATGCAGTTCACAGGTAAGGAATGCTGTCACATAGTTCTTCATCACTGTCACTTCATTCAATTTACATTTGTATCTCAAACCTGACACAATGCTTTAAAGTTTGCAAGAAGCATGGGCAGAGGTCAAAGAGATATTCTATACAGATTCTTTCAAGGTTATCACTTGATCAGGTTTCCTAATGATTTTTTAGGTTGACCTTTAAACCAAATTTTCCAAACTTTAGGAGTAAAAGTTAGACTAAAGCTTGTGGTCCAGTTAGGCAGGAAGTAAATTTAAAAGTGAATGAATGTATACGTATATGTGTTTTGTTGTCTGTGTCTATAAATCCTGCAAGGCTAATTTTCTCTGTGATTTGAACATCATTGTCAAGTTTAGATTATTTTAAAAGCAATTTATTCAGGTTTAGGAAGACTTTTAAATGCCCACACTAAAGCTTTATGTGTTTAACAGTAATTCATGTCTCTCTATGCCACTTTTTTTTAATCTGCCTGTCAGGATTTATTTTCCATTTTAGCCAAAGGAAAGACCAGCCAATTTTCAGTTATAAGAATGTGAATGAATCAGTGAGGTACAAGTAAATGAATGGATGAGTGCACATATAAACAACCTACCAGAACAAAGGCAGAAATATAATACCTGGTAAAGATTCTTGAAGCATGCAGCTGATGGCTTGAGGGTCCAAATGTTTCCTTCTAGAAATAAATGAATGTGGGAGCTGCCAATGCAGGCTCTGATAGTGATATCAAATCACAGGAAGGTTGGAGCTCCTGGTGTAGAGGATGGCTTTCTGTAGTTAGGAAAGTGAAATGTCAGTAAGTAGTATATAAGATTTAAATCAACAGAAATTTCCTTTCAAGAACGGGAATACCAATTTTTGCAGCATAGACTTTTTCAGATAAATGGCCAAAGTAACTTAAGGGAGCCTACAAGAATCACAGAATCAGGGAATGGCTTGGGTTGGAAGGGACCTTAAAGGCCATCTAGTTCCAACCCCATGGCCATGGGCTCTGCCCATGTGCAGAGCAGAGCCAACAGAGGCATCACCTTTCTGTCCCTACTCTTTCTCCAGGTAATGTTGTCTTTAGCTCTACTCTCACATATGGCCTGGAAAAATTTTTGAAAGTTGAAACAGAAAGCTCACAGGTTCTCAGGAGAGAAGAGTTGTTATAAGATGTGCTGGCTGTCAATACCCAAGCCAGTTCAATAGGAAAATCTCATTTCTGTGATATAAAGTCAGCTAAAACAGAAGTCAAAAAGGAGATGTGTGTAGAAAGACAGTTTTCTCCATGTCCAAGATCTATGATTATTGTAAAGGAATTTATGTTCTTACAGTCTACTTAGATATTCCTGGGCTTTCTGACACCACTTATTGTACACAGAGCAACTCTACAACCACATGTAGCAAGGCAGAGAATCCCCTACTCAACTCATCAAAGTCAGTGGGGGCAGAGCAGCCTTATATTTCAGGCTTGGATTACTCAGGATTACTCCAAGAGTAGCACAGGAGCAGCAGAGAGAGCACTGGATGCCACTCCTGACCTGCAGGTCACTCTCCTGCCTAACTGATCTATTCAGAAGATGCATTGCAACTATCTCATCTAAAAATTGCTCTTGCTTTCATAGCACCAGAAAACCCCAATACAACTCTCTAAAGAGAGTGACAGGCACCTTGGTGCCAGCAGTCAGGATATATTAAACACGGAGTCAGTTGGAAAAACCAAGGGAGGAATAAGTGTGTTACTTAATCTGAACCATTCAATACAGCCTTCATGGTTGTTGCAAGGACACCCTAAAATCAGATTAACTCAAGCCCTTGGAAGGAGGTGTTAGATGAGTAGGAATCAAAACTACTCATGGCTCTGGAGGATGTCATACTTCTGAGTAGACCCCCTGTGCTGAGTAGGTGGTCTTGTGCAGGGAGCACTCAATACCAGTCTTTGATGGCAGAAGAACCATAGAATGGCCTGGGTTGGAAGGGAACTTAAAGATCATCCAGTTCCAACCTTCCTGCCAAGTACAGGACACCTTCCACTAGACCAGATTGCTCAGAGCTCTGTCCAACCTGGCCTTGACACCTCCAGGAATGGGGCATCCACAGCTTCTCTGGACAATGTTTTCCAGCGTCTCAACACGTTCACACAAAACCTATTTACTAATATGTAATCTAAATGTACTCTCAATATAAAACCATTTCCCCTTTTCCTGTCACTACATGTCCTTGAAAAACAGACTGTCTCCATCTTTCTTGGGGGTTCTCTTCAAGGTACTGGAAGGCCACAATCAGGTCAGGTGAGAGAGCGGTGTCCGGGAAACGTGGAAGTGCTAGGGTTTGGCTCTTCTGAATGGAGATGGGTGTGAGTCATTGGCTCAGGGTGAGATTTCTCTAACAACACACCATTTTTTTGGTGTGCATTGACAGGAATTTGTAAATTTCACATGCACAATCCACTTCACCTTCCTTGATAGCCCACATCATACTCTTTTGCTTAAAACTAAGCATTCAGACAAGCAGGTGAAAATTTGTCGTGCTATCAGTCGCAAAGCCAAATCTGGAAAGTTTATCCATCCTCTGTCCCAGAACATCAAGCTTACACTGACACAGTACCACTGATTGCCATAATCTTTGCTGTTTACACGAAGTTACAGAAAAATCAGGTTGCACCAAAGCCCAGTCTCAGCTCCTGACTAAAACGGTTACAAGTGTCTTGACTAAAGCTCATAGTGTTCATCTCATTCTAAGTATGTGTTTTCACCATCTTCTAAAGCTGTCTTCTGCTATGTAAGCATCTGCTTTGCTGAGTAGAGACTATTAGGAATTCTAGAAGCTTGTGGCATTTATGGTTTCACTCTCATTACAAAACACTGTTTACTTCCAAATTTCCCTTCTTCCTTCCCTCCCCTCTCCAGAATATACATAGCAATGAGCTGAATGGTCTCTGTTTTTCTTGCGTGCGTGGCATCAATCAGCACTTGCAAAGGATAGTGTATCCTTGGCTCTGCTTGATTGAGATCTGCAGTTTCACATTTACATAATTAATATACACATTCATATTTAATCTGTGCAGATGAAGACAAAGTCATGACTGCTTAAATACCACAGAGCTTGGCAAGACTCCAGTGTTGGCAAAAAGCTGTACTCTCGTGCTTTCCTCTGGGTGGAATTGTGACTATTTAGCCAGTGGTGTGACATAAGTACCGAGACTCTCTACTTTTCGAATGGGAGAGAGGGAGGTGGAGTGGTAAAGGTACCCACAGGTACTCCCTTACACACTCCCTTAATGTCCTAATCACTCGAGTTAGCTTTTGTTTTACTTTCTTCTGCCTCTCATCTCCACTTCTACTTAAACAGAAGCAGAGACTGGTGTTTTTGGTTGTACCTGTTGGAGCTGGCATCATAAAGGCCTCTTTTTTAGGAATCTGTGTATCTTACACAGTAGAAGCTACAGAGGTAAAGTGGAGACAACAGTTTCATCACTAATATTTCTGTGCTACTGTAACAGGGCCCCAGGAGAAACTGTGTCTTGGCTACACAGGAGCTCACATTACACGTGGTTTGTTCTCAGCAGTTCTAAATAGAGAAACTTGGATTCCCCCTCTCCTTCTTAGCTTTATACATCTGACAGAGGTGCCTTCCTTCAGTTCAGTGTGTCCCCAGATCCCCTGTGTGAGTCAGTAGATTCAGAAAAAAAGTCATAAAGTGAAGTGAGGTGAATTCAAGCCTAAGTCAGGAATAGGGCTGCTCAGAAAGGAATAATTCTCTTCTGTGAAGTAAAAGGAAGCCTTGACCTATATTTCTGTTTCTACCTGAAGCAAGAATAGGCTCTGACATTTTTTAATTAGAAATGGACAAGTGCCTGCCAGCAGCAGGATGGTCAGGTGTGACTGGGGAACTTGAGCAAGCAACAGGATACTTTGGTGTCCTGCCTTCTCCCCAAACCCCTGCTTGCCAGCAGCCATGAACCCAAAAGAAAGTAAGTATAATCTATATGTGATACAAAATATTCAACAATATTTAATAAGGAACACTTCTGAAAGGGCTAGGGGCAAGGTTAATAGGCTGACTAGGAATGAATAAAGTCTATCTTAAAAAATATCTTAGATCTGGGTATCAGAAAAAGCTGGCTACCATGTAGAATGGCATTTCATGGTTCATATACCACGTGGCTGTCTAAGGAGAAATAACTACTTAGTGCCATAACAGCTGGAAAAGTGCCATACAGATGCATCCTAACAAACCTAAGAGAAAAGGGAGAGAGTATTTCTGCAAATCTTCAACTATCCTAGAACTCTGAAATCTAGAGATCGCAAGATTCCTCAGGAAGAAATACTAAGCAAAAAGAACTTCCAGTTTATAGTTACACTGATCATATTTCTTGTCCATTTCTCCTATTCCTTTACCTGTTTTTCCCAGTCTTCTCTTTAAAAGCTTGGCATTAGGTCTAACTTAATTTTTTTTCTTTGTTTTGCCATTAGGCTTTTACCCTGTTTGTGTCCCTGAGAAGCAACAAATTCATCTCACACTACAATCGCAAATTAGTGTATCTCCAGAAAACGATGTTTGACAGCAGTCAAAAAGACCTGTCCTTCAGGATATGTTTTGGAAACACTAGGATATTGAAAATTTCCCACTGGACTAGCGAGGACTAGTGAGGAAACAGGTATTACTCAGTGTCTTGTTTTATGAGGAAATTCCATTCAACAGATGAAACTCACCAGCAGAAGACTTGATGGTTTCATTTTATGACATGTCCAAACTGGGACAACAGCTTTTTTTTCTCGTTACATTAGTGGTAACAATTAGGGATACCCTTAAGGTCTGTTTTTCTTCCTTCAAAGTAGGCTAAATATAAGACTTTCATTTCAACTCTAATTATTTCCTTCTTTAAAATATATGATTATATTTTTAATCGATGCACACAGGAACACAATTAGTAATTACATCAATCTGGAATCATTCAGAAACAACATTATCTTCTCTCTTAAATGCAGCATCAGAGTTGGCATCAGAACTGGCTTTTTCACCCCCAAGGAAGAGACTTTTTGAAGGGGCTTAGTGTTCTCTATAAGGGAGATGACACAAGGGGATGGGACAGGATCACCGTCCTGCTGCTTAGAAGAGATGAACTGCATTTTGTTCCCCTGGATAGTAAGATAGAGGAGTCAGAAAGATGATGTTCTCTGTTTTCTGGCAGTCTTAAACCCACAAGCATCTTTCTTTGGTTAAAGCACCAATGATTTGCATGTATTTCTCAATATTTGTACTTCATTCACAATAACAGACAAGAAAGTTGTACTAGGATGTCTGACAGTAAGTATATTTCTTAATCTAGAAGAATATGTTGAAATTATTTCAGTGTATGTATAAAATATAAAACTCAAAGGCAAATGATAGTTTCCTAATGTTCTCTCAGATCAAACAGATTGAAATCTCCAGCCTTTTGTAATCCATTTACTTCTGTTCAACCTTCTTCCAGCAGTGATACCAAACGACACATAGGAAAGTAATAGGACTAAATGTTCTATAATACAGCACATTCTCCTCAAAATCACCCAGAAGTAAAACACTTCTAACTGAGGAAGCAGAGCAATTAGATCGATTCACCCTCCCTGACGACTGGAAACATGGATTGAATCTTTGCTTCCACTTGGCTGGGAGCCTGGACCACGATCTGACAAGCTCAGTAGGGGTGTATCTAGGTGGCAGTCAAATAACAAAATCTGAAGAAGAGGAATACTGAGGAACACTGAAGAAGCACAGGAAATTATATTAACCATTCAATGGCTACAATTCTTGGATTCAACACTAAATATTCAGTGAACGAGATTAGGTTATACAACCCTATTATTAAAGTAGCTGAGGGTCTGGGGTGCAGTGGGAGATATTCAATAGGTTAAGTACTCGTTATAATTTTACTTCATTATTCAGGTTCTAAGGTCTTTAGGGCAGACAGTATGTCTATCTGTATTCTCTAAAGCAGCATGTGTATTTAGGATGCTACCTAAATACTTCAGTGTAACGATAATGTCAAGTAATTCTGTTGAGCTCTTAACTTGGTTGAAGATATGGTCACCTGAGTACACAAGGTCCCAAAATGCAGCTCTACCATGACCTCTCCAGGCTGCAAGATGCAGTTCCTTTCCTCTATACCTCCTCACCAACACACATTTTAAAATTAAGTGGCGTTGACGGGTGACTTTGCTCTGAAAAATGGCATTGCAGAAGTGGCTTCTCGAGGTTTGATGGTAACGCTACCCAGTGACTTCCCCTAGAGATTGCTCAGTGCAGAACTGGGCTAAAATGCTTGCAACTCTGTGACTTTCCCGGTAACTTATCTCTGATTCTGAGGACCAGTTTTGTCATCTTCCACTCTAGATATATGTCACCATCACCCACCAAAATCAAAAGAAAGACACAGGGTAAAAATTAGGCTAACACAGAGGCAGACCTGACCTTCAGTGGAGAGTTTGCCTGACATGCATTGGAAATGGACAAGTATTTACCAAATCCAATATTAGGCATCTAATTTGAGCATCTGAGTGGTCAAGGGCCATTAGAGATCCCCAGTCACAGGATTCAAGGTAGGAATCCAACTCACTCCACAGCCAGGCAATCTGCTCAAAGCAGCAGGTCCACTGAGTGAGAAGGTCAGTTTTATCATGATTAGTGTTGCACCACATTCAAGAACTGCATTTGGAACACTTAGGACACCAGCCACAAGCTTGTTGAGACAGTTCAGGAGTATGTGCCCAGGTAAAGAAGACCACAGTCTGCTCCTGGGTCATATGTTCTTGTTAACTGGGTCATATGTTCTACTCATCACTACTCACATGGAGAGGAGACAACTTTCTCCGTTTTGGACAGTAAGGAGCAGGGAATGAACTTTCACTTCACAGTTTTACCTTACAACCACACCATTTAAGCACTGCTGCTTCAAAAAAGTCAGATTTAGAAGTCAGTAGACCTCAGTTATTTTCAGTGCATGAGCCATAGAAACTCTGGACACATAAAGACTACTTACAAGAGGACCACAGAAGTAAAAACCAGGACATTGTCAATGGATTTAAGATCTCTATAGAGGAACCTGGACACATCTGAGGATTGTTTTAGAGTTCAGAAAAAAAAAAAAAATTAAAGATTGGAACCCACTGCCCCAGCAAAGTGGATATAAATATACAAATACGCTGGACAAGGACTGTTCTGTCAGTGTCTTTTACTGCAAATAAAGTTTAGTAAAACTTTCAAGAATGTGACTGGCTGGATTATTCAGGAGAGGTTGTTTCTAAATGGAGGAAGTGGGGAATACATCAAGCGTCGAAGAGTAGAAAGAAACCTGCATTTCCAGGACTTGGTGGCAAATATTTCTTAGCTGATGTCTCTCATATGAGGAGTTAATCTGAAGACAGACAGGAAAAAACAATATCTTTGTAGGATAACTGAGGTAGGATATAGCAAGGGGCTGGTTTTTGTGACCTAGTTTTTTTTCCTGCAGTGCCAACCTCTAGAGATGTGTGTTTTTCCACATCCTGATGCTAATAACCAAGATAATTTCCTCCTAGCTGGCTCCATAGTCTGTTTTATGGGCACAGTAAGTCCTTATCTTCCTGGAGTGATAAGATGCCACCTGTTCCCCACAGTGAATTCTGTTGGAAGGTCTCCTATGCCTATAAAAAAACCCATGTGCTTTTCCTGCAGGAAAACTGTGACTTACGTGTAAGGACTGTATCTTGAAAAATAGAATTTATTATATAACTGCATAGGTTTCCTGTTGTCTTTTGCAAGACTTAATTATTCCTAGATGAAACAATGGTTCCACAAAAATTAATGACTGTTTCTCCTTCTGTATAGTGACAACTCATTTCTGGTATTTCTCTCTTCTTGTTTCTCCCACAAATGAAGTTTTTTTTTTTGCTTCATATAATGATAAATTTGGCTTCTTGCAAGATCCTTTCATTACAGCAAAACAAAATATGTGAAGTGCATCCAAAGAGATGGGTACCATAACTCTCCTGCCCCCCTGGATCTTTCAAGATAATTTTCAGAATAGGCAGAAAATATAAAACAATCTCCTGCACTGGTAATTGTTGCATTCTCCATGCTCTCCATGAACTCCCTTCAGCAATCTCCAGTCTGTCCAGAAGGTGCTATCAGATTTGGCTCTGTGACATGGTGCAAAAGCTTATTGTCCCCTCTCACCCCCTCCTGCATCACCAACTCAGCTTTAGCTGCCTCTCCTCACATTTTGAACTCTGCTCTGGGCTGCTAAAGCATCTTTCTCATGAGGGAACCCCTTAACAGGATTAAGCAACTATATTAAATCCAAATTGAATTGTGGACTCATCGTACTCACATTTGATTCTATTATAGATTGTATTTGTTTCTTCTCATTATTTACTGTCAGAAAATGAACAACCCCCTTTTTAGCAGAAGGCTCAATCAGACTAATGGAGCTGTGGCCCAACCAGCCTAATAAGAGTTAGCCAAACTCCAGGCTCCAGAGACAATAACGTGTCTATAAACAACCACTTATATAAGAAACCAACAGATCATTTCTATATACTTGTGTTTGAAGTACAGGTCAGGGGACAAAATTGATGATAGTTAGAAAACCAGTGCACTCTAAAAAAATATATAGATAAATTCATATAGCCAGAGATTTGGATTATATTTTAATTTGGTAAAATCAATATCTGCATCATATTTCTGGAAGGAGAAGGCAAAGACTAATGAAACTGACACAATACATTTTCTGTAATGTTATTGAGGTGTGACTTAGAAAGAAAAATGTTGGAAGGTTCTATAACTCATACATAGCATATATGAGCTCCTTCATCAGCTTTCACTGACTTGTTTATTGCAGAAATCAATACAGTGAACAAACAAATATTTTCAGTATTCTTCTGGTCGTTCCCCACAGTGTCTAAAAGTAGTGTGTATCAAAACCTCCAAAGTGTTGCAATATTGCAAACAGTAATACATATTTAACCTAGGAAAAACATACTAGGTGCTTTTAGATATCCAATATTGCTACAAAGTGAACACTAAGAAGAATGATAAATTGAACAAACACCAACTGAAGTCTAAAATCAATCTTCGTTGGTTTTACAGGAAGTTTTGGTCAAGTTCTAGCTACATATGAGTGATTTTACCTAAAAGTTTTACTTGCGACTACTGACAAAGAACTGATGCTTCACAGCAAACCAAGACACAGCATGGGCCAGGAATCTGCTGGTTGGCAATACCTGATGCCCAGAAAGAAAAAGAAAGGGGTAAAACTAGCTCATTTTTTCAGCTTCACTGATAATTTTGGAATGTCAGCTTGTCTCTAAGACGGGAAAATTCCCCAAAGTCACAAGAGATAAGAAATTGTTTGAATATCACAAGGAAAAAGGAAAATTGTTTGTTACTCCGTTCTGCAGTCATTCCAAGTTTGGTCTGGAGGGCTTGAAGAATATGCCTCAGGGAGGCTGCTGGAGGTGCTATAGGCCATTTGTTCTCTTTTGTGCAAAATATTTTCTCCAATCTTCACTAAGAAAATGGATGGTAAACCTTCATTTCATCTCTGAGAAAAAGCAACCTTTCTGTCTATCCTTATGCAATACTCCTGATCTGACAGTCTGAGTCTCTGGCACATCCCTTCAAATGGGGAAGCTGCCTTTCCACAAGGTGGCTTCAGTTTACAGTTTGAGGTATAGTAGGGATATTCGTGTCCTTATAACTGTGTGTGGATGTGGTTTTGTGCTGTATGCTATTAAGTGGAATAAAAGTGGGACCGGTTCCTTACTGTAGTGCTCCTCACCCTCAGCTTTGGAACCCATTGCCATGGAAGACAGGGTCCTGCCACTCCTACTTCTGCACCACAGCAGTGGTGTGTCTAGGACCTGCAGAACAAGGTTTGATGAAAGCAGTGTGAGATTTTGATTGCAAAAAGATTTTCAGACTGAGTTTCCCAGGCATTAATAATCCATATTGCTGTAGGACTCTAGTTTGCTGAACTCTGGTTGTCATGTCAAATGCCTTCCATTGCACCACTGGTGTATTGCATCTTTTCCCTGAAGGAAGCAATGAGTTTGATACTAAGGATGAAGGGACATAGTGTGTGTAAATTATTTCCATTGTACTGGAAGGTGCTCGGTACTCTCGTATTGCAGCAGGGTTTAAGACAGCGAGTGGTCAAAAGGGAGAAGACACTGAAGTGAATAACCAAATGGAGTGTTCACTCCAGGACAGAGTATCTACCTGGGTGATGGAGCAATGGATGGAGAAGTCTCCAAGTCATCTGTCACAAAACTAAGAGCAGGGATAACCTTGTTTTGCAGTGTGTGTTAATGCCATATTTACATGTTTGCTGACGTCAGAAAGCCACATGGAAACTATTTGGAAGATTCACTCTATGAATGAGTCATTCACAACAGGACTGTGGTAATAAAAGCAAAGATTACCTCAGACTCCAGCATTTGTCCCATCCAAGAAATGTGGCAGAGCATTCACTGCATGAGCAGGGTTGAGACAACTCTGCCCCAGAGTCCAGCATCTGTCAGGGGGAACTGCCACAGAACCTGCAAGGGCAGCTGAGCCTTATGGGTAGGGACAGACCTGCTCCACACCAATAAACTGTCTCTGGCTCTTAAAAAAGGAGAGCTCCTTGCGAAATTGCTGTCTGGGAGTAGTTCTCGACCTGAAGAAGAGGAAAAAGGCTGAGAGAAAACCCCTGACTCACAGTCAACACAAACATCCCTCTTTGAGAATGCTGGAGATAAAAAATACTTAATGTTGTTCTCTGTGGAAGGCCTAGTAATATTTTTAATGGATGTGGGCAATTTGAAAGTCCGTCTTGATTTATGAAAGCTGTCTTAACAGATAATAATGATATGAACTGTGTAGTGCTCCTTACAGCTCAGTTTTATGGATGTGAGGTGTTAGCAAACATTTGTAAGGGAGCTGGGAGCAGGAAAACTCCAAAGTTGTTCCCATTTAGATTTTATCCTGCTATGTTTTTCCTGAGGAAAAATACCTATTCTCCACACATTTAGGTGGACATGATAAGAAAATCCTTAGGCTGCTGATCTCCCTGACCTCTGTCCTTCCACTTGGGGCCTGCACTGTGACCCTCATCTTCAGGGTTTTCTCCTGTCACTGCTGTCCTGTGTACTCAGTCCCAACCCTGGGTTATACTGTTGGGGTCTTTTTCTTTCATCGCTGTTCCTAGATAATGAATTTATTTGCCTGAAAGAGAAAGTTGTGAGCTTGAATAGGATAGTGAAAAGTTCATGCAGTTGTCATCTTAACAATAAAACATCCATGGAGTGGGTGGGAACAACAATGTGCAAACCATTATCATCCCTGCAACTATATCTGTGCAGAATATCTTCTGTTTGTTCATGCAAAATACGCTGATGAATCAAAAATGTTTGTGTGAATCAATGCTCTGGGTTTAAGTTTATGCCCTTTTTATTCACTTCTCAGAATTCCACTGAAGTAAATTGCTTGAAAAATGTTAGGAACAACAAAAATGTCCAGAATCTTTAAGTTTCTGAAATGTATGTCTTTCTAGAGGGATTCAGCTTTAAAACCCACAGTAGATTTGGGAATCATCCCATCAGGAAAGAGAAATAAGAGAGGGACCTGCGTCTACTGCTCCCACAGCAAAGTGCAGCATTCACAACTTAAACCACTATCTCTGGTAATGATCTACGAGTAAATCAATAACAGAGTCCTTTGAGGAAACAAGCCCAGCATAACAGTATTTCTGCATTTTTTTGCTGATGATATGGCAGTGTACCTATGGAATACATAGGCATGAACCATGTTTCAAGTAATTTCAAACAACGAGCACATGAATAAAAATCAAACTGTTCTCCCAGGCAGTTCTCAAAGAGTGAAATTCAGCCCTGAACAGAAGGGCTGGCACAGTGACATTTCACTTCCCTAAGCTCTCAAAAACCTTCAAAACAGCACTTTAAAGCAATTCTGCATTGCACAGCCTTTGGGTTGGCCTGCTCAGCAGTGAATTTCATCCATTGTGAGTTATGTGATAGAGGACTTTGATTTTTCACCTAAGAAGAGAAAAGGACTAAATGAGTAGAACGAATGATTCATTTCAAGTAGATATCTTACTTGCAATCAGCACTTATTGTCTCTGGGGCTTGTGAAGGACAAAGCAGGGTTGTCTGGAAAGAGCTATAGACATTTGTACATAAAAAGTGAAAAACAGGAAAAAGAAGAGATTGGGGGAAGGAGTGCTCAGAGAACCAGATTTTTCCCAGAGCAATGACAAAAAGGTCTATTGAAAGAGCAAGTAGCAAAATGGTACCTGTATATGCTTTTTACAGGAGTCACAGAGCTGCAGCTATGAAGGAAGCACCCCAAATCTCCATCAGTGGTATTATACACCATAAGTAAAGGTTATTTTTCTGTACTGAAACTTGGAAAAATATAAATATTATGTACTATTCTGGGCACTAGTAAAATTGCTTAGAGGTTTGAAATTGAAAAGGTGTCATGGAGGAAAATCTTATATACTCCAGAGGTTTGGACTTTTAGTTATGAGGAGGGATTACCCTGTGCTGGCCTCTGCAGCCTGAGGAAGAAATGAGGTAAAATGGGAGATTGTCAGGGAGGTAAACGAAATCCTGAAATGAACAGATTGAAGGCAGTAAGCTGTTTAAGATAGCAACTAATTTGAAAACAAGATGCCATGGACTAAAATTGGGATGGGATGGGTGGGTGCACAGGCAATTCAGACAAAATTACTTCACAGAAAAGAGACTTCAATTTGGCATGGATGGGAAAAGCCAGCCACTGAAGTACATGTATTGGGGAGGGGGTAGGGTGCAAACCTACAGTGAAAAAAAAAAAAGTATTTTTGGACAAGGATAAATTCAAGGTTACAGTCACTAATTGGATTTTTGAGGATATGCTGATATGAGCTACTTGTAAATTGGTTGATATTTTCTGGCTTTGTGAGGACAGACTATAACAGACTGATGTTTTTCCCCCAGCAGTTAATGCCATGGAGTTCTCAAGCCATTTGCAGCGTCAGCCAGAACTCGTGAAGGTTTGTGGAACTCCTTCCTTGACAGCAACAAGGGATTGGGCTTCTCTCGTAGAAAGAAACTAGGAGAGCTTTACAGTTTCCTCAGCTCTGTGGATAGCCTTGCTTTTTGATTACTAATAAGCCTTTTAAGTGAAATAGAGCTGTGGGAGAACACGGCTTCTTTAAGCCTTTTCTTATCCGAGTGCTGAGTTCGCTTGGAGCCTCCCTTCCTTGCTGATTTGCTCAGGAGTCCCTGACGGTCTTAACTCATTCTGCTCACGCTTGTGCTACTGCTATCAAGATTCCTAGACATTGGCATAAAGTTTAACCTTCAGATCTTAAAGAGTCATAGACCAGATTTCTATGACATTTGAAATCAATATAAGTAACAGTGATATTTGCTTCAAAGCACTGAACAGTAGGTAATTCTAAACATAAGCCTTTGGAGGACCTGCCAGTGCTAATGATCAGTGCTCTGATACTGCTCTAGCTGTCAAATAACCATGGGTGGCCTGGAAGGCAGAGAAACAAAATCTCCAAAACTCTAACTTGTACTTCATAGGTTAATGGAAGAGTTTCATTAACTTCCCTTCCACAGGGAATGGTGGGATACGTGAGCAGGTCTAATATATTATATGCAGGAAAGCACTGCAGTAAACATATACCCAAGCCAACATGTCACAAGGTGATACCTTGATTTTATTTCCCAGCTTACAAATACAGTAGAAAATAATGCTGTGACTGCAATCCCCAAAGGCAACAGGTGAATTTAATGTGAGCAGTGTCCACTCAGTTCTTCTATAAAGACATATACAAGTAGGAACATGGATGTGCTCATTTTTTGTCCTCTGGTGAAGAAAAGCATCCCTAAAGTCAGATAAATTCAGCTAGTTTGGCTCAGTTTATAGTGAATTCTAATAGAATCTTTACCTTTAAGGAGTGAATGGACTAAAAAGCATGATGCACTATCACAATATGCTCAACACCTGCATGACTTATAATTTCTCTTTTCCTATATGCCCATTAATATAGTGCAGAGCAGAGATGAAGTTGCTAGAATGCATAATCTGGACATTTCTACCCTTTGAATAGTTCATCATTCTAAAGTAATCTTTACTTTGCATTGATGTTTTTGGCTTTGGAAGACAGAATATTCTCCTAACTTAGCTTGGCCTGTCACTGCTCAGTTGTACTCCCTGTTTAACTCACTTTACACTCATTTGGGTCTGGAAAGAAAAATGATTTCTTTTACTTATGTTGACTGGCATTTGCCAGTCTACTGATTAAAGGAGAATTATTTCCATAATCAGGGGTTACTTCACATGAATCCAGATGAAATTGGCATCCTGCAAAATGTATTATAAAAAATGGAAATACAAAAACTTGCTGTCCCAGTTTATGTCAAATAACAACTGTGATACTCAAAGTATCACAGTCTAGCCCAGAGGAAAGTAATTAAGTGACACTTCTTTTATAAGACTATTTTTAATGTTGTAACAGCATATATTTTAAGGTAGAATAGTTAAATAGATTGGTAAGTTGACTGAAGCAAAGATATGTAAAGGTTATGACTCTCTGTTCTGCTGTAAAGGAGACCAATCAACCACATTTTATTAACAAAATCCAAAGCACGCCAGAATGGTCTCTGCTTTTTTTCCTGGATCACTTTGCTTTGTCTTGAGGGACAGAAGCCTGTGAATTCAGTGGTTCCACTTCACCCTCCCACACTCCACTCTCCTCTAGTCCTTCATAACTGAAGCTTTCAAAGACCTGAGCCAAAAAGATCTGTGCAAATCTTCACCCACCCAATAGACAGAACCAGACATTCTTGTAGTGATGAATTTTTCCTCACAGAAATCAATAGGAACGTATTTTATCATAATCTTAAAATCAATTTTAAATAACTAAGCCAAGTTTTTGGAAAAATAAAGTCCCTAACTATAATTTTTTCCTAAATCTAAGCTTTGAAATCAATTAAATCTGTAGTTTGCCCCAATACATTTTATGATCATTTGAACCATTGCTTGTGTATTTGACACTGTATTTTTTTCTAGGAGAGGGTAATAAATGTCTCTACAGCACTGAGGAAAGCCAACAGGGGACACTAGTTGTTTGGAGACCATTCCTTCAAAGCATTTTTCTTCATGTTGCTGGAGGAACTAAATTAGCTGGGAAAACTCAAACTAACAGCCAGTTATCCATCATGGTTCTTTGTGGTCTAGTATTATTGCACACAATAGTTTTACAACATGAAAGGCCAACAGGACATGCTCTCAGGGACAACTCTAAGCTGAAAACCATCAGATAGGTGGTGCTTTATGAGTGAACCTAAAGCAGTTCGACTTGGGTAATAAAATGTAGGAATGTAGTAAGGTAAATGACGAAGGCTATGAAGGGCTGGGAAGAAATCAAACCCCATGTCAGACTATTTAAACAAGTGCCCACCTTCACTGCATCTGAATCTTAAGGATCTCTTCCAACCTAAATGATTCCATGATTCAGCCATGGATCATAATAGAGAAAAAATTGTGAGCCAAAGAAGGCAGCAGGAAACTATTTTGAGGCTGAACATCGTGCAGATGAACATCTGGCAACCAGAGGGATGCAGCTTTGGGGATACCCTCCCAAATATGCTGCAGCAACATTTTAGGCATTATCACAGCAAGAGAAGTGAAAACCTTGCTACAACAAGTAAGTATAAACAGGTTTTGGGAGAATCCTGAATTTGCTCAGACAATGAGCAGGAATGGGGTGGAAAATTAAACTACTTTTCTGGGCTCTGAAAATTTTCTTTGGCTTTTAGCATAAATTTATGCTTCTGGAAAAGGGAGTACCTGTGTTTCAGATTCATTTGGCCATGTAACATTGCTTATGGTCTTCCAGACACTAAGGGCCAGATTGGCAGGGCTGCAGGGCTGTGCAGAAGTGGCCTCCAGAATGGGTGTAGAGCCACACCCGGAGTTTCCCTGCAGGAAAAGCCCCACATCTGCCTTTGAGATGTTTTGGCTGATACACCTGTGAGCAGTGAAGCAGTGGAAATACAGAGAACAGAATTTTGAGCTGCATTTCAGAGGTTCCAAGAGGATGCACTTCTCCATAGCCTGGACAGGCACGGGGGAATGGTGATCTGGTGCCTTGCACCCTTTTTCAAATGCCCTTGTGAAGATATCACAGAACAGATTTGAGGCAGGTAAGAATCTCTGAGATCCCTCCTAAAAGGGAATTGGAATGACAAGATGGGAGGGAAAAAAGACCTCAGAAGACATGTTCCCCATGAGGTTACATGATACAAATATTCAGACGGTCCCTGACTCCCCATCTCTTTCCTCTGCACAATAGACTTCCCAGAGAGATTGTAGCTTCAGTGGGGAAGACTAGGAAATGACACCTTCCCAGTGAAATGTATACAAGACTGCTATATATTCTGTAATACTGTTCCTAAACTCTGGGACAAAGTAACATCTCAGAGGATTCCTTTGTGATGCACAGAGAGGGGTCTGAAACCCTGCAACCCCCCCTGAAAAGCAAGGACAGCTGTGGATCATCATGGTATCTCCTGCTGTAAGAGCTGGTGGGCCTTGTGCTGTCTGAACTCAGCCAGGGCATGCAAGGGAAAGGCAAATGTGACCACAGCCTCCAGTGTCCTGCAGCCTGCTTTTCAAAGGTAGTGTATCTGCACTGGTGGCAAATGCAAGTTCCAGTTTTGTCCCTGCAAGACGACCTGGACACAGCAAAAAATAATCTGAAGGGGTGAGTAAGCAAAAGTAACTCCCAAAATCCCTTCCACTGCTTTCCTCAACCCGCTGGCTGAATCCCAGCATTAGCAGCAAGGGATGGCGAGAGACAAGTTTTCCAGGACTGGCTCCTCTTCAGAACCTCCCTGCCCCTGCTCAGCCAGGAAAGGACTGGGTATGGCTCAGCACTAGGATGTTTGGGCCACTGCATTTCCTCTACGAGGGCATCCAAAGGAGGATGTGATTGATTCCCCTTCACCCTTCAGACAGAGGGATGGAAAATATGGTGCAGGTTTGGTCCAATTGTTTATTTTTGTTCCCAAGTGACTCGTTGAACTTCTAGTCACCCTCCTCATCAGAACAAACCACGTTTGTTATTAAGTGTACTCAGGCTGGGGATATTGCCCATGGCTATGTGTGAGCGCAGAGCACCATTTTACAGTACTAGAGATGCACAGCAATTCCTATTTTATCTCTTTCTATCCTGCTGGCATTGTAAAGTTCCAGCCCAGATCATCAGCTGCCAAGAGATTACTATTTGCAGATACAAGCTGTTTGAGGAATGAATATGAGGGGGAGAAAAAAAGGAATCTTACCAAAGAATGACCAACAAGATACCTGACAGACCAAGAGCCCCTTTCCTTTCTCCTATGGTTTGAGCTGGATGGGCAGGGGACTGTAATCAGGACCTGCCTGTGAACAAAGAGACTAAACATGGGCAGACACCCATGCCTTGTCCTTTCCTCACTCCAAACATCCCTCGGTGCTTCACCCAGCTCTAGAATTCTGTGCAGCTCACAGATGCACAGACAGGGTCCTTCCCCGGAGCTGCCAACAGTGGTGATATTTACCCAAATCCTCCCCACATTTCTGCATGCTGCCTTTCTCTTGGCTTGAGGGAATATGTTACTTAACATACCATTGACAATCTGACTGTTACCCAAGGAATAGAGGTAATGTAAAGCAAAACCACATCACTTGTGGAAAGTGGTGCCACTGTCAGTACTTGGCTCATACTCTAAATTGGAGGATTTCAACCTCATTTATGACAGAGCCATAAATAACTTTGCTCTCATAGATCAGCTAGCTGAGAGTCAAACTAGTTCTAGAGGAGATGATTTGCCAGGAAAAACTCTTACTACTTCTTCCAGATGGATATTGTTTGAACTCATACAAAAATATCCAACTTATGTTTTTCCTTTCATCCTATGCTCTCACAGCTCAGTTACATCACATGGGCAACACCTTTGTTTCCACTCATGTCTTCATGTAAGATACATCAGAGACACTCAGGAAGGGTTAGAGTCCAGAATAAAAATCCATGGGCTCCAGACTCAATTTCTCTGGCTGGTGGCAGGATATTAAATTCAACTTCTGACCTTCTTGAGCGGCCTCTTTGTTCCTTGGCTGTCATTATGGGGAGTACAACAGAGCTGAGGCAGACCCAACACTATGGGATCAACAGGTGGGACTGGGAGAGTACATACAGTGAATTCTTTGGCTTCTTGAGCATCTCATGGGAATTTATTTTAATCTGTTTTGTGTTGTGCTGGGTGGGTTGCTCAGTAGGGACAGCTCTGCTTACTGATCCAAGTGCACACAGATGTACCTGACCACACCAGCACTGCCAGTATGCCACTGAGGCCCAGAAAAAAACAAAGAAAATGTTACATAATGGATGAAGAATAGAAAGAATAATAAGAAAAACAGTGCAGCCTTACCTCAAATGTATGTACAGTGATAGCTGCTCTATCTTAAATAAAACTAGAAGAGGTTCGTAGAAGGGCAAAGAAAATTATTTGAGGTATGGAAAACCTTTCATATGAAAAAGGTGGTGCTGGGACTGTTCACCTTAGAAAGGAAACCAATGAAGGAGAGTATGATAAAGATATATTAAATGCTCTCTAGTGTAACACTGGTGGCTGAAAAAATTCAAGTAAATTGAAAAGCAGCAATTTCAAGTCTGATCAAATAAAACTTTTCACAAGGGAGATAATTAAACCATGGAACTCTTTGCTGCAAGGTGCCAGGAAGGTCAGGCACTGACAGGAGTTCTGTCTGGTAAGAAGGCTCTTCAGACTTACAATAACTACCATTCATGTGTTTTAAGACATTAACATCTGAATTGCAAGGAGCAGATTAGGAATAGCCTTTCAGGGGTAGGAATGGGCATACTTGGTTATGAGACACCTTCCTCTGGGAGCCAAAGTGGGGTTGCTAGAGTGGCTTGGCCACCCGCCCAGTGGGAATGAGGCCAGTGTCCCCTTGGGGGCTCAGATCTCTGCCCATGACATCCAGCCATGCTGGGGAACCTGGGTACACCTGAGCTTTTCTAGACCCTGCAGTGCCTCTCCAGGGACTCCTCCGGTTGATCTGACTGCCTCCACATCTGAGGTAGTCCAGGTCCAGGTCTACTAAAATCAGGGCTGACACCCACTGACTCACACTATGAACTTGCACTTTTGCACCTTTCCTCCAGTACCCCTCCTCACAAGCCTTGCCCCTGGGCAGCTTGTGCCAGAGTATCACTGGCAGCACAGCAACACCACCAGCACATTCCAGCTGCTGAAGCAGTGTTTGGAGGTAAGTTGCTCTTGAGAGTCTCTTGGTCCTGGGAGAAAGTCCAGACAGGCCTAGAAATAGGCTCTGCCTCTCTAGATTTTATAAAAAAACAATACAGAGGTTACTCTTTTTTTAATGTGTAGGTTACACTGTGCTTGTGTGCATTTCTAAGAATTTAAACCCTCTGGAAAGAGCATGACCAGAAGTTGAGGTGCCTTGGTTTTCATATGGGTGTTGTTGGAGCTCTTTATGGACTGTGTCTGAAATCTCAGAGTTGTTTCCCTGTTTATCCAGGACTATCAGAGGAATTTCTGTTTGTTCACACAGAGTCTGTTCTGCTACAGGTCTTTTTTCATGATGCTTTGTTGTCTCAGGATACACGTTTGCTGAAGGTGAATTTGTGTTACTCTACTCTTCAGATGAAAACCCCCACTGTAGGAAAAGCTGTCTTCTTCAATTTGGTTGGAAGCTTGAAGATTTCAAGGAGAAATACAAAACATTTCTGTATACATATCTTTTGGATTAGGCTCATGCCTTAATTCCATACTTACACAAGTGGACTGGGCTTTCCCAAGGGGCGTGGAAGTGGCTTGAAAAACTTCATAAAGGTTTGAAGGTTGCATGGCAACTTCTTATAGCAGGTGATCATGTCCTAGAGCTCACTGTGGTTGGAAGGCAGCTGAACTGGGAGGGCGGGAAGGGATGTGAGTGCAGTTAAGTCTGTGGTTTTTTGCAGCAGAACTGTGGTAGTGTCTGTGCTTCATGTAATGTGATTTAGAATCACTTAACTTCTGTCTTCCTGCCTGCACTCCCTGACAGACAAGTTGTTTATCAATTTTTAACACCAGATGTGAATTGTTGTGTTAATAACCACGCAGATTCTTCAGTGTAAGAAGTGCTCAGCAGCGTGTTACAGCTGGTCTGTGCCTTGTCTAAGAAAGGTTTGCATAAACAGAGCTTAATAATTTGCCTCCACTTAAAGTGTATGGCTGAAAAAAATTATGCTCAGGTTTGAGATCCCTTCAAAGTTTTCTTCTATGGAACACAATGGATTTTATCCCCGTGCATCAACATCCCTCCTCTTTTAGGTTAGTAAGACACATGACATGCAGCCAGACCTCAATAAACATGTATTAATCAACTGTATTAGAGATCTGAGGAGCCACAACAGGAACTCCTTCAAGCTACTGATGTGCTCCTGTTGCCAAAAATGAATTGCTGAAGTGGGTGAACCCATTGGTCCTTTCTGCTCATAGTGCCAGGACAGCCATTTTCGCAAAAGGCATATTTGGGGGCCACAAGCACAATGAAACATAGATTCTTAGAGACAGTCAGCTTTCTCCATTCAAGCAAAAAGGCGGACATCATGCTGTCAGGCTGAATGTAAGAGAACTGATATCTGCAGGAATCCCAGGTTTAATTTTATGAGTGATCCTTAGTTTAAGCTGTAAGTGAAAACTCATACATGCAGTAAGTAGTCACATGTTCCTTTGTAACCGACCTCATGAGTGAGGAGTACAAGGGGTCTGGTATCTGCTGATGGAGGGCAGCCTTCTTAGATGTTTTAGAGTTAATGGACAGAGAAAGGCTACAGCTGAGCTCCTGTAGACAATGATTGAATGTGGAATCTTATTGTTCCCTAGGCTAAAGTTAGCATTTGGGTGTACTCCCTCTGGTCCCATTAAATTCCCATTTAAAATCAATTTTTTGGGCCCAAGATTTCATTATCTCTTCATCAATAACCTTCTGTGCTTCATCAGTTTCTTCAGTCTGGTTTGCAATATTTTTTTCAAAATCTGTTGATGTTCAATAGTCACAAAACTTTATAGGCTGCCTAGGTACCTGGGTTTTTGTTTATCCTCTGGAAGCACATAGAATTCTCATGCTGAATCATAATGGAAAACTGGAAAAGTGAAAACTGGTTGTAACTTATCATCTGAAACAAACAGTAAGAAGTTAAGGTCAACTGACAATTTTGTTTTAAGTCTTACCAATTTGATTTTGGTGGTTGGTTTTCTTTTTCCCTACTGCAATTACATTTTAAAAGGCAAAGTCAATTTGAACCGGATTTTTTTTTATTTGAAGCCCAAATCATTTAAACCAAGAGTTTTCCTCAAAAGGTTTTATAATTTAATCTGTTGACATTTCATGTCAGAAAATATTACTGGAAATTTTTGGCCAGTTGAATTACCAGTGATTTAATACCTTATTTGCTAGATGGTCCCATGTTTTCTTCTAAGTAATGGATATTTTATGGTAGGTAAAGTGTAGCTTTATAATTGATTATTATGAAAAAATAATATATATCTAGCTTTGATTAAAAACAAAAACAATGATTTTGAACATGAGAAAACAGAAAGGCCATTCTTACCATAAATTCTTATGACTCATGTTGTGCTGCATTCATCATACTGATTTCTGCATTTCAAATGCTGAAGAAGAGGTAGCTGATAATTACAGGGATTTATAGATATTGTGCACTCTTTTAAAATATGGTGAGCACACAATCTTGCATTGTTCTATATCAGGGCACCTGTAATGCAACATAAAGCAAATGATACTTTAAAATCTTATTTTATGGGTTGCAGTGTTTCAAATAAGATTTGGAAATGCACACACAAATGAAAGCTACAGAGTTGTGCCTTCACAGTCACCTGTGGTAAGGGATTGGAAACTGTGGGTTTTTTCTCATGAGGTGCAGCTCCTCTGAGCTGTGCTTTGAGAACACATGACTGGGAGGATGGTAGCATGGCCAAAGACTTAAGATGGTAAAGTTTCTCTTTGTAGTCATGGGGATGGGACTGGTATGTGGTAATTTATGAGCTAAGGTATATATATATCCTGTTTTTCTTTCTGCTCTGGGATTTTCAAGACCACACAGTGGATTTTATTTGTAATTACTTGCAAAACTCCTTGCCTGTATTCTGCCTTTCCCTTGTCCTTCAATAAGCTCCTTCTCTCCTTTTTTTGCCAACAGCCTCTGAAGGAGGCACTAATAAAATTTCACTGCTGAATTCTGCAATAACATATTTGTTGGCTTTGAGTGAGAAGGAATGGGAAAATGATTAAAATTATTATCCAGAGGCACAATCTCTTTCTATTTCCATTACAGGGGGAAATACTGGTGTGCAGCCTGGGTTGTGTCCTCCCTGCTGCCCCAGGGACTCACCTGACTCCAAACATGGGGACCTCATGCAACTGGAAGGAGGGAGAGGAAGGTGCTGGATGCGGAATGGGACTGAGAAATCAGCAGGCACTGATGTGGGTTTTGCTGCCCATCTTCAGCATTTCAGCCATCTATAACTCTGGACATTGCTTTTCACTTTGGAGATAGTCCTTCAGAAACCCTGCAGACTGAAACATCCATATCACCCCAGTCACTTGTCTCCTTTTGTGTTGGTTTCCAGCCTTGGACTACTAATAGTGGCAACAGTTCATTTTTTTTTAATATGGAAATCACAGTTACTGTCAAAAAGTAGAAAGTGCCACTGAATTTTCTCTAGAGGCCTTTCCCTGGTGGGAAAAAACCAGTATAAGAGATAATAGTCCTAATAGCTCTTAAACAATTCTTGATATTTTTGAATTATCAGTGGAGAAAGTGGCTGAGCTACTCAAGAAACCATAGAAGTTGACAATAACTCTCTGGAAAGCGTTAAGGGTGAACATAATTTTTGTACAGTGAGATGTTAATGTTATCTTTCACAGTCAATGTGGGCATAAGGTCATGAAGCAAGGAGTGCCCCTGTCACTCATTGATTATAGGAATTCTATGCAGAATCTCCAGGAATTCATAGGAATTCTATGTAGTATCTCCAGCCATGAGCTGAGGTGGATAGTATCTTGAAGTAAAAGTTAACACTGGTTTTTAGGAGACTTCTTGGGTCAAAAGGCATGTCCATCTGAGGTTCAAGATGTCTGAAAATCAAGCCTAGAGCCTGGCAAACACAAAGATGTTACCACTCACTGCCAGTCTGAGGCTCTGTGTTAGGACTGCTGCAAGCACTGGTCCAAGAAAACTACAGTCTCAGAGTTATTTCATCAGGGTTCAGTTTTTCCTCCAAGTGCAGTTATTGGCAGCTTCATTTTGTCTTGCTGAGTATGATTTGCTAAAACATGCCACACACTGCCAGACTGTCCTACCCTGAGCCTCTCTTCATGCTTCCCTCTAGGAGCACTGTCAAAAGTGGATCTTCAGGCTTGAAAATTGTTGTTTGAAATCTTTCCTGAATCTGTTTACCTCTGTACTTTAAGATACCAAATCTTAACTATAAGGTAGAAGAACAGTCAGCTCCCCCTTTACAGTTTAGAACAGAGGACAAGGTCTTGTCACGAACACAGAGGATGTTTCCTTTCCCTTCATTTGCTTCTTCCCTTCACCTCTCAACCAACAAGGGGTAAATATACATCTCCTGATTGCTATTTGAGTCTATCTGTCGTAGCTGGATAGTGCTACTGTGAGCCACAGAAGTCTGATATCTGTGGCAATGAGTTCTACAAGCTAATGATACATTATATAAAACATTCTTCTTTGAAAAGAGCACTCTGCTGGCTTTTAGCAATCAAGTACCCTTTTTTGGCCTTCCCCATACAACACGATTTTATACACCTCAGTTGCATATTCACCTAGTTTTCTTTCTAAGAGAAACAATTCTGACCTTTTGAGTTTGTCTTTACACCTATTAACCTTATTGGAAGCTGCCACCTGCCTGTCTTGTGCCTTATGCCTCTTTCAAGCCCTCTGATTTACACTGTTCTCTGTAGAAGTGTTGAAGCTCTGAGCTGCACTAAGGAAGGACACAAACTTCAGGAGTGGATGATCCTACTTTGTGAATTAACTGTCACTCCACGTCAAAGTGATGGAGAGAACAGTGTGAAGAAACACAGCAGGTAAAACAACCCTAACATTTTGATTTAGGACAAGGATCTGGGCTCACAGACATTTTCAAACGTTAATTTGAGAAGAAAATATGGTTCTGTCCCAAATCAGCTGAAAAACATGGAGGCAACAGGTACAATACAGAATAGATGATTCCTTACAGTTGCACTCCCTGTAGCTCTGGAAGGGACATATTGCCCTGGCTTTGTGATCAGTATTCTGGGAAAAGCTAGGCAGTTTATCAAGAAATCAAAATGGAGATTTTTGGTGTCCTAACCTCTATCAGTGGTATAAAGTAAGTGAAAGAGCCATGAAAAGCTAGTTCAGGCCTGTTGTTTAAATGAAGTTCATGATTAGATGTAGAGAGCTCTCTCACCTGATGCAATCCACACTGAAAGCAATGACACTTTTCCACCGGCTTCACTGAGCTAAACTGGCTGCCAAAACAGAAATTGATCTTTCTGTTCAATGACACAGTAGTAAAGAAGCCCCACACACTCATTTTGCATTGATTGTGGGCTCTACATCATCATTTTGACAGTTTTGATTGAAAAGAAGCAGTTAAAAATGCTCTGTGAAGAAAAACTGTGAGGCTGGGCTCAATACCTCTCTAAATTCCTAACAGCTTGTAACTCATGGAGTGTGCCTCTGTGCTAGACTGGGAAACAGCCTGTTTCTGAGGAAAAGACTCACTTCCATTAAACAGGAAAATATAAACTGTGCTACAGGAATATCTGTGTGATTCACGCTATGCCTCCAGAGTACAGAGGCTATATATGTAAGTACCCTCTGCTAATTAACACTGCACTATCACCCTATTAATTAAGGTACAATAGAAGAGCTCTCCTGACATCTTCCAGTGTGATACAGAATTTGGAAAAAATGTAGCCATGAAAATCTGAGGGATAATGGAGACCCCTCAAGGGTATATACTAAAGCCAGAGACCCTGAGAGGAGCTCTGGACAGAGGAAATGCCTCTCAGTCACAGAGCTGAAGGGAAGTGCAGCACTCCTCCTTCCCACTATAATCTCAGAGATAAAGAAAACAAACTTTTGAGTGCATAAGACATTTTACGATAGTTTACCGTGAATCCAACATTTCTGTGGTTTTACTCTGAAGGTGATCTTAGTCAACCCAGTTGATAAATGGTGTTTGGCCAGTGTAAAGCCAGCAGATATTCCAAACAAATGATTAATGTGTCCTAAGTATTGCAGGACTTGCTGGACAATCCAAGACAAGTATGAGGAGGATTGAGAAAACACATTCTGGTATGCTTAGAAGATGTAGCACATGTTAGAATAATCTGTGACTTTCTTTCCTCTCATAGTTGAAGAAGTGCTATATAGGAAGTCATGAGAAGGACAGTCATCTCTCAGGACACATAAACAATGGCAATTTTTCATATAAAAAAGTGCTCTGGAAGGCTAAGGATAAGATGACCCTACCTGTGTCAACTCTGAAGAGAAAATAATGTAAATGTTGATAATGGAATATCACCTGTTGCAGCTCCTATGTTGCTTGTGAATCCAGGACTTCTTCCTAAAAAAGAGTCTGGACTGTGCTGTGGACCTTGGCTGATCACCTCTCTCAGATGGATCTGAATCATGGACAAGCTGGGACCTTGAAGGTGCTCACATCAATGACACATGCAATGATTTTGATGAGTAACTGTTTGCTGATGTTAATGAGCAATTGATTGCCAGTGCAAGTGGACAGTGTGTAGTTCTGAATTTTTGATTCTTCTGGCTAAAGGAATTTTCCTCACAAGCAAAAGTGGAAGACCAGTGCTGGACACCAGCACAGAACTTTCTGGACTTGCATGTATACTAAGGGAAGATTTAACTGGAGCACAGCCAGAGCCTCTGACTGTTAAGAAAAAGTAAAAACACTTTCCTAATTATCCAATGAGGTGTACTTGGAAAAATCGAAGTGCAGAAAATGAAGGCACTTTGACAATCCCTGAGTGGAGATGAGAGCTGATATTTGAGGACGGTGCAGGGCTTCTTGCCATGAGTCAGGAAGGTATTTGTGTAGTATTTCTGAAAATACAGACAAATAACGATTGCAGCCTCTTCAGAATGTGGGTTGCCTGAGTTGGACTCCCTTCCCCTCCACTAACCTTGCTGGCTACGGACATGTGGAAAGGGACATAAAAAAATTCTCTCGTCTGTTTTCTCCCCCTCTCTTTCTGAGAACCACCATGGTGCAGGAAGTACGAAAAGCTACATGGTTCTGATGTTGAGGGATCAGGGTTACAGCTGGCTTCAAGCTGTGCCTGAGCACCTCCCAAGAAGAGGTGTCTGTCTGACTGTACCCTGGCCCCACAGGAGTGAACGTGTACCAGCCCCACTCCTTGGGGACTGCAGGAAGGAAACCTGCCCATATGTGAGGACAACAACCACAAAAAAAATTGGGGAGGATGCTCATGTGCAGCCTGCTTGTGGCCTTGGCGGATGCTCAGTAGGATTCCTGCCAAAAAGAAGCACCCAGTTGCGCCTCTCTGTCCTGCCAACGCCCAGCCCAGCCCTTCCCTCTCAAACCCGTGGCACTTTCCAAGAAAAGGAAGCTGAGAGAATGAGGACTTTTTAATGCTGACAAATGTTGTCCACTGCAGGTATAATTTGCCACTTAAAGTCATAATGGCTATTTTATATACATTTTCTTGAACTGTCATCTGTGAACAATGGGCTTTTCTACAGAAATGTGAGTTTAACAACCCTAAGGCTCTTCTAATGTACCCCATCAAGCTGATACAGAGAATAATTTAAAAATTAACTTTCCCTCTCCCTCTGATTCCTGCCCCAGTAGAGTTGCTGCACACAGAGACCTCAGAGTAAAGCCTCAAAATGCAGCTGCACCCTGCATCTTCCGCGCCTGTAACTCTGTCCTCGGTTTCCAGAATTAACTCAAATAAATTATGCATTTCTACATGCATAACCAGGAAAAGTCTGCACAGTGACAGTGCAGAGTCACTCATAAAGGAAAAAATCTGACCCTGTAGTGCTATGGATGACAGCTATTTCTGCTGATACATTGCCACCTGGGACAATTTACTAAGAAAGAAACTAATGAATTTACTGCAGTGCCAGACAAAGAGGAGAGAAAAAAAACAGGAGGAAAAGAAAATTCCCATCAACATCACACTACAGAACAATGAAAATGCCTCCCACCTGCAAACTTCTTGAAAACATTTCCATGGAGCCCTGGCTTCTAATTTGGCTTCAATTTGTAGCAGCAGAGAACTGGAGTTTATTGAAAGGAGATAGACATGAGCTTCAGGAAGGCAATGTTATGAACACTCTTAGGAAATTGCAGCAGGTGTGAGCATTAATAGTATTTTCCTCTGCCCTGAAACTTGTTCCCTTTCCACATAAACCACAGCTTTCCCCTTAATCTGTATTGCCCTGGCTCTGTGTTGGTTTTGAACTCCAAAGTTCGTCGCAGTGCTATCCAAGGCACAGACGAGCTGGCTAAGATCCTTGGGGATAGCTGTGCCAGGTGTATGGAGGGAGCAGTGATGGCTCTGCTTTAAATTATGCTTAAATTGTTCCCTTCTCATGTGCTGACAATTATTTACAGGGAGTTCCATTTGTACTTGTCAGGGAGAGCCCACACGTACGGTGGAATTCTTATGAATCGGAGCTCAATGCGAGGCCCTTTAGGATGAAGTGATGAGCCAGCTGTAGCTTTGGAGAAGGATATACATTCATCTCCGTGTCAGCTTGGCAAGTTTTACGCATTCATACATTAATTTGATTCACAAATATGCAACTTTAATTTTTTACTGATCTTCTTTTCCTGGTCACCTTCGAAATCCTTGTATTGAGGACTATACTTTTAATCCGCCTTTTTTTCCTCCTTGCTGATTCCTTCTTATCCTAAAGCAATTACTTTCATTTTCTCCTTTGAAATCTTCACGATCTGGCTTTGTGGTGTTTACTCATGAACCCTCTTCAGTTTTCCTCTAAATAAATATTTTGCAAATATGACGGCACAAAAGGGTATTGGAAAGAAATCAGAGTCCAGCACACAAGAGCAGATGTCCCCAGCCTGCTGAAAAATCCCCACATCCTGAGCCCTGCAAGCTGAGCCTGCACAGTCAGTGAGAGCCAGCACAACAGCAACTTTATTTTTCAGTATTCATAATCTGTGTATTTTAGTGGTGGGACACAAATCTATGATACCTAACAATGAGAAATCAGTATTTTTTTTTTTTTTAACCAATTCAACTCTTGTTTTAGCCACAAGGTTA
Organism: Corapipo altera; assembly: GCF_003945725.1. NCBI lineage: Eukaryota > Metazoa > Chordata > Aves > Passeriformes > Pipridae > Corapipo > Corapipo altera. The sequence goes on along the minus strand of NW_020884872.1, from coordinate 6,444,072 downwards.
CCTGACACACTCTCTCCCGCAGTAGCAGCAGGGAGCTATCCTAGTCTGCCTAGGGAAGGTGCAGTGGTAGGAGGTACAGGTGGGAAGTGGTGGCTGAGCTGTGGTAGGGAGCCTGCTCAGCCAGTCCCCACATCCTCCCAAAGTGTGATAACTTCAGGTCATGGCAGTGAACAGTGTGAGCCATGTGGGAGAACTCCAGCTCATGCACGAGCTCACATGCTTGTACTGGTGAGCCACAGATGAGAATTTCTTAGGTTCAATTGTTTGAAAACTGTAGAAAAATCAATGAAAATAAAAGGACCTCTGAAAATAAGGAAACCGCTGATCTCCCATTTATCCTTCTCCTACTTTTTTCCACATGAGGCCACTTTTCTTAACTACAGACTTTAAAAAACAAGCTTTACTATAGCTCTGACAAGATCGTGGACAAGTGAGGTCTGATACTCAGGATTAGTAGAAGAAGAAGCCACCATAATTCTCATTCTGCAGCTGATGAAGTGATGTAATATGTCTATTGCTGTCCTTTGCAATCCTGGTTGATGACCAGGACAGAACCTGTGAAATAACCAGAGAGCCAAATGGCCAGTAAAGCAACTATTTAAATATGTTCTTCTGAAATATCCATAGGACAGTGACTCTGTTTGTTCACAGATGGCTTTGTTTAGGAAGTAGGAGCTCTGTTACTGTTAGCAGAGCTGGGCATGTGGGTGTGTACAGCATACAAACCCTACTGGGCAAATATTTTGCCATGATTTGAATGTGACAAACTGACAATACATTAGGGATTGAAGATTTTATGGTCATGTCACCCTCCTAGGTTCTACTCCAGGTGGGACAGAGATGTCTCTCCTGTACCTGCCTTTATCTCCATACTTTGTCAGTACATCTCAAGCAGAAATGGAGATGTGCTGAGTATACATCCATAGAGTAAACCATATTTTTTTCCCTTTTCAATTCCCAAAATAAGGTCGGGAAATTATCTTTCTGTGCATGGACTTTCTGCAAGCTGGCAAAGAGGCTAATTTAACCGCATACATTATTCATTACAAATTATTCACTCTATGCAGCACATACTGATTGTTTAGAAAATTCATTCTTTCTGTCCTAGAAATGTCACTGGCTGTAACTCCTTACCTCATCATTGACAAATTCTGTTGATTGCTTGACTAGTTGCTTTAACTAATACAGGATTATGGTTTGCAAGAATAATAATGGCCACTTCTCTAGCACTTTGCACATGAGGATCCCAAAACATGATTTCAAAATGCTAATTAATCCCCAGAGCACCTGGGAGGTGAAGTATTGCTATCCTTATAGCAGATTTGTGGCTCTTGAACCTTGTTGGGAGGTGTGCAAAGTCATTCTGCTGACTCACAGAAGCTGCCAGATCATCTGGGTCTCATTAGCTCCAACCATCCAAGATAAAAAGCCAAGCGTTAAAAAGAAGGGAAGAAAAGGGAAGTCGAAAAAGTGGAGGTGGGAAGGGTGAAAGACCAGTAGGTTCTGTTTGGTTTCAGTCTTGTTCTTAGTGCAGCTCTTGAGGTATCTGAATAACTGACAGTTAAATGGGAATAAGCCCTTCTAGCTGAAGTCACTAAATTGAATCTAACAGGCCTTTCTTAACTTATTTTGCAGAATGTGTATCCTGACTTGCCTATATGAGCAGTCTGTGATGGGTTGACCCTGGCTGGATGCCAGGTGCCCACCAAAGCTGTTCTGTCAGTCTCCTCCACGATTGGACAGAGCAGAGAAAATATAACAGAGTTCATGAGTTGACATAAGGACCAGGAGAGATCCCTCACCAAATACTAGTCTTACAAAACACCTTTCCCCGATCCCTCCCTCCTTCCCAGCTCTACCTCCTCCTACCCAGCATGCAGGGAGATGGGGAATGGGAGTTACAGGCAGTTCATCACACGTTGTTTGTGCTGCTGCTCAGGGGGAGGAGTCCTTTACTATGTACCTGTAGCTGAGTTGCAGCTGCAAAAAGCTGGAGTTGCTGTGTGTGCAGTGACTTTTAGTCTTGAACATCTGTGTGTTTGGTGGCCTGACAGTTTCTTCCTCAAAGATGAAACTGTTTGGAAGAAGAAACTGTCTCCCAAACCTGTGAATGTGACAGCCTGGCAAACAAGCCAGATAGCCAAGGACTTCCTTTGCCAAGGGTAACTTCCAGGTAGCAGAATGTCTACAGTGGAGTTTTAAAAGCTATATACTGGAGTCAGGGGATCTTTGACTGGTGGAAGAACTAATGGGAAAAGAGTTTTTTGCTGTATATCTGCATCCCTTATGCTCTTTTACTCTCTGGTCTACAGGGAAGCAGTGGTATAAAAGGCAAGAGGAACTTATTCACTGTCTGAAACACAGGGAGATGTGGAGATCTGGGTCTTATATTGATGTCTTTCATGAGCAATATCACTTGTTGCAATGTTTTAAATTTTGCCTGCGTTTGTTGCTGTCTTAAGAAATCGTGTAGTCTGATGGCTAAGCACTGCTGTAGAGGGGAGCTGTGAAAGTGAAGCATGTTGTACTCTGCAGCAAAGGAACATTGAGCAAAAACAGCAAGTAAGTTGGGTGTATTGTCAAGGGGTGTTTCCACTGAAAGTAAAGAGCAGGTCTTTGAGCCGAGGCACATAAATGTGTGTCGTTCCTTTAAAGATAAGCAGAACTGGAGATATAGGTGAAACAAATTTTACCAAGGCTGGATAATTTAATGTATGCTAAGGGGGAGGGTAATGAAATGGGAGAGTGGGTACCTTACTCTTAACATTGCCTTTATGTAGAAGTGTGCAGGGTGGGAGCAAGGATTTGTGCTTTGAAATGTAAATACCATCTGAAGAAGCAAATCCAGATAACCAGCAAACACAATCCAAATGAGAGGCAGGGCCCAGTTCATGGCTGTAAGCTGCAGTGCATGGGTGCTAATGTTGTTCTGAAATTAAATAACTGAATTTTTTTTAAAAAGAGGAGGGGGAAACACAACGAATGAACCCTGAAAGCCATGAGAACTCATGGTTCAGGGAAAAAGACAATAGTCTGCCTAGTAGGGGCATTTAGACAGAAAGATTGTGACACACAAAAGCTTTCACATTGCTGCAGGTAACACTTCAGGGTCCTATGGCATCAATGTGAGTACTCGATTAAATAAGATCAGTAGGGATGTAGCCAACTGCTGCTTAAATTTTCAGTAAGATATTCTTGCCAGCCTTCATTGATATTAAAAAAAAAAGGACTGACTGGGTCCATATGACCTAATTCTACTCTTCCTTGCACCAGCAGACGAAGGAATTGCTTTCTGGAGGTTAATGGCTTTAGACTTGTATGTAAATGAGGGGAAAATCTGATCTTAAATCTCAAGGAAGCGAAAAGTAGTGACAGGATTTAGTGCAGACCTCTACCACAGAGGAATTCTGTAGGGGCTGGCAGGGAGGGATTGTGCAATTAGAGGAGCCTTTAGCAGTGCCATTCATTCTGCAGTTGTCCTCCCATTTCAGTGCTGGCAAGCAAGGGGATTTGAGGAGGAAGAAGGAGGCGGTAGAGGAGTTGTGGATGGGACTCTGCAAAGGGCCGTCCCAGATCTCACAAGGGTGTGTTTGTGTTGTCCCTTCCTGACAAAGTTTTTCAGGACAAGGTCCTTGGCTGTCTATACTGACTCACCTTGGGGTGCACCTGGGTCATATGAGCAGTGTCCCAAGTGAGGAATCAGGTCAAACCTGTGTGTCAGTGAGCTTCTCAAGCCTTGGTGACAGTTCTGGCTTTCGTGGTGCAGTGGAGAAGGTGATTGTACCACCCTATTTCTCCATCAGCACTGCAGGACTCTTCAAAACCTTATCAAGGTGGAACGGGATCAGGATGCTGGACCAAGAGCCTACTTCTCCCATGAATGAGTCCTGTCTTAGACCTGCATGAACACATCCAGATTCAGCTTTGCCCCAGTGGTGATGAGGAAAGTGCAACCTGGGCAGACAGGACCAGCCATGCTGCTTATCCCTACCTTCAGTCCCCCTTCCTAGTGCTGTCCTGCACCTCACTGTGTTACCTTTCTGTCACCTGTCTGACAGCAAGGAGCACAGGGTGAGCCCAAATACAAACCAGAGAGGCTGAACAGCTGCTTTGTGCTAAAGTATGAGCTTTCAAGTCGGAGAATTGCAGTAATTTTCCTGTTCAAAGGGCAGAGAAAACAATAGCATGTTTGCTATGGATATCAGATATCCAAAAAACAGAAATGGAGCACTGGTGTGGCTTTATGGGGTTCAACAGAATTAGGCTGGGATATATAGCAGGTAAGGACTTGAAAACCTTTATGTGGGAGCTCTTAAGGGCACACCTGTTTGTCCCCTGTGGAACGGAAATGTGTTTTTGCTGGTTTGTCATCTGCAAGCTCAAAGACTGCCTGGGGTTGATATCCATCCATTCATTCTTCTCTTGGAAAAGAGGTATATGTCCTTGGATCCCAAGCTCCTGTGGTCTGTGCAGCTGGGGGAGCAGTAGGAGGGCAATGGGCCTGAACTCTTTCCTCTCTGAGTGAGGACTGGGATGCACAGGTGAGATGGGGCAGAGAAGTATGTGCTACTAAACCTTGTACTGCCAGTTCTGCTATGTGGCTTTGGGGTCACTAGAATGACATTTCTCCTGAACACTTTCATTCATTCTTCTGGAGAGAAAAGGAAAATATATTCTAGCATTGCCTACATGATATAGGGTTCTATTTACCTTAACCTATTACTTCATTTGCTCTCTGTTTGCTGCCTCTCACCTCTTTTGTATGTTTTGCTTCTTGCTTCATTCCTTAATGAAATGTGATTTCCCCAGTTTTCTGGTTCCCCTGAATCATCAACAAAACCTGGCACGACTTTTTTTTTTTTAAAGACTTACTACTAATATACTTGTAAAATAACTTTAATCAATGCTATCTCTTGGGGAATTCCTAAGTAATTGCTAGAATACAACTAATTATGATGCTGTTACCTTACTATTCAGTCATTACTCTTCTGTGTAGTGGCAACTTTTGCTAAATACTAGCTCTCTGATGAGCACTGCCATTAGGCTATGGGGTTTTTTTGTCTCAAGAAAATGTGTAATTTACATAATTACTTTCATTCATCTGTTTAAATCCTCAGCTATCCTGTTACCACTTGTGAGAACATTTGGCATTTCTAACTTAAAAGTCTGAGAGGAACTTCCTAAGGAAGACTCACATTCACCTTGTTCACCAGGACCCACAGGTCCCTTTCAGCAAGGCTGCTCCCCAGGCACTGAGGGTCTGGCCTGTGCTCTTTGATTATGTCCTCCCAGGTGCGCTTGTCTTTGTTAAACTTCATAGTGGTCTTTCTAGCCCACTTTTCCACCCTATCCAGGACTCCATAAGATGGTTATCCCTTCTGTCATGTCCACCTCACCACACAGTTTGGTGTCATCAGCAAACTATGTGAGGGTGCTTTCAATCCCATCATTCAGACCATTTATGAAGATGTGGAACAGTGTGAGGCCTAATATTGATCCCTAGGGGACCCCACTTTTAACAGGCTGCCAGCAGGAGCAAAAGCCACCGATCACCACCCTCTGAGTGCAATCTTTTAACCAGGGTCCTGTCCATCTCACAGGCTACCCATCCAGTCTGTATTCTGCCAGTTTGTCCAGGAGGAAGCCATGGGAAAGTACTGAATGCTTTGTTGAAATCCAGCTAAGCAACATCCACTGCCCTCCCCACACTGACAGAAGATGGTATGTTATTGTAGAGACAGATTGGGTTAGTATGGGATGATTTGCCCTTGGTAAATCTGTGCTGGCTTTTCCCAACCACCTGTTTCATTTGATTAGTAACAATATCTAGGAGGATTTATTCTATCACTTTCCCAGGGACTGAAGTAAGACTAACAGGCAAGTAGTTTTCTTGGTCCTCTTTCAGGCCCTTCTTATAGATGGTATGGAGTTTGCTCTCTTCCAGCCATTAGAGACATCTCCTGACCCCCATGACTTTTCAAATGTTACAGGCAACAGTGTGAGTGGCTTTGTTTAACACCCTGGGGTGAATTCCCTCTGGGCCCGTTGATTTGTGTGGGTTGAGCCTTTTCAATAGGCTTGGACTAGTCCTTCCTCCAGTACTGGTGGTGTTGACATATGTTGTTGTAGCTACTCAGTCTTGTGGTCTGGGGTCCAGCTACGCTGATAAAGACAGAGGCAACAAGTGTATTGAGACTTTTGCCTTTTCAACGACCTGTTTCCCTGCCCTGTTTAGCAATGGACCTGTGTCTTCCCTGTGCTTCCAGTTATTGCTCACATATCTGAAAATCCCCTTTTTGTTGTACTTGGCATCTTTGGCCAATTTCAGTTCTAGCTGAGCCTTAGCCTCTCTGTCTGGGAAACCATTGTACTTTTAAAGCAGTTCCATTAAAAATATATTTAGCTGTATCAATTGCAATGTGCTACCTTGTGTTTTTCATTTACAAAGATTCTGTAAAATATGCTTTTTTTTTCTCCTTTGGCCTTTGCCTGTATGCAGGGATGTTGTATGTGCTTAGACACTGTCATAGGGAATAGTCTGTGGTAGTTCATTATTGTTACTATTGTAATAAGTATATTAGTAAAGCAAAACTGTTGCTAAGATCTGTAATACCAGCAGAAGCTTCTCTCTTTGTCCTCCAATTTATTTAACACTAGGTACTGACAGGTAATAATGGCTTGAAGCAGTGCTCATAAAAGACACTTCTTCCCCTAACCTGCTTAGAAATATTCTTATGAAATTACTGCAAGAGTGGTATCTTACTCAGATTCCGTAAAATAATAGATTCTCACGTAATGTAGGATTGTGGGGTTTTTTGCCTTTATCAAGTCTCTGATGACCTTTTCAGGATTATTTCCACTTCTGTTACATGATAACACACCTGAGCAATAGCACAAACTGTACAAGACGGACCCGTCCCTGCTGTGTTTAGCACTAGTAGGGGCTGTGTTGGCTTTGTTGACCTGGGTGGTCCCTGCTCTTTTATTCTATGCAGCTTCTTACGTTGCTCTCATGTCCTGGTTCAGTGGTGCATGTCCACAGGCAAAGTGTGCAGACCCAAGGGGCAGGGCTACACAGAAAATGTGAAGGTTATTCTATCATTCTAGCTCTTCTTTGCTCAGTGATTCAGAGAACTATATCAGTAGCAAACCTGACTGACACTATCTCCCTGTACTTGTGGCCAAGAGGGAAAAAAAATGCACTGATTGTGCTTGCAGAATAAGGGGAGGGGAGACTTTTGTCCTCCTGTGGGACCACATGTGTCCCAATAGCAAAAATAGGAGAAAATTGAAGTATTGATGGAATTTCTCATGCACCTGGCATTTTCTACACTGCCATGGAAAATTCTAAGTGGCTTAGTTGTCATCTGTCTACGATCTATTGTAAAAAGTCCTTCTTTTAGACATCCTCAATCTCCGTTTAATGAAAAGACAGGCATCATGAGAGCAGTTTATAACAAGTTTATTAGCCAGTCATATGCATTTAATTAATGTATAGCTCTGTATTCTACTTACAGGCAAAATTAATAAAGAACAGAAACAGATGGACATTTTTATCTTGCTGAAGATGAAGACACACTTAATTTTCTCTACTGATGATGTAACTCCAGACTGATCTGCTGCCAGAGTTCTGGTGGTACATTTGCCTCCTAAATTATTCAAGTTGTAAAGAGCACTCAGATCAAGTTTGGCAACTTAATGGCAAACAGCCTGTCTGGGAGAGGTGGTGCTTCCCTCTTTGCCTGGCTGAAGGCCTTGTCTGCCCTCTGCTTTATCTCCTACCAACAGTGTTATCTGAAGTATTTTCTTAGTACATGGAGAAACCTTAACTGGGAAGCCAAGGAACCAGTCAGGGTGTTTGTGCCAGAAAAATGCAGACTGTGTGTGACCTAGATGATCATCTGTCAAGGTCAGATGGGAGTTGGCAAATCATTCCCATGCACAAGAGGTCCCACAGGGATGGCTCCTCTGTCGTGTTAGCAGCTGCACACAGTGACTGCAGTGACACTCTCTGATGTCCTGCGTGGTATTACTAGGTAGTCATTTAGCATCCTAACAACAGCTTTGATCTGATTAATGCAGCTCAGCAAGGGTTTCCACAGGAATCAGTGGTGGGATGCTTTGGAGTGTGTGAACCCAACATTAAGTAGCTACAGGTGGCCTTTTGCTGTCAGAGGGTAAAAAATGTAGCTTCTTGTTGTTGAATCCTCTTGGAATTGTGCACTGTGGGCAACGTAATCCCTAAGAATGCACTTATGTTTTCTTTAGCCTTGAAGTCACTAATCATCCACGTTTTTCTCTGTCATCTATGCGTTAAGTTCTTAAAACAGAAAGGCCAAGACTCTTCACTTACATCAATATAAAGACAGAACAAGACCTAAGAACATCAGTATTTTCTACAGTGTTTATCTAAGGAAGAGATGTCCCAAATTGCAGATGACATACCATAACAGCAGAAAAGTAGGTCATCCCAAGAAGAGCTGAGCAGATGCTATATTTCTTTCCTGCCCTTCTCACCCACCTCCCCCCCAAAAATTAATTATGAACAAGTCAGGCTTCTCAAAGCATCATCACTTGCATAAAAATCATTCTGTTGTAATGTCCCTCCCCTTTTTTCACAGTCTAACTTAAAATTATTCCTAAACTGGAAGACTTAAGAAAGCTAGTTGCTTAGTTTCCATACAAATATTTGTCATAGTTTGACAGTTTACGAAAACATATGTTTGGATGAAATGGCTTTTTCCTACAGAAAATTTCTAACCTGCTCAATTTTTAGTTAAATGGTTTCAGTGTGTATTTACTTTGTCAGGTGCTACTCCTAATGAAGCTGTTCAGTGGGCTGCTTAGCCATGAACCTTAAGTGTTTTTCTTGAAACAATAAAAGAAGGAAGGAAGCATCAAACAACAGGCATAGGAACAATGAGATTTAAATAAGGGGAAAGGGCAAAATCAATGGACCTGAGAATACTGTTAGACATACTGTCACCATTAAAATACAAAAGAAAGCATATGGTAAACTGTGACATGATATTCTGTATAATCAGATAATTTAGGAGATTTAATGGGTTGGTCTATGACTGAAGACTGGAATAGAGTAATAATTATTAATTCGTCATCTCCATTGACTTTGACTATGCAGGACAATTGCCGCTTGATCTACTCTGCAAATCCAGACTAGTCACATTCTCACTTAAACTGTGCTAATTCATGTTGTCAGAAGCTCAAATTAATTGGTCCTAGGGATGCCCTGCCATGTCTGCTTTCCTCTGACAATGTCCCTTCTACTTAGAGCTGGGAGACAGGTATGGGAACTGCAATGATGCCTCAGCTCTGCTCCGGGAACAAAGCAAAGGAAACCTTGGATGACTAAACAAGAATAAGAGCACCCTCCCCGAGGTGACCCAGATCTATCCTAATGCTTGAAGGGCCTCAGCTATTGTGAGAAGATGACAGTTGTCTCCATCTTTTTAAATGGAAGCCACATCTCCAGCATTACGTTGGTTGTTGGATATAGCATTGGAAATTTTACACATACCTCTGGCTATGTCCTGTGAAGAATGGTTATCAGAGCTGTAGATCAAAAAGTTTTTGCATTTTTTCTCTCTAATTTCCCAGGTTTTCCTAGAATGCCTTTTACAAATATTGCTGTTTTCCACCACACATTGCCTACAAAACCTCAAAAAGTCTTCCTTCCCCTTTCTTTTCTCCCTCCCTCTGCTTGCCTGTTTTATTTTCCCACTCTTTCTAGAAGCACACTGTATTCTGCATGGATTTAAAGCCCTGGTATGAGATGACATGTTTCAGTTTAATTACTGCTTACTAGTGAACAAGGCAACAGTTGAGTAATTCATCTTTACAGAGCTGCTGATACCCAGGGGAATCAAAAGACTGAGTCTGACAATGGCATCACCATCAAGATGCCTTCTGAGGCACCAGAGCACTAACTCTGTTTTACTCACTGCACTAAGGGCTATTGCATGCAGGTTTTCTGAGTTTTCATGTGTGGGGTTTTTTTTTTTTTTTTTTTTTTTTTTTTTTTTTTTGGTGGGTTTTTTGTTTGTTTTGGTTTTTTTTGTTTGGTTGTCTTTTTTATGTAAGTTTCCTGTTGCACCACCACTTGTCTCAGTTTTTGCCTTTTCAAAGCGCCTCCCAAACAGGGGAATTCTCACAGCCAAAACACCATGAACATTAACAGCAAGTGAGGATTTTATCTTACAGTTTAAACAGAAATTATTTTCGATATCAAGCAAAAAATATTTCCTTAAACTACCTGAGTCCTGCCTCTGTGGAAACACACAAATAAGTTGCTCTGAATGTATGACCTGAGACAAAGGTGGAGTAGTTCATTCAGCTGCCTTCTCTTCAGGGTGCACAATGCATCTGTAGCCAGACAGGCATATTTGCCTGGACTACCACAGCCACACAAATAAACATGCTTTTCTATCTAAAAACCTGAGAAGTAAATGAAAGATACTGAGAGGAGAAGCCACAGGGTTTGGTGGTTGGGCTGCTAAGATTGGCTTCTTTTCTTATTTCCCTTTATTGATCATGTGTGTCTTCAGTAAGTCTCTCCTGCTCTCTGTATCAGTTTTCTTTCCCGCTGTCCTATTGTTCCATCTCTGACCAATGAAATCATTGTTTTCCTCAGTGTGCTTAGTGCAACAGGCTACACTGAGCCAAGTGAGAGTAATGGATGCAAGGCAGTTAGAGAGGTGTCCTTGCCAAGAGGGCTTAACCTGGCATCTTTGTGGGCTTGCAGACAGCTGTGAGGATGGTCACTGGCAGGTGTGATGATAAAACATAGACCAACAGCCATTTTCCCCAAGGATAGAGAATGTCAAATACTCAGGTTCTCCCTGGAGGCTTTTTGGAATGTGGAAGCCCTCAGGTCTTACTATCTGTCTGCTGATGTGTGCCTTCCTGAACTCCTTCCCCTAGCAGCTCTCCAGTGCAGGGAGCCCTTCAGAAACCCTGTATAATCTAGGAAAGTCTGATGGTGACAAAAATTCCCCCATTTCTTCTCAGCCTGGTAGTCTGACCTTGTTCTGTTTTACTTCATGCTACTACCAACCACCTCACCATACTGCTCTGGAGTACAGACCTGCTCGGGCACTGACATTTTTATTTTTTATTTTTAATAAGAAATGTTGTTCTTATCACTGCTGTTATTGATGAATTAGCTCTACTGCTGTCTTATTAGTGGTAAGTGCCTTGTTTTATTGTGGGACCCACTTTGCAACGCACAAGTCCCTCGCGCTCTGTCCCTTTGATCCACACTTCACCTCTTTTGCCACATTCATGTTGGAAAGGTGCACGTATCTGGTATAAATTACTTGATTCTTAAGAGCAGCAGAAAATCTCACTGTAAAAATGCTGAACTGTCTGCATGCAGCAGAGCAAAGCATATGACTTATAACCTTACAGTATTTTGTATATCTTGTATTTTTGAATATCCTGACTCCCCCTCTCCCCTCAGTGCTTACTGTGCTGCACATGTCAGCATGAAGATCATGGTCCTTAGGGGTGGTGCTCAACTTCTGTCTGGGCTATAAATCCCTGTGTACCATGCAAATAACAAGGAAGTACCAGATAATCTCTCATGAAGCTAATGGTGCTTCACGAGGTTATGCAGATTCTTAGCAGTGCTGAGTTTTTGCTCTCCTAAGTATCATCTGCTAATGGTCCCTCCTGCCCACACGCCGATGATCACACAGTGTGCTATTGTTTTTACCTGCAGAGTTGTAATTTAATGACATTAGGGCTGTAAGGAAAGCTTGGTGATGTATAAAATGGAATAACATTTCCAGATTCTTTACTGTTCCTCTTCCTCCAAGAGGAGGTGTGCAGTATAAACTTGGGATAAATGATAACTTTGTCAGGCCGATTGCGGTTTTCCTTTCTGAGGAAGGAAAGGAGGATTTGCCCTCAGCAGTCCTCTCCCATTATATAGTCAATAACAGACTGAAATAGGTTTAATATAATTGACTTAGCATTGTGGGAGGATACTTTGCCAAGTAGTGGAAACTGGCTTGTGCCAGCTTAAAAGGTCATTGCTGTGTAAGAGTGTCCCTTCATGCATTATCTGCAAACACGGCTTTTGATCCACTGTAATTGATTTTAAAGTCTGATAGCTTGCCAAATTGAGTTATAATATGAATCACTGATGGGAAAGATATTTGAATTCAAATGTAAGTGGCAAAACTTCATCAACTCAGCCAACCTTTGTTTGCAGTCTTTGCCTTCCTTGTTATGCTTAATTAATGCTTTCCACAGGAACTGGTGAAAACCCTAGAAGGCAATTGTGGAAAATAAAGGCACAAGTGGGCATTTTGCCTACTACCTCCCTTCAAAGAGAAGACAATGTGATTAGAAGCCATTTTAATTAGCAGCAACTATGGGTCTGTTTCTGATCTTATACAGGTAATTCTTTTGTGTGATTTTATGGATTCACTACATTTATTCCTGGATTACATCCTTTCCACTGAAGTCAAAATTGTAGCTGATGTCCTTGTGACAGAGAGAATCTTTTGACTAGGAAACTGCCTAAATGCATGCAGTAATTTGAAAAAAAAGAAGAAAACCCACCACAAAAAAGTAGCTTATTAAAGACTAGAATAAAAAGAAATGATAGAACTGTTGCCTGTATAATAGTGTAATAAAAATGAAGTCTAGGCCAATGCATGGGGTTGACTGTTGCTTGCAGGAGAGACAATCATATTTATAAGAATCAAGTGAGGCTGGAAAAAAATCTTTAATGCTGGAATCATTTCATTTTTCACACAGAGCAGCAAATACAAAAAGGGAAGATTTTATCTTATTTGAATTGTAGTAGACCCTGGTATGTGTAGAATGCAGTGCCCTGAGATAATTTTCCCATGACGGAATAAATACTTTTTTGTGTCTTTGTCTCTGCATGGTTGGGCTATTGGCCAGCAGGGTGGTGAGCACATTTCCCCTGCTTGTAGTTCTGCCCCTGAACTTTGGCTGAGGGTGTTTCTGAATGCTCATGAGGCAGTGACACTGATCCACAAAGTGAGAAAACAGAGCTGTAATAGTGGAGGGGGACTTCAGTGGTCTGCTTTGAAGTTCAGTGCCTTGTCTGCATTGTTGCTCTCAGTTTCTTCCCCATGGGCAGCAATATGCTTACAGAACCCTTCCAAAAATGGGTCATATAGGAAGGGCACTGTTTGCTCATCTGTGTAGGTTGGTTATTTAATTCAGAAAGGCATCAAGCAGAATGAAACTGTGAGAGTTATAATGAAATGGAGCAATCAAGCAAAAACCTGGGCCTATTTACTTTTGTCATCTTCTATTAATGTCCTTATTAGTGGTGAGTGCTGTAAGAGTCTATTACTGTCAAGGCCTGAAAGTGACCCTTTTGGGTTGCTTTAGTAGCCAAAGGACTCAATTGAGCAACAACAGAAATATCTTCAAAGTATCATCATTGGCATTGAAAATGGCTCCAGAAGTGATCGGTGGGTCTGCTCTAATTACTAGGCTTAGATTCCCATTAGTGTTTAGTGAAAATAAAGATAAAAGAAATCTTTACCTATCAGTGTGAGAGGTGTACCTGTTGTTTCATCTCATGTCTCAGTAAGGGGGAGGAAAACCTTCAGTTGCAAGCTGTTTTCAGCAGCTGATGATACTTAGTCTTGTTTGCCAGAGGGCAGAGAATTCGGTCTCACAAAGACTGGTTGGAGAGAAAGGAATAATAAAAAACTGGTTTACTCTGACACATGGTCTCTTGTGTCCAAAGCCTACCAAAAGTTTTTATGCAGGCTGTAATTCAAAGCCACCATCAGATTATTGACAGGCACAGGTACCTGGCAGATGAGGAAATGGGAAAGAAATAAAGTGTTTTACAGGAAATATTCTCAAAGAAGGTGCCTCGCTTCTTTCCTGTACAGCATGATTTCCATTTTTATGCTTTCATCTAACCACATGTCATCTAATGCAAGAAACTTTTGTGACATTCAGAGTAGTCAGACACATTTGTCTCCAGGAATTTAGCCTGGTTCTGGGTTTTAACCACTGAGTCAGAAATGTTGTGTATTAAAAATTGTCATGTAAACCCTGAAAAGCTTTCTTCCTGAAAGATCTGAGATCTTCTAGGAAAGAAAAATGTGTTACACAGGCTATCTGCTGAAGCCAGGACATGTGCCTACAGCCAAGCAAATGGCATGGATGTGTCTGAGAAAGTAAAGGAGGCTCCTGATGTACCTTGAGGATCTATGCTAGGGTTTGCCCTCTGAGATCCACTGAACATCTGTCCTGTTGCAACAGAAAGATTACATATTTGTTTCCCAGTCTGTTGGGGCAGCAGAAGCTCTTGGAGTTAGAGGATGTTAATTTTGGCTGTGTCAGAAGATATTGAGTGTAAAATTAGAGGTGTAAAAGAAGTGTACTTGTGTGGCTTCTCTTGTTCTGCCTTTTAGTCTATTTATGTTTTACATAATTAGATCTGCACCACCTATATAAGTTCGTGCAGCGGCCTGTTATCAGACCAGAAAGCTGTTAAGTAAAGGTAGAAAAAAATAAAAATCTTTTCATGTGCCTGGTCTGGACTTTATGACACCACGTAGCATTAACTAGAAAATTACCTGTATAGATCCCTGGATTTGTAACGACAGGACCCCAGATTTGTCAAAAGAACTTATAAACAAGCCCCCTTTTTTTCAGCTTATTTTCCCAAACTTCTCTTGTTGCACAGGTCATCCTCCTGCTCTCAACTGTGCCTGTCCTGCCCTGTTCTGCATCAGCAAAGCGTCTCCAGATTGAGCTTCCCATGGAGCTGCTCTTGGATGAGGAACAAGCTCCTTCCTCTTCCAGGGGCTGCACCTTGCCGTAGAGCCATAGTAAAGTCACTGGTGTTAGGAAGTTTTCCTCCCTGTTGCCCAGCCCAAAGTATTTTTAACAAAATGTACTGTACAAATGCCATCAACTAAGGGTATCTTAACCAATTTCACCATTGTAAATAACAATAATCTTTTTTTCTACAGCAATACACAATTAATTAATTCTTCCATACTACCCACTGTTATGAAGGACATGAGGTCAGAGAAGAGTTCCCCATATTTTTATCAAGTTTGAGTGTCTTGTCTTCTTTACCAATAGTTACTCTGTCTGCCATAAGGACTGCTTTCCTTGCTTTCTTAGGTCTGTAACTCAGATGTCAATAATTTTTATTTTAATTTATTTGTTTCCTTCATGAAATTGCCTATAAGCATGTGATTTTGAACTACCTTTCAGTGCTTTCAGCTTGAAAAAATAGAATCCATTTTTTTCTTTTAGGCCGACTAGGTTTGGTCTGAAAAGATAACAGGGATAAAGAGCCATTAAGAATTGTTCAACAAACACTATCCTGGCTGAGACCAGTCAACATTTCCATAAAGATCCAAAAGCAATGTAGTTTCCCTGTCTTTTTCAATGCTTTCCCACTGTCCTTCTCTGTTGCATGTTTCCAGACCAGGAGCAGCATACATGGTCTGCTGTTGTTAAGTGGAGTCAGTTAAGCGTAAATTACAGTACTTCTAATTCCTGCTTCTTTCATTCTTACAGATATACTGTTTTCAGAATGGCTATTCCTATTTTTCTCACTTAATTACATGAATAAATGCTCCCAAATGCTTCAGGGAGAAAAACAACACTTTCCAGGAGGCTCCAAAAAGGGCAAAAATACTTAGTCCCTCTTTTAGAAATACAAGAGTTGAGTAGAACTGATAAATTATTAAGTCTAAGTAGATGTTTATTTGCATCTATGTTCTGGAACAGAAACATTTATGCTAAACCAGACATCATTTTGTGGAGGTTGGGAAAACGGGCATTTATAACCCTGTCACAGGACACAAAGGTGAACCAATAAAACTCAAAGCTGTCTTGTGATAAAGAAACATTAAGCAAGTAAAGATTGGATAGGCTTGTGGTTATTTTAATGGTTTTCTGGGGTGTGTTTTTTGGTTTGTTTTGAGGGGGGCAGAAGAGGAACACCCTTTAGCATGACTAGTTTTCTTCTGGGGCTGAGTCATTGTGGCTCTGTGTTTATCTTCTTCGAACAGCTGAAGTGTCTTGGGGGCTGCTGAGATGTGACCTGGAAAATGGCAACAGCCAGCAGAGACCAGGTTATCTGGGAGCAAAGGCCACAGGGCAGCGTGGCTGGGGGCAGCAGCTGGTGACAGAAGGACCAGCTGGAGTGACCAGTGCCAGCCCTGTGTGGGGAACCTGCAGGCAGCCTGGCCAAGTCCTCACCATGAAAAAGATCCCAATGTGACGTGGGAGTGGGGCATGTGTTGGACTTTTCTGAACCTGCTGGGTTTTTCTGTACCTCAGGAACTCAGAGTGCAGGAGGGAGGCAGCACAGGCACTTGTGACCTTGGGAGGAGGGAGGTGGTCAGGGCTGATGGCTGGCGTGCTCTGGAAGCCAACAGCTCTTGCTCTGGAGATCACACAAGTTTTCCAAAGCAAAGATAATTTTCTTTTTGTCCCCTCTACAACAAAGTTTTGCTTGTTTAGGTCCATCTGCTTAAATGACTGTTTGCACAGGAGGGAACATTATTTATTGTGTGCCCAGGCTCTTTTTCTTCCGCTGGATCTGGGTCTGATGATGTTTGTGTTTTTGATGAAGTCCATAAGAAATTGCATGTGGCCGTTTTTTTCTTCCAGTTAGTGCCTGACAGAAGTATTATACTTGTGAAATCTGTGAACTGGGCATAGCACAAAGGAACCATACACCAGCTTGGACATACTTCCAGCCTAGCAGGCAATAACAATACATTTGTTGCGCCTCATCTATCCCTCGAATTTAAAATGATTGACAGCTTGTAACTGCCATCTGTCAGTGGAAAATCCAGTTATTACAAGAAAGCAATTTACTCACAGAATTTGAAAGGAGATTCTACCCTACTGCCTTCATTGTTAAGATGCAAAATACTGACATGATAAAAAGTATGGTAGCCATCAGTTCAGGATTTTTTTTTGTATCCCTTGATGGGATCATACATTTGCCCCAGACACTTGCACGGAAGAGTTTAAAAAACGCTGCTGCAAAGTGTTAGTAAGTGGGGTTTCATCCAGCTGTTGAGGAATAACATGAGTAAAATTTTATTTTAAAATGAAATATGAAACTGGGGATGGTCACAGAAAAGTCCATTTTTGTGACTTATATAATAATTTTTCTCCCCATTCATTCATAATCAAGATGAAGACATATCTGTAACACTTGGAAAAGATCCTCCTCCAAAAGGTCCTCATGACATTAAGCTCATGTGGTCACCTAGACTGAGTACCTCTGGGTGGGTATAAGTCTACAGTGACTATGACCTCTTCTTCAAAGTCTAGAGATGGACACCAGTTTTAGGAAGACTTACTGAAGTATTGATGCTTTATCAAATCTGGGACTTGAGGAATCCCTAGAACATCTCTGGAATGTTGAGAGGTCAGAAAGTGAGTGAGCTCTGAAGTTAGACAACGTGTGTTTCTGTGTGCACTGGACAGGAGAGGAAAAAAAAAAGTAGGAATTGTGCAGTGAATACATAAACCAGCTACAATCCATTTTCAATTGTCCAGAGACTACGGGAGAGTGGGAAGAGCTAACCTGGATAAGACAGGATCAGATAAAAATAACATAGTTGAGTTAGACCAAAGGATCCTACCTAGTAGGTACCCCTTTGTTAAAAGCATCCTGGAAAGAGCAGAGGCAGCTTCAAACAGCAAAAGGCAGAGAGGTGCCTGGAGTGTGAGTGGTGCTCACTAGCATCAGGTGGGAAGGGGGGAATTGCAGCAGTGCTGCAGCCAGATGCTGTAAGGTGGCTGGAAGCTGGTCATCCATCATCTGAGAGCTCAGCCACTGATGATTAGTATTAGCTTTTCTTATCAAAAGCAGCATTTCAGGGCAAGATTACACACAGGACTGGAAATGTTGCAGCTGAATGGTTCTGTCCAAAACTACTGGTTTGTTGAAACCAAGACACTTCATGAAGATTCGTCAATTCAGAGAAAGTTGTTTTGAAAGGTAATGAGAAAACTATGAAGAAATTAGGCAATTTGATTAAATTCTTCAATATGAAATGTTTTAACGTTTCTGTTTCAAAATATTTGCTTCATTTTTTTTAATAGTTTATAGATTGTGTGCTAGTTAGACTGAAAAGTTTTAAATCAACAAAATATCTCTGAATGATTAATTCAAGATTTTGCTGGTGGTGGTGACCTTTTTTTCCCTCTTCTTCTCTACATCATTCTTTTGTAAAATAGACGAAATTATAAAATTCTGTCAGGGGGAGGGGGGAGCCCAACCAACATATATTTCCTCTCTCCTTTCACTCTAGATTACATGTTTGTCACAAACTTGATGAATGGCTCTTTTACCTGTAATGGTTTCCACCAAAAATGAAACTTGTAGACACTTGAGAAGATGTGGGTAAGCAGACTAGTAATATTCCATTGCTCTTTTTCTAGCAGTAAATGTTCCAACCTGAAATAGAAACTGTTTGGTGTCCACAATACATACTGTTATTATTATTTGTCGTTATTGTAAAGTTCGCATACAAATCAAGGAATGTGCATCCAGGTGCCCCCTTACCAACCTGAAGAGAGCTAAAATATCCTGTCAGAGCTGTAACCTTTAATTCCAAGAGAAAATAATAATCATTTAATAAAAATGGAACTAGAATATAAGGGAAGAGCTACTGGAGTTAGACCACAAAAATTGTTCACTGCTTTGCAGAGACAGGTCAAGGAGTGGGAATTTCTTTCTGTCCAGGAGAAGAAGGAGTCAGATCAGCTCGTAATCATGTCTTCACTGAATGTAAATCTCTTTGGTATCCCGTGTGTATTTTACAAGCAGGGAAATGATTCAAGGAATATGCTGACCTTGTCGATTCAGGAGTATGAAGATTCAATCCAATTTTAGGGCTGTACGTTCCCACAGGGTGCAGGAAATTGTATTAACTTTCCACAAAAGCTGTCTCAGGAGCTCTAATAATAGCCAAAACCTTTTACTTGGCATGGTGCCACCCTAATTAACAAGAAAAGGCATTGGGAAGAAGCTCTGCAGAAAATAAAATTGAGGATGAAAACTGGCAGTGTGGCTAGGGGAGAGATGCAGAACTATACACAATGCCTTAGAATTCCCTCTACTTCAAAAAAACCCACATCTATGCTTGAACTTGGCACAATGTAAGTGTGGATTCTCACAAGTGCCTGGACCGTAAGTAAATACTGGCAGGTGGAAGAAATATGGGAAGTGCAAGCATCTACAATAATCGCTGCTCTGTGCTGTTGTAGGCTTGTGCCTGTGCTAGCGGGATGCAAAAATGTAGGTAAATTGTCTGCTCACTGCCTCTGCAGAGGTAATCAAACCCCATTAGCTCCCTAACCAATCTTGCAGCCACAGCTGGAGTTACTGTGGGGCTTGGACACACCACCAGGTAGCAAAATATTCAGCATCCCTTGTTCCAGGGTAATGGAGTGACTTGTGGTCTTACCTTGTTTCTGTGCCCTGCAACACTTGCAGTAGCCACAGAAATGTCACAGGTGTCTCACCTCAGTGAAGCAAACTGCTGTATTAAATGTTTCACAATGGGGTTTAGTTGCTGGTGAGAAAATACACTTCAGCTAAGCTGTAAAGTGGGACAAGCTGTAGGTTTTACCAGCTGAAAGTCTAGGTTGGAGAGTCTTTTAATGCTAAAAAAATAAGCTGCTTCAGTCATGGTTTTTTTGCTTTGAAAATGATCAATATTTTGAACAATATTTTAAATGATATTTGCAAAAGATAGTTTTTTCTTTTTTCATTATGAAATGTTAGGATATGACATAATTGATATTTATCTTTTTAATAGTAAAACCAAATTTTTTTTCTAGATTGCTGGAAGTTTTCAAGATACTTTTAGTTTTATTTTTGAGAAAATGTTGTGTTTCTTCTTGGAGAAGAAAAACAATTTGAAAGAAAAAACATTGAACCTTTTCATTCTGACCTTCTGCATCCTATTCCCTTTTCTCAGTTATTCATCTATAAGTTTTGTCATCCTACTAAGGAAAAATAAGACAGATGCTTTACCAACAATCTGAGTATTTTTGTAGGACCATATTTTAATGCTTAGTTTCATCTACGTGAACTTTTCCCCGTCTTAGGGGTTCATTTTTTTTGTGACCAACATAGTTCAAGTGCAATTCCCTTCATGACATGCTGTCAGGGGAGATCCAAAACACTTGACTTTGTTATTGCTGTGCTTTAAGTTTCTTCTCCAGGCAACTAGGAAGACTCAAAAAACAGAAACAACATATCCTAGCAAAAATGAAAGAAAACAGCAGTAAGTGTTAGACTGACATGTGGAAAGGCTGGGACCCTTTGTGTTACCAAAGAAAGAATGTCCTGTGCTTGCAGAACCTCTTTAATAAGTGAAAAATGGAACTGAGTTGGTAAGGAGGATGAACTGAACTTGACAGGAAAACAAGACTAAGGAACATGCACATAGTTGTACTGGTAAGTTTGAAGGTTGCACAGGAGGGAAACAAAGTGCTTATCATATTCATAGTATGATATTACTATTCAAATATAATTGAGTGTATTAGTAATGAGCATAAACAAACCCAAAGGTATTAAAAATAATGGAGCAAACCAGCTCAGCCAGCTGAGAATCTGAACCCTGATCATTCAAGCAAACAGACCTCTGGTGGTGGGGAAGTGAATTGGCTTTGGGGGTAAAAGAGGAACTGAGAGATCAAGAGCCTCATATGACTGGGGGGAAAAAAAAAAGGGCAACATTTCCAGCCTCCAAAATTTCCAAGTCAGCTGGGTTTTGTTCAAAGATAGGGGCACCACTGGAGTTATAAAATGCTCCAGGTGCTGACTGTTGTGCTTGCTGCAGTCCCAATCTATTGAGTGCTGCATGCCTTAATTTGTTTTCATTTCTACTAATGAAAATAAATAGAAATGAGAGAACTCCAGGGAGGGTAGAAAGGAATGGCATTTACGTTTCAAAGCTCCTCAGCCTGCTCTCTAGTGTGCAGTTGCAATGTGAGGCAATGTTCATGCCTTGTTAAATAAAAAACAAAGAGCGAAAGAAGAAAACAGAACTGTTTTACCAGAGAGCACAGATTCCATCTCCTATTCACCACTTTACAGATTCTTTGCAGTCTCTGCCCCGAGGCTACATGAACATGCATATCTGAATTTTAAATGCAGTAGCTGAAACCTTTCTTTCCACCTTGAAAACACTGACAAAAGCATCGCAAAATTCTGTCTGAAGCTGAAAGGTTTGGAAAGTTCCCTAGGAGTTACAGTCTGATGCCTGCCTAACACAAACAGAAGAGCCATCAAGCCTGCTTTTCTGTTCCTACATCTCCAGCAGAGAACGAGAGCTTGAGCTGGGGTGTTATTGAGGAGACCCTCAAGTTGTTGAATAGGAGCAACGCAATGCATTCATCCGGCTTCCTCCATCAACTCTTCCAATTGAACCCTGAAAAGGGATCACTGCGAAACAGCCATCTCAGTTCTTGCTGCTAAGAACTTCGAGAGAAGTGGCAATTAAAAGTCTTGTTTTTAATCAGCACGGGGGCTGCTGCTTGTTTGGCAGGCAATAGTCCATCAACAGGACTGGAAGGAGAGCGGCAGGCACGCACGGAGCTCTGCCCCACGTGCAGCAGCTTGGATCAAACCGTGCGTGCTTTACCCTGATGGATGTCACACCAAAGCAGATGCTTAATAATTCATCCCCGAGACAAGCACGTGTGGTTTAGTGGTGGAGCCAGCTGTCACGCTCTCTCAAGTTGTGACCTCATCGGATTTACGAAGTAAGCTGAACTGAGCCGAGTTTATATTTGGCTCTGAAGCCTCTTTAGAGAATTCAAAATAATTCAGGAAGCAGCGATGTGGATTCAACAGTGAGCATGATTCCCCTCCAATTTTGGACTAATATAATGTTTCAGCACGGAGCTAGGAAGCTACTGGTGGGACCTTTCTTTCAGAGGAGATATTAGCTCTTTTCTGAGAAAATCCACACAAAGCTTGCTCGAGAGAGAGGTGCACTGCAGCACTTCTGATATATAGTTGTCACTGCTGTACTCCAGAACACAAAGAAAAGCAGAAACTGAACATGTCCTATAGGAGCTGACTGCTCCACTCTCTGACCACAAGTTACAGCATGACAGGCACAAACAATGCTCTCCATCTTTGCTCTGCATTCAGCCTGAAAAACACATTCTCTGTTTCAGTGAACCCCTTGAGTTTTCCCTGTCTGCCTCAGTCCACACAGTTATTATTTTAACACCTTGAACTTTGAAAAAGAAGGTAAAAGTAAGGGGAGCTGGCCTCCATCATTCTGTGATTCTATGATTTTTATCTACTTGCATTCCTTCCACATTCGCTCCTTCATGCTCATTCTTCTTCCCTGTTCACTTTCCTTCCCCATACTCACTGACATTAGAGATAAGGTAACACTTCATCTCAGGAGCAGAGTCAATTCTTCAGAAATCTTAAGATTCACCTTCTGCTTCCCATTCTTCCATAACTCCTGCACTGACATAAGTGACGGTGCAGTAGCGCATCTCAGAGCAGCCTCTGGCCACAAGCTGCAACATATTCCACTTCTGCTGCTGAATTTCCAGAGATTTAGTAACTACCTCAACTTTCTGGATGAGCAGTTGCTCTTTATGACAGTCTTTAAATCCGTTCTACAGATAGTAAAGTGAATAGGTGCCCACAATAGTAGGGTTTCTGGTACCCCACCAAAATCATGGGATTTAACTCCATATTAGTGATGTGCTTAATTCTCTCCTGTCTTACACTTTTTTCATTTCATGTAGACGGAGTGAAACCTCCCATCTGTGGAGATTGGACCACCTCAGAAATGTCCTTCCCATGGCTTGGAGCTGTAAGAGGAGAGGGAGAGTCAATCAGCACTTGCATCTCATGGAGACGGCACTGTGTCTGCTGGGATATTTTGAAAGAGTCAAAAGGGCTTTGGACTAGGCCCTAAGGCTGGCACCTGTTGGAGCATCCTGGATCACAGTGACAAACCACAGGGAGCCAAAGAAAACTTTAAACCTGAAGATCAAGTGTGGTCACACAACTTTCTACCTCCCTCATACAACAGGGAACTGAAGCAGAACCCGTATTCTGTTGCTTTTGGTGTGAAGAACACTCTGTTCTGTTCTTTTGGGCAGATAGGTATCTTTTTTCTTTTCATAGCGTGCTGCCTCATGCACTGTGCAACAAATGAAGGCTCTGTTGTACAGGAGGCAGTGAGAGACAGAAGAATTGAATTTTAATGTTTCCTCCTGTTTCACAAAACTGGTTCCTGTACAAAATCAGAAAACCTGAGGTGATCTACAGACAACTTACACAAGAAACCATCACATTGTCATTGATACCCAGCTGTGCTAGTGAAGAGCAAAGGCGCATGATGGGAGCTTTCATCGACATAAAGGAAGGGTTTCTGACAGGATAGTAGCACTGAAGGCTGTCTTTTGGGAACTGCTCTCTCTCTAGGTCCTTGGGGCTCTTGGGCTGGTCCCCTCTAGGGTGGGCTGCAAGGTGCTGCTTCTCCCTCAGGGCGTGGGAGCTGCTGGGTTTGCTGTCAGGCTTGTCACGCAGCTTCATTGTGCTGCTTGTGTTTCCATGTTAGAGGATAAACTGCTAACACACATTATGAATCACGTTTTTAAGAGTTTGGAAAGTGTCTGTAGGTGAGGCAGCCCCTCAAACTCTTCTGACACTAAGGGGGAAAAGAGACAGTCCTTGTGTGATTTTCTGTGTCTTGCATAATTCAGATGAATTTCTCCCTAGAAGTGCACATGTCTTGACATTAACTGTACAGGAGTCCAGAGAATGTACTCACATGTATGTTGCAGATATCCTATAGACCAGAATGGTTATTCTTCTCTGGAGCTGACGCAAATCTCATTTAAATATGCAAGCAAAGTGGCAAAGAGAGGAGTTCTTCAAGGATTTCAAAACCTGAAGTCTCTCAGCCAACTTCTTGGTCATTTGCACTTTTTTTTTGAGCAAAAGTTTAGCATCCACTTTGACAAATACAGAGAAACAATAAGAGACTTTCATATATGTTGTTCATTGTCAGAAAGAAGCTGGCCTGTTTGGGAAGCCAAACCAATATTCTCAGTGGAAGAAAATGGATACAAAAAAGAGCAGCTGAGCCTGAACTTCACAGCAGTGAAATCTCTCACTCCAGTCCAGTGATCCACAGAAAGAGTTGCTGCAAGTATAGATTTGCTCACTACACACAAGGTTGAGGTATTTGAAGTGCTGAGTACCTTTAATGATATTCAGCAACTTGATAATGGCTCCCTTACACCTCAGGAGCTCTTTGGAAGACCAGGTGAATGCAACCCGTATAATCAGGAGACTTTGACATGAATTTTTCAGAAATTAATATTTTGCAGATTCTAAACCATTTTAAACTTTGTATTCCTGATGGATCATACTAATTATACATAGATATGCACATACGTATATAAACTCACACATACATATACATATACATATACATATACATTTACACATACATATACATATACATATACATATACATATACATATACATATACATATACATATACATA